>NW_027256881.1:65845845-66514178 GCF_029215685.1 Pituophis catenifer annectens | reverse complement strand
GTAAAATTATTAATATGAAGATTAATCAATATTATATTATAATAATAATAATTATTATTATCAATAACACATGTTTAAGTAATTAAGTCTGCTTCTTTTATTTTTGAATGTAACTTTAAGAAGTTGTATAGTTATAGTTGAAAGAGATATTAATTTGAAAATACACCATATCCTGTAGGTATTGGGAATATTATATACAACAACAAAAAGAGAGAGGGAAATGGAGTGGAATGGAAGAGAGTAGGAGAGGAGGGGAGAAAGAGTAAGGGTAGAGAGGGGAAAGGAGGGGAGGACAAGAGTAGAAAGGGAAGGACAGGGAAGTGGAGAAGAAGAGAAAGGGGAAATACAGAGGGGAGAGGAGAAGGAGAGAGGGAGAGAGGGAAGTAGAGGGAAAAAGAGAAGGAAGGAGGGAAGTAGAGAGAAAGAGGGGAGAAGGGAAGAGAGGGAGGAGAAAGAAGAGGAAAGGAGATGGATTGTTGTTGTAAAATTGGGTGAAATATGGTGTATAGGAAAAAAGAAAACAGATGCACAATTTCGTATTTTTTCTACTTGAGGGTTATACTATTGAAATTATAACGAAAGATAATACGGTGGATGTTAAAACATATCGGTTTAGATATTATTGCATACTTGTTAATATTTATATGAAAATAAAAATTTTGTGTAAAAGATTGTGGTAAATAATATGGAATAAGAAAATGGAATGTAATAATTATGAATATGTCTATCTGTATTGAAATGTATGATATTCAAACACCACACGATCCACATAATGATATGTATAATTTTTTTAAAAAATAAAAAATGAATGGAAAATTATCTCCATGGTTCTTATCACAGCAGTTTATCCATAAAACAAATACATAAAATGTTCACTCTCTAAAAATAAAAAGAACTACCATATAAACAAATTACATGTAATCAGATAACTTGAGTCAGTTTCTTAAACAAAATCAAAGTGTTGACATTTGAGAAAGGTAGCAAATAAACAAAAGACTGACTAAAGAAAGATGACAACATTTAACTTTTGTTATGAGGGTGGCAGCATTTTATCTTTTTCCCCACCAGCAAGATTCTAGATTGATCATTCTGAACATTTCCAGTGTTTGTATGCTTGGAGGACGATGGTTGTTAGCAAAATTTTGGCCTATATATTTAGTTATCTGTTTGGTTTGTTCAACAGAGAAAGAAAATTATCTTACCTTTGCTATGCACAGAGAATACAAATAATAATAATAAAGTCTTTTGTTTTGATAATAGCAATAGCAATAGCACTTAGACTTATATACTGCTTCACAGGGCTTTACAGCCCTTTCTAAACAGTTTACAGAGTCAGCATATTGCCCCCAACAATCTGGGTCCTCATTTTACCAACCTTGGAAGGTTGGAAGGCTGAGTCAACCTTGAGCCGTGAGACTTGAACTGCTGGTCACCAGAAGTAGCCTGCAGTACTGCATTCTAACCATTGTGCCACTACGGCTCTTATGCACTAACTTTTCTCAACTGAAATGTCATGTCTTAAACAACATGGAACTCTTGAGCTGAGATTGTCTAGCTGTTATCAGGCAAGCATATGGCACCAAAAAACATGTCAACAAGAAGCCAACACAACAGAGCTCTAGTATAAGAGGTTCATAGTAAAATCAAGAGGGTTAAACCTTAATAAGCATTTTATTAATAGGATTATTATTAATATTAGTAATATACTAACATACTAATCAGGCATCAGGACCCTAATATACCAATACTAAACATAACCCCTAAATACTCTTTTACCATGGCTGATGTTGCAAAAAATTTGCTTCTACTAGCTCTTAGCCTATTAGTCAGATGTGCAAGGACCATGCAATCCCATGAACGATTTATAAATTGAATTCAAGCTTTGGTCTCTAAATTACAGATAATTAGATAGCTTAATAAAAAAACCCTAATCTACTGTTAACCCATGATAGGAAGAAGTGGTTTTTTTTACATTTGCAGCTAAAATCTTATGTACTAAGCAATCTAGACATAGCACATACTTGTAAGCATATTGTGATTATAAACTTCTTTAAAATTTTGATTTATAGTTAACGTATTGTATTTTTAATTAAATTCCCTTAAGTAATAGAGTTGCAAAGTATTTGCCATTTTGAAAACCTCATTATTTTAAATGTAGTTCCACTATTTAATTTCAAGTTGTTAAAATGTGTTTTGATTTGTAATTATTATTATTATAATATTTATTTACCTTCATTATAGTACAGATAATAGTTTCTACATTAAATATTCTTATATTGGGCCACTAAAAGTTTTGATATATCTGCAGGATATTCATTTTGTTATTTATACAACAGGTAAAATTATAACAATCCCAATAAAATAATGATTTTCCATTTCATTTTTAATGAATTTATCAGAATTTTTCTCAGGCAGAGCAATTGACCTAATAATAGCTGAATTTATTACCAGTTTAGAGCTCCTATAGGCATTTGATGGAAGGAATATACAAATTGCAAAGAAAGAAACCTTGTTTGCCTACTTTTAGGAGCGAACTCAATCTTTCCCCACCAGTGGAAATATCTGCATAATCTTTTGCCTGAACATTTTACTTCAGGTAATACCTTTATCTTTTATTTCAGGTAATGTCTTTATCTCAGAATGTTGCTGGTTTGGAGTCTCAGATTGACAGGATTACAAGGGAAAAGGTCTCCCTAACCCATCAGCTGGAAGAAGCTCAGAACCACCATGCTTCTCGTGAAATGGAGATCAATAAGGTAGAATAGTTTTTGAAAATACAGAAGAGGCAGTTTTCACTAGCTCCCATTTTAACTGTATAAATTAACTTTAACTAAAAAGCTTAGAGTCATTTGAACTGCGGCAAATAAATTTGATATCTAAATAAATAACTGATGCAACGAGGGCAGTTGAGCTTTGCCAGCACAAAGGAGAAGCAGCAGAGGATTTACAGTAAATTCAGTCAATAAATGGCTTTGCAAATAAGTGCCAAATAAAAACTAAAAACCTAAACTTATTGTCAGTACAGTAGCATTACAATATTTTATGTGGTCTGTAACTGAATAAGAATCAAGTTTCAAAAGTCTTCAATTTCAAGAAAATGGTTGCTGAAACAAAGTCAATATAAGCTTACAGCCCATGTCAGAATCTGTCCTGATAGACCAGAGGTGTCAAACTCGTGTCGTCATGGGGTCACATGACGTATCGGGGCTTTTTTCCCCTTTGCTAAATCAGGCGGGAGCGGGGCCAGCATGTGACACAACCAGCCTGCGGGCTGCGAATTTGATACCCCTAGATCACCTTCATCTGAATGTTGGTTCTGGTATATTGTTACAATCTGGATTGACAGCAAAGCAGAATGTTGATTGCACAACACTGCAATGTATATTTTTTAGTATATTGTATTGCTGTATTTGCCTTAGCATTAGCAAATGTAAAAGTTATATTTCAACAAATTTCTTAAGTTACTTTTACTTGGAGGCTAAAAATGTAGGATCATTTTCAGTGTGTACAATGAAAGATTAATTATTATAATTATTAAGATGCATGTCTACTTTTTCTATTGATTTATAGTTCTTACTAGAGATAAACTTTATTCCTTAAATTTTGGCCTTTAAAGAGTAGCCTTCCTATTCTAATACATTCTAATTACAGCTTCCTACTTCCTGATAATGAAAGGGGCTAATTTTGTGAGGAAAAAGTGTTTCTTACTGATTGGCTTTTCTATTAATATTTTTAAAATTAACTCCTATTATTCAGTATTTATTTTACTGCATGCTGAAACTGGAGGCTCTGGGTTAGTCTATTTCATAGAGTATGAGGAGTGCTAATGATTAAAATAGCAAAAAGAAGAAGATGCCAGCGAAGAATAAATCAAAGGTCAGCATTACTTCAAACACTTTGAAATCTGATGACAGAATATTTTTTTAAGTGGGATCATTTATTCATTGTCTGAATCAGTGTTTCTTGGTCCTCGCAAATTTAAAATGTGTGCACTTCAACTCCTAGAATTCCCCAGTCCACTATGCTGACTATCATGGGGAATTCTGGGAGTTGAAGTTCATCTATCTTAAACTTGCCAAAGTTGAGAAACTCTAGTCTGGGTAAAAGATTTGCATTTTCCTTAAAATATAAACCCTAATTTAAGCTAAAAATAGCCAATTTGCACCGATCGTATATAATTCGATCACAATTCATTTATCTGGTCACCAGAGCCCCTGAGATTATTTTTTTCTAAATTTGGCAGCAAAATTGTGATTTTCAGTGATACTTTTTGCCCTTTTTGTTGAATTAAACAGGTTAAGTAAATGACAAACAATTTTGTGTAAATCACCTAAAGCCTCCTAATTAATCAGTGGTGTAACATTTCAGCCCTATCGATCAGTGATAATGTCACCGTATCACTTCCATTCAGTCCTGCAAATCTTAGATACCTTTTTTGAAAAAGAAAGGTCCCCCGAGAAAGAGAAGTTGCTCAACTCAGAGTTATATGGTGCAAGTATACAAGTTTCCAGAAATAAAAAATGAGAATTCTAGTCTCTGTATCTTGATATATTTAAGAATTCTCCTTGTTTTCAAAAAGTGTCCCATTCTATCACCTTTTCTTTTCCTAGAAAATGCTTTGAAGAAAGTATTTTCTTGTTGGGCTGAGGAAGGGAGCGAAGGAATTGCAATTATATTGGGATGAAACATGAAATAGTAATCATTATTTTTCCAGTAACATTACAATAAAATTCCTTCAACATAGTGACAGGATGTCTTCCTATTGCCTCATAAATAGGAATATGTTCTCCCCTCTTTCCCTCTATTACTCCTAAAAGTAACTCTGAATAATTAAGTAAATCTCATTGCCTGTGGATTATGCTTGTTGTATAATATCTATGTTTCTGGAATTGATTGATGATGGGTATATTTTGGCTTAAACAGCAACGGTGAATCCAATTGGTGGCTATATGGCCATTAACAAAAAGAGAGAGAGTGGGAGAGAGACAAGGAGTTCTGGGGCTGCTATGTAAAGCATCCCTCTAAAGCATCATTTTAAAAAATAGGAGTACAATATAAAAACTTTACAGAATTTAGTGCAAATGATGAAATAATAAATATAGTCACTAGAGGGCATCAAAAGTTCTCCTCTAAACAAATATTACTTTGTGGAGTCCTGAAACTGCAGGATGTTATTTATTTGATCTAACAGGTGTGTGGAGAAATACGTTACGAATTGAATCAGACCAAAATGAAGAAGGATGAAGCCGAAAAGGAGCACAGGGAGTATAGGACAAAAACAATAAGGGAACTTGAAATTAAAGATCAGGTAAGAGAGAATACTCTATCAAGCAATTTATAGAAACATTAGTGTTTCCTTCCTATTGAGTATTTTGAGGGGGTTTTTATGAGAAGAAATCCATTTCTTATATTTTAGTACTAGTACAATATTTTATGATAAGAGATTTTTTCCCCCTCCAATCTTAACATATTTTTTCATGCATGCATGAACAGACATTGTCTATGTGTATGTGTCTATTCTGTGATATTCACTTAGTCATTTGTTGTATCTAAAAAATTAACACAGTGTATCTAACTGATTCCTGAACATTTTGCATTCGAAAAGCATTAAGTAAATTTTATTTTTTTATTCTAAAATTAGTAAAAACTAATAAAATTCTAGTAAATTAATTGCTGATTAATATCAGATATTTTCAAGACTTTCTTGTTTGCTGCCTCATACAACAGAAGTTACTAATATTGGGATAAACTAGTTATACATGAAAAAGTTGAACTATATATACATTTGTAGTGAAACCTATGGAATCCCATAACGTCTATACATAAAAGAAACTCGGAGATATTCACTCAAAAAGGAAATATGATTTAACAAAGAGAATGGAATATTTAATTGTTTGAATTACTTTATTTTCAAAATAATCATATTATTACCATTTAAAACAGTTGTTCTTTTACACCTTTTGTAGTATTTATGAAATAAAATTAAACTACAAAACAGGACTTTTTCTTATCTCTCCAACAATGTTTTTGGATCTTTACTGTTCAGCTGTGTCCAGTAGCAAGCACTTTCAAATCACCCAAATGAGAGCATACAATATTGATGCATTTTGCTGCAACTTACTGCATAGCATAGTCTTCTAAAAGATTTCCCATAGTTTTCTAGAAGATTTTCCCAAAAGCTTTGTGGTGGGGCTGAAATGGATTGCAATAGGGGGTTAGTTAAAATTGAATGCATCAAGCAGAACTAAGGTACAATCTAAGGAAGCAGTCACTTCAAAGCAGTACAGTACTTCAGAAGTTTGTCAGAACCTCCACAAGGCCTAGTGGGGCACAAATAAAACAATTTAACCTTCTTTATTAAGATAAAGTGAATAGTTTTAGAAACATGGGCAACACATTTGAATAGCATGCAATCATACTGAATAATTTTTGGATGAAAGCTTAAAAAAACAGCAGTTAACAATTGAAGAATTTCTTTTCCAGGCCATTATCAGCAAGTGGTAATGATAATAAATATATAGGACATTATATGTTCACATTATACAGAGTGCTGCATAGTGCACACAGGTATATATAGACATCACAATTGAATGTTGAAGGCTATGCATGTCATGCACTGATATTACTGTTTCAGACATGTTACATATCCAAAATAAGAAATAAAGAAAGCAAAGATTAAATGGGAATACTAATTAATGTGCTTCATATTTATTGAATATTCTAATGATTTTCCTAAATGCCTAGGCAGTATGAAGAGAGGAAAAACGGGGCTCTGTTGATATGGAAAAGGATCCTGTCCATTGTCCTTTAAAACAGCATTTGGTAAAATATGGTTTAGGTGTGACAGAAATAATTTTCTAGTAAAAATGGTTGGATTTGTCTCAACTCCCCAAAAGTTTGTTATACTTTTTGAAGTAAAGTTTGCTCTGTTGCATTTCTTCATTCCTTGCTTCAAGGGGGCATGAACATTCATCTTTTTGAATGCATATCTATTTTTCCCAATGTTTGGTGAAAAAAATAATTGATGAAAAAATGCATACTTAGGAGAAATTTATAGAATGTTCATAGTTGTCTTTAAAAACCTTGCTGTCACATTTTGTACCAATTAGAATTTTCAAAGCCTCTCTAAAGTAAACTCCATTTGGAATGCATTATATTAGTAATTGGAGATCTGGGCAAAAGTAATGGAAGTCCATGGAAAGACATATTTACAACAAAAGAAAGGACCTCTAGTATTTCCATCTAAAACATAAAATGCCAAAACATATTTTTGCCTTTATTTACAATGGCTATACAACCTATTCCCTCCTTCCCTCCCTCCCTCCCTCCCTCCCTCCCTTCCTTCCTCCCTCCCTCCCTCCCTCCCTCCCTCCCTCCCTCCCTCCCTCCCTCCTTTCTTTCTTTCTTTCTTTCTTTCTTTCTTTCTTTCTTTCTTTCTTTCTTTCTTTCTTTCTTTCTTTCTTTCTTTCTTTCATTGTAAAGTCTATAAACTTCCATTCTGAGAAGGATGGATAAAATGGAACCAAACACATTCTATAGTTTTGCGCTTTGGAAATACTCTAGGGAGATGTGGAATGGCATCAGCTATCCTCAGTGCATTGATCAGGGATGCTTTTGAAATCTCTTATGCTTAATTTTTATTTCATTATTCAATTAAGATTGAACTATATCACGGCTCAGTTGGCTGTGGAGGTCCTAAATATTCGAAGGTCCTTGCAAGAATGGTAAAACATTTTTCTCCCTGCAACAAAGTTGCGTTTTTAATTTCAAAACAGAAATGGAACAGTACCGCTCATTACATGTAAGAAGAGTTTGCTCTTTTAGTTACATAGAGCTGATACAGCAACAGAATAATTGTGTTTTCCAATACCTTGTTTCAGCTCCTTGCCCCTTTGTATTTGCAGCTTGAAGGTGTCTGCCCTGAAATAGGACCAGCCTGCTTTGGACAAAGTACTCAGTGACTCCATGTAAAACAATTCAGATCTCTACAGCCTGGATCTTCTCTGTGTTTAATTATTTCTATTGTTTGCATGTGACTATAATCATTTCTAAATCCTCAGCTAGTATAATTTTAAAGAATTTATTGGATTTATCCTGAATAGGTTTTATATATCTGAATCATGAATTATAAGCAGTTCCAAAATAGGTCTTGCTGAAAAGGCTAAGGTCTAGATACCGGGCTTTGTCCAATAAAGTATGACAAAAGAAATTCCTTTCCCTTCCTCCTCATTTAAAACATTCATCACTTGAAAATGGTGCCTCCTTGATCATGTAGGCAAGCTCAATTTTTATTTTTCCTATGGGGGTTTGCAGTCAGTGTGAACCTAAAAGGAACCCAGACTTCTCAGCTTCTTCTTCCAGCCTTTCCAAATTAACGGATACTTGACTGTTCTCTTGATGTTCTTGTAAAGCAGTTGTACTGTGTCTAAATTGTGGTTCTCAGTAGCCTGAAGTCACCCGATTCAGCCCTGTGTATTTGATGTATACAGTGCACTTCAAATATTAGATTAGATTTGTTTTTATCATTTTCTTTGATATATATTCCATATGTATAGTTTATCAAGATATTTTAGAGGTGAATGTTTCCAAGCCTTTTATTATGGAATCTTAAGTTTCTTGTATAATAAAAAGGATACAACAATTTTCAGGTAGCTGGAAAAGTTTTCTCCAGAGTGACTTGAATCAATCAATTAATTAAAAGAACTGAAGAGAGTTACTGTCTTAATTCAGTCAGTGTCATTGTGTACAGATCGTTTTAGCAACAGGACAATGACATCCGAATAAGGGAGTTCTCCACTCCCAACTCATAAAGGTTTTAAGATTTAGCATTAATATTTTGAAATATTATGATTCATAGTTCAAAAATTATTTTATCTGAGCAATATACATTTAGCATTTTACATCTGTACCTTTTGCTAATTTCAGTTTTCAATTTTTCTGCAAAGTCTACATATTATAGTAATCTGATTTGAAGATTAAGAGTCAAAATGATTGAGGTTAGTTGGCTTTGCTAACTGAGATTCTGTCTGTAACACCTGAAAGTGCCAAAAGATTTTCCATTACCAAAAATGAAGGAGAGTTCTAAAAATGTAAATTGGTACATTAGTTCATTCTTTATGCATTGACAAATGTAGATACCTCATCTTAACTAAATTCAATTCCGTGATTTGGCTTTGATCCAGTCCTATTCTGATCCCAGGCTCAATGGACCTTTATAAGTTCATGTTATCTGCATACTAATGATACCTGTTTCGCTCAGCTATTTTTATAGGTCCTCATTTAGTGATCACAATTGAGACTGATAACTGCAGCTGTGATTATTATCTTATTTCAGCTTTACAGACCTGAAAAGATCATACATTTTAAACTTTTGGTTGTAAAGTTTCTTTTTCATCACCATTGTAATTATGAACAATTGCCCAACAAAGTAATCACTGAACGAGGACTACCTGTACTAGAATATAGCAATGAAGAAAAATTCTGTAAAGATCCATTTAACATAAATATGAATAAAGAAATAGTCTTCTACACTACTTTTCAAAATGAGTCATCTATTAAGTATGAAACTATTATAATCTGCTACCACAGATTTCAAACTTGAACAATCTATCCAGAAAGAGCAAAATATTATTGAAAATTCTGGTTGAATTAACAAATTCCAGCTCAGATTATCCATCAAGACAAATAAGGAAGCTGTCTGCCAAATTTAGACTTGAAATTTAGATAATCATAGAATTATAGAGCTGGAAGGGACATTGGAGGTCTTCTAGTCCAATCCCATGCCCAAGGCAGAAGTTCTTATACCATCCTGGACAAATAGCTAATCTTTTCTTGAAAACCTCCAGCAACGGAGCATCCACAACTCTGGGAGCCAAACTGTTAACACTGATGAAACATTCTTACTGTCAGAAAATTCCTTCTTATTTCCAGGTTGAATCACTCTCTGATGAGCTTCTATCCATTACTTCCTGCTGTCAGGTGCTATGGAGAATACCATCGTCTCCCCTGTGGTAGCCCTTCAAATATTGGAAGACTGCTATCGTGTCTTCTCTTCATTAGATTAAACACACCCAGTTCCTTTAGCTGTTTTATTATATGATGTAGCCACAAGACTCCTTATCACCTTTGTTGCTCTTCTCTGCACTCTCTAATATGCACTCTAATATGCTATAATTGCTATTACGTTACAATCACTAGCTTGAGTTTTTGTCACTGGCAGGACACTACTTGTTCAAGAAAATACACTATAGTTGTTTTAATCCTCTAGTCCAGAAAATCATCACAAGCAGTCATAAATTGTCTCATTCAAGATAGTTGGTCTAGATTCTTCCTAAAAGTGAGGCACTGAGGAATTCCTGGACTTAACAGCCGGTGTCCCAAAGATGCTTTTTTCAAGAGGCAACTGGGCTTTCTGGTTTTTCTTTGAAGACGTTTCACTTCTTATCCGAGAAGCTTCTTGGATGAGAAGTGAAAAGTCTTCAAAGAAAAACCAGAAAGCTCAGTTGCCTCTTGAAAAAAGCATCTTTGGGACAACCATGACCTGGATGACTGAAAATCTCCATAGATATTTAACAGCCAGTGCTTTCGTACTTGATATTATTAGTCATAGAAGGGATTTGAAAGTTGTTTAATAACTATGAAATAGTAAGTAAATGTAGGATAGAGCATTTGGAATAATACATTTCATTCTGATAAGATTAAATATCTTATTTGGTTTCTTTAAATCAATTATCCAAAATCCATATTTCAAAAGTTGTGGAAGATATTTTTATCTTACTAAGCACTTAATAGTCAAGAGATGAGCAGAACCCACAATCTTCTTTTGCTAGTACTTATGACTAAAATTTATATATGTACACCATGTAAGAGTGAAAGAGAAAATGCACCGAAATAGGTTTGTGGTTTTAAATTTTGAACAAGATCATTTATAATTTCTAATTATTTTATTTAAAATAAATTATAACCTTGGCTTAATTGATTTACATTCTAGTATAAACTATTTTAGTGGAGGTTAAAATTAAAGAGTAAGATTAATCAGTAGCAGATTTGAAAGCAAAACAGAACCAGAAAAATTAAAGAACTCCTCTTACTTGAACAAAGACTAGACCAACTATGATCAATTAATTTCCTTAATTCTCTATTCCATTCTTTGCCCTACACTTCCAGTTACTAAATGTTGCTTAGTAATAAATATAGCAGATAATTTGCTACTTTTAATTCACTGATATATCTATAGCTGTCTATCCATCCCAATAGGTAGGTAGATAGGTGGGTAGGTAGATATTGAGAGAGAGAGAATTTGAACTTGATATAGTGCACCAATAAGTTAATTTTGTTTTTCTTCTGGAAGTCATCCATCCTTTTATAATACTGTTTGTATTAACATCTTAATGTTTCTACACTATTATCCAATTTATCATGGTTTAAAAGAAATATAATTTACAAAGAATATATTGATTTGCCAAATTTGAGGTAATTAAAATGACAATATAAAATGATAATATTGCCTAGTTAATAATGCATTTCAAGAATTACTTTTTCATTTTATTTTTATACATAACTTTAGTGATAATAAATCCAGGGATATTAAATCCACATTGGACCTGCTTGCTAAGGCTCTAAAAAGCTTTCTTATGCTATTTACTAGCATTTGTTTTTACCCATGATCTTTGTCAAAAGGCTAAGAAATGGTATAAGAAATAATGTTTATTTTTGTTGTTAACCTCAATAGTTGTTTACATGTCTATGAATTATAAAAAGAGCTAAAGTAACATTTTTTTAAAAATGCCAAATATGGCTGAAGCTAAGAAGTCAATGATCAAGCATAGTGTTCAAAATATAATAAACAATTCTTCATTATATCTAGGTAAAAGTAATGTGTGTGGGGGTATTACTTTTTTTTTTTTTACTCTGCAATATAATAATTCTAAAGAACCTGTTTGACTTTTGTATGCAGTAAAGATTAACAGATAGAATATTACCTTAAATTCTGGACTCAACATCTGGCAGGTAGAGGGATTCTATTTTCAACATAGTCCCTCTATGTTGTAATTCACTTATTATTGGACTGACATAACTTGAGTTGATTTAACTTGAGGGATAGTATAAAGCCCATCTGTTCACTTTAGTTATTTTCTCTGAGAAAATTATAGGAATTTATATTTATGCCTATACTGTGAAATTTTGAGATTGTCTTGGCTTTAGTTGACAGTTGTCAAATTCTGTTTATTTTTCATTTACAAAAATGCTTATTAGATTTCTTTAAAATACATTTTGAACTTAGAATATCAGGAAAGAACTAGAGAAAAATTGAAAGAGTTAATATCTTGTGGTCATGAATAGTTCAAGATAGAATAGTATCTTAAATTACCTCATTATATTCTGCCGTAAAAAGTAAAAATTAAGTGTAGCTTCAGTATTGCAATCTGAGTGATTGGTGGAGCATTCTGCATTTGTTTGTTAAATATGATTCAAAAAAATGTAACCAATGTTATGATTGTAGAATTGAGGAAAAGTATGATGTAAACATAATATAATAAATATTGTTTCTCAACTTTTGTTTAATCCAGAAAATAATCATGTCAAACTTGTTCTGGTATTTGCGAGTTTTCTAACTTCCTTTATTATGTTCAGTTATTGTTATCTAAATTTCCTGCCCTCCTCTTTGTATTTAAAGCAAATTGAGAAATTACAAGTATTGCTTCATGAAAACAAACAGCGCTTAGAACAAGCACAGCAGGATACTGCAAAAGCTAAGGAGGAATGTCTGAAACTAACAGAATTGCTGGGCAAAGCTGAGCAACAACTGCATTTTCTCAGGTACCATTTATCTTGTTTGTTCTTAACACCAGTTTCAATTTCACATTTCCATGTTTTGTCATTTGCTTATCCACAGTTGTTACAAATTAAATGTCTAGCTTTGAGGCAGTTTAGAAGTGAATGTATAATGAACAAAAAGTGAAGTGTGATAACAGTAAATGTACTAATCTATTTCCCTCTGCCTTGTTCTTTAAAGCAAATGGGATTTTTATTTAATTTGTAGTCAGTAAAAGTTACACACATCCAATTATTCTACAATTATAACTGTTTTAGGAAATAGCTGAATGTTTGTCAATTTCATATAGGTACATGTGAAAAATAGCTCCAATTTTCCTAATAATTTTGTGCATAATCTTAAAAATATTTATGATACATAAATCTTTTATAACTGATTAAAAAATAGTTGTAAACAAGTAAACTGGCTTAAAATGTATGGTAAACAAGTAGTTCAATATTTAAAAATGTATCTAAATATTATTTTAAAATATAATTTTATTTCTCTTCTTCATAACTGGCTCTGCTGAACACAATTATTCTATCATTTTTTAAAACAGAGTTGAATTTTAATGTTAAGCATGAACTGATTTTTATTTGGGTGGGGTCAAGTACATAAAAGCTATATCTGATAGTTAAAAGTATTTTAAAAAGCATTCCGGTTTATGGTTTTATTAGGTGGGGTGTACATATGTAGGGTGTAATTATATATGTGTGCACATGAATAAAGGTGGTTCAATTGGGTAATTGTAGTATCTCTCTTATCATATCAAATTATCATATCATACTCTTTTTTTAAAAAAAAAAATGATGTAAATATAGATTATGGGCCAGGAGCAGATGGGGAAAAAAACACTTTTCTCACAGTCTGTATTTGAAGAACAAATATGCTAGAGGTTAATGAACTTGAAAAAAGTTTTGGGTAAGTTGTAAGATAGCAAAAGTTTGGATTTTGCAGGACTTCTTTTATAATGATTTGTTGTGATAGTTTACCAAATGGTTTACCAGTTTCCTTCCTAAGGCTAATCATACAAGTTATGAAGCTGTGTGGTGTCTTGGAGAAAGTCCAAAGTGTAGATAGATTTCCTGAAAAACTTCCACACTTTTAATAATGATACTAACAGCCTAATTAAATAAAGTCTCCCAATAATATGACTTAAATTTGTCCAATTTAATGATTAAACACTATTTTTAATGTTGTATTACCTGGTGCCATTCACTCTGCAGAATTTCACTGTAGATATTGATCATATTGGATATTTCATTTAGAAATTTGATAGATGGTTTAACAACAGTCTATATATTTCCATGCTAATTGTTTAACTTGTATAGTCATTGCTGTCTAGTTTCCCTTTTTGTTCTGTTTCCTGGATTTGCTGATTTGTGACTTGGTAATAATATGGAGTGAGAGGGAGTTCAAATTTCAGATAGTCTTTCTGCATTTTTGGTGTCAATAGTCACTTCCCCCATTTGCTCTAATTCTGTTTTTATTCACTTCCATTATATTCTTTTTATGTTGTATCTTATTTTCTCTTATTTATTTTTCTGTAATAATGTCACAACATTTACTAAATTATATTTTTATATTTTCCTTATTGCTGTGAGGAAAAAGTGGCTGATATTTATAATTTGGTTAGCTGTCTATAGTTTCCAATAACTGATTTGCCTCAATTTATAATAAAATTGCATTGAAGAATTGGATGATATATGATAACTTATAATCACATATAAGTACAGTTGTTTAAATTGTTGAAAATTATGTAGATTTCTTTACATGTTCAATCTGGGGTAGAAAACTACTAACCTCCAGTACACCCTACTGATCATGCCAATAAGATTTGATAGCAAAATAGGATTTGTGGGGAGAGACAAAGTAAGGTTTGTAGACTTGATATATTTATACCCTTAAATGTTCCAGCCCCTTAAAGAACAAATATTTGTTTTTGCTCTGCTCACCTGGTGATAACATGTCCTATTGGATTTTTTAAACATGAAAAATACAAATTTGACCATGAAAAAAATTCATGGCATATTAATTTATGAAAATGCATTTTTTCAAGGTAAGTATTAAAATTGGTACATATTTAGAACATGTCATCACATTCTTCCAGCTTTTACTTACCAAGATGTAGAAAGTACATTTATAAATAAATACAGGTATTGTATTTCAAGCAAAGAATTTATATTTTGTGCTGCTACATTGATTTCTAAATTCAAAAATTGCATACAAAGTTGTAAAAATCATTGAACAGCTTAAAATTCTTGCTTCTCTGTATATTTAACCTATTTAATTATTCATATGCATTGTTATATCCTACATTTTTGTGCATAGTCTAGCTAATTGTAAAAATTCAACTTAAAATGAAGCAAAATATTCTTTTTCACATTCAGTGGGTAGTCCAGAGAGTATTTTAAAACATCATGTTTAAGGTAAAGAATGGGTAAGGGGCCTTTGTTGTCTCATTATTATTTATTGTCCATTATCCATTAAATTTTGTAAGATATTACAAAGTTTGATACTGTTAATATATGTGAGTGTACTTCTAGATTACATGGGAAATGAACCCTGGGATATGAAAAGTGATGGAATTATCAAGCACGGAAACAGCAAAAATATTATTCTTCATTGTTAGAAAGATAGATGAGTTCACTTTCCATTTATGAAATTGGCTCTTGGGATGACTGATCAACAATATTTTGGCTGTAATTTAATGAAATGTTCAAAAATAAGAAAGAATAATGTCCTATAAATAACATAATACAGTATTTTCTTACTGTTATTTTCCTTTATTTCTCTAGTTGCTTTTTTCCTCCCACCCCCTTTTATTGATTTTTGTACTGATCACGTGGATGCTTGTAATATGTAAAACAGCCCATTCTTCCCAGGATGATTCATCTATGGCAGAAAATATCATATATAGATCACTTCAGTACATGTTTTTGGCATTGTAAAATTGCAGCATTATCAATCTCTTTTTGTGTGGTACACATGTTAATGCTGACACAGCAGCTTTCACTGATAGTTATTTAGGACTTCAAAATTGAACTTTAATATGCGAGGAAACCCGGGGTTGTATTTAAAAGCCAGCATTCTGCTGACGAAATGAACCAGTAAAAAAACATCTATCAGTGCAATATGGTGGTTAGCTAATTTTTTGTAGCCCTCCTTTGTTGTTATCTACTTTCATGGTTTACTAAAGACATTTTGCAGAGCATACTTTGAAGAGTTGACTTGCTGCAAAAGGTTAGAGAAATAATCAAATCTTCCACTACGGTTCATTCTTAATTCTTTTTTAAAAAAAATAGTTTTATTGTTTGCATTTTGCACTTCTTAATCTGATTATAATTGGTTTAACTATAGTTTAATATATATTTCTACTTAGTTGCTAGTATCATTTGAATGAAGTTCTGTGTTGTCATTATTAACAAGCCTGTAAAGTATTTAGTTTACTACTTCAGTCTTGTTTCTTCTAATTCATTCTTTGATTATTATTCATATAGATTCAGAAAATAGATTATATATTAATTGTGCTGTGAAATTGCATGCAAGCATAAGAGTTTAAACTTGCATTGGAATGTCAGGAGGCGCCTGTCATGATTTTGACAAACCCTTAGCCTGCTGATGGACACTGCCATTACAGAAGCTGTGTTCTATATCTTTTACCTACTTCTTTTTTCTTGCCAAGCTCAGTGGAAAGTTGGGCAAAACATTTGTAAAGGGCTCAGAATTCTTGTCTGCTCATTCATCTGTCTGTCTGTCTGTCTGTCTACCACTAAGCAGACTAACTCTGAAAACTGAATAGAATAAACCCACATTTGCTGTGGGTGGAGAAGCTGGCAAAAGAAAGAGTGAGTTTGAAAATGGGCATTATTCAGCCAGAGACTGCAAAGAAAAAGGAAGTTTCAATGCATCCTTATGGGGAAATCTGTTGGGTAGCAGCCTGAAATGTTGCTGAGTCTCTAAAGCCCCTCTTCCCTCCAACTCATGTGGGGTACAGCTGTTATTAAGGGGTTAGAAAATGCTTTCCCTACAGAGCCAAATTATTCTATATATCTTTACTAATATTTCTTGGCATTGGTATTTTTCACTAGGGGGACTGATAGATATGTAATCAATAACTGATCAGTAGAAGAATAACTTTTGGAAACCATATCTTTGGAAGATATTGTTGAAAGGACATATAATGATTATCAGAACCTTTTTAGCTTCAAAAACCTACTGTTTATCAGCACTTCTTGTAGCCCCTAGCACATTTTCCATAGCTTCATTAGCATTCATTGAAGTCCATGTATAATAAATAAGATACATAAATTAAGTCTATCACTAATAGTTTTTTGGAACGTAGTTGAATTGTTTATACTTTTTAATGTTTCAGTATGACATTGATAGTATTCTTTACTAGAAAAAAGGATCTTTTTATATAACATATATGACAAGTATTGAGGTATTATAGTCTATTGATTTTAAAAGACATGTCTCTTCTACTCTATTAAGAGCAACCAGTCCTTAATAACTACATTGTATCGTTCTAAAGATATACCTACTATAACATATACATAAAGGCTAAGGTTTTATTTTCTTTTAAAAAAGAGGTTAGTATAATTAAATGTTTTCTTTGTGGGATATATATTTGTATGTATATAAATGGTGTATATTTATATATGCAAAAATACAAAGATCTAGAATGTTTTAATTTACAAAATATGAAATGAGTAGTCACATCAAACTATAATTAGTAACTGCTCATATGAATTGAAATTTGTATTTAACGGGTGAAAAATTTATAAAGTACACTTAATGTTTAATTTCCAATATATTACCTGGAATTTTATAATTAAAAAGAAATATAAAAGCCTGAAATAAGATAACATGCATAATCAATTCTTTAGCTCCTGTTTTTATATGTTTATTTTTCATTAAATTTAGGATCGTTTGTGGTTTAGTCAACATTTATTCCTATCTGTTTTTCATATACAAAGGCAGTGAGATGCCAGAAAATAAACTGTTAACGGAGAATTAACTTCTTTGGCATGCTTTCATACTTATCTTCCAAATTAAAGAAAATGAAATGGGCAGAAGCAGAGTGTAGATTACCTCCTTTTTGTCAAAAATGGTGGGAATTTGAAAATTAATAATAAAAAAGGGAACAGATGCAGTAACATGCCAGAGGGAGATTAATGTGGAGAGTAAAATCTGTGAGCAACAAAACTGAAGCAAACTGAATCAGTGGGAGGTGGTTGTACAATCAAAATCAGGATAAAAGAGAAATTACAAACAACCCTGCACTTGTCAAAGTAGTAGTAATGAAATCCTGACTCTGCCAGCAGTGAGAACCTGTGTTAGCACTTTGGGGTAAGGATGGTAGCCGGGTGCCAGGTAGGAGGGCAGTGTTAGGTTGCTGGGCAGCAGCCATCTTGTGTAGAACAGATGGCACTGAAAGCTGGCAGGGGAGGAGCTCCTTAGCAGAACTAATCAGACAGTAACAGATAGGGCAGCTGGGAAGACTGACCACAGAGAGGGAAACTGCAGGATAGCTGCAGAGTTCCATGATGTTTACAGTGGTGTGCCCATTGGTCTGATAAAGACCTTGCAATGCCTTTTTACTGCAAAAACGCACACAAACTTTTGTTAACTGGGCAGTTTATCTGAGAAATTTGCAACACAAGAAATGTATAAAAAGGACAAATCTGCTGAAGAATTGACTTTGTAAATTCTTGAGAATCCCTGCTAGGAAAGAAAATTCATACTGCATTGCCCTTCTGGAAACATTATCCGTGATCAATGAAAGCAAACAAGATAGTATTTTGGTGTCACTTAAACATTCAAAATGTATTAAGATTGTGGCTTACATTACAATAAATGCAGTTCTTAATATATATTTTAAAACTCTTTAAAATAAGACATTGATTTTGCTTCTTTTCAGCACTACCCCTTATGTTGACCTTATATTTAAATATCACTATTAGCTGGTAATGCAAACCAGATAGTAATACATGGCCATTCCATATAATTTCTGATAAATAAATTTTATTGAATTTAAAGAAGCTTATTTCCCATTGTACCTTAGAAACAGGTTGCAGTCTTATTGATATCTGGGCAAAAAATGAGGTTGTAAAGAAAACTGAATGAGAAAAAAAAAGAATTTAAATATGGACCTGTTACACAGAATAGTTATCATAGTTAGATAAGCAAGATGAATGATGAAATTCTTTGAAAAGAAATACATAATTGCAGATAATAGAGATGGATATTTAACAAAGAAGATTGAAACACCTTCCATTTTTCAACTTAAGTGTTTTTCTGTTTGCAGAGCTTTATGGACAGACTTAATTTTGGCTGGGAGGGGGGACAAATATTACAGGGGTTTGAAATAGGAAGTATAAGACGAACATATACTATTTATATATCCATTACTGTGATACATCTAATTTAGGACTGTCGAGAAAAAATACTCTTATTTGATGTAGCGGCATATTATCGAATCATTGCAGTGGATGTAAAGTTGTTATTTGTTCTCCTTAATTGATTTTTGGAAGCATTTTTTCTTTCTCCTGAGCTATGTGTATTATGTATTCACTAACACATCCACAACTATATCCAGTACTATAAAGAAGGTCGTACATAAGGTAATTTTCAACAAGATGTAGAATAAATGTTTGCTGTTTTCAAAGCCTATTCATAAGAATTGTGGGAAAGCTAGTCTACTCCCTTAGTTACTGCTTCTTTCTGAAGTAGCTGATTTAATTCTACATATATAAATGAAATACTTTCCATTATTATAAAAAGAAAAACATTTTACCTGCCATTATTTAGCCCATATCCGCTCCTTTATGATGACAGCTATCAAATGATTTGGAATAAATCAGATCTCTTGTTTTCTGGCAGTGCTTGCAGTAATAATTAATACAGTGCATTTTAAAATCTGTCAGTTGGCTGATTTCTTATCATCTAATGTATTAGACACTTATTGTCCTTTTAAAAATATATTGTTTGACAATGCAATATTTCCAAAGCCATTAATGAAGTATTAAGTGAAAATGAAATATGTACGTATAACAGCTAAGTAAATTGTGAACATGTTGCTATATTTTTCAGGGGTTTTTTCCCCTTAAAGATGATGGAAGATTACATAGCTTGATAATCAAGTTTAGATTCCCCCCCCCCCGAAAGAATGATTAATAAATACATCTGATTATATAGAGAGAGCCTTTCATTTGCAATGTTTATACTGACATTGGTCTGTTAAGCAAAACCAACATTCCTGAATACACGCACATTGCTGAAGGTTGTCTGTTCTGTACCTGTTACAATAAATATTTGGTTACCTCCTTTTGGGGTTTTGAATCTGGATAAGCTTATTCATGCTATTTAGTTAGAAAATAACAAAACAGAATGTGTATTAGGTCTTTGTTGACAGAACAAAAAAAAATAACATTTTATATTTGGATGCTTCGTGCTGATATTTTATGATATCCAACTTAAAATTTACCTTTATAAAATAAGGTGGAAATATACATATAATTAGTTAATACATATTTAATATGCCAAATACTCTGCACAAAAACAATGGAACTACTG
This sequence comes from Pituophis catenifer annectens, assembly GCF_029215685.1. Classification (NCBI taxonomy): domain Eukaryota; kingdom Metazoa; phylum Chordata; class Lepidosauria; order Squamata; family Colubridae; genus Pituophis; species Pituophis catenifer. Next base: position 66,493,786 of record NW_027256881.1, on the reverse strand, counting down.
CAGTGACAAAAGGAAAAAAAAAAATTTAAGTGAAGTCATCCTTGGGATGTTTTTTTTCCCTCACAAAGGATAAATTACTAGATTGGAAGAACCCGCATTTTGGAGCTTGTAAGTAAATTCCTATTCATTTCTATTATAAAGTAGTAACTTGCAAAATTATCTTAAGCCTAACATTTCTTTTTAAACATTAAAATCAATCTTATGGAATTATGATGTATGAAAAACATTATTGTTTTACTATGTCTTGTCCTGGCAAGTAACAATTACAAGCAGGAAAAAAAACCCCCAAATGATTCTTTCTTTCTTTCCCATCTGCTAGTTCTCTTCTGTCTCTTGTCTTTTCAATTATGACAGGGAGCTGACTTCTTTCCTGCTCAATTGTTGCATTTTTCCATGGCAGCCTGATTGCCACATCAACTGTCCCACTATTGCCTTCTCATTCCTGCAATCTGTGTACGTTTTGTAAAAGTGCAGCTGGTATGATTTCTTGTTCTCATTATATCCTGTCCGTATCATTATATCTTATCTCTTGTTCATGTTCTCAGCATAGCACATCATTTAAGAACTAAAAGCATCTATCCGATATAAGTAATAGTAGACCTTTTGAGAAGATCATGAATATCTTAATTCCTTTAAATGACTACTTGACTAATGAAAATCTAAAAAAACACATGATTACAAAGGCAAGAGCTTGTTTCTCATTTCCAATATATTAAAGTTGGAATTTAATTATGTGTTTAACGTTTATTATTTAAGTAATATCTAAGTAATTGATTTAAGATTTGGAAAATGACAAGTTTCTACTTTAAAAACTCTGAAGCAATATTTTGTGTTCCATAACCATTTTAAATGTTAACTAGTAAAATAATTATTCTTTTCTTTCAACACACATTTCTAGCAGGTGAAGAAAAATACCTTGAAATTTGGGTATTATTCAAGAAAACATTTTGAAAATGTTTCTTATTTGAATTTTTTAAAAAAGAAAATAGTTAATAATTCAATAGTATGCGGCTGTTGGAACAAATTTTTGAAAAGCAGATGCATGCTTGACTAAGCCTGCATAATAGATCCTGCTGACAGTATGAAATGTCTCAAAAGTAGCTGCTCTGCTCTTTCTATTAACTTGAATAGCAATATGGATAATCACACAAACTGTGTAACATTTATAAACTTTCTCAGTGGTGAATTGATTTTTACCTTACTTTTTCAAAATGTGATACTTAGTCATAGATGAATGACAGTTTAAATATAGCTATGTTGCAGCTTAAAGATAACATTAAAATCAGCATTTGGTTAATAAATATTGCTTTGTTCTCTTTTTAAAAATTGATTAATTTTGTCCTTATTTTTCCTTAGTCTACTATATATCTTAGTCTTCTCTGAAATTGCATTTTCTCTTCTACATAGTTTGTCACATTTCCCTTTTGTTTAGCTAAACTCGCTAAATATATAATGCTCACAATACAAGATTTTACAGAAAGAAGAGGAATTTGATCTTTGAGGATTTTTTTAGATTATATTTCTCTTCCGCTATTGTCTTCAACATTATTGGGGGGGGGGGGATTATAATGCATAACTGTCCAGCTTTGTCTCTTACTAAGGATTAAATTTCTGCCGACAGTTCTTTTGACAATGACCTTGAGGGGCTTTGCATCTTGAAGAAGAAAGCAGAAGCTTGCAGTAAACAAAGTTCACTTCTGACAGATGGATTGAATGACAGAAAGGTTGTGAGTGCCAGAATAGCCCTGGCAGAGGAGGAAATGTTCAGTGGAATCCAACAGGAGAGGAGGTGTGAACAGGTGCAGGGTTGCTGACGGAAGGGGAACCAGATGGAGGGAGCCAGAGCCAGTTTATTTAAAGGAAAAGGCAGAAAACACTGAAAGGCTGTACAGTCAGTGGCTAAAAGTGTGCATGGAAGAAGGTAAAAAAGCAGTAAGCAAAACTGCACAGTGGGACATCAAGCACTTAGCGTAATGACAGTAATTGTGAGTGTAGTTGGAAAGTTGCTATTAAAATCCATTCATCCATTGCTCTAAATAACATAAAGTGTTTCAAACACTTTTTAAATTGACAAGAATAGTGCTTTGTCTGTCAATTTTTGGTAATGTTAACACACAAAAGTTATGATTAGAAAAATGTTGTGGTTCAGGCAAGCCAAATCAAGACGATAATAAGAAAAGGTTTCGATATTAGCTGCAGAGTAGTCTCTTAGTTTTGCTTTGCTTGCAAAGAAATGTCACATTCTGACAAAATGTGAAAGAAATCCATTTCCCTGAAAAGCATGTTTTAAAACATACAGAATCTTATTCATCGTCTAATTGTTACTCAGAGCAAAAAAAAAAAAAAATGAGGCGTGGTAGGCTGTGCTACAATGTGCTTTATGTCATTTGAGAATAGCTAAGAACATAAAAGTATGTAAGGCTTTAAAATTCAAGAGTTTGCCTGATTTGTTTTAATTATCACAGTCTTTGTAAGATTATATAATGTTATTAATTGTTCTGGTTGGTGATTCTTATTATATTGACTGCTTGTGCTGATTGATTTGATTTGAACCATGGTTTTATACTGCTAACCTGAAAGTAGATCCCATATATATTCACTATTAATCTAATATTACTTTGAAAATTCTTATTCCGTTTTATAAGGTCATAAATCTTTTTTTTTTTCTTTCTTCACTCCAATATTTTTCTTCTTTTCTTGTGTTTGCTCTTAAGTATCTGTTAAAACAAAATAAAAATAACACAGATTTAAAAAACTGTTAACATGTTCGTAGGAAGAGCATTTGAGAAGCATCTGGTTTATTAATTTATATTTAAGGTACAGGTGCTAATCCAGAATTCTTCTGTGGGGTTTTTGAGTAGCACATTATTGTTTGGAAATTCAGGAAGTTTCAAAACCAGTTTCTGTTGAATCTTAAGACACTCAGGCCCTCTTAACTGTTCCCTAGAGTCTTGTTGTAGGACATATTTTTTATCTAATCCTAAATGCTTAATTTAAAAAAATATATAATATATAGATTATTGTAGCATAATCCTATAGAATATTTTTAATTGATTGTGTGCCATGAAGTCTAAAATGCACATACACTGTGTTTAATACAACATAAGATTGAAACCCAAATATTACAGTTTGGACATTTTTTGCTACAGTTAGAGCATAATTGCAAGCAATACGTCTTTAACTTTTCACTGGGAGCCTTTCTGTGTAAAAGGAAATGAAGCTCAACATTTCAATATCTAGATAAATTTTGTGGTTGGTCCTTATATAAATTATATCTGATTTATCCAAGCTTCCTTTTTCTTTTTTTCTTATAATTTATAGTCCTATATTAGTAGAAATGCCATACTTTAATTATATATTTATAATCCAAACTTAGACATATAATTCTGTCAAAACATTATGCAAAATATTTTTTTGTAGTAATGGAAAATATTTTTTTTATAAAAAAGCATGATATTGTTCAAAAACCATCATAATTGCATGTCTTTGGTTTTTTCTTATTTATAACCTTATTCTAAATTAAATCTAATATATTTTTATCAAAAAAAATCAAGACATGTAAAAAGTTTATTGGAGCTCCTGGGTCTCTGTCTTAGGCAGAAGGAATTAAAAATATATTTAATCATGTTAAGTTTTGATAAAATATGTTTGTAGTTTTCTTATTCTAGGTTGTTTAGAAAGCCACATTCCTATTTCAAACTCACAACTTTTGAGTTGATTAAATGTATTATTTAATAAATTAAAATTCAGGAACGATTTCATATAGTAAGAACAAACAGAATGCCTCAGGACTTTAGACAGAGTTTCTTCCTGATAGAAGGTTAATTCTAACATTTATATTTAATGTTATCAAGCATTTTGATAACAAGCAGAATAGAAGGCCACCTAACATAGGTATTTATAAATAGCTACATGGCAGTCTGCTACTCATCCATAGCTTGCTCCACTTTGAGGCCCTGCACTTATTTTTTGTGACCTTTATCCAACATAACTGACTTTTTTCTTTTGTACAGTGGCATCATTCCTTTCCAACAGTTGACCGTATGTTAGTATTGCAAAAGATTGTTGGATGAACTCTCATGTATATCTACCTAATTCAAAAATGTGATTCTGGGCAACTAACATAGGTTTGAAGTCAAAGCAAGATTAACAGTGAACACACCATTAGACAGTATAAAACTGAACAGCCAAAACCACAACATACTCAAAATCCTAAACTTTTCATCTGCTATGGCATCAGCCACAAGTCTTGAGACAGCCCTTAATAGCGCACTTGTCTGGAGAGGTATTACCCTATTGAAAGCTGTAAAGGGAAAGTTTCCAGAAATGAATCCCTAAAATCAGAGCATATTCTTGCTTGGGTTTAGACAAAGCCTGCTTTTTCTCAGCCGAACCTTCACAAATTCTAGATACTGGGAAAGAATTTGATAGCATAACCCAGTTAACTTGTGGTAGAGATATAAAGCCATATTCATGATATTTAACCTTTCAAATAGTTGATCTCATCCAGCAGCTTCATGTAGGTGTTATATAGGAGTGGAGAGAAAAGTAGAGTTTTCAGGAACTCTATAAAGCAGAGTCCTAGGGCTAGAACTTCATTTACCAACACTGACTGGAATTGCCCCAAGAAGAACCATCTCAACATCTCCTATATTCTCAATCTCCAAAATTGCTCCAGAGCAATATAATGACCAACTACCATATTTTTTGGATATAAGATGCTCCAGAGTATAAGACACACATTCGTTTTTGGGGAGGAAAACAAGAAAAAAAAAATTCTGCTTCTGCTACCAGCATCCATCATATTCATCTGGCTAGCATCCTTGCAGCAAACAGCAAACAGCCTGGTCAGCTTCAGCACGTTATCACAGCCTGATTCAGCACGAGCAGCTGATTGGAGTTGGATCTCCCGGAATACCGCCAATCAGCTATTCCAGGCTGCAGGGATTGCCGCAGCCCATCACCCCCTCTGCGTTTTTGGCCTCCATGTGTTGCATTTTTGGCTAGTTCCAGGCAGTGGGATTGGCAGCGGCAGTGTGGAGGCCAAAAACGGCTGAAGGGTGGGGGTCGGTAGGTGGGCGGGGCTTTGGCAACATTTGCTGTATAAGACGCACAGACATTTCCACCCAGTTTTAGGAAGGGAAAAAGTGCGTTTTATACTCCGAAAAATACAGTATACCAAAACCACTGAGAAATTGAGGGCCAGGATGCTGAATTATGTATTTGTTTTACATATACAGTAAATGTTAACTAGTATTGTGGGGAATGGCGAGGGGCCCCATTGCAGAATCAGAATGGGACAACTTGCTGCAACCAACTCGCCATGGCCAACTCCCAGCAAGACAACTCACCAAGGCCAGCTGGCTGCAGGACAACTTATGCAGAATAATTCAACAATTCAATTTAATTATTTAAAATAATTTTTTTAATTGTTTTGATTTTTGTCATAAACATTTCATTTTGTCCCTCCTTTTGCATCCTTTCTTTAATTATTCTATTCCACCATTGAAGAATTAGTGTAATTCTTCTCCCGCAGCGAGTTTTTCCCATGGCAAATTCACCATGGTGAGTTGTCCTGTGACGAGGTTGCCATGGCATGATGAGTTGGCCATGATGAGTTAGTCACTGTCACAACCAGGGCACAAATAATTGAAAACAAAGCCTCCCAAACCAGGCAAGCCTGCAACTGGCATGCAACACAAAACTGTGTGAAAGCTTCCTGGTTAGTTTGTTAGACAGTCCAAACAGGAAGTGCAGCCAGAAATACTGTTTCATTATTGTAAGGCTACATTCATAGAATCTTGCAAATCTGAAAGTACATTTCACACACACACACACACACACACACACACACCTTTACAATCGAAGAAACTAAGGAAGATCCATTCTGAGATGTTTGCCATGTCCCCATTCCTTCAGTGGATTGAGATTGTGTTTGTCTGATCATGTCTAGTCTGAGGCTTTTTCTCCTGTCTCCCCAGGTGATTTCCATATGCTATCACTTTCCTTGTTATGTCTGCCACCTACTTTTCACACAGAAATCATAGGAGGACCCTAGATTGCATGCAAGGTCTGCTTGGGGCAATGCTAGCCCATTCAGAGGAAGAGATCACAAATCCCTAGAACCAGAAGATCCCAAGCCCAGAGCCACTTCATCTTGTCAAGATTGACCTGAAGCCTCTTTTTCCCCATCCAAACCTTAACAGCTTCCAGATACCAAGGCAGGATGTCAACAGCATTGCTTAGTGTGCCAGGGGTAGAGATGTAAATCTGGATATTGTAATGTGCTGATGATAGCTCATTCCAGTGTGATGGATGATGATGGATGTCACCTAGTAGCTTAATGTACACATTAAGCAGGAGCAGAGATAGTACTGAACCCTGTGGAACAAGAGCCATGACTAGGACACCTCACTCTCAATCAATGCCAGCTGGAACCAACATTAGAGGAAGGAGGAGAACCAGCATTGAACTGGGCTGCCCAACCCCCAAAGCCAGTCCAGAAGGATACCATGATCAATGATATTGGTGCATGACCTCCGTTCTTGTCCTTCCAGAAGTCATCCAGAAGCATAATCAATATTGTTTCAGTCTCACATTCAGGTGTGAAACCCAACTAAAAGGGGTTCACCATTCATGTCATACTTTATTATTTTACATTAAACCTGTATTTCGAAATAATAATTCAAAGCCAGTGATTTGATCTTGGCTGCTTTTATATGTAGCTACTACCATGGAAATGAGTGCATTTGAAGGAAGTTGACTTAGCAGGCAATAGGATTTGGCCACTTTAGCATTGTGTGGGCTAGCAGATAATATACCTTTGATCATATTGATCACCTGAAATTTTTGATAGTTGGCTCCATATTGTACAATGGTGTTATATAAAATTATCTTCCTTATAGCCAGATTCTGTGTTTTCAAATGGACTACCCAAATTTGACCGAACTAGATCCTTTTTTTCAAAATTAAAAGTTCCACAATTGGTTATTCTGTTCATTTTTTTTTATCTCCAGCACTCTTGAAAATCAGGGATGTCCCTTGATTTTGTTCATTGGGGAAAGCATCGGACCAGCTATTCCAGTTATCAAAGGAATTTTAACAGAATTATCTGTTCTAGTGATAAGAAAATCCCTTAAAGGATGGAAGAAAGTATCTCTGAAGCATGATTTTTATCAAAAGTCATCCAGATATTAATCATAGTGCCAGTACTTGAGATTGAGGATTTTAGAAGAGCTAGGCCCAACAAATAAAAAGAACTTGATATCTCATAAATTAACACACTTTTTATTACATTAAATTCTGCATCATAAATAGTGATAATGTATTTGTGCAACTTAATTTAGAATGTATCTAGAAGTTGTTAAATGTGTTGCTGTAATACACACATCTAGAATGAATACTTATTATAGATGATGTCAGGTAAGAAAATTGCTGTAAGCCGGCCAGAGTCACGTTAAAATGAGATGGGAAATGAAAGAATAAATGAATGAATGAATGAATGAATGAATGAATGAATGAATGAATGAATAAATAAATGCATTGTGGCTGTATACGATAGTATGGGACCTGAGCAGAATATTGTTAATAGAGAACCAGAATAAAGGCACATTTCTTAAATATCTATGTGTAGTTTATTCTTGTCTTGTTTCTCCAGAACAAGCTATTAATAATATAGCTGTTTTTAAATTTGTTTTGCATTTATGTATGTTATATATGTATCATGTATGTTTAAAACATTTTGTACAATTGCTTTTTCTATTACTGTTCTTAAAATTATTTTAACTTTTAATTTGCAGTTGTATTATTCACAATTTTGGATCGAAAACTACTTACAAAGAAATGAATATAATTACTTAGTATCCTCATCCCAGGGATCTGCTATTTTGTATTATTCCTGCCCTATGTGCCTTCTGCATATAAATATATAATAGATCTTATATGGTGTGGCCTTGCTTTTTTTAAACTTGTGTACTTTCTGAGCTTACCGAGCCTCCCATCTTTTTTTTTTCTAGATTAGAAAAAGACAACATTCAGCATAGCTTTAGCAATGAGGCAAAGACTCGAGTCCTTCAGGCTCAGCAGAGAGAGCAGGATCTGACACAGAAGATGCGGCAAATGGAGGCCCAGCATGATAAAACTGGTAGGTGGTCGGGAAAGATTAGAGCCTGGGCACTCACTCACAAGCCCGGCCCATGCCTTACTGTGAAATGACATCAGGAACACCTGTAACCTTTGGCTGGCCGAAGGGAGCAGATGCTAACTACACCGGAGATTCCGAATTACATATTAGTTAGCGTTTAAAAGAGAAAATGGAAAGTATTGCCCACTGTCTGTTGATTTCAGAGTGCTGCTCTCACATCTGTTGCACCATCTGGATTATGAGTTTATTTACCTGTGTTCAAGAAACGTAAAGCTGAGAGGGACCACAACAAAGTAGAAAAACAAAGGGTTTATTTTTGGCTGGATTTTCAGGCACACATGTTATATAAAGAAAATAGCATCAGAAGCTCTGCAGGAAATGCTCTGAGCTTACAGTTAAAGTCTCCTGAATAGTACTGAACAGTTCCCACAGTACACACATTATAGCTACTCTAAAAGCTTAATGAGTTTGCTTCAGAATCCAAACTGGAGAAAAGCTTTAGCCATTAATTGGTACTTAATTCACTGTCGCAGCTGGATGTAATTCACTGGCTCCAAATTAATATGTTCCTTTATTTAATCTTCGTTGCTTCACACATTTTTGGAATTTGTGTATTCTGTTCTACTCAAATTTAGATATAACTTTAATCTTCTGTAGCTACAAGAATTTGCAGTACAAAGTTTAAATTGATAAGTATGGGATTTTGGCAACAGCTGATAATATCACTGAAATCTGATGTCTTTCAATACAGTATTTTAGTTCAGCTAACTTATCTTTCTTTACCTTTATAGTGTGAAGGTGAAATTGTTTCATGGAAATTCTGACAATATTTGTGTAGCCTTTTAACACTGCTTTTTAAGGTTTACATCAAAATGTACTATGTGTTTAACAGCAAATACATAACAAATTTCCATATACAGAATTGCAGAAAATACTCCCAAAGCGTGCATTTTCAGAACTCAACCTCTGAAACCAAAATTGTAATGAATTTAAATGTGCAATTATGAAATAACCCTTGCGGTAGTAAGCCGTGAATCATATATCTCCAACCTTCCTAAATCTGTGTATGTAATCTAAACTAGTTATAAATTGACATTTGTGAAAGGGAAAGGAAAATAAAATTCAATCATGATTTTACTTTTTCTAAATATTTTACAAATTTCCCCAAAATTGACAGTAATTATGAGGAATTACTCGTGGCCTAAATATGCAAGTTAGCAAAATGTGGATTCAAGTCAGATTTCACATTGTGTTTATAATGTAATTCACCTTCACAAGTGTGCATGCACAGTGGCTTCTGTGAAATGAGGTTAACTCACCTAAAGATTTGTTTTGATTAAAATGCCTATACCACTTTTCCAACAAACTAGAACTATTATCATTAAATATGCTGAATTCCAAAGGCGACTGTTCGTGTTAAATCTTATACAGTGTGGGCTTGCTTCTGTGTCTGAATACAATCTGCATACTTTTTAATTCATGAGTTGTGAAGCAACTCTATAACAAGTAAATGGATTGTAGAACTTTAGGAAATTAATTGCAACATGTTAAATTAAATCTGATCATGCCCATGATCCGCAAAATTGAAGATGCTAAAATATTTGTTAAATTTTATGGGTTTTTATTTTCAGAGTTAGGTGAATTTGTAAGGCTTTATTTCTTTTTTACAAGCCTTTGCTTTTTCAGACACTTCTATCTTTGAAAGAAGGCTAGAGGTGCCTTTTATTATGCAAAGATATATTTCACTATTTCCCCCTCAATGTGTTACTTGTTTTTGATTTCTCGCAGTTCTGTAGCAATAGAAGTGCGGTGATTTGTATGTTGAATAAAGTATGCTGGTCTGTGCCTCTACCTGAAGACAGGTTAGAATGGCAGAGAATAGTTTCTGGGCCTGTGCACCTACTAGTTACGTTTTCAGTTGGAAGTATTCTTTAGTTTGTGGCCCCAAATCAGGAGAAATCTGGAGCTGAGCTTTAATTCATAAAAGCTAATACCTTTTAATAAATATGTGTTAGTCTGAAAAGGTGATACAAGACTCCTTCTGATTTTTGGCCACCTTAGACTAACACTTTTACAGTATGTGTCATACACCAGTGCATAGTGGATGACCCTGTTCCTCTGATAGTAGATTGCTACTGTTCCTTTTTTTTCCCCTGTCCATGCTTGGCATATTAATTCTACTTCTCAAAATCTGGTATGAGAATGAAAGCAATTTTATTATTGCTGTTAAGGTCATTACTGCCTTTTGATTGACTCATATGCCACCAAGGCAGAATGTATTTAAACACCAACTTAGATGAGTCTGATTTAAAATCTTTGAGGTAGAATAAGTCCTGCTTTAGTTTTATTTATTTTTATTGCCTACTGATACAATGAGGTTATTCCTCTCCCCTTTTTAAGGAAGCAAAGTTTTATGGTTTTGTGTTTTATGTTGTTATCTTTATTCTAATATCTATTTAATCTACTTCTTGTAAATTATTTTTTAAAAAGAAGAATAGGATTAATTTTTAAATAAATGCACATACATTCTTTTATATCGCTTAAGGAAATGTCCTGGTCTGGCAAATCTATTTTTTCTTATAATTAATATTACATTTTTTAATTATTATTTTAATTTATATGCCCCCCTTCTCTGGAGGCTCAGGGCAGCTTACAATGCGCTAAGCAATAGCCTTCGTTCTTTTGTATATTTATACAAAGTCAGCTTATTGCCCCCACAACTGGGTCTTCAATTTACCTACCTTAGAAAGGATGGAAGGCTGAGTCAACCTTGAGCCTTGGCGAGATTCGAACCTGCAGTAATTGCAGGCAGCTGTTCTTAATAACAGGGTGCTTTAGACCACTGTACTACCAAGGCTCTTTTATAACCTGCTTGCTCTTGGTCAAAGTAGCCTATAACAGATTCACTAGCAATACCTTGAATTAACTGAATCAACCAAAGTTCAGAATTTTATATGTGATTGTCATGTCCCAGCTCATGAATAATTGTGAATGATTACTTACTTTATATATTTATTTGAATGATTTGTATGGCTGCCCATCTTTCAAAATGCTGCTTGGGCGTTTTCTCAGAGCAAAAACCAAAAGCAAAAGTTAGCTTGTTTAGTTACCATCTTTTGCTGGTCATTCTTCTTAAATAGCCAGGATAGCATTTAATTGACAGCCATCTTAATTTGAAACTGTGTTCTGTTTGAATTCTACAGTAGTGACACAAATCCTAGCAGGCCAATTTTTTCTATAAATGAACATAAGTATTTGCTTTATGATTTCATTCCACATAAGTGTATTAAGGGGAAAGGGACTATTTGTGGCATCTTTCTACATTCTATACAACACTTCTGTGTATAAGCAGCTGTGACTTGGCACAGATATGCAGAACCAGTTGTCATTTAGTCTTTTCACTCATATCTGTAAGATCTTCATTAATCTGCTTACATTTGAGAATGGTACTTCATGTCAAGTGATTTTTTTAAAAGAAAAAACTACAACAATGGAGAAGTAAAAGACAGGAAAAAAACACAGGAAAAGAACTAATCTGAATAGTAATTACATTAAATTGCATGGAGTTTTATCTGTTACTTTGTTAATAATTATAATGTTACTTTTTCAGATAGATTCCTAATCATATTTTTCCTGCAGTTCCTATCCTTTCCAGTGATCTTAATTCTTGAATTAATTGAAAATTTCTATCAGTCAGATGGAATATGGCAGGATTGTTTGCATAGTTTGAAAATATCTGACAAATTATGGGATTGGTATTTTCATTTTAAAAAAGGGGATAAAACTTTTATGAATGGTATAGACTAGCTATATTTATGATATTTCCCCCTTGTTAATATATTAATATTCCACAACTTGCTGCACTGTTTCAGTACTGTACATTGGTGGGTATTAATTGTGAGTGAGATGTCAAGTGACAGATTCAAATATTTCATGTTTTTCCTATACACTGTTCATATTTTATAATTTTGCTATATAGGTTTCAAAAAAAACATTGTGGGCAACTAAACCAGATGAAAATCATGTGTGTGTGGGGGGGTGTATATGTAATCCATCATGCTATGTTTTGTAGTACCAATGTTGGGCAGAGCACCTAAAAGGAGTAAGAAATAGTAAGCTGAAGAAATTAAAAGACATGTAAGAAAAAAAGGAAAGGAAGTTTAGGTAAAATTAGATTACACCATCCCTATCTTTGCTAACATCTCTATCTTTGCTAACCTGCCATTGCTTCCACCAGGCCCATATACCAGCTCATACAATGCCTTGTGTTTTTTTCTTTTTAACTTTTCTCTTACAGGAATTCATCAACCGTATCAAAATATGACTTTCTTTTCCTTCCTTCTCAACCTATTTGCAATTCAGTCCTTCTTTATTCTTTCTACATGACCAAGTCACCTCAGTATATTTCTTCATTCATTAAGCATTCATACATTCTTTACATCCTATCTACATCTTATTTCCCCATACATTAAGCATCCTGTTCCCACTATTTTCAATATGTTTTTAAGTTTCTTTTGTTATGTTTTCATTAAATAGACTGGGTTTTTTTCTTTCCACCTTTTATGTAATATACACTTTGGACATTGCTTATTGGTAAATAATGTATATATTGGAGCTAGCCAATCAGTAGTCCTGTCTTGGTAGGTATTATCATGGATGCACTGACCTTGTCAAGAGCAGATGCAGTTGGCACACTAGCTTAAGGTGGGCAAAGATGCTCCTATTTACATCTTCTTGGGCATCTGCTTCTTGGTGAATCCAGATGCACTCACAGACTGCAAACCTGATTCTTTAGGGAAGTGTTGCTCCATTTAAAACAGGTTGCATTACAGTTCCAGAATCCATCTATCACTCTCTCAAGCACTTCTGCCAAAGATTGGCTTCTTATTATGAGGAATCTTGTCATATCTTCACTGGGTTTAAACTGAAGTGTATCCATGAACATGTAAGCATAGAAAGTACATCATTAGAATCTTCTAATCTTAATTAGGATGAATGTAAGAGATTTTTACATAGGAAATTTTGTTGTATCATCTTTCTTCTATTCTTAATGTGGTAGATCTTTCATCCAGTGATTTGGAATAGCTGCACTAGAAAAATCAGTGTAGATGTAGTAGCAGTAGCAAATTACAACATCTTCTTTGCCATTGAAGCTGTAGTACATTCTTTAAAATGGTCTCTCCCTTCTACTGATTTATTCTGAATTTCCTCCACCATTGCTGTGGTTGGCATCCCTATTTTCATTCCTTTGAACTTCCTGGAAAACCAGTAGGCTTCCTGGAAAACCAACAGGCTTCCTGGAAAACCAGCAGGTTTATCAGCATAGAGAAAATATTCAGAGGCAATAGCCTCTCCCATTTCTTTAAAAATATGGACTTCTCTACAACCATAAATTACATTCAGAATTAATGTTTATGAATAATAAACTATATTCTCCTAATTAAATAGTCATCTTACTGCCCTGAAGAGATCATAATAAAAAAAAATGCCCTACCTGAAATAATTTGGGGTGATAATCCTTCACTTGCCATGGAGGCAATACATTTCTGAACTACTAATTTGATAGGAGCCAGTTTGGTGTAGTGGTTAGAGTAAAGGTAAAAGTTTTTCCCTGTCCAGTCATGTCCAACTCTAGAGAGCAGTGCTTATTTCCATTTCTTAGCAGAGGGAGCCAACATTGTCTGAAGACACTTCTGTGGCCACATGGCTACCATGATTATATGCTGAGGCATGGAGAATCCTGTTATTTTCGCACCGAAGTGGTGCCTATTTAACTACTTGTATTTATATGATTTCCACTATCTCAAATATCATAATTCTCTATTTTCTCTGGTATTTTCAATTTGCAGATTAACTCATGAGATAACTCCAGCCTCCATGCAAAAATGATTTTGATTATAGTAGAAATATTTTCCCAATGCCTCATTCTTTACACCCAGACTAAAATAGATAAGGGCAACGCAGCATATATTGGCGAAGGACCTTATTACAATATAAGAAAATGGAATGGAATGGAATGGAATGGAATGGAATAGAATAGAATAGAATAGAATAGAATAGAATAGAATAGAATAGAATAGAATAGAATAGAATAGAATAACTGAGTTGGAAGGGACTTTAGAGGTCTTCTAGTCCAACCCCCTGTTCAGGCAGGAAACCCTATACCATTTCAGACAAATGGTTGTACAATCTCTTCTTAAAAACTTTCAGTGTTGGAGAATTCACAACTATTTCTAATTGTCAGGAACTTTCTCCTTAGTTCTAGGTTGCTTCTTTCCTTGATTAGTTTCCATCTATTGCTTCTTGTCCTGCCCTCAGGTGTTTTGAAGAGGGAAATACAGCAGGGAAATGTGTTTGGTATCCAGAAGGATCAAAAAACAACCTCCTATTGAAAATACAATAACTCATAATAATAAACCATGGCCAAAACATGTAGATATTTATCTGTTATGGCATTGTTAAATTGTTTTTAGAGTATTATCTGTAAATATCATTATGTTTAGCATAATTACAAAGAATGCATGATCATGTTTGGTGGTTTCCATGTTAAAGTATTTTCCATGAATAAATGTTTTCATTTTTCATTAGCCAAAATGTAATGCTAATTCATTGATAAGTGGTGGATGATGGGATAATTTTATTAGTTTTTCAGACTGCAGTTTGGGGGAAAAGCAACATGTATTGAGGCAATGTTTTCCTTGTATTTTTCCTCCCTTTTAAATAGTAGTTTGGGCTTCAGAATCTAAAGCATTTTTGTAATTCATTTTAGCTCCCAATATCTTAATGTTTGGGACCAAGCCAACAATTTCAGGATGATTTGTTAGGTACTAAAGTTGAAGAAACTTAGTTTAAAAATGGAGATGATAGGGTTAGGGTTAGGGTTAGGGTTAGGGTTAGGGTTAGGGTTAGATAGGAAATAGCATTAGGTTAGATAGGAAATAGCATTCTGTAGAATTTGTCATAGGGCAATTGTATTTGTATTTGTATTTGTATTTATTGAATTTGTATACCGCCCTACTCCCGAAGGACTCAGGGCGGTGAACAGCCATAAAAATAAAACATGGAAATACAAAATTTAAAATAGAGATAAAACAAATTAAATAAATTTGGCTGAACCATATTTAAAACCCCAATAATTTAACACCAAATTTAAAATTCCCATTTAAAAGCGGAGAAGTTTAGGTCAGGCCGGCTTGCTGGAATAGGAACGTCTTAAGCGTGCGACGGAAGGTACGCAGATTCGGAATCCTCCGTATCTCGGGGGGGAGCTCGTTCCAGATAGTAGGTGCCCCCACAGAGAAGGCTCTCCCCCTGGGGGCCGCCAGTCGACATTGTTTGGCCGACGGCACCCGGAGGAGCCCCTCTCTATGGGAGCGCACTGGTCGGTGGGAGGCTATTGGTGGTAGCAGGCGGTCCCGTAGATAACCAGGTCCTAAGCCATGGAGCGCTCTAAAGGTGATAACCAAAACCTTGAAGCGCACTCGGAAGACCACCGGGAGCCAGTGCAGCTCGCGCAGGAGGGGCGTTACATGGGAGCGCCACGTCGCTCCCATCACCACCCGCGCAGCTGCACTCTGCGCCAGTTGGAGCCTCCGAGTGCTCCTCAAGGGGAGCCCCATGTAGAGAGCGTTACAGTAGTCCAGACGGGAGGTGACGAGGGCATGAGTGACCGTGCGTAACGAGTCCCGATCCAGAAAGGGACGCAACTGGCGGATCAGGCGAACCTGATGAAAAATCCTCCCGGTCACGGCCGTCAAGTGCTCTTCTAAAGACAGCCGTGAATCCAGGAGGACACCCAAGTTGCGAGCCCTCTCCCTGGGGGCCAATGCTTCGCCCCCAATAGTCAGCGATGGCACCAGCTGACTATATCGGGACGTCGGAAACCACAGCCACTCGGTCTTGGATGGGTTGAGTCTGAGCCTGTTTCTCCCCATCCAGATCCGTACGGCCTCCAGGCACCGGGACATCACTTCAAGGGCATCGTTGGGGTGGTCTGGGGTGGAGATGTACAGCTGGGTGTTGTCAGCGTACTGATGGTACTCCACCCCGAAACCACGGATGATCTCGCCCAGCGGCTTCACATAAATGTTGAACAAAAGGGGCGAGAGGACCGATCCTTGTGGCACCCCACATATAAGGGGCCTCGGGGTCGACCTCTGCCCCCCTGTCAACACAGACTGCGACCGGTCGGAGAGAAAGGAGGAGAACCACCGTAGTACGGTGCCTCCCACCCCCAACCCTTCCAACCGGTGCAGCATGATACCATGGTCGATGGTATCAAAAGCCGCTGAGAGATCTAATAGGACCAGGACAGAGGAACAACCTCTGTCCCGAGCCCTCCAGAGATCATCCACCAACGCGACCAATGCCGTTTCCGTGCTGTACCCAGGCCTGAAGCCCGACTGGAACGGATCTAGATACGTCGTTTCATCCAGGTACCGGGGAAACTGTCGTGCCACCACACTCTCGACAACCTTCGCAACAAAGCGAAGGTTGGAGACTGGACGATAATTAGCCAATATTGTCGGATCCAGGGAAGGCTTCTTGAGGAGAGGTCTCACCACCGCCTCTTTCAAGGCGGCGGGAAAGACACCCTCACTCAATGAAGCATTTATAATCCCCTGGAGCCAGCCTCGCGTCACCTCCCGGGAAGCCAGCACTAACCAGGAGGGGCACGGGTCCAACAAACATGTGGTCGCATTCAGTCTACCCAGAATCCTGTCCACGTCCTCAGGGGTCACAGAGTCAAACTCATCCCAGATAACATTCTCAGGACCTGCCTCCGTCATCCCCACTGGATCTACCCAGTCGGAGTCCAGATCTTCCTGAATCTGAGTGATTTTGTCATACAGATACTGAACAAAGTCCTCGGCTCTTCCCTCCAAGGGGTCCTCCCTCGCTTCCTGGTGGAGCAGGGAGCGGGTCACCCTAAACAGGGCGGCCGGGTGGTTATCTGATGACGCAATAAGAGCAGCAAGATGAGTACGTTTCGCTGCTTTTATCGCCACTAGGTAATTCTTAATATGAGATCTTACCAGTGTCCGGTCAGATTCAGTGCGACTGGCCCTCCAACTACTCTCTAGGCGTCTTTTCCGGCGCTTCATCTCCCTCAGCTCCTCGGTAAACCAAGGAGCCAGGTGATTGTGTATTTCCTTGTAAAGAGAAAGTGCCAGCTCTTGTTTTTAGTGAGAAGCATTGAGATGTATTATTCTTTGTTTAGAAAACTTCTATAAAATTGATTTAGTATTTGAAGAAAAAAAGAGAAAAGCTTACAATTCATATCAAGAAATGTGACTATTTATTTGTCCTAATACTTTAGTTTTCTCTTTGCTATGGTTAACTTTTTCAAATGTAATTTGTGCATAGTAGTCAGAGTAAAATTTTAAAATGCTTCTAAAATTCTTTCTGTAATATCTAAATCCTGATATTCAAAAAATTCTTATCTATATTTGTATATATATATGATTATTGTTTCTAGTAAATGAACTGGAATCGTTACTGAGTTCCCAGAATGCTCTTCTATCAAAATTAAAAGAAGAATGTTGTCAATTAGCAAAGAAGCTTGAACATGTCACTGAAAGAAATAGGTAAAGAAAGTCTGTAATTTTCCTTATGAAGCTATTAGAAAGTATTGAGACTTCTTTATTATTTGTAAGTGCTCAAAATAATGCTGCTTCCCATAGTAAGACAGCATTTTAATTGCTCTAGACTTTGACTGTCAGTGATCTTTAATCTCTTTCCTTCCTTCTCTTACTCCCAATGAACACATTTAATATGTGGACAAAAGCAGATGCTGATTACAGCCAATCTATAGTAGAGACATTATATGCTCATACTAATGAGCATCTATATATGATGTGTATCAATATATAATGAGTGTATAATTGTGTGTGTGTGTGTGTGTGTGTGTGTGTGTGTCTCTCTCTCTCTCTCTCTCTGTGGTATACAGTGGTGGGCTGCAACCGGTTTAACAACCGATTCTGTAAGTGTGCATGCACACGGGCTTCGCATGAGCGTGCATCTAACGTGCTTGTGTGCAGCGTTCAAAGTACAGCAATTTGAAGCTCAGCTGCTTACCTTCTAAGGCAGCCCTGGTAAGTAGAACAGCGGAGGTGTGAAAATCAGCTGTGCCGCGTGAATCAGCTGAGCCACAAAGAAGGAAATACAGGACAGATAGGGCAGGAGCGAGTGGGTGGGGCCAGCTGATCATCAGAACTACCGTTTCGCCTGAACCAGTCCGAACTGGTAGCAGCCCACCACTGGTGGTATGTATATATGTATGGGCTTCTTCCTCGTCCATACTACAAAAATAATTGGTGATTCCTAATTGAAAAGAATGAGAAAGAAATTTGTGTACCACAGTAGTTGTAATCACAATAGATGTGCAATATCAGCTTTTTAAAAAGTTCCCATTTTTATTAACTAAATTAACTGAATAATTTTAATACATTATGGATTGCAAATTATTAGTCTTGTGCCTCGATTACTTAAACACAAGATATAAATCAGTTCTTGAATAAAGTTGTTTCTGAGCAGTGGTGGGTTGCTACCGGTTCTCCCCGTTTTTTGCGAACCGGTAGTGGAAATTTTGAATAGTTCAGAGAACCGGTAAATACCCCCTCTGCCTGGCCCCGCCTCCAATCTATTCGCTGCCTCCCGAGTCCCAGCTGATCAGCTAGAAGGAAAAAATCAGAGTTCACTTGACAAAGAAGAAGAAAAAAAAAAAAACAAGACACCTTTGCTTTAAATTGAGAAGCCAAGAAGCCTCCCAACTGATCAGCTAGAACCAATCCGCTCCTTGTAAACTGCTCGGTGGTGGTAGATTGGCAATTGAGGCCAAGGTACCTGAAATCGGTTTCCGATGCTTTCGGTGGTAGCAGAGTGGCAAAAAACTGTTTAAACTCTTGCTGCGGCGCTTCAAAGGGCCGCCCTACAGCTGATCAGTGGTAAAAGGCAGTGTGGTGGTAGACAGGTGCGCTCCAAAAACAAATAGGTAGACCGGAACGCTCCAAAAACAAATGGGTAGACCGGTATGCTCCAAGAACAAATGGGTAGACTGGTACGGCTCTGCAAGTAGTTAAAATCCTGGTAGACCAATACCTCCGCTAAAGCCTAAAAAATTGTTTGTCACATGACCATCAAACCATGCCAACAAAATAAGCCACGCTCACAGAACCGGTAGTAAAAAAATTTAGAACCCACCCCTGTTTCTGAGGTACATATTCTTGGGTAAGGGATAAATAAATACATAAGGAATTGTTTATTCATTTTGCACACTACTTATTTATTTATGAATGTGCACTATATGTCATCCTTTAAAAAAAAACAAGTACCGTGTTTTCCCGAAAATAAGACCCTGTCTTATATTTTTTTGAACCCTGAAATAAGTGCTTGGCTTTATTGCCATGCACTCAAAAGCCCAGTTGGGCTTATTATCAGGGGATGTCTTATTTTGGCGGAAAGAGGGTATTTGATTCAGATTAAGTTACAAATGTTCAAGGGATAATTATTTGTACAGTTAGGAATTGAAATGCTATTGCTACATTTGGCATCTTTTTTCCTGTACTGTATGTTAATCATGTTAATCTGAATGGAAGTGGAACTTTTAACTAAATGTTGTATTGTGAAGTGCTTTTCTATAGAGCCAGGCCATCTCCTCCATTGTGTTGAGTTTTCATTGGGAACTGGTATCCATTCTTATTGACAGAGGCGGGAGTTGTAATCCATATCTGGAAAGAACATATGCCTTTATAGAATAGTATAGCAATACCTACCCCACCATTACTGCTTATAGCTTGTGCCTCACTTGTGCCTTTATCTCCTTGAAATTACAGAATAATCTCCAGGGCACTGTTCTTGAAATAATTATTAGCAACTTTGTTGATGGAGATTGGAGCATTCTGCAACTGAGAATTACATTTAGAGTGATTAATTAATCTGATAGTTTGTCAGTAATCATGGTTAATCCATTCTGAAACTGCTTCTTTATTAAAATTTGCGTTGTGCAATAAATAATTTGCTGGCAAAATTAATAATGATTGTGTATGAAATGACTATAGATTGGAAAAAATGTAATAATTAATGTATGTTTCTTATTAACTATGTCATGAATGCATATTCTAAATGCTAAGAAATTCCTTCAAGTTGACACTAACATTTATAAATAAGATTTGGAATATAATTAAAAGCCATCTCTCCTCAGATTATGCCTCTTAAGATATATCAGAAGTTAAGCATTTTTACAGGTATCAGGTATCTGTGTAAACTTCCTTGTATAGATTAATGATGCAAATTAAATTATAGTTAAGTGCATTACTTCCTTCATTTTTAGGTTTTGGCTACCTTTACGGTCTAGGATTACCATATTTTTGGGGGTATAAAACGCACCGGAATATAAAACGCAGCTTAGTTTTTGGGAAGGAAAATAGGGGGGGAAAAATCTGCCTACCAGGCATTCATCTGGCTAGCGTCCTTAGTCTGGTCAGCTTCAGCACATTAGTTTGCTGGTTATTTATCCCCTGCTTGGGGATAAAAACCAGCTTCTAAGGCACAGCTGAGAGGAAGCAGCAATGAGAAAAGCAGGCAAAGCACGGGGGGATCTCTTCACTCGGCTAGCGCCTAATTAGGGCTGAAAAAAGCTTCTAAAGAACAGCTGAGAGTCGGAGCAAAGCATGGAGAGATCGCTTCACTCGCTAGCACCTTGTTAAAGCACAGCAGAGAGTCAAGGGAGCAGGCAAAGCTCGGAAGATTCCTTCACTTGCTAGTGCCTTGTTAGTGCCTCGTTCGGGCTGAAAAAAAGCTTTGAAAAAGCTACATTTGGCGTATAAGACACACCCAAATTTTCAGCCTCTTTTTGGGGGGGGGGAGGTGTATCTTATACTCCAAAAAATATGATATATCTGTTTTGGTGCTATAGTATAGTATAATATAATATAGTATAATTGACAGTAACAGACCACTTTGAACTATTTCATGCAACCAAGGAGGCCCAAGCAAAGCTTCTTAAATGTTAATTTTTTTTAATATCAAAAAACAAAGTGTTTTCCATATTAAATATACTTATTTGTTGGCACAGTGCTTTTGTTTATTAAAAAGAATTTTTCTACCATTTGAACCAAGAAAAGGATATAATATCTTAAAATAGTCTTTGAAATTTTAGTATATTGTAGTACTGCTTAAGTTTAACAAAATATAATGTATTAAGGTTTATACTTCTCTTGATAAGATTGTCAAGAAGTGAATTATATTGATTAATATATAGAATATCTTGGGACTGATTATATCCAGGGTATGTAAAGATGCAGTTATCTTACACAAATAGATAGCAAACCAGCTTTATTGGATTTAGCTGTTACCTTCACTAATGTATAATATTTTTGGCAAATTGTTCAGTGGAATCTATAATAATAAAAAATTAGCTTGAGCAAAAATTTTCCCACATACATAGGCGGATCTTGGACATACTGAACTTACTCCCCTCCAGCTGCACATCTAGCTCTATGTAGGACGTGGAATTGTAATAATACAATACTTCAGTGTTTTCTATGTGATTTTTCCCCCTTTTTTGGATTATTGTGGTGTCTAAGGTTTGTGGATTGATGCTTGACACTGTCTATTGTGTATTTGTGATTTGCTCTTTGTAATTAAGTGCAACAATGGAAGTCCATTGGGTCTCGTTATATATAATGGTTGGTTTAATTTGTTTCACTTCTATCTTGTTAATTGTAAATTGATCATTAAGATTTGAATTCTAATCTGTCACCAGGGTTGAGTGTATTGAAGCTAGAGAAACGATCCTGTTTTTAATCACCGATTATGAGAAACAAATTTTATAATTTTGGTGCACATTGCAGTCCATATATTTTAACACTGTTTTTATGGTGTTATAAATATTGTTAAATGACTTTTAGTGTAGTTTTACTGTTTCCCTATAATGGATAAATTATATTACCATTTTGGCAACAGTAGGCATCCAACTGTGTGAGTTTAATTGAAGTAAAGAACATGCACCCGGTTGAACTGTTTTTCTGCATGTTCAATTGATGCTGCATTGGATGACTGCAGTCTTTACAGTTAAACACCAGGAGTGTCTTGCAAAGCTAGAGAATCAGAAGCTAAAACTGAACTTGTGCGGAAAAGTAAGCCACAACTGTGATATCTTTTTTTTTTGTCCTAATCTCCATCAAAAGAAATAGAAGCTACCTTACATTTAATTATATTACGCTAAAATGCTAAGTTTCTGATGAATAGGAAAGCAACGATAGTGAACCAAATATTTTGTGCAAAATTTTTGTATGTCTGTCAAAATTAAAGGGACAAAACTAGCTTTTTAAGCTAAATGTGCATGGAGTGATTTACAACATCCTTGATTTACAACCATATATTTAGTGCCCATTTGAAGTTAAAACAGCACTTTAAAAAGTGTCAAGATTATTTTTCACATGTACGATCTTTACAGCATTCCCGTGGTCACGTAACCAAAATTTGGATGCTTGATGACTGGCATGTATTTATAACGACGGTTGCAGTGTCTCAGGGTCAATTGATCAACCTTTTGTGACCTTCTGACAAGCAAAGTGGAATGAGGAAGCCAGATTCACTTAACAGCCATGTTACTAACTTAACAGCAGTGTTTCACTTAAAACTATGGCAGAAATGGTCATAAAATGGGGCAAAACTCACTTAACAACTATCTTGGTTAGCAATAGAAATTTTGGGGTCAAAGGTTGAGGACTACGTGTACGCTAGCTTCTTGATGGATCAAGATTTATGAATGTTTTGTGCTAGATTTTGCAGATGTGGTATTTCAGTAACATTGCAGTGCCTACATCACAAAGAAAATGTGTGAGTGAAATGACAGAATTGTGGGCTTAATTATTTGCCACAATAACTCTTTTATTATTTAAATTATATATTCTGTGACTCCAGTCTTCAAAATTATTAGTGGCATGCCATATTTTTAATCTGAGGTTCACAGAATTTGGTGGAACGTCTTTTCTATGAAATATGCTTAGGATTGATTGATTTATCAAATTAATTATTTATTTATCAAACCTCACAAGAAATGACTTTGGGTACAATACAGCAAAAAAAATATAAAAACAATAAGCATGTCTAAAGCAGACAAAAATAAACATAAAACACAAGAGAGATTAAGATCAGTAAGAAAGCCACCTCAAGATTTCACCAGTCTCCTGAAACCTTCAGGCCAAATGACATAGCCAGGTATTGAGGGACTTCCAGAAAATAATAAGGATGGAGATTACCTCACTTTGGGGGGGAGGGAGGAATGTCCCATAATGCAGTTACCATGGCATAGAAGTCTGCCCCCTCAGGCCCACCTAATGTGGTTCCTGCAGTTTTGTGGCACTGAAAAGAAAACTATAACACCTTCCTGCAAAGTAAATGAAATTATATAAGGTAGTTTCACATAGTTATACCCTAGTGTAACGAACTTCCCCAAAAAAGTCCGTAGTTTATTTTACTTTAATTTATTTTATATTTATTTACTTATTTAACAAACTTACATGGCTGCCCAAATCACTCACAGTGACTCTGGGCAGCTTACAAAGATGAAACCCCAATACAAAAGCCAATAAACCCCCATACCCCTGGCAACAATAATTCAGCCTTTTACTTCTTAGTGTCCTCTAAATTAGACTATGACACCTATTATCTAAGCCAGTGCTGGTCTAAATACAGGCTTTAAGTTGCAGATTCTGGTAGAGTTATGTCCCCAGATATGCAGCAGTACTTCCAGAGTACGTTTTGATATTCTCTGCCCTGAAGAAAGATGCAGATGTGAAGTATAGAGTTGTTAAGTTGATGATACACTGCATGATAAAATCTGGCAACATCCATCATCAGTGTTCTTAATTCTCTAGGTCGGAAA
The DNA here is from genome assembly GCF_029215685.1 of Pituophis catenifer annectens. NCBI lineage: Eukaryota > Metazoa > Chordata > Lepidosauria > Squamata > Colubridae > Pituophis > Pituophis catenifer. Next base: position 66,469,751 of record NW_027256881.1, on the reverse strand, counting down.
TCAGCCAGCTTAGTCAGGAAAATGAGTACATCCATGACAGACTGGAAAAGGTGCAGAAAAGGCATGATGAATTGGAGGATCAGTGTATCCAGCATGGAAGGATGCATGAGAAAATGAAGCTAAGGTAGGGAGATTTATTAATTTATCCCTGTGCGGTTTACTATAACAAAACTGATGTTCCTATACTTTTCATCTCAAAAGCATTATCAATATTTTAGGTAATTGCTTAATTTAAAAAAAATTAACAGATAAAAAAATTCAAATACAAATGCAGTCCAAATTATATTCAAATATGCTTGCCTCCAATAAATAATTTCTGTGTCTTTGTCAGCAACTATATTTCAATAGACTTTTAAAAAAATACAGATGTGTGTAAGTGTGTGTAAAACATACATCTTATTTAAAAAAAAAAAAACTCCATCCAGTTGAGGCAGAGCTCCATATCACTCTGTGGCTATGATAGACAGGATTGTTGCCTCCTTTAAACCAGTCTGGTCAACATAGGTATGTCTCTTCATCTACATTTGCCATGAGACTTAGTTTCTAATGTATATGACCTGGTATTAATAATGCAGAAGAATAATTGCTGAAAATTTAGAATAGCTTAATTTTTTTTTTTTTATCCAGGCTACTCGCTCCCTTTTTTGGATTATTCTTCTTTGTGTTCAATCACAAATCAACTTTCTTGTTTATTGCCTCTGAGGCAGCTGACCTTCTCTAACATGCCATCTGCAGTCACCCTTACATCTGTTTAAGAAATGCCACTTCTTCAGTTTTTTCCTCTCACTGAATTTCTAAATGTCTTACTTGCTGTTTATATATCTTGTCATTTATAATCGTTTGGCCTCATTTTCAGTCCTCTTGGTAATATTCATATCAGAACTTATTAAGTTGTAAAACAGCACTAGATTTGTTGTTCACTACATTATTGATTTAATCTAAGGTTTGGAATATTTCCTTACAAATATGTTACCTACCAGTATTTCAGATATTACTGCTTGTGACAATATGTGTTTACTCTGTCCCCCCAAAATAGAGGCAGTTGATATCAGTTCACCAAAATGCCTCACTCTTCCATTTCAAACATTTCATAAAGCTTTTGTTATAGCTTTAATAAAGGAGGAGATTTGAACTCTTCAGATTTTTTTCTACCATACATTTATATCCTCACAATTGGTTGGGAAATAGTATCAGATTCTGCATTCTACCTATCTTTAGAAAGTGACTTTTATTGTTATTCTGTAGCTGCTGGCTTTGTAGATCCTTGGCTTTGAATTAGGGTCTTTAATATTGTGGTGGTTTCTTTTGATTTCCCAATATAGAAGAATTGCAGTTGCAGCCCAATTTAACCCAAAAGATAATCTGAAAGGAAAGTTAGAAAATGTGGCAGGGATATGCATGTAATCCTTCTTTTCTTACTAGGATAAATAACAACTCCCAGAAATATTTGAATGTTTGATATGTTTAATCAGTTCAATAGGCTTTGTCTTCCTGTGCCCATTTGTACTTGGTCTAATCATGATATTCTGCTATTATAAGAATCTGAGTGGAGCAGTGAAAACACTGGAATAAACTATATACAAAATATTTTACGTTAACTCTTTATTCCATATGTTGAAGAACTTGTAGAGTCCAAAGAATTTAACTTCTTTTAAATGGATAGAATCATTGCAATAGTGTATTACTCAGAATATCTTTTACACCCAACATACAGAAATCAGTCACAGCTTTTAAACATGAAATATAATTGTTTTTTTTTTAAAGATTATATTCCAGGTAATCTATATGGAGAAAAAAATACAAAGCAATTCTTTAATTCTAAATGATACTGAAGATTTGAAACAAAATGTAAACAGATTTATTCACTTGGAAGATGATTATAATTTAAAAGAAGAAACTGAAGAAAAATTAGGAAATGATGTAAAGTGAACATAAAAGCTGTAATTGGGACAAGACATACATCAAATACCTTAGAAGTTAACTTAATTTTAGAATCTCAAACTAAATGAATTTCATAGCAGACTTCAAATACATATGAAGCAAATTCAAGAATCTTTATATGATTCTAAAAAAGAAGGGATCATTATTAACTTAAAAAGTTAATGGCTACTAGTGAAGCTTTCCTAATAGGAGAAAATTTGGTGGCAAGAAGTTTTTATAAATTCCACAGACATCTCAGGGATATATGTTCTCTCTGTACAAATAACAGATAGTTTCTAAAATATGTCTATAATAGAAATTATTTCCAATACCAAACAATATTTTTCATATTCCCCTTAAGTGGTATACAAGCCCAAACTTTTGCATTTTTTGAGGATTTTGGAGGGTTAAAATGAGTGCCTTAAGATTTATAGGTGTGCGCATCATCTATTTTATCCCTTAAAATTCCTGAACTTGGCTTGTCCACTTTTTCAGCTATCCTCTCAATATGCCACACAAAGACTAGTACATCATTATGCCAACAGAAGTTGCACAGTCTTGGTGTAATCTAAATCTTTTTGACTACAGTAGCATTTTATTTAGAGCCTAGTCTGCACAAATAGTTGGCTAAAATTATCTTTGATTCATGGCAGTTACTTTATGTTTCTGATTATTTAAAATTTTCTTTCAAAGGACTTTACCATATTTCAATATAAATGTTTGCATAATAAACCTGATTAAAATAATCCTTGCATTCTTTCATCACTGCATAGATCACTGGGAAATGACTATGGACTAAGATGGGAAAAACTACAATTGTCACTATTAGGGAGAATCTCTGTGATATTTTTGTTTCAGACAATAAGTGTTTTGGCAACTGATGTACCATAAAACAATGTCAAAAAGATACATCTACGTTTGTACAGCCAGAGAAAAACCTACAAGTTAAATATAAGGTGTTACAAATTGCAAAGGAAAGAGGAGGATTAGATCTATTTTATCTGAAATTGGGTATTGTAGCTTGTTGTTAGACTTACTTCCTTGCAGCAAGATATTCCAAAGGGTGATGGCCGTGGCAGAAAAGGCTCTTCTCCTGGATCTCACCAACTGAAATCCTTTGGCCTATGGATCCACAGTAGACTCCTTCTGCCAGCATCAATGGGCAGGTCAGTTTCCCATTGGGGAAAGACATTTCCAAAGGTATCCTGGAGCCAAACTATAGAGAACTTTAACGATAATAACCAATACCTTGAATTGCATCCAGAAACAGCCAGTGCAGCTCATGGTATTACATTGCCATCCTTGGGCCTTCAAAACTGTCTGCACTGCTTCATGCTTCCAAAAATTCTTCAAGGATAGCCCATTTTTATTTATTTATTTATTTTATTAAATTTCTATACCGCCCTTCTCCCAAAGGACTCAGGGCAGTGAACAGCTACAAGATAAAACACAGAAATACAAAAATTTAAAATAGATTAAAAACAAATTAAATAATTTGGCTGAATTTAAAATACCCCATAATTTAAAACAAATTAAAATTTGTATTTAAAATTTATATTTAAAAGGGGAGAAGATTTAGGCCAGGCCAGCTTGATGAAATAAAAAAGTTTTAAGCGCGCGACGGAAGGTGCGCAGATCCGGGATCCTCCGTATCTCCGGGGGGAGCTCATTCCAGATCGTAGGTGCCCCCACAGAGAAGGCTCTCCCCCTAGGGGCTGCCAGTCGACATTGTTTGGCCAACGGCACCCGGAGGAGCCCCTCTCTATGGGAGCGTACTGGCCGGTGGGAGGCTATTGGTGGTAGCAGGCGGTCCCGTAGATAACCAGGTCCTAAGCCATGGAGCGCTTTAAAGGTGATAACCAGAACCTTGAAGCGCACTCGGAAGACCACTGGGAGCCAGTGCAGCTCGCACAGGAGAGGTGTTACATGGGAGCTCCACGTTGCTCCCATAACCACCTGCGCGGCCGCACTCTGCGCCAGTTGGAGCCTCCGAGTGCACCTCAAGGGGAGCCCCATGTAGAGAGCATTACAGTAGTCCAGACGGGAGGTGACGAGGGCATGAGTGACTGTGTGTAGGGAGTCCCGATCTAGAAAGGGACGCAACTGGCGGATCAGGTGGACCTGATGAAAAATCCTCCCGGTCACGGCCGTCAAGTGCTCTTCTAAAGACAGCCGTGAATCCAGGAGGACGCCCAAGTTGCGAGCCCTTTCCATGGGGGCCAATGATTCGCCCCCAATAGTCAGCGATGGCACCAGCTGACTATATCGGGACGTCGGAAACCACAGCCACTCAGTCTTGGATGGGTTGAGCCTGAGCCTGTTCCTCCCCATCCAGATCCGTACGGCCTCCAGGCACCGGGACATCACTTCAAGGGCATCGTTGGAATGGTCCGGGGTGGAGATGTACAGCTGGGTGTCGTCAGCGTACTGATGGTACTTCACCCCGAAACCACGGATGATCTCGCCCAGCGGCTTTACATAAATGTTGAACAAAAGGGGCGAGAGGACCGATCCCTGCGGCACCCCACATATGAGGGGCCTCAGGGTCGACCTCTGCCCCCCTGTCAACACGGACTGCGACCGGTCGGAGAGAAGGGAGGAGAACCACCGTAGTATGGTGCCTCCCACCCCCAACTCTTCCAACCGGTGCAGCATGATACCATGGTCGATGGTATCAAAAGCCGCTGAGAGATCTAACAGGACCAAGACAGAGGAGCAACCCCTGTCCCGAGCCCTCCAAAGATCATCAACCAACGTGACCAATGCTGTTTCCGTGCTGTACCCAGGCCTGAAACCCGACTGGAACGGATCTAGATACGACGTTTCATCCAGGTACTGAGGAAGCTGTCGCGCAACCACACTCTCAACAACCTTCGCAATAAAGTGAAGGTTGGAGACTGGACGATAATTAGCCAATACTGCCGGGTCCAGGGAAGGCTTCTTGAGGAGAGGCCTCACCACCGCCTCCTTCAAGGCGGCGGGGAAGGCACCCTCACCCAATGATGCATTTATAATCCCCTGGAGCCAGCCTCACGTCACTTCCCGGGAAGCCAATACTAACCAGGAGGGACACGGGCCAACAAACGTGGTCGCATTCAATCTACCCAGAATCCTGTCCACGTCATCTGGGGTCACAGGATCAAACTTGTCCCAGATAATATTCTCAAGACCTGCCTCCATCACCCTCGCTGGACCTACCCAGTCGGAGTCCAGACCTTCTCGAATCTGAGTGATTTTGTCATGCAGATATTGAACAAAATCCTCGGCTCTTCCCTCCATGGGGTCCTCCCGCGCTTCCTGGTGGAGCAGGGAGCGGGTCACCCTAAACAGGGTGGCCGGGTGATTATCTGATGACGCAATAAAAGCAGCAAAATGGGTACACTTTGCTGCTTTTATCACCACTAGGTAATTCTTAATATGAGATCTTACCAGTGTCTGGTCCGATTCAGAAAGACTAGCCCTCCAACTACTCTCTAGGCGTCTTTTTTGGCGCTTCATCTCCCTCAGCTCCTCAGTAAACCAAGGAGCCAGGTGAGAACGGCGCCAGGTCAGAGGCCGCAAAGGCACGACTCGATCCAGAGCTCCAGAGGCCGCCCTATCCCAGGCGGCCACTAGGTCTCCGGTCGAGGCGTGTGCAAGATCCTAGGGGATTGGCCCAAGCTCCATCTGGAACCTATCAGGTTCCATCAGGTGCCTGGGACGGTACCATCTTACTGGTTCCGCCTCCCTGCGGCGGGGTACCGCGGTTCAAAGGTCAAGGCGAAGGAGAGAGTGATCCGACCATGACAAGGTGTCAATGACTATGTCCCCTATCTCAAGATCACTCAACCACTGTCCAGAGACAAAAACCAGGTCCAGTGTGTTTCCCCCCCCTGTGCGTAGGGCCATGAATTAGCTGGGTCAGGTCCATGGCTGTCATGGAAGCCATGGAAGCCATGAACTCCCGAGCCACCTCAGATGCCTCACCCGCAGACGGCAGGCTAAAGTCCCCCATGACCATGTACAACATGTTGTAGTAATCCAAGCGGGAGATGATCAGGGCCTGAGTGACTCAGTGCAGGACTTCACCATGCAGAAAAGGGTGCAATTGGTATACCACATGCAGTTGTGTGAAGGCTCTCCTAGCCCTGGCACCTGCTCTTTGAGCAGGAGTTTATGACCCCACATTGGGTATCTTTGGGGTGGTGCCCACCCCACCCAGAACTAAAGATTTTAAGCCTCCAGATGCTGAGGCTCCACATACCAACATTATCAAAGTTACCATTACCAGGGTTCAGCTTAAGCCTGTTGTCCCCCATCAGGCCCCCACAGCCTCCAGGCAGCACTACAAAAGTGCAGTCACAGCATCACTTCAGTCAAATATGTAGTTGAAAGGATTAAAATTTACATTATGCTATAATCTTAAAGAAAATATTCATAATATGATGTACTGTAGGTATATGACACTAGAAAAATGTAGAATCTTAAAGATACTTCAAATTTGTGTTGGAAATGTGAAAAATAACAAAAGTCATTTTATCATCTTGGACCTGTAAAAAAGCTTGAAAACTTTAGGCTCAAATACATATAGATTCCTAGGATTTTAAATACTGGTATTAATATTTAATTGAAACCAGAACTTTTTCTCCTGGGATTGGTGGATAAACAGAAAAGAGTCATGGAACACTGTTTTTATATGTGATTACTTCAACATGATGGTATGCCAAAGATGGAAAATTTTTGACAATATCTCCAGGGTAGAGAGTGGTGTGGTGACTCAGCAGTTAAGACGCTGAGCTTGTCAGCTGGAAACCAACAGCCCAGATTTGAGATCCAAGTGTCATGCGACGGGATGAGTTCCCTTTGCTTAGCAACTCGAAAACATGCAAATGCAAGTAGATAAATAGGTACCACTTTGGTGGGGAGGAAACAGCATTCCATGACATTATGCTGGCCACATGATCACAGAAATGTCTTCAGACAGCGCTAGCAAAATGGCTCTTGAAACTGAGATGAGTGCCCTCCCCTATAGTCAGTTACATAAAATCTGCAGGACTTCTTTCCTTCCTTTCCTACAATAGAGCAATGCTTTGTGAAGATGACAGAATTTTCTGCAATTGACTTATTTGATTACAGAAAAGACAATAACCACATTTATAACTGACTGGAAATCTCTTAATGACTTTTTGCATAAAAAAGAAGAAAAAAAACTTAACATGTGATTTATGGTTTAGATGATTAGATAATTGGATGAATAGACTATGGAAAGAAGAGAGTCATGACATAACCTTAGAGAGGGAGAGGTTAAAATATAACTACTTATAGCTGCAGTGAAGATGATAAATTATTCTTATTTTACCTTGTTAAAAAGATATTTATATCTTTTCTTGTTTTCTTTTTTCTACTTTTCATCTTTTATCTATATTTTTTATCTCTTACATTTTCTTTTTGCATTTTTAGCTTTTTTTAATCTCTCCCTTTCTCTTTCTCTTTCTCTTTCTCTTTCTCTTTCTCTTTCTCCATTCTTGTTCTTTAGTTTGTAAGTGTTATTTTTCTTGTTCTTAAAACTCTTAATAAAAATGTTATATATTATATAAAAATCATAGATAATATCTATAATATAAAGAGAAAGAGTCCTACATATGGTAGCAGGGTGTAAGATGCAGGTAGGAACAACATGCACTGAATGGCAGAACCAAGTAGCAGGCACTGTGTACAAGAACATCTGCACAATGTAGTAGTGCCATGGGACAGTAACATCAGGAAGAAGCAATATGAGAAGCTGGAGAAGTTCCAAGGCCTGAAGGAGGAAATGGAGTGGATATGGATAGTAAAGGCCAAAATGGTCCGAGTGATAGGAGCCCTTGATCCCATGACTCCTAAGCTGGAAGAGTGGCTCCAAAAGTTCCTAGGAACAACGTCGGAGCTCTTTGTTCAGAAGAGTGAGTGCTAGGAATAGCTAAGATACTTCACAGAAAACCTCAGAATCTCAGATCCTCTCGGTTCACCTCTATCAAAGACACATATCTTTAATAGGGTGAGAAGGGAGTTTTTATATATATAAAGGAAATGAGTATGAATTTGGTATAGGACAGGTGAGATCCTCAGCATTATTTATAACTCAGCAGCAATTATAACTTAATGAAATGCTTATCCAGTTCATATCAGGGTTTAATAAATGAAAGTCTGCCAATATAACAAAATCAGCTGGATATCGCCATTGGTTAATCTTCATCAACTGTGATGGATGTAGTGCCTTTTCACTAAGCTATTCTATGGAAGCCCAGAACTACTTAAAAAGAAAAAAAACACTTGGTACAAATTCACTAATAGTTGTGTGTGTGTGTGTGTGTGTGTGTGTGTGTGTGTTCTGTCAGTAGAAGTATATATTGTCATAGACATATTCTCAACCATAACATATGGCTATGAAGGACCACCAAGAGAATACATGCTTATCAAACATAAATAAAAGTAGAACCAATCTTAATTGCCTTAGAAATGGAAGATTACAGATGGAATTCTGCCACATGAAAAAAAAATGTTCCATTTGTCGCCAGTGTGCCATATCTTGGTGATGAAAACATTCTCTGAAATCAATTTTTAAATAATTGACAGGGTCATATGAAAAGTTATACTTTTCAGATGGACTGATCCTAAATAATTTAGGATTTTCTGGGACCTGCATCTTAGCTATGATCAAGAGGGATTGAAAACTTGAGCATTTGGTATGGGAAGAGCATACTGTGGTAAACAGAGCCTGCATAAGAAGGCAATGTGACCACATTGTTTTTGATTTGAGTCTTTCCAAGCATTCTTCAAGGGCAGGCCCCTGGAAAAAATAGCTACATTAATTTAAACATGAGATAATTAAGGCATACATCATTATGGTCATGCATGTCTCCAGCAGAAACAGGCACAACTGGTACACAGTGCTGGATCTAAACGTACCTCCAGGCTTCAAATCTGCTTCAGAGGGAATGCTGCCCAATTCTGAATAGGGTATACCTACAGTCTTACTTTGTCATATCTGCTAGACAACCAAACTCAGTCTTATCTGAACTAAGTCTTGATTTGTTTATATACATTCAGCGTCTTGCAGTGTTTCAGAACATCATCAGTCAGAGAAAGGAATTCTAGCCCCATCTTTTTCCCGTACATGCAGAATAAGACTTTTCTTTTAAGTAGGAAGAATTTATTCTACTGTACATTGCAGATACCTTCCTTTGCAGCACTGAATATGACAGCTGGAAACAAGAAAAGAGGTGGTCATTGTCAGAAACTGCAGGTGTTGGGGGGGAAAACCTGATGTGCCAAATGGGGAAGTTTTATGGGGTTGATGGCTCTACAAGCTGGAAGTACATTAAGCATCTCAATATCTTAAATTCTTCAGAAAACCAAAATGTCTGACTTTAGTAGAAGAGCACTCAACAATTCTGTGAACTTATCATGTCATCCCCCAAATCCATTAAGTGATTGGAAAATCTTCCAAAGCCTTGAAAACTCCACCTAGTTTCATCTGAGAATAGGCAGATTGCAATTATTGTAGCTGACAGTAGATATTTTCAACTAATTTAAGTCAGTTATATTCTGACCAGGAATGAAAATGTGCCTTGTCATGTTTGTGACTATGATAATCACAACGAAAGCCATAAAGTACTAAGCTACATCTGATGAGAAACTTCACTGAGTTTCCTTCAAAAAGTTAGAGGAAAAATCAGCATTAATTTTAATGTCACTTCTATCAATACAAATAGAAGACAGGAAACAAATGAACATATCACCGTATCCTATTGTTGCCTTACGGTCTCATTATGAGGTGGGGCTTTACTACATGGACCCAAAGAACTTGTCTTCTGTTGTAGACTGTCATTCAAGAAATCTGATGAACAGAGTTGAATCTGTTTGAATCTTTCATCTTCACTCAACCAGCTTCAGTCACACACGCTATTTGTACAGAATGGGACAACTCACCATGGCCGACTCACTACCACCAACTCACCATGGGACAACTCGCTATGGGACAATTGAACAATTCAATTTAATTATTTAAAATAAATGAAAAATTATTTTAACTTTTGTCATTTACATTTCATTTTCTCCCTCCTTTGGCATCCTTTTTTAATGGTTCTATTCCACCATTCCTTTAATATTAGTGTAACTCTTGTCCCGTGGTGAGTTGGCTGTGATGAGTTGGCCATGGCAAGTTGGCTGTGGCAAATTGTCATAGACCCTACTTGTACAGCAACTTATTTGATTAAGCATTTATTGAATGAGCTATTTCTATTTTCTTGTGTTAAGTAACAGCACTTTGATTCAAACAGCATAATCAGGATTGTGTTGATAAAATAAAGCAGAACATGAATCATTCCCCAATGACCAGTGTGTCATTTTTACCACACTGGTAAAAATTAAGTATAATATCCACATAATCACTGAAATGGCAGCACCTATCTCTCCTTGTCTTGATACACAATTGAGCCTAAGAGGACAAAACAACAGTGGAAAGCTTTCATTACTTAAATGTGGTCATCAATCAGATCCAGTCATACAGTCAAACATAAAACTTAAAACAAGCAAAAACTCGAATCTGTTCAGCCTAGCCCAGTTTTCACCACTTATCTGAATTTTCAGTACTGTAGTAATTGCTCGTCCTAATTCTCACACACTAAACACTTCTCATACACTGAAGATCTAACATTTCTTTCTTATCTCAACCCAGTGGTGAAATCCTACCAGTTCACACCGGTTCGGGTGAACCGGTACTGATAAAAGCTACTGGTTCACCAAACTGGTAGTAAAAAAAAGTTACCGGTTGGTCCGAACCGGTATTTCCAACAATCAGCTGTGCCATGCAATTTATATTCGCTAGAAAGCAGGAAATACTGCTTTCTAGTGAATCTAAATAGCACGGTACAGCTGTCCCCCCCCATTGCTGTTCTACTTACCTTAAAAAGTGTCCTTTTCCCGCATGAAGCACGTGTTTGGTGCACACTGCACATGCGCATGCATGCAGCATGTGTTTGGCGCACACTGCATGCAGTGTGCGTTTTGTACACACCACGCATGTGCGGGCAGCAACCGGTAGCAAACCACGGAGAATTTCACCACTGTCTCAACCCCAAAGTGTAATCATGTATTTTTTTTGTTGTGATCTTTTAGTTGTGCAGGGTGTTATTTCATCCTAGCAGATCAGTGGTGGGTTGCTACTGGTTCTTCCTGGTTCGCAAGAACTGGTAGTGGAAATTTTGAGTAGTTCGGAGAACCAGTAAATACCACCTCTGCCTGGCCCTGCCCCCAATCTATTCGCTGCCTCCCGACTCCCAGCTGATCGGCTAGAAGGAAAATATCAAAGCTCACTTGACAAAGAAGAGGGAAAAAAACAAGACACCGTCGCTTTAAATTGAGAAGCCTCCCAACTGATCGGCTAAAAGGAAAAAATCAGGAACGCTTCTCAGCCAGGAGATCACTTGGCAAAGAAGAAGGGGGGGAAATAAAGACGCAGTCGCTTTAAATTGACAAGCCAAGAAGCAGCTGCTAGAGGGAAGTTCTTACTTGTAGAAGCGGTGACATTCAGCAGTTCGTTTCTGGGTCAGCTGGACAGCAAACTGGATAAGAGGAGGGATTCATACACGGTTGTATGTTTTGAAGTTTTGGGGTTTGTGCAACATGGGCTTTGTGTTTCTAAAAAAGTTTGGGCGATTTCCATTGTGAAATATCCTGTCTTCAATGAGTTTTCTGCCTGCTTTTAGATGGAACCAAACTTCCGGCTTCCACCTTCTATTATCTCTAAGCACCGATAGCTGTTTCCTTCTTACAAAGTTTCCTTTATGCAGCTGGCAGGAATGTGGAATGAGTATCAGGCAGGTTCCTTCTTAGCAGCTTGATTTTTCCTTGCTTTTCTTATGAGTAATATTTTATTTGGGGAAATGAAGAGGGGGGAGTTTGATTCCTTCCCAGAGCAGGTTAGTGGGGTGGGAAGGGAATGGGGATTTTGAAGTAACCTTCCCCTGGAGTAGGGAGGGAATGGGGATATTGCAGTAACCTTCCCCTGTTACCCCACACCCACCAAGCCACACCCACAGAACCAGTAGCAAAAAATTTTGAAATCCACCACTGCATAAGTCAATATGCTTGTAAGCACTCTTGTAATCTTTGACTTTTAGGCTTGCTATCAAACATCAGCCATAATACTAATGACTGTTTTGAACAATAGGCAGGTTGTATTACACGAATGGCTATTTTATATGTGAATTATGACTGAAATATTTCTGCACCTATATTGGTTCACACTGTCAGGAAGTTTCTCCTTAGTTTTAGGTTGCTTCTCTCTTTGTTCAGTTTCCATCCTTTGCTTCTTGTTTTGCCTTCACTGGTGCTTTGGAAAATACATTGCCCCCCCCTTCTTTCTGGCAGCCCCTTAAAAGCCTGTTGCCTATCACACTCTTGGGCAAAGCATGTGAGCCATTTCCTCCTTTCAGTGGTACATGAAAGTGCATCTATGGTATGTAGATAATAAAGTTGAAAAAAGGTGAACAACATTTTTACAGAACTATAGGTACGCTGAGGCCACGCCCACAGAACCGGTAGTAAAAAAATTTAGAACCCACCCCTGTAGCAGATAGATATTGCTAATCACCCAGGATTGATGTTTTAAGAAACTAACTAATGTGTTTCACCAGTTCCACCTTCTTGTTGCAGGTACCAGGCAGATACTAAGAAACCAAGTGATAAATCTTTTCCAAACAGGTGCTCTATGAGCATATTTTCTACTTCTTCCTTCAGAATAGCAACTATATCTTAGTCTATTCAAGTTTTTTATAGTATTTTTTTGTCCAAATGTTAATTTTTCAAAAGTGAGGTCTAACTACAATTAAATGTTCAATTTTACTTGATGAAACACATGCTTCATGTAAATCAGCGGTCCTCAACCTTTCCAGCTTGGTGGACCAGCGGGGGGAGGAGAGAAGGGTATGGTTCTATGCAAGTGGCAGATGGAGCTTCATGCATCCTCTCACCTGCTTGCATGGCCCTGTTCCGAATGGGCCACAGCCCGGGGTTTGGAGACTCCTGATGTAAATTACTCTTTTAAATAATATTTTAAAGTTGATTATCTGAAAAGTCGCTTGTAATTATTTGTAATGACATAAAACCAGAGTTATCACACTAAGAAAAATATAATTGGCTGGGAGTGCCATAAATCCAGTTTTGATTAAAAAAAAAAACTACAAATTAGTGATATTGGCAGGATTGTCTAATGCAATCGTGTATGTATTAATGATTTCCTTAAATTTTGATTCCTGATTAAAAATATTTACAACTACGTGGTTTTGAAACCACTGTCATGGTTAGATTGCTGTAATTATGCAAGTTCATTAGAATTTTCTCAAAGGTGCTTTTTCAAGAGGCAACTGGACTCTCTGGTTTTTCTTTGAAGATGTTTCGCTTCTTGGATGAGAAGCGAAACGTCTTCAAAGAAAAACCAGAAAGTCCAGTTGCCTCTTGAAAAAGCATCTTTGGGAAAACCATGACCTGGAAGACTGAGAATCTCCATAAACATTCACTGGAATTTGTCTAAATGTTATATCTTTTCTTTTTCTTAGATCAAAATATAACTAAAATAAATTTGCTTGTATTCATGTAGAAGAATTAATGTATCAGTGCCTCAGGGAAAAGAGAGCTCCTAAGACAAGAGATGACATTTTAAAAACATTCATGTTTTTATTTCTATATGAATCAGTCACACATGTAATTAATACCAGCTATTTCCATGATGTGGTAACAATTAAAAACATCCGTTCAAATAATATTTTATATTCAGTGAGTATTTGTTGATTAGTTAACCTGGTATGTGCAAATCCAAAAGAGGTTTTTGCTGTCTATGGAGCTTTGTCTACTGTATGTCTATGTATATGACCAATACTTTGCTTTTAAAATTGGCTTCTAACACCTACTTGATCTCTTTTGAGTACCATAGTTCAAAAGAAAAGCTTAGAGAATTGGCAGTTTGGGGCAGATGTGTGTCTATTCCTCAGGCATCAGTGGCTGTAAGTTAACAATTAAAAAAATGTACAGCCATCTGTGTAACAAGATGGCAGAGCTCTGCACTTGCCTGTTACTATAAATAAGGAAAAAATCTTGTCTAATTTCATAGATGTTAGTTTATAAAGACTCGATGTGTCAAATGTGTATTATGCTTCTGGGTTGTATTGGCAGCCAAATACCTGGAGTGGTGGCCTTTTCAGAATTGAAAGCAAGCATAGCATTTATGAAATCTATTTCACTGTGGTACATCTAATATTTGATATCATATTTTTATAGTGTATATTTTATAGAAGTGAATTTACTAATATTCCCCTTCTTTGCTCATTCTCTCATCTCCTCACGCGTGAGCTATAGCTCTTAAAGGAATCCATCAGATTCTGTTGATTAATATCCTTTGCAGTCAGTTGTTGTAATGAAATTTTCTTAATTATAGAAAATATGTGGTTAACTCTACTTGAAGAATGAATTAGGAATATTGTCTTGAATGGTTCTTTAGACATGACCATACTTTTATGATCCATTCTACTGTGGGATACAGATCTCATGTATATAGGATTGCAAAAGATCAAAAGTCTAATCAAGGTTTTTTCCCTGACTTATCCACTACATATATATTAGACAGCAGAGTCATTTTAAGAAGGAAAACCAGCGCATATTTCCCATTTCTCTATTTTCCACCATCTCCATATATTGAAACTATGCACATGTAAAGGCAGAAGAAAGGAGGAAAACAGCCCATCTGTGAAGGTTCTCATAGATCTACCCAAAAATCTCTGCTATAGACAGAAAAGGCAGATGTCATAAGTGCCATTATTTCATTTTGCAAACCATGACCTGGAGTCATTATAAGAAGGAAAACCAGCGCATATTTCCCATTTCTCTATTTTCCACCATCTCCATATATTGAAACTATGCACATGTAAAGGCAGAAGAAAGGAGGAAAACAGCCCATCTGTGAAGGTTCTCATAGATCTACCCAAAAATCTCTGCTATAGACAGAAAAGGCAGATGTCATAAGTGCCATTATTTCATTTTGCAAATAACTTTTACAACTAATAAATTACTTATGGTATAAGAATAGGATGCCTGTGTTATTAAGCTACAAGTAGATAGGTTGTCTACATTAAATTTTGGTCAAATCTCACTTTAATTTCATTTTGAAGCATTTTGATAGATTAAGTTGAATGAAGAATTAAGGATCATAACTTATTTATATGACCAGTACTTTGATAACTCTTTAACTTCAGGAAAGCAGCCAATCTAAGATCTAAGATCCAAGAATTGAGCCAATACAATCTTAGCAGATTTATGGAAAGATACCAGTGTAACACTAAACAAAAACAGCATGCCATATCCCATAATAGGCATCTAATTCACAAGCTACTTAAGAATTTGACCCTGATTAAAAGTGTTGCAGAAATACTCTGCTTTTATTTTTAGGTGTATGTTATGTCATAATTCTGAACGGAACCCTCTTTGCTGATTTTAATAGCTGGTTTCCAGCGGATTCACTTGTCTTTAAATAATTGTTTTTAAGAAGGTATTTAAACTGATGTCTAATTACTATTTTCTCATTGTCTTCATTTCTGTGTTATGGATACATCTGTGTGTTTAAGTTCAGTTTCTGTGTGGTATCCCTCTGATATTTCAAGATGCACAGTATGATGTTTTGTAAATACTAGTAAGCGGCAGATCTCACACAGCAAATATCCACTTTGGGTATTTAACAAAATTGGGATCCTTCCATAGGCCTTATATGAACTCCAAATAACAATAAAATCTAATTACCAACCTATTTGGCAGAGTTCTTTAAATGGCACGCTGATTGTTTCTGGTTTTACTTTAATTGCTTTGTGACCAAGAGTACTTTGAAATCTTTTCTTTTAGAAAGAACTTTTAAAATGTATAAATAAGTGGAATGTGAAATATTGTTGTGAAAGTAATCTGGGTTGAGAATGATATTAAATGCATTTATGGATTACGTTGGTTACATGAAGCATTAGATTCTAAGAATGTAAGAGACTGTTCCTATTTAGTAACTTAACATCGACAAGCAGTTTGTTTATAATTGTTCTTTTTTCTCCTTGTCTACTACAGAATCTTCTGTGTAGCAGTCCGATGCATATACAATATCTCAGAGCGTTTTAAAATCATAATCATATCTCTTTTGACTCTTAAGAAAAAATCAATTTTAGGCCACTGAGGGCTTGTAATACATTTTGTCTGTTTTTCTAACTTACCGTATTTTCCGGCGTATAAGACGACTTTTTAACACATGAAAATCTTCTCAAAAGTCGGGGGTCGTCTTATACGCCGGGTGTCGTTCTCCTGTAACCAGGCTCCTGTAACCAAAAGACTCTGACGAGCCTTAAATGGCTCTGGCGATCGAAGCTCTGACGATCCCAGCTTTGCTTGCTAATCAGGCAACTCAGCTGGGATGCCAGAGCCATGTTAAAGGAAAAAACTTTTTTCTTTTTACATGGCTCTGCAAGCTCTGACGATCCCAGCTGAGTTGCCTGCCGATCAGACAACGCAGCTGGGATCGCCAGAGCCATGGATCCAAGCTCTGACGATCCCAGCTGCGTTGCCTGCTAATCAGGCAACTCAGCTGGGATCGCCAGAGCCCAGAGCCCTGTAAAAGAAAAAGTTTTCCCCCTCCAGCTTGCTTACCTTAGCTGCTAATCGCAACGCTTGCCTTGCTTCGCTTGCCTGAATCCATTCCATCAGCAAGCCACTCCCTGCCTGCAATCATGCAGGCAGGAGTTGTGGACTTCAACTCCCAGAATTCCTCAGCCAGCAAAACAAAGCTGGCTGAGGAATTCTGGGAGTTGAAGTCTACAAGTCTTAAAGTTGCCAAGGTTGGAGATCCCTGTTCTATTGGGTAAGTTTTTTTCCCCTTTGGGAGCTTTAAAAAAAATAGTCAATTGGGGTTTTTTTTAGTTCTTCTTTTTTAGACCTAGCCATTTAAAGCTTAGGAAGTTTTAAATTTAGCTTTCATATAAAAATAAAAATAAAATAAAATAAAGTAATATATGTGCAGCTTTCTGAGATTTAGTGTGTTTCTGTAGTGTTTCACTCTAACTACACAAACACACAAAATGTCACAAAGCTGTATGTGGAATTTTGTGTGTGTAAAGTGTGAAAGTTGGTTTTTTGGGCTTTTTGTGGCTGTGTGAGGTTCCTGCTTGTTGCAGGGGCCATTTTGGGTCTAGCACAGCTGCTTTTACATTGTGGGTGAGCCAGTTGTGTTGTGTTGTGTTGTGTTGTGTTGTGTTGTGTTGTGTTGTGTTGTGTGTGTGTAAAGTGTGAAAGTAGTTTTTGGGGGGCTTTTTGTGGCTGTGTGAGGTTCCTGCTTGTTTCAGGGGCCATTTTGGGTCTAGCACAGCTGTTTTTACATTGTGGGTGAGCCAGTTGATGTTTTTTAATTTTTATTTGGTGTGCGTTGGAAGAGGGGCAGTCTTATATGGCGAGTATAGTCCAAACCCTATATTTTAACAGGAAAAGTCAGGGGTCGTCTTATACGCCCAGTCGTCTTATACGCCGGAAAATACGGTAGTTGCTTCTATGCTGAATTGGTAAACTCCTGTTTTGTTTTGTTTTTGCTCCAGAATCAAACAGGCTGTTCTTGCTAGCCTGCCATATTCTAAATCAGATTGTTCTAATGAAACAATTGACTATAATGGAACAGTTCTTCATGTCTTTCTGAAATAATATAACACTGGTATTGATTATCTGGTGGCTAGTTTTTTGGATATCCATATGCAGATAAATACTGAAGGAGATGAAATGTGGCTGAGAATGTGCAGAACTATTGCAAAATCATAAATAAAAAAACGTAAGACCTTGACACAAACAGCTTTATTTCATTAGTAATATAAACAATATTGCTAGCTATGGGGATTATGATGTTCCACTGTAATGGATAGATATTAAATATTCACCCATGTTGAATCTTTTAATTGAGTATGGAAATAAGGGACTGGTCTTTTAAAGATAGAAATAAAAGATACTGGGCATTCAATGTTTTATTTTCATGTCAGCAAAATCCACAGGATTTTGAAGTGTCTAACATCTCTGGACGTCTGTTTAAAAGCAGCAAGACATTCCAGGTAGTACATTTCTTAGGGATTGTTACATTTCTCAAGTGTCTAAAAACACTCAGCCTTCAGTCTTGCGCCTAGCAACATACCTGAGGCAAGCTATAATCCCAAGCAAAGCACTGCCTGCCTTGTCTTATTGCTTAATTATTATACCTATTTAATGCTACTTAGAACATTGTCAGCTGTTGAGAAAAGGTAATTATCACTAGTCAAATGACACACTTTTTTTGGCTGCCTTACGGATACACATTTTACTGGTACCTTGATACATAATGAAGCCTGATAGCAAAACTTTTGCTTGTCTCTACTTCAAGCCCCAGCTGTTTCCCTGCTAAATTCATCCCATCTGTCTCCCCTTCCGTAAGGCTGTAGGCAGTATAGCATAAGTACAGAAGCAGTTCAGTGCTATTTTGGATAAACATAGCTGAAATTTGAATCCTTGCCATTTGCAATGCACACATTTTGTTTTACTGCTGTAAAGAGAGCTGTCAAAATAAAAACTACAAGGATAATTCACTGAAATGAATTCAAAAGAAGATTAAAGAAGAAATATATAGCTCGTATACGTGCAAATGGATGACCTCTTAATAGTAGTGAATTTTAAATATGCATTTCATACAAAAAGAACTTTGATCAGTTATTAATTTAGGCTGTATCTTATACCCATTGTCTAAGAATTAACAATATTCCATTATATATGGTATAGGCCCATGGCACGTGGAGCCATATCGGTGGACATGTGAGCTCAGCTCTGGTGCGCATGTGCATGCCGGCCAACTGATTTTTGGGCCTTCCGGTCCCAGCAGAAGTTGGCAAACGGGCCATTTCCGGCCTCCGGAGGGCTTCCAGGGGGGTGGGGAAGGCCATTTTCACCCTCCCCAAGCTCCTAGAAAGGCTCTGGAGCCTGGGGAGAAAAATGGGCCTACTGGACCCACTGCGTAATCCGCGCAATCGCGTGCCGGGAGCAGGGGTTCGCGCGCGCATGCGCGGGGTCAGGGTGCATAGAATTATGGGTGTGGGCACATGTGCGCATGACCCCCTCCTCCCCTGCTCCTGGCACATGATGGCAAAAAGGTTAGCCATCACTGGTATAGGCCAATTACAGGATTTGACTTTCCCTTAATGCTGTAATTGGTTGGATAATTGGATCAATCCAACTCAAGAATATGATCCATATTTTCATTGATACTGCATTATTTCAGGAAATGAAAAATATTGATAATGTTTATTCAGCTAGTTAGTTAGCCTATTGTTAACCATCCATCTCCCTTAAAGAGGGACTCTTTTCATTTATTGTAATTGTTACAACACTTTCGTTCTCATGAAAAGTAGAAATATGACGCCTTAAAGAAGAATCTTACTGATACAGTGTATATATTTGTTTTATTTATTTAGAAGATATATATGAAATTACAAGTAGGGTAAGGATGGACGTACTACCCCCATCCTGCTTCTGCCAGAGATAATCAAAAAGTGTGACCAATGTCCTTTCCATCCCATATCCAGGCCTGAACCTTGAGTGGAAGTGGTCCAGATAATCACCAACCTTCTTCAAAAAGGAAAGGTTAGAGATAGAACAAAAAATAACCCAATATGGTAGAGTCTAGAAATGGTCTTTTAAGAAGAGGGCAGACTACAGCCTCCTTAAAAGACTGGGGCACTATCTCCTCTCATGAGGAAGTATTAATCACTCCCAGAATCCAACCACGTCACCTCCCAGGAAGTTTTCACAAGCCAGGATGGGCATGGATCTAAAACACAAGTGCTTGCACTCGTATTCAGGAGCAACAGGGCCAAACCATTCCCAGATAACTGGGCAAAAAAACTGCCCAGGTGCCTTCACAGGAGCAACAACTACTCTGATATTTAACTTGGAATAAATCCGAACAAATTTGTCTTCCAGAAAATTTTGCTTACCTTAAATCGTACACAGAATTGTTTCAGAAAGTATTTTTTACATTTTTGTGCCATTCTATTTTAAAAAAATTTTATTAACTATAATATATTTCATATATGTTATCCTATCAAATAAAGTCAACTTTTCATTTGTTTGTTGAAACTGACTCTAGTTCACCAAAGTCTACATTATGATGAAACAGTTAATTTAGAATGCAATAAGATTTAAGTATTTTAATGTCAATAACATTCCTATAATTGCTTACAATCTGCAACAATAAAATATGGATTTTGTTTGGGTTGTTTAGCATCTGAAGTAACAGAGTAGTAAGATAGTCTACATTTCAGTTTCAATTGGTACAAGATTATCCAGTGTGTTTCATGGCTAAATAAGAATTTATTCTTATTGGTTGCCCCAGTAAAGTCCAATATATATTAAGTAGACATGTGTAGAATTTCTCATTATTAACCAAACATCCCATTTGATTTGAAGTGCATAGAACAGAAAACTATTATGTTGTTATTCTTTAAGTTAGAATTTACTTTTTTGTACATTTGTATAAAACTTTACAGTAAATAAGGGAAAGTAAATAATGCCAGAAATGATATCCTATAATTTGCTAAACGTACCAATTCATCTGATGGTAATCACACTGAATAAAATACTTTGAAAAAAGAGGGTAGAGGCTTCATAACTGCTATTACGAACATGTTTTTCCAAATACATTTAAATATTAAAACAAATCTAATAGATCACTGCAGGTTTAGAGATGGCACTGGTAGTAGACAGATAGCCATGGTATTACAAGCAAAATATGGAAAATATTATAGGAATATACATATTACAAAAAACAAGTGCATAAAAACTCTACTTCCGTGACTATAAACTTTCATCATAGTAGTTACTAAAACACTTTTCATATTGAAAATAAATAAATGTAGATTATATATTTATTTATTTTATCATCTGCTGCATAGTCCTTCCAAACTCTTAATTGCTACTTAGAACAGAAAGATGTCTAGGGCTCTGGATAGAACTGCACTCATGAGACCTCTCCTAACATGTATCATCCCCCCCATGGTATACTGAGGAATTGAGGGGGATGAAATGGGTGAAGAGACATCTAGAACACTGCTGGTGGAAGACAAAGAGTGAACTTGGCCTCACCACCTTCACAAGAACCCTAAAATCTGGCTGTCGTAACCTATGTTCTGGGCTATGGTGGTATGTTTTTCCATTGTCTATAGCTTGTATAAATGGAAGTTAGACACTGGCATTTTCCATTATCTATAGCCTTGTAAATGGCCAAGAGGCACCGTTTATCTTGCTTTTAACCCTTGTAAGGTGCTCAGAAACAATTATTGGACAGTCCTATAAATTTAAATATCAAATCAATATGTGATAAATCCTTTTCAAACATACTCAATGTGATCTGCCAAAATAGGATCTATCTCAACACTAATAGCATGTAATTCATGGAATCTGCTAGAATCTGTCTTGAAACATTTCAATATATTCAGTATATAATAAATCATGCAAAATTACATAAATTTACATAAATTGTCTGATGCAAAAACAAATGTTGGTTTTATTTTCTTAAATGTGTTTTAAGGGATTGCACTTTGGAATGAAAGTAGTTTAAAAAGATAGACTGATAGCGAGATAACCTGGATGCTTTTTAACTTCAAAATCAATAGAGTAAGTCCTTCCTTTCACCATGCCTCTGAGATTACTGTTAGTCCATCTGCATTATTGTCGTTTGAATATGATTCACCACAGTTGGAGTGCACTGTATAAATCAGCTGGTTGATATTGTGGTGGAAGTTAGATTGTGGAGTCCTTGGTGCTCTCTGAGCACTGATGATGTCACCTAATCAAGTAATGAAACATCTGCAAGCAAACAACCAGGCACATGCCCTACTTTAACTCAGCTGGCTAACTGCTGATTGTAGGATTATTTGGAATGTAAATAGTTGCATATTAGGCCCTGTTGAGAGTCTCTGGAGATTCCAAGTCATCCAAGTCATGGTTGTCCCAAATGTGCTTTTTCGACTTCCTCTGTTTTTTCTTGAAGAAATTTCGCTTCTCATCCAAGAAGCTTCTTCAGTTCATGGACTCACTTCAGTTCACTTCAGAACTGAAGAAGCCAAATGTCTTCAAGGAAAAACAAAGAAAGTCCAGTTGTCTTTTGAAAAAACACCTTTGGGACAACCCTGTTGAGGTTTTTAAGTTGGAAGAAATATTGAACCTATAATCTCTGCCTTGCTTGTTTCAGGATTTAACTTTGTTTTTAAAAATTTTTGTTGGTCACATCAAAGTTAAAAGACATTCACTACCTAATGAACTAAATATATATATATCATAGCCAAATATGAATGTCTGTGATGGTTTAACAAATTTTGATGCTGAAATAAAAAAGCATTAGGCAACTATATATCAGAATAACTTTTCTTCCTGTTGTGCCTTAATTAAAATTGCCACTCTTATTAAATGTTTAGCTTTAAATTTTATTTTTATATTTATTTAACTCAAAACTAACTTCTGAAGCAGAATTAGCAATTTGTGCTCTCTTTTCACTTGAAAAATGAGATATTAGCCAGCAAATATGAAAAACAGTATAAACGTTTTAAGAATGTTTTAATTGTATGCATTTCATCACCAATACAATACATTTTCACATAGATTAGTGACTTGCTACCTGTTTCTGATTTTAGCAGCCGTCTTTTCAAACTTTTAAAATTTCATAATTTTAAATGTTTAAAATCCCAGCAGGTACATTTCTTTGTGCTTTGTTCACAGTAAAAGAAGGGGAAATTCTAGGTATGAGTCTGGGATCTTAAAATAATTTGTGAGCTATGAAAATTAGGGCATCAAACGTGATTAATGGTGATGTTTTTAAACATATGGCTAGCAAAAACTTGCAAGACATGAAAAATGAATATACTGGTACTAAGTAGAAATGGTTTTTGTATGTTCCTAGAGGGAACACCTTAAAATTAGATCTATTTCAGGTGTTTGACTGGCTTGCTAAACAAAAGATCTACATAACAGCTAAAAGAGTATTCAGATCTTAAAATGTACTTTGCCAATTTATACATACAGCATGTTGAACTAATTAATTAGCATAAAATAGTGCAGTAGATCTCAAAAAATAGTTTCAGTAGATCTCAAAAAAAATAAAGTAGGACCTAGGAAATACTGACTCCCCCCCCCCACTCCGCCCCCTAACCTCAGTCCTTGCATTCGTAGCTATTTGAATAGATGTAGCAGTAACAAAGTGTGTTACTATTTCAGGGACAGGTGCCAGTACCAAAGCAAAGACTGAGATTTCCCCTTCCCACCTCGACCCGTCCTGTATCCCTGTCTTCTGTTCAGCAAGTCATAAAATCGGGGGTTCCTTCTTTCCTCATCTTGTCTAAGTACTCTTTTTGAATCTTTATTTATTTATTCATTTATTTATTGGTTTGATTTATATGCCACCCTTCTCCGGAGACTCAGGGCGGCTTACAATGCGTTCAGCAATAGCCTTCATACTTTTTGTATATACCTGCTTAGTAGGGCTTTCGGCCTCTCCAAGCGGTGTTCTTTTTATACAAAGTCAGTTTATTGCCCCCATAATCCGGGTCCTCATTTTACCTACCTCGGAAGGATGGAAGGCTGAGTCAACCTTGAGCCTGGTGAGATTTGAACTTGCAGTAATTGCAGGCAGCTGGCAGCTAAGTGCTACTTAACAGCACTTTAGTCTGCTGCGCCACCAAGGCTCCTAATATCTTTAATATGTAAATTTCATTAAAAAATAAATGTACAAATATTTTTCCTCCTCCTCATAGAAACAGCTATCGGGAGTTTTCTCTGACTTGCCAGAAATACTCAATTTTCAGACAGAGAAGAAGCATGGACAATTTCACACTTAATGATGAACACTTCAAAAAGTTCTGAATGCTGAAAAAAGGAAGTGTTACACTGAAAATTGCAGCTGGCAGTATTCTCTATCAATCAATATTCATTTGAAGAGTTAGCTGTTGATCTAAGGGAGCAAATGCCATTCTGTCAAAAGTGGGGGGTGGTGGGGGTATTCCAGCATGACTTTTGAAGAAAGAATTATTTTTCTGTAATACATGTATGCAGCTATGCATTTTGCTGTGCATTCCAAGTGGATTGTTGATACAGTACTTTGGTTCTGCACCTGCATATGGAAATCTTGCTGAACATGGAAATCTGTTAAACATAATATTTACAATGGCTGGAATCTGGGGGAAAAGAAACATATTTTTGTTTATATTTTATATTTCTCATTGTTTCCTGACTACATTTTCATTAGATGTATGGCTTGATTCCATAGAAATCATTTGAATGGGTGCAGCATTTTCAATGTGCTCAATGCTCCTAAATCCAAGGATGAGCACTTCTTTGTGACTTGTGTAGCTGTAATGTTGGAAGGTTGGCATATGACTCAGAAGCTTTTGATTTCTCTTAACCTTACCTAAACATGTCCATATTGGCTATCCTTCTCCTTTCTGTGCTTGAATATACATTTACACAGTTCAAATATTTAAATAAAAAGGAATAGGCACATACTGTTCTACCTTTATCAAACGGTATAGGCCTTCCGTATTTGGTACTATTTCTGTCTGAATCATTTTTAATTACATATTTTACTTGGAAGGTTAAACGTCCTATTTTATTCTTGAATCACCATGTCATCATGTTTACCTCTGGGGAAATATATTTGTACAATCTACCTTGATTATCATGTCAACTCTTTCCCTTTTCTTTTGTGAAAAGAAAAGTAAAAAGTGGTTGTCTAAAACTTTTAACATTCTAAACAGCTATAAAATATTATGTGTAATTTATTTTTCCAAGCTGTTTTGTTATGGCTTTCTGTATGTTTGTCTGCCCCATCAGGATTTTAACACTGTCAATAATCTTGCTTATCAAGCATTTCCAACACTCTCCTTTCCCCTGAAAAAGCTCTTGCAATGTATTCATGCAGATTTACTTGCATACGGATCTTCACTCTGCCAGTTAACAAAGCAAGACTTCTTTTATTCTGGCTTCCCACTTGATTCCTGATTGATTTATGCTTGACAGATGAAATGCTGTCCTATTCAGTGAATTAGCTGTTTGTGAATAACATTTCTGATGCTTTGGGGTTGGAAATGGCAGGAATAATGAAAAAGACTTTCATTCCTTTATTTGTTGCTCTGTTGCTCTGTTTCTAATTGTTCCTTGGAGAATGAAGCTATTGTAGCAACCTGGTGAGTGTGTGCGTATAGCTGTACTGTATATAGATATATACATCTCTTATAACTAACATTATTAAAATTACTCTTTCCCCCCCCTTTTTTTGGAGGAGGCAGTCTTGAAAGAGAAAAAAAAAGTAATGTACAAGCAGATGTGCTGCTAGATCTACAGGCTTCTGCCAACCATATGGCATCTTAAAGAAAGATGGTTGGAGCGTCTGGATTAGCAAAGAGTTGGGATGGAAAGCCATGTGTCGTGTTGGTACAGGCAGTTGTTTTAGCTCTCTGTAAAAGGCTTCAGGAGATTGTGTAATGGAACAAATGGTACTGCAAGCCTAGTAACAGCCTTACCGCTGCTGGAGAGGCAATTGGCCCCCAGGCACCTACTGCTCCATCCTTTCTTCCCCCCTCCCATTCCCCCATTTGTTTATTAATATATTGAAAAATGGCATGATTTGATTCTCCTTTTTTTTCTGCTGAGCCTGTCCCTGTTTTTTAAACTTCTTCAATTCCCAAGGAGGATTTTCAGTTTGATAGCTTTTTAAAATTATTATAATTATTAGTGTTTCATTTGTTTAAAGGGAGGGATATGAAATCAGGACCATTTTATCTGAATTACTGGTGTCTTTATAAGAAACAGCTTCGTTTCCTTTAGCTGGGAAATGGTAGCATTGTGTGTGAAAGATGTTTAAGCCTAATATTCCTATTTCTATCAATATTTAGCAATTAATGGGGAATTAATCTATTGCTCTGGAATTAAAAAGCTATCAATCTCTAATGAAAAATAGACAACCAATTGTGATACCTTATTTTTTAGTAAATTTGGAGCCTTTGTGAATGAAATAGTTGTAATTATCTCTGTGCTCACTAAGAGAATGGAGGTTGAGTTTATGAAAACACTCAATTTCTCTGTTCAGCTGTTTCAAAGGCTGATTAAAACAGGAACCAAAGGTCCAGTGCCTGTAAATTGCTCAAATGTAATATAGCAATTAGAGTTTTAATTGTAATACTAAGATTGCTGTTTTTAGAAGAAGATTCTAAAAGATTTTGTGGAACCTGCTGATAAGAAGGTCATGAAACAAAAGCCTCTGTGAAACAGTTGCAGGACTATAATTACTAGTGCTGAATGTCCCTTTATTCTGAAATTTTAATGGGTGGTCTTTTCAGACATTACTTTTCAGGACAAAATGCGTGTAACACTTAGGAATGGTGTGCAGCTGCCTGCATGATTGAACAGCTGTTTGTCCATTAGGTTCAGACTGTTTGCTTGTATTGTGTGGGCAAGATCTGCGGTTTTTCAAATGCATTGTTCAGAAAGGACACAATATTCTGCAATCAGTAGCATCAGAGAGAGCTTTAAGAATAAAATAATGCATGTACTTTCCTGAGAGTAAGGACATGAGTACATACATAATGAAGTTATGCCCAAGTAAATAATAATAGGATTGGGTTATTAAAGGTTTTTTTTTATGGATAAAGCCTGTCTTAGGTTCCAAATATATTTTTACAGGCTATATTATCTGCAATAGAGTTTAAAAAACAACTTTTACATATCATCTCTCCCTTCATATTAATTACTTCATTTTTTCCAGGTCTCTTTCACCAGACTTCTTTATTTTCAAAATGTAAGCTGCATTATTGCGACAATCTGTCTCAATGATCCCTAATTAGAGCATCTAAAGTAATCTGGAATTGTACCTGTCATTCATGCAAACTGGGAGACAAGGTATGGGATTATTTGATCTCTCATGAATAAAAGTAAAAGTAGCATGTAGTGCATTTTACCAGCTAAGGCTGGTTTGTCATCTATTTGTCACCTTTCTGAGAGAAATATATCTTGGTCTTGCTTAGCCGTGTTCAGATAACTTCAGCAACATTCTATTGAATATAGTAGTGGAACAGCTTTTATAGTTTAGCAAATCTAGAATGCAGTTGTTATTTTACTGGCTGAGATTGTTGGGTCTCTTGCATATGGGACAAACTCATGGCTGACATTTGCAAAAGTAACTCATGGTCTGAATTATATATACCTGATTGCTCTCATTTCTGCATTTTGTACCTATCGGGCCTAAGGATGTGAAGGGATGTGAAGACTAGCCTTGAAGAAACCAAATCATGATGTTCCTCTAGTTTAAAAAAGGCACTTTCAGAAGATGATGGTAATAGCTGTGTTGGTTGTCTTATTCGGTCTGTTCTGAAATCATATATTTATCAAAAAATTAACCAAAAAAATTGGAATGAAAATGCAAACATTTTGCAAAAAGCACTTCTCTGGATCAGGGATGGATGGGTGGGTACACACCACTTTTTACCAGCATGCATCTGACTGTGTACAGAAACAGGAATTTCTCTGTTGGTGCTACAAAGTCTGGCAGAGAAAGAACTTGTAGTTTTTCGGGGATGCTATGTGTGAAAGAAATAACAGGAAAAAGTAGTAGCATTTAGTAGGAAACAGCTAGGGTGCTCCATGATTCTCTTGGAGAACATTTTACTGAGCACTTCCTAAAAACTGGCAGTTTTAGTTTTTTTAAACTATGATTTGCTATTGATGGAAATGTTAACCTGTGTTGTGGTGCAATATTATTACTGGTAGCAGTATTTATGGGTTTTTCCTGATTTTCTCCCAGGAAATATTAATTGACTCTGAATGGTAGAATAGACATTTTTAGATTTTTTAAAAAAGAAATAGCATATTGCTTAGATTTATTATAAATATTATGGTTATAATTTTTACTTTGTCATTTGCTACCTCAAGGATTCTCGCATTTTTAGTGTATCTGTGTGTCTATGTCTGTGTATGAGAAACTGAATGTTGCAGGCTGAAATGAAGAATAAGAACTCATTTTTAATATTATTTTCATTAATAATAATTCAATTAATATAAAGAATTTAGGGTTCATTTAAGAAAAGAAACAGAAAGCAGAGTTGTGCTTTAACTTCCTGCAATTTGAATAATAGCAAAATTCCTTTAGATTCTAGAAGAACACAGTGATTTGTATGTCAGAAATAAAAGGAAGATTCATGCAGCACTTTTGCATTCATTTCTAAAAATCTGTTTCTCCTCACAAGAACTGCATATCACTTATTGGAACCTGATTTTTTTTTCCCCCTTCCAGCTCTTCTAAAATTAATTGTTCAAAAAGTTTGGGTTATTATGATGTGCATATATCAGAGGTCAGTTTGCCCAAATAATGAAGTGATGGAGTGTTTTACCCATCACAGTGGACTTTCTCATCTTCATTTAGTATTTGACATCTTGAAGCTCCAGGAATGATTCAAAAGCATTCTGTCACTTTGAAAAAGGAAAGCATTCCATTACAAATGCAGAGTTGCTAATGTTTCTTTTTTTAACAGAGTTAATACAAACTTATACGTTGATCTGCATTGTTTTCTAAATTCCTTCAAATGCCTGATGAGTCTTAGGGGCCTCCCATACGCTCTGCACATGCCATCAAACCCAAAAAAAGTCATTCTCTGTTCATTCTGTGCAGCCTGCTTAAACACCACATGCACTGTGTCTGCTAGATGTCACTTCTTGGGAAGCTCACACACAGGGAGGTTCTTTTTAAAGGCATTGTGGTCTGAACAAGAAAGTTCAGATTGGGCAGCCAAGTCTTGATGGTTCAAGATTATTTCATAGCTTCTTATTAAAATTCAATTTTAAAAAAAACATTGGTGATAAGGAGAGAAATGAAATTATCATAAAGTTCTGAAGAAAAAGATATCTTAAATAGGAGCTATTTAAGAACTTTTAGAACCCTAGTTTGTGGAAGTAATAAATAATAACGAGTGAGCAATTTGTTTAATTTGTTTTCTAATATGAATACACAAAAAATAAAATAAAACAGTATACAGTATTAATAAAAATCATTTCTCCTTTCTTGTCTCAAATTTCCAAGGAAGGAATGACACTGATTTGAACACCTCTGAACGTTCAATTTACGTGTTTCTGTTGATTTGAGGAACCCAAAGGAAGACAACCATTAACAAGCAATTATAGATTAACATAGAATAGAAGTAGAAATGGAAGGGTCAACCAATATGTTCTGTTTGCTATTAAAAATACATTTGATACTTTAATACCAAAATTTGGTAGATGCTGCAAGTTCTTAACACTTTTTCCTTGTGCTACTTTTCTCTGATTGTTTATGTAAATTATGGGATGGAATAGGAAAAAGGAAATAACTATTAAATACAAATGTAACAGTTCAGCAGTACTTTTTACATCTTTCTTCTCTCAGCTCTCCATATCTTTTCTCCTACAAAGTCTGCTCTGTTTCTCCAAGATACTGAAATGGGAGTTGAATAAGTTACTATCACTCCGGCATTGTAGAGCAAGATTTTACTCCTCTTAACTGAGTATCCATTGAGCTTGCTTCTTGTTTACGTATCCTATTGAATTCAGTGGGAATAATTGAGAACTGATCTACTTCTTGTTTGCCCATCTCCAGTTCTTCATGGCAATGATTTTGTGATGTAAGGAAAACTTAATGAGTTTAGTGATGATAGTTAAATTTGCAGAAAATTGAGATTAGTACAAGAAGAAACTACTTCTATCTGTGATGAAATTGAAGAGACCCAAGAAGCGTTGCTTTTCAGCTTAGAACTATTTGTTTTTGTAGTAGCAAACATCATGCTTTAAGTGCAAATTATCCTGAAAGCTATGAAGAGATTAGAAAAAATTATACTAACTTTCCATTTTCTTACCTATATTTCTTAGGAAAGTTTGCAAACTAAATATTCATAGTAGTGAGCTTTATCCACAAACAATTAAAGCTGAAGTACAGTACTTGTACTGTACTTGTACTTGTACAGTACAGTACTTGTACAGTATAGAATATACTTCTTTATGTTCAGTGCCATATCCTAGAAGAGATACAGCCTTTATTCCATTGTAGGAATAGGATTATATTGATATATTTCCACATAAACTTTGCATTGGGTTGCTTAATGTGCAGAGATATTGGATTGTTGCAGACATCTGCATGCCTTACTTGATCTCTGACAACTGAATATGTGAACTTGCTGTAATTGTCTGTGAGGCAATATAATCTATGACTCTCCAGTGAAAAAGTGTATAGAAACTCCTAGTCCTTTCAAACAGCAGCAAGCTCTGTAAAAGCATGTGAGGACTAATCTGAGGGTCTGTGCTACCTAACATAAAGCTAAGATTGCACTGAACTGATAATAACTTTACACTTTATAAACAAGGGTAGTGTTGTTGGCCACAGGAGAAAAAAGTCCCCAAATGATGTGTAATATTTTGAGTTCTTTAAAAGTTAAATTGTGTGCTAGATAGTAAAATGAAAGGGATTTTGGGAGGTGGGGGGAGGTGGGATGTTGGTTAGTGTTGAAGCCATATAATCTGCATGACAACCCTATCCTAAAAGCAAAGCAGATCAATATTGCAAAGATTCACAGACTAGAAGACCTCCAAGGTCCCTTCCAGGACTGTGATTCATGTCAGGAACTAATTTTTATTGATGGGATATATAGCAATCTTTAGGACAGTTAGAATTCAAACACAGTGCACCAAAACTATTAACAACAACCAATCCACCAAGAACAATGGTGAATGTCTCACTTCTGGAAAGGTCTATTTGGGAATGTCAGGGTTGTTGTAAAAGCTAAATGATGTAAATGTTTAAATGAAAATATTTGCAAGCCCTTTGCAAGTTACCACCTATACTGTTCTTTGGAGCATAGTTTGACTATTCAGAAAAACACTTGGGGCCCAGGGATAAAGACCATCATTTTTTAAAAAAAAATTCTCAAGGATTTGCACCGGAGACATCATCATAGTCAAATAAAAATTAATATTGTGCTCTTTAAAATGTCTCCCCTCATTGAATTTCAACAGGCCTTCTAAAAGAATCAATTTCACAATGGTCACATACTATCCCGTTTTGTGCTTGTGGGTGGATAAAAATAGTTAAAAGTGGGATTTTTTTTTTAAAGGCACGAAGTTATAATTTGTTGAAAAGTGTGCTTTTTAGAGATATCATACTTTTCACTTAATAAAAAAGAAAAACAAAATTACCTGGGTACCAGAGTTGAAAATGAAGCTACTGCGTGAGTAACAGCTCTTCATTCTTACTTTCGAAAAGATGTTCAACTCTCTGGGAAAAAACCAAACACCACACTCTTAACGTTTGTCAGCCATTTATTGCTGATCCTCTGCAGGGTTTGTAGCCTGTAAAGCAATCCTCCTTTATTGCACCAACCCTGAAAGGCAGAATAATGATGTGTAGGTTCGTTTTCTTGAGCAAGTTGTTTTTCTTTTTGCTTTGCAAAATTCTTTTGCCTGCAGTCTTGGATCATCAGAGTCTCTTGATTCAGCTCAAGTGGCCTCTTTCAGTTACCGTGGTAACCAGCAGATGGGGTTCTCCGATAAGGGTCACTAAGAAGGTTCCTACAGTATACAGTAGGAGCAGCTAAAGAACAAAGCTCTCGCTGCTGACAGTTCAGGTCTGACCAGCCAGGAGTAGTTATCAGATTACTTATATTAAAACCTAATTAAGATGTGTGCCAGTAAGTGCAGCATAACTATTGGATTGGATTGGATTGGATTTGCTGGTTTAGCTGCTGCCAGTTGTTGTAATTCAATCTCTCTGCTCTGCACGTTCATCTGTGCAGAGTACAGTAGAAATCCATTATATCATAATCCAAGTGGTGGGATAGTGGAAATATCTTAATGTAATAGATTGGTATTTGCTTGGGGGGGGGGGGGAACGGGCTTTTTCATTTACTATGACCTCTGGAGATTAATTTTGTGGTAAGTCATGTATTGATTTGGGTTACAGTGCAAGTATTTATGAAACTCCACAAAAAACAGAAGTGACTGCATAATAGAGAAAATCATAATGCTAAGACTGGCTTACGTCCTAGGTATCATTGTGCCCCAGGTGTTCAAGGTAAAAGTACTTTTGATTTCATGTACCGAACCAGCTACCTTTTTAAGTAGCAGAAGCACTTAGATCCAGCTATCCTGCTGATATTTCCAAAGGTTTATTTCTCATTTCTCTGGATCTGAATCATGGTTTTCAGGCTGCATTTATAAAAGCTTTACATTTGAAATTTACTTCTGTTGGGCAACATTCTGACATTCTTTTCCTCCCTTGAATCTGCTTGGGTGTTGGGGACAAGTTCCCAAGAATTTCTCAAAGAACAGATTTAATAGGCACAAGTAGAAAATGTTAGCTTGCTTGCAAATTCCATTCTGTTAGCTGACAGAAAAGATTAAGTGCCATCACTGTTTTCTCTGTATGACATTCGAGTAGATTTAGATATGTGTGTATATTTAAATTTTATAATTATGCTAAATGTACTATGTATTAATTTATAGAGTATAAATTAATATGTCATGCACAACTGACACCTGTTCTGCTGGTCCTCATCCTTGTATAATTCAGAAATACAGTTGCAAATTGATATTTAATAAACAATGAAGTCCTTAGCTGCTATTGTTACTGTTGTGGAACTTGCGGTCCCAGAAAACTTAGAATTATGCTAAACGTTGCACCACAAATAAGTAATGTTAAAATAGATATTCTTCCTAGTCAAAATAGGCCCTTGTTAATTTATTTTCTTCTGGGATGTTTCCCGATATAATTTACAACCCTGAGCTTTCTTAGTGTCTTTCATTCAAATCCTGAGAAAGGATTAGTGGATAATGAACATTTCCATCAGCTCCTTGTCATGGTCATATCATTTTCTGGTTACTATGAAATTTGCTGGCACCAGAAACATGCCCAAGAAGGAGCCACTTTTTCTGTTGGTCTGCTTGAGGTGCCTGAATGGACCCTATTACCGTGATGGCTAACCTATGGCACATGTGCCCAAAGTGGCACACAAAGCCATGTCGCCCAGCATACATGGCCTTGCCTGTTTGTCTTCCAGGTTTCTGGCGCACATGCGCGTGCTGTGATCAGCTGTCCTTCGCACGTGCGGCAGTGCCAAAAACCAGTGTGCGCATGTGCGGCAGCCAGCTGATTGTCAAGTGCGCATGCGCACCAGAACCTGGAAATTCAGTTTTCTGGAGCGTGATCCCTTCACATGCACAGCAGTGCTGAAAAACTGATCGTTGGGCCCGTATGCACACTAGAACCCGGAAGTTGGGCTTTTCCAGAGCGTGGCCCCGATGAGCGCCCGCATGCAGACGCGACATTTCCACGTGATCTTTTCGGCACTCAGTGTCAAAAAGGTTCGTCATCACTTCCCTATTGATTTTGAAACAGCAGTTTTGTGAAGGATTTTCCTGAATGTGCCTGCCTCATCTTTAAAAATTGAGTCAGATACAATGTTTGATACTATTGTTCCTGAACAGGATTTATTTGGCCTTCAATCCAAGGCAGCGTCTTGGTGTTCCAAGGGGCTTTAGAAGATAAAGATGAAGTTGTGTAAGAGATACCAAGAGTGTGGTTGCCATAAAACAAAAAACAACTTTGGAATAAGAATAATAAAACACATTAATGAAAGGATGGAAGATGGTAAATACTACCTGCCATCCTATGCATGAGCACGCAGACATACAAATGCTATTTGTGACTGAATAACTGAGAATGGGAAATAGCTGAGAGAAGAACAGAGAGAAACTTGGGGGGGGGGAGAGGAATTGATGTAGGCTAAAACACTGACAAGCAGGAGTTGAGTTGAAATTGAGAAAAGGATATACAGTATATAGTTTGAGAGCAAAGATGGAATTAGACAGTGTCAATCTGCTGAAGGACTAAAGTTTCAGATGGCTTCAAGACAACTGCTGGGGGAATTACTGTGCAAAGTGGATGGCCCAGCACGGGATCTGACTGTCTATCCACAGATAGGAAAGGAGAAGAGAAAATAAAAACAATCAGAAAGTAAGCCCAAAGTTGCTACCCACAACTTTGTCAGTTAAGTTTTAACTGATGCGCTTGATGAACTCTTTGGATAATTTAGTGGCAAATGCATTTTAGGCTAATTACACTGCTGTTTTAGCAGAAGCAGTACTATTGCCAGCATAGTCTCTGAATTGTAGAACTGTTAGGTCATAAACTAATTTACTGCATTCTAACCTACTTTGAAGACAACTGCAGGGAGAACAGTAAGACTGTTTGTATGCATTACAGATTCCATTTACTTGATTAAACTGAAGTTCTTTCTATCTTCATTGTGCTCAAAAAACATAGAAAGGTTTCAGAAGAAAGAATACGCACAGTGCATTTTATCTGATCAGTTCTGAAAGCTCGAAACGGTGCTTGCTTCTATGCTCTTTCTACATTTGTGAATCAACAGATGTGGACACATCCAGCAGTATTATTTCAAATGACTCAGTTCCTATTAGAGGTAACTGAGCTGGGTCATTGTAGTGAAGTTATGCAGTATCTTTAGGATAAAACTTCTCACATTTACTTGGAGTTAGATGCCAGCTAGACAAATCCAGGTGTCATCTCACCTGGATTTGTCCAGGTGGTTGGTTAGATATGTCTTTGTCTGATGTGGTTAGTTGCAATAGATTTGAGTTTCCTGATCTAATTATTGAAAGCTTCAAGAGAAGTAATGAGAGGCTGGGTGCAAATGCATCCTTGGGTGCTTTGAAAGAAGCCTTGGTGCGGTGGTACTCAAGAAGTCATTGTTCAATCCAGCTTTTTAGAAAATTAGTAACCAGTTTGGAACTTCCCTTCTTGAGCTGACTGGGTCCTAGTCAAGGCTTTGATTTCATGTTGTAATCTGTAAGTATTTGGATTCTTCTAAAATGGTGCAACATACGAGCCAAGTGAATGAACGAATGACTGAATAAATAGGTAAACTGACCCTACTTACTTTTTTTCATAGATCAGCCAAAGTTGGCTAGGTGCTGCCATCTGCTGTGATAAAAGAAATAATAGAATAGAATAATAGAATAGAATAAACTCTATTTCTTTTCTTCCATTCACCAAAGATTACCTTAGGAGAACCTGTGCAGTGAGTTGTGAATTCTTTTAATACTTCAAGAGGACAATTGATTTCTACAGTTTATAGTCTGCATCTGCAGCATCTTAAGAAGCACCTTCTCCAAGATCTACGGTCTCTTTCCCTAGACTCTGTACAGCATGATAATGCTATTGTAGAGAAATGATTACTAGGAACAAGGTATTATTTGGGGTTTTGTTGTTGTTATTGTTCATATATTAGTCTCATGGTTAATACAATGTTTTGAATCAAATAACACAATACAATCAATATGAAACAATATTCTAGATAAAAGGCAAAACTTTGGAAGCCTAAGAAAATAAACAGGTATCTGTCTAGCAGCCAAAATATTGGTTAAGTATTAGGAGAGTCCAAGGAGGGACTTGAAGACACAGGAATTTAAAAACGAGTGCCTACCCTTTTTTGTTGTGTATAATAAATG
Organism: Pituophis catenifer annectens; assembly: GCF_029215685.1. Lineage (NCBI taxonomy): Eukaryota > Metazoa > Chordata > Lepidosauria > Squamata > Colubridae > Pituophis > Pituophis catenifer. The sequence continues at coordinate 66,434,201 of NW_027256881.1, read as the reverse complement.
CATTCTGTATTATGGAACTCACTTCCAAATAAGACGTACCAAGGTGATTCTGCAAAGACATAACTTGTTGATGTAATCTTTCCCACATACCCTGTTCCCCCCAAAATAAGACATCCCCTGATAATAAGTCCAATAGGGCTTTTGAGCTCATGGCAATAAGGCCAAGCACTTATTTCAGGGTTCAAAAAAAATGTAAGACAGGGTCTTATTTTCAGGGAAACACGGCAGTAAATACATGATTAACTTTAGGGCTGCCATATGATATAGTTCTAGCATCATACCTCATCATACAGTATATTGCATAGGTTTAGTTTTTAATATTCTGCCATTTTCTGAACATTCTGTTGGCCACAAAATAAAAACTTTTTAATTTTCCTCTGCATTTTCATAGCTAAAATATATAGGGTTCAGCATCTCCTCATTATCAGTTTTATCTGAAGAAGTGGCCACTGTGGGTCTCTGAGCTTGTCTGCAAAGTGCTGATATCGCAGATCAGAATGAGTAAAACGGCTTTGGAGGTTTCACATGCATAAATTTCCATCAGCTCCTGGTGATGCCCATAAGTCTCTCTTGGCTAAGCTCCACGGCTTACAAACAGAAGTCCTAGAGCTTCCAGAGCTCCCTGAAAGGTCATTTACCTCAGTTCTGAACCTCACTATCATCCTCATATTGAGCACTGAAGACAAAGGAATTATTAGGGTTCTTGGTCATGTGTTGAAAACCGTCAGTGATTCTGTATGTTTGGACAAATGTCTACAGAGAATTTTTTGTTCTCAATAACCATCCTATTTTTAACTTGTCCTAGTGTATATTCACTTTTATATATGCTGCTCAAGGACACACGCAGACATACCCCTCTTTTTCCATCTAAAAATATTACTAGGGGTGTTATGAAGCACGTACAGTGGTACGTTGCCTTCCCTTCAACATCTTTGAATGGCAACCAAGGCCATCATTCATATAACTTGGTTAGAATTTCTGGCAGCATTTGAAATACTATGCACTTTTGCAAGTTAGCCTTACAGTTGCACCGTTGAAGGTTTATCAGAAAACCCAACAGTGATCAGAAAAATGAATATCACTGCTGCACTTACCATGCCACTATGCAGCTGGATACCTCCTGCATCATTTCATGTTGTTGTAGTATTTCACATGTCTTAGTGAACAGGCATGTGTTAGTGAACAAATTCAATCATGCAAGTGTATCATTCCACAAGGAAGAATTATGTAGCTTGGTGATGTCCTCCATTTGTCAACATTGAAGCAATTTAGCTCCTGGGAGATGTATGTATTTTCTATTAGGCAGGCCATTTTTGTATATCTTCTCATTCTTAACCAAGTTTATAGTGATGGTAAACTCTGCTAATGAGACGTGACAGTTTCACATCCAAGCTTTGGCCCTCTCTGATGGGATTATGTTCCCCTCTTAAGACATTCAGACTTACTGATCCTGCACAATGATATCTGTACCATCAAGAACAGGAGTGTCAAACTCACGTCGTCATGGCAGTGTCACATGACATATCGGGACTTTTTTCCCTTTTGCTAAACTGGGCGTGGGCATAGCCAGCGCATGACGCATCCGGCCTGTGGGCCATGAGTTTGGCGGCCCTGATCTAGAACTCAGCTTTAAAGCTTCAAGGATTGAGTCACCACTGGCCTTTCTGCAGTAATAGAGGATATTCTCTTGACATAAAGGAAGCCATCTATAGAGAAGTCCTGTCCGATTTTTCACAAACACATGGCGGGAGAGCACTTCCATGATTCTCCAGTTTCCCTAGTTGGCCATACTATTTTTGTTAACATTGAAATGGGGTGATTGGTTTGTGTCCTTGCAGTTATTTTAACAATTTACTTTCGAGTTGCTGATATTTCATATTTTTCAGGACATGGTGGTCAAATGTTTCATAAAAGCATCCTTCATTTATTCCTGCCTGTGTTTCTGTGGGTACCAACCTGGAATTTGTCATTGGACTAATTATATTGATGTCACAGGTGTTTGAACATAAGGCCACTTGTTTATATTATTTGCTGTCTGCTGCTGCTTTCTTAGCTGCTAAAACAACAGCCAGGCAAGCTAGTGAACTGTGCTATTCTCTGCACAGGCTGTCTGTATCTCTCCAGGCAAACAACCCCTCCCTTCCATCTGAGTCAGGACATGAACCCAACAGCCGTTTCACTTCCTCCTTACCCCCTTTGGGTGAACAGTGTTTATTCCAGTTAGTTAGTTCTCTGTTATATTATTATTATTATTATTATTATTATTATTATTATTATTATTAGTCATCAGGAAGGTTGCATGAACTGCCTTCTTCCTATTTTGGAGCTAGAGGGGATCAGTTTGTTCTAATGGCTGTTGGACTGGGAGTTGCGTCCAAAGGCATGCATAGTAGCGGTGTGGATAGCAAGAGTCTTTGCAGGGCATGGTTAAAAAAAAAAAAAGATGGTGGCTGTGATGGTACGGTTGAAGCTCTGCCCATTTAAAAAAAAAAACAGCAAATTTTGATCACACTTTTATGGACACCATCTTGAGTTTTTTCACCATAATTCTGTGGCACTCCTGACGGGTCAGGTTCCTACTCAAATCTCCAAGCTCTAGAATGAAGAACTATTTCTTAATTTCACAGATGTCAACTGGAAGGCAGGTAATTTTTATTGGCTTATAGCAGTTGTCTTCACAAGCAGGGATGGAGGGCAAAAAGCATGTCTTGGGCAGAAGACAATCCAAGGACCCTCTGCTGCTGCAGTTGGTCAAAGAAAGCAAGGCTGCTGTGACTGCCATCTGCCTCTCCGGCTCAGCACTTTGGCTCTGGAAGCAGCTAGTTGTATTCCCAGTTCCAGAACATAAGCAGAGGGACAGAGATATAGCAGAACCAGGGTAGTGACACTTTCATGCTGCTTGCTGGGCTGACTATTCTCCTCATCTGCCCTCAGTAGGAGGGAATTGGGAAACAGGCACCATAACTGTCCCCAGTACTTGAAAGGCTCTTGCTTGGGGCCAGGAGGGTGGTGGGCAGAATGAATTGCCCCATCACTAAGTGACTGAGAGGGCTTCTGCTTCCAAAAGTGTCATGTTTGAACTGGCTACTTGTGGCAATAAATGGCTGTTGTATGGCCAAAAAGCAAACAAGCTGTCCAGAGTCGTACTGGCACCAAAATCAAAATAAACAAATCATCAATCAGACAAAAAAAAAAACAAAAAAACCCCAAGTCAAACATCTGCTACAGAAGGTAGAGAGGAGGTGAATGAAAAGGCTAAATCAGTCAAAACACGTTCCTTATTCAAGATTGAGTGAAGTAGGGGAACAGATTAGAATTGATTTACAAAGGCTGTTGTGGAATGCAAATGAGAAAAGGGTTCCAAAGGATGCTGTAATGTTTGAAGAGCAGAGTTAAAGAGTTTATAAAGACATGCAAACCTTGTTAAGCAAGAGAAATTCAGCATTAATCAATTAAAAAACAACTGCCAAAGCCTAACAACGATAAAAAGTAGAATAAGAATTAGAACAGAAATTGGAAGATAAATTCCAGTGTATTGTTGATGTGGCTGGCATCTGTACTCCTGATTCAAAAAGGGCTTTTTTTTTCTTGTCTACCTAGAGATTTGACTCATAAAGTTAGAAGGGGGCACACATAACCCATGAAATTTCCCCATTACTTAGGCAAGAATCCAGTTTCAAACATCACTGACAGATAGTTGTCCAAACAGTTTTCTGGGACACCATGTAAATCAATGAACTCCACCCTTCAAAAATATTAAATCAAACAGTTTTCTTAATTTACAGCCTGAAAATGCCCTTGGATCAGCCCAATAAGACATATTCCAAAACTTTTTTTCATACAGTTTGCATTAATTATGACAGCGTCTCATCAAATGTATGTGTACATCAGAGATTAAAGGAGTATAGATTGAATGGCTCCAGGTTTTGGTTTTATGCATCTCCCTTTGACGGTCTCAAATATCTATTCTGTAGCTATTGTTTTAAACTGTGAAACAATAGGAATTTCATTGCTGGCAAAATGTGTAGATGGTCCAGGTTATCATATAACTGATAATACCTATTGCGCCTTGTTTGCACCAATCGCTGTTTTAGTAACTTTACATTGCAATTCATTGGAAGCTAGTTTCACTTTTCTTAATCAATGGTTTGATTCAGGGTCCACCACAGCTATTCTATAACCAGAATAGAATAGGAGACAGATGTTGAGTGATTTTTTTTTATTACATATGTTTTATGTTTATCTTAGGCTGATATATACATAGCTGTTCAGTTTGGGAGGGAGGACCTCATTTAATTAAACACATCAGCATTTCAATAGATCTAAATCCAGATTATACTTTTACAATCAGTTGTCAGGGTTCCAAGTAATAAACCCATAGAAAGCAAAACTCTGAGGCAGATGAATTCCTCAAAGAATAGCTTTATTGGATATATCCTATTGGCACAGATCTGGTGAAAACCGACTCTGAAGGTTCCCACGGTTTTCACCTAATTAAAAGTTTTTTCCCTTCCCCAAACAATCAGTCACATGGTCCAATCAAAACGCTGTCTGGTTGCCTGATGACCTCACTCCTCCTTCCTCCGGCTAGGTGTGAGAATGTCCTTGGTTCCCAAGAGAAAGTATTTTATTTTGGCTACAAAACCCCAGCTATCTCTTATTCCCCCCCTCCCTATCCCTCAGCTCCAGTGTGGCACACTGAAGCTCCAAGATGGCTTCTGCCAGGCCAGCTTCAGGATTGACATCAATATTGTAAATTGTTCATACAGTAAGATCATACTTAGAATACTGCATCCAGTTTTGGTCAACATATTATTAAAAAAAATGCTGAGACCCTGGAAAGAGAGCAGAAAAGAGCAATAATGATGATTAGGTGGTTGAACCATATGAAGAATGGTTGCAGGAATGGGGTAAATCTAGTCTAGTCAAAAGAAGGAATAGGGGTAATATGATAGCCGTGTTCCAATATTTGAGAGATTGCCACAAGGAAGAGGGAGGGTCAACCTATTTTCCAAAGCATGAGAGCAAGAAAAGAAGCAATGGATTGAATCTAATCAAGAAGAGAAGCAATCTAAAACTAAGGAGAAATTTCCTAACAATGAGAACAATTAACCAGTGGAACAGTTTGCCGTCAGAAGTTGTGGGTGCTCCATCATTGCAGGCTTTTAAGAAGAGACTGGAAAGTCACTTGTCTGGAATGGTATAGGTCTCCTGCTTGAGCAGGAGAAGACCCCCAACGTCCCTTTCAACTCTGTTATTGTGTATGCTTTTGGGTAACTTTTCTTCAACAAGCTCATAAATGTAGCCCGGCAATGTTTCCATAACGGAGGGAAAGGCACCCAAAGAATACCTCTTAAATATATAAAGTTTATTGTCATTGTATGTATATACACAGTATACCCATACAATGAAATTCACATAATACCCAGAGACCAAGCCCAACACACATGACAATCCCCAGACACAACCCCACCCACCTCTCTTGCAAATTTGCTCACACTTTTACATTTATAATTCTGTACTTTTATATATATTTGATCCAGATTACATCAACTTGACAAGCATTGCCAGTCTTCTGCCCAGCAGCTTGTGGAGTTACTCAACAAACAGAATGAGTTATACAAGGAACGGCAGATGCTTACAGAAGAGGTGGATTTTCTGCGGACTCAGGTATCCCTAAAAACCAGGAGAAATATTCATGACTTTAGTTCATGCAGACCAATTTTTTCTCTCTCTTTTTTCCGGTTTATTGATACACCATGGTTGATGGGCATTCTCATTCCTTATGAGAATGCCCATAAGGAGGTGGCACAGTGATTAGAGTGCAGTACTGCAGGCTACTTCAGCTGACTGCTAGCTGCAATTCAGCAGTTCAGATCTCACTGGCTCAAGGTTGACTCAGCCTTCCATCCTTCCGAGGTGGGTAAAATGAGGACCCAGATTTTTTGGGGCAATATGCTGAGTCTGTAAACCGCTTAGAGAGGGCTGTAAAAGCACTATGAAGTGGTATATAAGTCTAAGTGCTATTGCTATTATTAAATCAGAATTTTTAATGCTCTCCACCCCTTTTCTCTTTTTTCTTTTATTTTCCTTTTCCTTGTACTGTAGTACTGTAGAACTGCTGATTTTATTTCTCTTGTATCTTTGTCACATTTTGCGTTTATTTCTGTTAGCATTCAGCCTCTATTTATTTTTGCAGCAGGTGATTGTGCCCAATCATTAATATATCATTCTGTTTCTATCGGCTGTGCTAAAACGGTAAAACCAAGGGTTGAAGAATATTCATTCACAGCAGTGGTTTATAAAGATGAAGAGAACCATTTCACAAACGTGCTTTAATTGTGTTAAACTTTAAACAAAAATCTTCCTGATTTGATACAATTGCCCATTCTTTGAAAAAACCTCATCAAGATTATGTATTCTAGCATAAATCTGTCGCCTCTTTTGAAGGGAAAAAGGGCAACTATAGATATGTCCTGATACAAGACTTGTGCTATTTGCTGTTAAGCCTCAACTGTTAAGAAATCATGGAAGCCTTTTTTTTTTAACATGTTGTGAAATATAACTCTATACACAATCAATACAAGCAAAAAGATTTGAAACCTGTTTATAGATTACTCATTCATTGTTCAACTATCTTTAAAAAAAGAAAAAGAAACACAGAAAAATCATGTAAGGACGCAGATCTCTACAAGTGGTAAAAGTCCATCTTTTGTTTGTTTGTTTTCTTTCAGTTATCCTCTGCCCCACAGCTATAGTTGAAAACGCTTCGGAGAAGACATCAGAGAAGGAAAATGCCAATCACCTTTTTTCAACATAAAGACCTGATGTGCTTAGATCGTTAAACATTTGTCAATGTTTTCCCTTGCTGGGAAAGTCATCACATCTGTGTTGGATTGTCAAATATTTAGATCCAATATCTTTAGATACTCAATAACTTGTTTGTGCTCTCTCAAGAAGACAGTTCTGGTTGGATTTCTGAGGAATTATTTATACTTTTAGATGATTGCCACTTGTGCAGTTTTTATTGGATGGAACTTGAAACATGTAGAGAAATTATACTAGATCAAAACCAGCTTTAAATGCAGTATTATCCCCCCCCCCAGCGCTCCTCATTTTTACATCATTTTTTAACCTGTCAAGAGAGGTACACACATCACCTCTGAATTAAGATATAGTATTATTGCCCCATGGGTGAGGAACAGTTCCCTCAATAAGGTTGAAATCTGTTCTGTCTTTGCAAGATGATGAAAACTTTCTTTTCCTACAGCTCTGGAGCTTAATATTGTTGTACAATCTGCAGTATTTATCAGATTGTTTTTATGTCTGAAAGATCATAAATGTATCTCCTCAATTGGACTGTAGAGTTGTTTGCACTAAACTTGGTGCCCGAAGACTTCAATAAACAATCTTAGATATTAGTTTAAAACAGCAGGTCAGATAAATATAAATGACGTTCTCAATGGTTTTATGAATAATTTGATTATTGATTTTTCATGTCTTCATATAAATGGGTATAATAATATAATATATAATCCCTAGACAAAACTTTTTTATTTGAGGTTGGTATTCCTACATACATCATATTCTCCTTAGAACTCAATATGATGGTAGCAAACCTTTATGTTTAATAAATGTCAGTCTAGGCAAATATATATTAAGATTGGGCTGAATTGAAAAAACAAAAAGGATATGGCAGTGGAAGCGGCTGATTTTCCGTTCTATGAATAGTTTTAAAGTATGGATTTGTCCTAGTACCACAAAGCCAGCATCTGTGCTGTAAGTGTTCTTCAGCAGATACCGGGTATGAAAGAGCTGTGCTGTCCTGGGACACCAGCGCTGTTCTTGATTTGACTTTGTTGTGCTGCATGTTGGAGAAGCACATGGAACTGCCAGCATCTCTGACCAGATTCCTGCATGTCCCATCTTTTGGAGCAATTTTCACAGAAAGAATATTTTACCTGTCCAACATTAGTACTCTGGCCCCCATCATCTCCCCAGCAAGTGGAATATGTTCCTCAGCCTGGCTTCATAATTGGTGGAGAAGGAAGAAGGGAGGTTGTTAATATTTTGATTCTGGAAAGGGGAGGGGTTGATTAAAAATAGTGCAAATTCAGACCATCTGCACATTCTTCTATTATCTGGGAGAAAGGGAGCCGTCTGTTATTCATCAAATAGTTTAAAATTACAGTATGAAGAGAATGAAGACAGCTTCAGCCTAGCAAGCCCAGAGATAAATTGGGTCCTAAGATTTAGTAATTTACTTCCTTATTTAATAACCTTTGTGAGATTCTTTTATTTGACTGTCAGTAATGTATCAGAGGCAGATATGAGAACCAATTCAATTGCCTCTGGGTTCTCTCTGGAGAACTTTAGCTGCCATAAAGGAGGAAACCTGGTTAATTTTACCCTCTCCTTCCCACTGTTTTGTGTTCCACCGCATGAAGCAAACTGATATTCAGGTTGTCCAGTAAGGGAGGCATCTTCATTTTAGGTCAACTGGTTATTCTTAACAGTTTAAAAAACAAGAAGTGTCTGGAGAATCAGGTTTCCAAGCTCTCACAAAACAAGCTACAGCTGTAGAGGCCAAAGACCAGAAATGGATGATGCCACAGAACCAACCAATTGGAGCCAAATAAGTCACACCCTTCCCCCACCCACCTGCAAAGACCACATTACCTCCACCTTCCTCCTCTGTGCAAGGTAGAATGTCTAAATTGAATGTTGTGTAAAATATCCTTTTCTGCTGGTTCACATTGTTCCAGGTAGTGGTAACAAGATGGAGACTCTGTTGTGAGGGCATGTCAACAAATGGTGAATCAGGACAAGGAAGCTGTGAAGCTGAGCCTTTTAGCATTTCCGCTGGAGAAGCAATGAGCTATTTTTTTAAGTTGGAGAAAAAAGCAGAGTGTGGCAGAGCGGAAAACTGTTTTTTTGTGAGAAGCTAAGAGGAATGTTCTTTTATCCTGCAGCTTAGACAGTGATGATATAGAAATATTACAGCAAGGCTGTAGTTGGTCTGTTTTTATAAGAAGACGCACATGTATTTTGAAGCTGAAAATAAATGTCTCATTCTTTATTTTTTTAAAAAAATTAAAACACTGTATTTGCAAATCGAAGTATTAGAATCTGAAGTTGTATTTATAGTCAGTGCACTTGGATTCCATATAGCCCCATGTACATTCTTCCAATTAAAAACTGAATGGATGTAGCCCTATGCTTTGCTTCTAAAACTTTTCTATTCCAGCAAGCCGGGCTGGCGTAGCTCTTTTAATTGTTTTTAATTCGTTTTTTAAAAAAAGGGTTTTTTTTAATCAATATGGGCCAAATTTGTTTAATATACTTTTAAATTGTTTTAAATTTTATATTTTTATGTTCTTATTTTTGGCTGTACACCGCCCTGAGTCCTTTGGGAGAAGGGCGGTATATAAATTTAAATAATAAAAAAATATAAAAAAATATGTCCATCTGCCAAGGAAGCATACATTTAAAAAACAGAGCTAATATGGAGGCTGATGGGGAGTATCCTGAGCATCTAGAATGTCTTGACTGATGCCCATGATGGTTATAGTTTCCAAGGTAAGAATTTAATTAAAAAATGTGAGCTCAAATTAAATCCATGTTGGACTCCTCTTCCAAGCAAAAATTCTAATTTTATTATAAATCTACCTATAATCAAAAGTCGACTTGGGATGGAGAATGTGCACGAACAGGAGGGTTGACTAGCAAGAGGAAAAATGTGTGAGCTTGTAGTGGGGAAAGGAAGGGTAAGTCTAATAACCAATCTTTGAGCAAAGTCTTAAATTGTTGAACAGACTTCTGAATAAATATTGCTAGAGCTATATCTGTGAAATGTGACATTTGGTTGCAAAATAGAGAGATCGCAGGACTGCACAGTATTGTTTCAATGCAGAATCTGTACCAAATAATAAAATGAAAGTTCTTGGAAATCAAATAATTGACTATTTGATAAATGGTGACTCATAGCAAGGTTTTAAGTTATGATTAAAAATTATAAATACTGCAGTGTCCAAGGAAGTCTTATTTAAACCCTTCATACACAGTGCTTTAAAGGGTGCTTGGAAACTAAGAAGAACCAATAACACATTTGCTTTGGATATTCATTAAAATGGCAATAATTTCATTTCACCCTTATAAATATGTAATAAATATTTATTAAATACATGAATAAAATGTTTCTTAATATTATCTACCCTGAATTTTCAGCAATAGGGTAGATTTAAAAAACAACCCAAATAAATAAATGTGTACATGCTTGACAGAAGTAAACAGAAGTGTAACATTATGTCATTTTATAACTAAAAATGACTAGCAAATAGCTATGCAATTATTAGAATTTCCTGGAGCAATAACTCAAATTCTAGCATGGAATCTTAATTTATGTGTTTTAAATGGAATAGTTACATACCTCTGGTCATAAAATGTTTTCATGGTATAATAAATATTGACTTAACTGAGAAATCATGATTACATATAACTAAGGCACAGTCCAGACAAAGTTAAGGTTTGTGATCCCATTGATTTCAGTGGGAAGGTTCAGCACATGCATAACCCTGTTTTTCCTCCTAAAATATTTTTTTTACCATTCTGTGTCCCTCAAGAATTTGTTCCCACCTCACCTAACCTTGCATTCATTCTCCAAACTCAGCAACCACTACCTTCCAACCAGTAGTAATAGTGTTTTTCCTAGCTCTTACCAGTCTTTCAAATATTTAAGATCCTGCATGTATTTAGACAGAACTAGATATTTCTGCACATATTTTTATTTTCCATTACTTCCATTTCTTTCTTTACCAAGTACACTTCCTTTTATTCCTTTGGTTCTCTTAAGCATTCCGCTGTTAAATGTTCTGAGTTTTGTTAATCTGTTTCTCAAGCATCCCTGGCAAATATTTGTTCATACATGCTGATTCATTCTTGATAAACTTATCAGGTGATTACTTACAGGTATAAATGAGCTATCACTTGTAAATGATTACAAACAGAATTCACATACTGTATTTCTTTGTCAGTTTAAATAAGACAGTTCACATGTGAAGCTGATGGTAAAAAACATTTAAGTACGGATTATATAAATGAACATAAAAACTGATTGTTGAATCTCTACACATTGATTCATTGCTACTTGAACTCTCATTTGCTATTCTTGATTTCTTTTAGCATTTCCAAATTGCCTTAAGTCTGATTTGACTTCTGGCCACAGTGAGTCTCTCTGGAAACCTGCACTCTTCCGTTTTTTTCAATTCACTACCTGTTTCATTTGAGAATGTTTTCTCTTCCAATTGGGGACCTGATGACTTCAGCAGTGTAGATACCAAGTCTAAAATTTATTTTAGGCAATGAAAGCAGTTTGAAAACAGGGTACATTTATGGATCAAACACTAAGCTCTTTAAAGGGCCAAATTGTGTTGTAAGTGCCTGGCTAAAAAGAGTGATTATTGTTTGGGAACTCATCATCCAAACAATTCAGAAATAATCACTCGAGATGGACCTTTTCTGTGGTGGTACCATAATTTTTAACTCTTCCTCAGAAATAATTATTTTTCCACTTTAATGTGCAAAAACTATTTTATTGCTACAAGTTTCAGTTTCTAAAACAGTTTATCCCAGTTAAAATACTTGCAGCTACTTTTTTTTTTATACTGCGTTACCATATTTCAATGCTCTATTTCTAGTTCTTGCTGATTATATAATTAAATTGTATGCCTTTTTGGATAACTACAGAAGAGTGGAGTAGCTGTCCGGCATTATTTCTGTAACAGATACAGTAAGTTCTGAAGATCCAGGATGAAACAACCTTACAACAATAAAAACTGGTTGGTATTAGATGGGATGATAATAATAATAATAATAATAGAATAACATAACAATACAGTTGGAAGGGACCTTATAAGTCATCTAGTCCAACCCCCTGCTCAAGCAGGAGACCCTATACCATTTCTGGGAGAACTCCCAGAAGCTTAACCCATGGCACTTGAAATTCCATGAAAGCAAAACAAAACGTATATATAACAGCAACATTACATTATATAGACAAAGTATTTTTGAAGGCATTTAATCTTTTGCTCTTAAAGAAGTGTAGTGATCAATTTGACAAATATGATACTATAGTTTTGTTGGTCATTGTCTCAAGTTTGCATTTTTGTAGTCAAAAGAATACTAAGTATCAGATCTCACAAGACAGTCTGGTAGCTTCAATCTGATAAGGTTGAAGTAAAGAAAGTTAACAATTATTTATTCCTTTCCTTATTTATTTTTAATGCTTATTGAAAGCAGTAAGAGGAAACCCTGTAGAACTAATATCTTTTCTGAAATCTCTCTCCTTTTTTTAAAGCTTTCCATTTCTAGATTTTGGAGATTTATTAAATGATTGCCTTTAAGTCAGTTTTGATTTCTGACGACTACCTGATAGGGCCTCAAGAATTGGTGGCAACATTGGAAACTGAGTTCTCCAAGGTTGAAACTGTTTCAAAAGTCAGAGGGAAATCTAAGAAATCCTATGGCTCTTGAAATGCTTATTTATAGTTTTTAGGATTGTATTTTTAATATTACAAATTTGGCAAACTTATTTCTTAAAACAATTTTGGAATTGTTTTACACAGCGCAGTCTAATGTTCTAAGTAAATTAATATAAATTAATTAAGCTACATATTTACTTTACATGGAATGTATTCTAATGTTCACAAATGAATCCTTAATTCCATAATTTTGAGTCAGGCATGAAAAGAGTAACAGAAATGAGTGAATGGATGCTATATTGGAATCTCTGATTTTCCAAGCTACTGATGTCTGGGACAAACTGGTAATTATTACTCATGATTTTGCAAAAGCAGAATCAGTAACAGAATGCATAGTTTCTTATCAGTTATTGAAGCAAGCACCCTACATATTCTTGAACTGCTGTTTTGTCTTCTTAAGCCTGACTTTATTACTTTTGCCATTTCTCTAAGTTTCCATTCATAATTTTTATTATTCATTCCAAAATCTTTCCTATTTAACTTGTATTCTTTTATACATGGAATGCATTTCCATAATGAATGCTATGCTCTGATAATTTCAGTTAAAAATAAAAATGTTTTTCTTAAATGTGTCCTCCAGCATGCTTTTCTTACAATGGCTGTGTATAAATTATACAACAAATTCTGCATCTGCTTTCCTTCTGGCTCCTTCATTCCGTTCCCATATTTTTTAGACAGTGAGTGTCTTTAAACAGTGGGAATCTTATATATAATTAGTATTTAATAAATGTTCTTAGTTACAGAATTATCGAAAAGGAGACATTTCCATATGGGAGAACAGAGCAGTTTCTTGATAATTTATATGAAGACTGACATACACAATGTCAGATGCAGATGCACAGTGAGGCAATGTGCACAGTCAGAAGCACCAGCCTTTTAAAACTATTGTCGGTATAACTGTATGCTCAGATTTATATTTTAGAAAGTCTATACTTCAGTTATACCTGCTGTAATTCAAAATTATGTATTTCAGTCATTTCAACAGGATATGCAATTTCTTTTATCCTAAAACAAAAAAGTGGAAAAAGAATTGCAACTTTTATATGCATATGCATTTCAAAGCAAAACCAATAACGGACATAAACTTAACAGACTGACATTGTGCTTTATTTATACTGTGTGCATAAATAAATACACAAATCAGTGTCCCTATTATGTAAGTGTAAAAATAGTAAAGATATGTAATGTACAAAAAGTAAATAAAAAACCCTGTAGTTATTTTAGATCCTTATGGGTCATATGCTAAAGGAAGTAGTCTAAGTACAACTAAGTACAAATACAATGGTTTCTTGGACTTAGTCTTGTCTGCTAATACCCTTAACTATACAATTAGATCTGTCAGGGATCTTCTGAAAAAACTAGCAAGGTCAAGAAATTTCACAAACTCTAAAGCTAAGGGAAGATAATTGAATTATCAATTTAGAGTTTTTATTTAAATAAATATTTTACATTTCATGCTTACCTGTAATGCACTACCAGGATCAAGGTAAGGAAATTCTACTGTAGACAGTACAAACAGTAGCAGCAAAATTGTACATTGAGGTGTAATATAGAGACCCTGCACATAGTAAGGAAATCTTACATTTTTTCACTCCAGCAGAAGCACATGACCTGTGCCAGAACTGCCAGCTTCAAGAAGTGACACCTTCCCCCATTTAAAAAGAAAAGAAGTATAAAACAATACTCTGCAATGAGCAAAATGTATTGGAAGAATCATGATGGGAAGCAAAGCTGTGTGCAAAAATTATCCAGATATAAACCAAAGTCTTTTAGGTCCTCAAGATGGCTGCAGTGTTAAGAGGACATCATGTCCTGGAAGCAAGTATAAGGTGGAGCCAACAAGGCTGAAAATACAATTTCTTGAAAGCTCTTGTGTCAGGGTAGCAAAATTCAGAAAAGGCTGCAAGACAGAAAAACTAAAAATGTATTGTGGTCAGTGTTAGTTCTATTTTTTTTTTAAAAAAAATACTGATGTATTACTTGGGAAGACTAGCTGCCACATTCTGAAAGATTATTTCATATAATCAAATCCCAATTGCCTTTAAATCAAACCAAATGATATAAAGCTGTGACAAGTTTAGTAAATCTGGTGAGCTTCAAGTATTTTGGCCTTTCAATTTCCATCATCCTATCCTCCTTAGCACAAGAAAGGAAGGGGACAAAGCTTCTAGTGCTGACTTGAGTATGTGGACAACACACTAAATGCAGGCAACTGATATAAAATAGGATGCCAGCTTTGGAGGAGGTTCCCCCCCCACTTACTTATCAGAATGAGTTATAGTGGGCTGCATCCAACATTAGATGAGCAGGCATGCATTTGCTACATTCCAGCCTTTGAGAAAGATTTAGGGAAGAAGGATAGGAATGTTAGTTCACTAGCAGATGTCAGCCCAGTATTAATAATATATAAATTCAGAGGCAATTTAAATATTGACTTTTAAATATTTTCTCTATACAAAATGGCAAAAGTTCTGTTCTTTATAATATGGACTCATTTGCAATTCTGTGGCAAATCTGTGATTTAAAAAGACAGATGCTATTTGATTTGGAGAAAATCATGATAAGGCTTTCTATAATACTGTCTTTTATGTGGAAAAGAGGTTCCCTTCTCTTTCCGCCCACACAGTTTGTCAATTCTTTCTGACAATGGCCATCATTACTATAGACCAGTCACACTCTCTCAGCTAACCTATATCATAGGATTATATGAGGAGAGACTCCTTGTATGTTACTTTGAACTCCTGAAGGAAAGGAAAGAGATACATCAAAATCTATTTATTCAATTTATATGGCCATCTATTAATCCCTTTCCCTCAATGACACAATATAAACACAATGCAATATATTAAATAGCAAGGGCTTTTCTGGTTCATCTCGTATAGAACTTGGTTTAATATTGTTTCCTACTTCGAGGCTGGATGTTAGCATACTGCTCTCAGCAAAATGCTTTAAAAGTGCAAGTTCTTTTTGAGACCCTGATCCGTAAGACTACTGGGGAAGAAACAGAATCATGAGGCCCTTTATATGAAATATATAACATATAGAAACTACATGGTACTGAACCTGTTTGGTGCAAGCCCATTGATTCCAGGAAAAGATCTCTGATATCACAATGAAAAAGCTGTAGGGTCATGTGTGCAAAGATAAGCTAATGCAATACCACACGTTGCTTGTATTGTTCATTGCTCTTTGAAACTTCAGGTAAAATAAATTAATTTCATTAATTATAATCACTTCAATATAAAAGATATATATCACTGTATTTTGAATTTTGTTCGTAAGACACATGGCTTTAGTGTTGCCATCTAGTGCCAAAAGAAAGCTGGTTTTTCGTTCAGCTGATCACATATTCATCAAATTACAAGTTCCTTTTCAGCAAAATAGCAAAATTGAAAGTGGGTTTAACTTTTCTCAGAAAACATTTTATTGTGTATTTAATAGCACTGCCCTTGTCTGAAGACCCAGGAAAAGATGAAAGACATTAATGATCTCATAACTCTTCAGGAGATCATCTAGAACTTGAAGACTAACCCTATGATACTTCTATAACTTCATCTGTGAATTTTTCAAAAAATAGCAAACAGCAAAAATGTGTTATCAAAGAATTCATTTATAGTAATGATCTAAAAAATAATCTATGAAGCAATGAATACTTCAGAATGGTAGAGCCCATTCACTATTGAATATGAATGATCTTGAAGTAATGTCCTGATCCCATCAGTGTTGCACAAAATACAATGTGTTCCCTGGTCAATACTGCAGCCATGCTGAAATATTCTCTTCTGAAGCCCAATGTTTGCACCCTGCAATAGAGATGGGATCATTCAAATGGTTCAAGTAACATGCCTGTACAAGATGCTAGAATATATTTCTGATCCTTTGGACAAAAGCTAATTTCTTCTGAACTAGCACATTAGGTTGGTTGACAGGAGGAATTCAGAAGAGAGTTAATATTCATAAATAACACTCTCATCTATCCATATTATATATTGAGAAAGGGTGAGACAACCTTGTTAAAAATCTAAAACTCTGTTAAAAATTAAGTGTAGCAAGAAGGTAGGAAAACTGAATTGAGCCTCATTCACCTAATATTGGTGGAACGAGCATCCTAAATGAGACTGCTTGATATACATCAGATAAGAAAAAGAATATCTGTTGGCCTCATTTTATACAGATATATTATTTTATGTTGAGTAGGCAGCATAACTCAACTGCGAGTTAATATTTGCTTTTATATTTTCTTGCATATTAGCATAACTGATCTATGTTGGTTTTGATAACATATTAATAAGCGTTACTAATCTAGAATCTGGGGCTAATTATAAAAGGTAAAATATCCCTTATACAAAACCAAGGAAAAGATCACAGAAATTCTATTTTATCTATTTCAAGATTTCATTTTTTTCTTAATCTCTATAATTTTACTACATTAAGTTCCCTGGCCAACACATCAAAACTCTGAAAGCAGTGGGTAGAAACTATTATAATCAGATAGGATTATGAACTAAAAAAAATCAAGTCATCATAAAAGTAGTATTAATGATTCAGAACGTAAAATACAATATTTGTATAATGTAAAAATGGGATTGCATGGAATGTTATTCCTCCATACCGACTGACCAAATGGCAGGTTAAAAAAAATAATTTACCATTGACCATCACAAATAGTGCAGGACTAATGGACTTTGGACACAACGAACAAAATTTCCATGTGGGCAATATCCCAAAAATAACAGACTTCTCGTTTGGGAGAATGGTCTGGAGAGCAGTTGCTGGTAAACCTTCAAAAATGGATACGCTTCCTGTTTAACTTCTGGGAAACAGAAAATGCAAGGATGATCAGGTGGGGGTGGGTGTATATTGTACATACTTAATGGTGGAGTTCCTGGGAGGGTCAAGGAGAAAAGGGGCTGAGAAAACCTGGCAGACGATGGTAGGAGGAGGGGTGGGGCTGGGCTGGGCTGAGCTGAGCTGAGCTGAGCTGAGCTGAGCTGAGCTAAGGAAAAGAGGCTGGGGAGGTGCTGTGAGGAGGAGCAACAGCTGTGATTCCTTCCCCTTCCCTCATCTGCAGCTCTGGCCGCTGCTTCCTTGGTGACAGGAGCTAGAGAGAAAAGTGTCATCAAATATCCCAAAGACTGATGCTAGGAACAACTACCTCCCTTGAAGGGCTGTATTTGAAAGTGCTTTTTCCTGCAGTTCATCTCTAGGAAGGGGGGGAAAGCAAGGTAAGTGGGGTGTGGATGGTGGGAGGCAGAGGGCAACCTGAGAGTTTAACGGACATTCAAATTTAATGAATACCCCTTTCCCCTAAAGAGTCTGTTCAACTGTGGCTGCTCTATTCTTTAGTACTGAACTATATCCGCTTAATGATTATGTGTAAAATAATTATGAGTAATCTAAAATGGCCCAGGCACACACTAATGAATAAATGTCTTGAACTGTGGAAAGGCATACCTCTTCCAATTCAGCAAGACTGATCCATATGCAGACTTTTATATAAGGGCTGCACAGGAGAAGAAATGTATCTTATATATGTCAGGCTTTTTTATTAGTTTAGGCTGGCATATTTCAGATAGGAAAATGATGATAGTACATGACCTCATCCATTTGGAGTATGAGACTCCTGACTTCTCTTATTTATCCATGGCAAAAGGAGAGAAGCAGTCCTAATTAACCACCTTGTCCATCTGAAGATCAAAGAAATTTTTGCATATTAGTACTGCTGAACTGAGAATACTTCGACTATCATTAAAGAACCAGTGTACTCGTATTTAATACATAGTACTAAAACACTGATTATAAACTAAATTTCTCATTCTTTCTGACTGTTCTTTACTGCTTTGCAATTTTTAATAAATGCAGATGTTGTCTTATTCTATAATCATTCCACACAAGAGATACACAGTATTTCTGACCTACTATAGTGTAGAAGTACAATGATACCTACCTTATTTCTTTAAAGCATAGATTTAACCTAGCTGCCTGAATAAAATGCCCACATGCCTCTTGATAACCCTAGCATGTTCCACTGCCTGCAGTGATACTTCAAAGTATGTACATTTTCTGCATCAAAAGATGGACACAATTGCATGTAAATATTTTTTAAAGTCATGAGGGCAGCTTTCATAAGACTTAGACAAGTCATATAAGAGCTTAAAAGATTATAGGAGATACAAAGAATGAAGTCAAGAATCATCAGTTACAATCCCACAGATCATCCTTCAGGGCTAATCTGGCATGCACTATTACACTTACTAGCTCCATTAGAAAATCTCAACTCCCATCATCAAAGGTCATATCATAAATTGCCTTTCGTCACATGTTTATTTTTAAAAATCTTTTAAATGAAAAAATAAATATTCAAACATCCTATTTAATAAATATTTTGAGAATTAGGTTTACTAAAAATGTTGCATCTGTCATGGCTAGAACTAATACGGTATTTTAAAACAGATACTCCTATCAATCTAACTAAATGTTTGAAACTTTACAATGCATTCTTATAATCATCGTGGCCTTGGTAATTTAAATTTGTTGAAGGGTTATCCAACTTCTATACAACATTCAACTTCAGTAAAGACTGTGCAAACAATTGGGATATATGGGTTGGGGATTTTTTTTTTCTTGACCATAATGAAACAGTTTAACTATAAAAACCAAATTCTAAGTACAAGGTACACTTTCAGAATTTTAACATTTTCATATAGAAAAAAAGTGCATTCTTTTGTTCAGCTTGTACAGTTCTTCCGTACATTATAAAATAAATTGCAAGCCTCTTCTAGGATGTAGCAGCATTGCAAACATGACACATACAATCATTGTCACTAAAAAATAAATACTACTGAAGTGTAACAAAATATTCAATTAAAACATCTGAAGAAAAAGAAACTAGTTCATAAACTCAAAAAAAAAACATAAAAGGTAAACAATTGTTTACCTCAGTATACAAATTTTGGTGAAAAGCAATGTTGTTAAGCTTGTCTAAATTCTTCAGCCTCCAGGGGTGATGAATATCAACAAAGAAAAAGGAAAGCACAAGACACAAATCATAAGAGGTTGAAACAACATCACTTGCTGCTTTTATGTTATAATTTCTTCCATTTAAATGTCCCATTCTCCATAATTGCACATGAATCTGGAAGTCTAAGTGGAAAACTGGTAATCCCAGACTTTTTGCTTCTTGGGTAGTATCCAACAGTTAAAAAATAATTATATATAATTATACATATATCTATCTTTCTGTGTTTGTCTGTGAGTATGTGTATGTGCACACACACGCACACATACACACACACAATTATAGGTCCTTTGCCTAAATGTTTTTATCCACATATTAAAGGTGAAACTGATTCAAGTGATGACATACATCTACCAAAAGCTTGCATATGTACACAACCACCTTGTAATATTTTCAGCTTGAGAAAACATCCAAATTAATGGAATTAATTTTAGAAGGGAGCAAGGACTGTATCACAGACCAGCATGCCTTTTAACCTCTGCTCCGAGAAGGCAAGAGAATAAGAGCTAGTTGTGCACAAATCACGCAACTGAGAATCTGCCTTCTAATATCTGGGGAATGCTTTTTGCTATGACTTTCATGCTGAGACAGCAGTAACCGCAGGTCAATTTAGACCAATGTAACACCTCATGCAGATAAATCAACTAGGCTGATTAATCAAAAAAAGGAACTTGATCAATTTGGAATGATTTCTAAAAGTGCTCTGCTCTCCTAAATAATAACAAGGACTGGTGGTGATGTTCAGGAATCTTTTTTAGTAATAAATTGAATATGTCTCTATAGCAGGAATACAAAACAGGAAATTATTCCCGGCCACTTGCAGAATAAGAAAACTGAGGGAAATGTGGTCGTCTCTCATTGTCCATGCAGTCCATGCCATCTTCATCATCTGTGGAATTGAAGGTTAAAGATAGCCGCATAAAAAATGACTAATATGTTCCTCTATATTGACATAAGGAGTTTTGCACATATTTTATTATTAGAATGATACCGTCTTAAATGAATTTTTTCGTAAGATTAGTTCAATGAAAAGTGGGAAAAAATTCATATTTTGCCTTTCAAATTTTATTGTTGGAAGATTTTAATATACATTTTACATTTCAAGTTGCCAATTAAACATAAAATTTTTGAATATGAAATTATTTTTGTGTTTATGTTTACTATGATCTTTTGTAGAGATATGTAAAACTATTTTTGCAAATATTTTTCAGAATGAGAAGCCGAATAGACTAAACAGAATCAGATTAATTAGGCCTAATATGAAATATAAATGTTACAAGTCTTTAGAATTCTTTTGTAATACTTTATAAAAAAGGATGCCCAATATTCAGTAGAGTGAAAAAATAGATTAAACAGACTCCCACTCCTGTAGGTTAATACTCTGAACTTTTGAACTAATTCCCACCTACTCATCCAACCCATCTTGTATTAATCACAGGGGCTTTTTTTATCCTTCTAAATTATGTACATCAGAGTATATAATTATGAAGATTTCCTACTATAACATCTCTTAGACAGCTCCAGATATACTCAATATATATACAAATGAAAGGCAGCCAATAACTCCTTATTCTTCCCCTCCTGTCTCTGCAGTCTTTTATACCTCATAACAGCTCTATCCTGATGATTTGGATGAATGCGAATAACACAGACCTCTGCTATTGAAGACACCCACCAAAAAGAATTTGGGAAGAATACAGCGTGCCAAAAAAGGGAAAAATTAAATGAACTATCAATGTTCTTCTCTTCTTGCTGGCAGATCTTTCTGATTCCCAGGGACCCTCCTCAATGGCTGACTGATATCATCATTGGATGCTCACATTCACAAATTAGTATTATAGCTATTATTTGTTGTAATAGCTTCATAATCTAAGGTGAATTCTTCCCCTCCTACCTTCCTTAATAATGAGATACTTACATTTTTCAGGTGGTGTTATTGTAATAGTTTGAGCAGTAAACTCTTCATCAAAGTATCTGGTGTCCGTCTCAGATGTCACTTGAGGTTTAAAAGGAGGAACAAGCTGAAGGTGTAGTGAAAGAAAAATGTTTATTAATAAATATGAACATACTAAATTTAAAAGTACAACTGTAAAAAGCGGGAAGAGATTAATTAATTTTATCCTACTAGTTAAGAACAGGTAAGAAGATAACTGAAACCTGAATGCCAATTAACAAACTACTTTGGCCAAGGTTTAGCCTAATGAATTTCTATTTTAGTGATTACAGAGAGGGGAGAAAGCAGTCTTACAAATAAAGAATTCATAGATCACAAGAAGTCTTTATTTATTTGATAAGCATTTTATTCCCATTTTAAAATAACACATTATATTAAAAAGCTAAAATAAAAACACATCCATTAACATAAGCATCACAAATTTAATCAACCATTTACTGAAATAAATGGGCTTGAACACACTGTACATTACATTCCAATTTTCACAAATCATCCTTTCCCCTGCATATATGTCTTGGTTTCTTAAATCTCTTTTCCAGTGATGTCTAAAACAATAGTTTCATGTGGTTTATAGAATCTTTTAGATGGCAAGGAGGTGATGGGTAGCAGGGAAAAAGAAGAACTGCTTAATTCATTCTTTGCATCTGTCTTTATGCAAAAGGAAGAAATAGTTCATCCTATTAAAAGCAGCACTGTAGGAGACAGACTAGAAATGAAAGTCAAAATAGGCAAGAAAATGATAAGAGAACACCTATCCACAGTAGTTCACAGTCTACCTCTTGATAAGATAGAACAATATGGGATAGAAAGTACTACCACCAGATGGATTTGCAACTGACTAACCAACTGCACTCAGTGGGTATTCCTCAATAGAAATACATCTACATGGAGAACAGCCTGAGTGGGGTATCTCAAGGTTCTGTCTTAGGTCCAGTGCTCTTCAACATCTTCATAAATGATAGAGGATAGACAGGATACTCAGCAAATTTGCAGAAGACACCAAACTGGAGAAAACTGCTGATTATTTAGATCAGAGGTGTCAAAATCGTGGCCTGCAGGCTGGATGAATCACATGCCGGCCATGCCCACCCCCGTTTTAGCAAAGGGAGTCATGAAAACGTGACACCTCAAGTTTGACACCCCTGCTTTAGATGAAAGACTCAAGATTTAGAAGGACTTGGAAGAGCGGACCCTATCCAACAATACCTTGTTTCTCCGAAAATAAGACCCAACTGGAAAATAAATCCTAGCATGATTTTCCAGGATGCTCGTAATATAAGCCCTACCGCCAAAATAAGCCCCAGTTAAGATTGTCAGCCAGATGGGTGCATTTAGTACCATATTTTCCCCAAAATAAGACCTAACCAGAAAATAAGCCCTAATGCGTCTTTTGGAGCAAAAATTAATATAAGATCTGGTCTTATTTTCAGGGAAACACAGTATGCAATTCAGTGGTGAGAAAATGAAGGTCCTACACATAGGGAAGAAAAAAGAAATGTACAGATATAGACTAGGTGGTACCTGCTGAACAATAGCAACTACTGGGTGTCCTTGTAGACCACCATTTAAGTATGAGCCAGCAATGTGCTGCTGCTGTCAAAAAAGCCAATGCAATCCTAGATTACATCAATGAAGGGATGATTTAAATGTCACATGAAGTGATAGTACTATTTTATACTGCACCAATGAAACCACACTTGGAATATTGTATCCCATTCTGGTCACAACAATACAAAATAGAGACATCATAAGATCATATAAACAATGCAAAGAAGGGCAATGAAGATGATAAAAGGTCTGGAGGTAAAGCCATATGATGAACGAATAAGGAAATTAGGGTTTCAAAGTCTTACAAAGAGAAAGATTAGGGGCGATATGATAGCAGTCTGCCAGTATTTGAAGAGATGTCACAGAGAAGGAGTTTACTTATTCTCCAAGGTACCTGGGAGCTGGACAAGAAGTAACAGGTGGAAGTCATTAAAGAGAGATCCAACCTACATAGAACTAAAATTTCCTGACAGTGAGAACAATTAGTCAGTGGAATGGCTTCCCTCCATAAGATGTAAGTGCTCCATCATTGGAAGTTTTCAAAAGGACATTGGAGAGCTATTTGTCCAGAGTGGTATATGGTCTCCAGCTGAGCAGGGTGTTGGACTAACAGGGGTCGGCAACCCGCAGCTTGAGAGCTCCATCTGCTGCGGCTCCCTGCCTAGTAAAACCCGATTCTCTTATGGGGGCACCCCCCGCCATCGCTCTTCCTGCTGGGGAAAACTCTTAAGCGACACCCAACTTTTCCTTGCAGAGACACCCGTAGGCTGGCAGTGTGGACCTTCGATCCCACACGTGCGGGCGAAAGGGGCACATGCACACGTTCATGGTTGCACATGAATGCATATGAAGAGGTAGGGTTGGTTTCGCTTCTGCGGCCTGATGGAGGTCTTCGAGAGCTTAGAAGCATATGTGTGTGTGTGTGCGCACACACACACACACACACGCATTCACACAGAGAGAATATAGATATTCCGTAACTCAAATGATCAGGTGGAGTAAATTCTAAATAAACATTTACCATAAGATTGGAAAGAAATAATCTATGATTATGTCCTGCGTGAGGGTGGGAGGCTTTTCCAGTGATTTGAAGGGAGACCCGCAGGAAGGGAGTGCTTGAAATCAGCCAACTTTTCGCCCTCAACATTCATAATTGATTTCCATCTGTCCGGTTTGCTCCCTCAGCAAAGAAGAACAAGAAGACCAACTGGGCAGAGGGTGTGTGTGTCAGAAATAAAAGTTAGGTGACATATCTTTTAATCCTTTTGGGAAGCTCCCAAGCTGCAAATTTATCATAGCGCTGAACTAGGGAAGATGAGGTAAAATAATCTGCCTGGCTTGTGTAATGGAAAGAAGAGAAACTTTTTCCCCCAAAAAAGAAAACCTGTTGCATTTACCACGGACCTTTCCTCATGCTCCAAAAGAGCTCCACTGACTACGCTACTGTATAGTACATTCAATCCTGAAATGGCTTGAGCAGTTCTTGCTCGTGGCGCCCTCCAGCAGGAGGTGCATTTATTTCTACCACAGGATTTGTACAGTAACATGATAAGTCAAAGCGGCGTTGATATGTGGCTTTTGTGAAGGAAAAAGTTTTTTGTTTCTTTTCCTGCTGGCTAAAAATACAGATAAGCACATATCTACCTTAACATATCTACCTTAAAATCTAAGATAAAAGTACTTTTAAAATGGCCAGTCACTTCTCACTATTAATGAAATGATGGGGAAGAAATTTTAAAACCACCAGTTGAGAAGGTTTTTTTAAATAAAATGTTTAGTATTACAGCTGTCGGTGCTAAATTGTTAGAGGCTAATAAAATAGGTTCTGATTTATAAAGTATAGATACTTTATTTCCCTTTCATTCAATAAAGCATTTTTTAATTTAAACAAAACAGTAGATGATGCATTCCTTAAATCAAGACTTTTTCTCTACATACAAATTTTATACCAATGTAACTTAATTTGAATACATTAAATTAATTAGATTAAACTATATATTTTTTACAAATAATCTAATATTTCAATAAATTTTATTGAAAACGCTATATGCAGTATTATCTTCATTTTAGATGTCAAAAGGGGTTTGTGGCTCTCGGTGTTTTTTTTTTTTTTTTTGTGGGAAACAGGTCCAAATGGCTCTTTGAGTGTTTAAAGTTGCCGACCCCTGGACTAGAAGGCCTCCAAGATCCCTTCCAACTCTTATTAGTCTATGTTTTATATAATCATTACACACCTGAAAAACCTAACTTTTTTTTCAATATCTATTCATCTATCCTTCCTTCTTTTCCTACAAATCCAGAAAGTCAAGAAAGAAGCTTCGCCAAGACTGCCATCTAACAGCAAAGAAGCTGAATCAGCATTAATCTGTCTTTTGTATCAATCTTTTTAGATCAAAGGTCTTGTAACTTTAATTATTTTAGGCTTTTTCTGTTTTGGATCAGAATATCTGTAATTAAATCTTAATCAGTTATATACCATATATACAGGATTTATGATAGACTACATTTCTTCCAAAACTTAAAACAAACTATTAAAACATTTTCTCTATCAGCAAAATCAGACCAAAGAGGATGTGCTTAGATGGTAGTTACTCTAATCTCAAAGTTCTGACATAGAAAAAGCAGAACTTTCAATTTAATTGGTGTTAGATAAAACAATAAATCTCAGTAATAGGTACAGAGGTACAGGCAATTTTCTTCAGGGTAAGCAAAGTTATAAAGCAGCAAAAAAGAAGCAGTAAACAAAAAGAAAATAAAGGCAGATCATAAGAACACCATTCACTATGTTCTCTTTGCCTTTATATTCTTGAAAACCTGCCTTGCTTTCACAATGTTCTAAACTTTTTTGTTTTTTGTATTCTTACCAGTATTAATGTAAAATAATTGACCTTATTTGATTATATTTTACATATCACTCATACATTTCATTCAACAATGACTCTCATAACCATTTTTATTTCTTTGCATCTTTATTCTCCACATTTCTCACGCCATATACATTACAAAATCTTCCCACTCCCAATTGTGCCAGATGTGTGCTAAGGATGGGAGAGTTAACTTTTATATAAATAAATTGTTGTGGCCCACCGCCGGCAAGCAGAGCCGGCAGCAGAGTCAGACAGTGAGGAGGTTGTGGAGGAACTTGGGCCAGTCCTGGGGGCTGGGGAAAGCTCAGACAAGGGCTCTGCGTCGGAGACAGAGAGGGAGCTAGACAGCAGCAAGGCAGAGAAACAACTGGAGCCTGTTCCCAGTGTGCGCGTGCGCAGAGCTGCCAGAAGACAAGAACAACTAAGAAAGCAGGGTCGACTTGGGAGTAAAGCCACACCTTTTTTTTTTTTTTTTAAATTTGATTTATATGCCGCCCTTCTCCGGAGACTCAGGGCGGCTTATAATGCGTTAAGCAATAGCCTTCATACTTTTGTATATTTATACAAAGTCAGCTTATTGCCCCCACAAACTGGGTTCTCATTTAACCTACCTTAGAAAGGATGGAAGGCTGAGTCAACCTTGAGCCTTGAAGGTGATTGGCCCCTCCTATAGGAAACAAAAGAGGAGCGAACGGGGAGTGGACTTTTGCAAGAAACAATTTGTTCGGTCAGTCATTTTAAGAGTGGAAAGTTCTATTCGTGACTATAAGAGACTCTGTGCCAAGTTTTGCCCTGCCCTGCATTTGGAAACTACCTTGTTTCCTCGAAAATAAGACCTCCCCGGATAATAAGCCCAATCGGGCTTTTGAGCGCATGTGCTAAAATAACTCTCCCCCCCCCTGAAAATAAGCCCTCCCCGAAAATATTTAACTGCATGCGCAGCCGGTCCCGATTTCCTCTGGTAAGAATTAGGGAGACAGAGCTGGAAATCAGGTAAGATGCCAAGAGGAGCCCCATCTTGCTCCACACGCCCCAAAATAGTAAGACCTCCTCAAAAATAAGGCCAAGCACTTATTTCGGGGTTCAAAAAAATGTAAGACAGGGTCTTATTTTCAGGGAAACACGGTAGTTATCTGGCAGCTTTCCAAGCGAAATAAGGTTTGTGTTGATAAATATTCCTCTGAAAGACTGTTTGCCATGCCTTGCTGACTGTGAATGAAAGGAATTCACAGTTGTGTAAATAAAAGGGGTTTTGCCGGGACCAAGACTCTGCTTCACGCTTTTTAAAGAAGCCTAGGTCAGAACATAAATATACAGAATATGAGCTATAGCAAGGGTCCCCAACCCCGGTCCATAGCCTGGACTGCGGCCAGGCAGTGAGGCTTTATGGCATCAGAGTAGTAGTGATGATTCATGTCACAGAGGGCCTCTTAGGTAACCAAACAAGAAGGCCTTTCCTACAGCTCTCCTTTTTGCCAAGAATTGTGCAGTCAGCAAGTGGGCAGTGGAAAAGCAATAATGAAGGCACCTCTGATCAGCTGTTCAGTGGATGGGAGAGTTGAGCAGGAGTTGCTGCCACTTTGCTGACAAAATGTCATTGGTTCTGCAATGGTGGCTACGCTGGCTTTATTCCTCCCTCAGGTAAACAGCAGCATATCTGATTGGACTGTTTTCCCCTCTCCCTGAGTATTGTGCTGACAGCACCTCTATGTTGTCTGCGCTTTTACATTCCAGAAGATGTCTGGAATATGTGTGACAATGAGAACAGGAGCAGCAGGTGGCTCAGCTGGACTGCCAGTCTGCATCCTGCTGCTGTCACATGACCTATCATACTGCGAGCAGCCATATTGCCTCAAACACCACTACTATTCGATTGGGGGGGGGGAACTAAACTGTTTTCTTTTTTCCCCAACTTCGCAGTGCTCCAGACTTTTATCTGGTGGTCCTGAAGACATGTTGCATGTAGCACCATTATTTTGTGAGCTATACTAGTTCCTTTTCGGCTTCTGGATGCAATTCAAAGTGCTGATTATCACCTATAAAGTCTTTCGTGGAATGGGGCCAAGTTATTTGTGTGTCCATCTGTCACAATTATATCTGTTCATCCTATGGAATCTGGCAGAATGGGCATGCTGTGGGATTTTTATAAGAAACAGTGTCACCTGGCAGGACCAGGAGGCATGCTTTCACTGTCACAGCATTTGCCCTAAGGAATGCTTTGCCCAAGATTTAGATGACCCTGATCCTGCTGTTCTGTTCACGGGTCTGAAAAACCTGGTTCTTCCCCCAGTATTTTAAAGCATGGAATAAGCCATCCAGAGATGAAACAACATGAATGAAATATGTGATGGTTGGCCTTGGTTATTCTGTACTGGATGCTGCGTTTTGTTTTAGCATTTGTTTTTATGCTTTCATCTAACTATATGTTGCCCAACATCTCTTTTGTAAGTGGGACAGCCATATAAATGAAAGAAATAAATATACATATTTTTTTCAGCAATTATTCTTGGGCATGCATTTTTTTTCTTATCCAGGGCCTTTTTGCTTTCAACATTCCACCAAGCCTTTATTCATTCTTTCCATCTGTGTAACTACAAACATTTCTTTTTATATATATATAAGTTTTTTATTTATTTTTATTTTATTTTATTTTACATATACATATCAATGCGTGAACAGTGTGACACCTGGGTGTCATACTTTCTAATGCAAATAAAACTAGTAGAATTAATCATAGTTATTACATTCAACCAACATATATTTCTAATAATAATACACATTTGTATTAAGTTGTAGTTTATCATTATTTAATTATTCCATGTTTTTATATATTGATCTAATGCCACTCACCATATTATTTGATCATACATAATATTACTGCCATTAAATTTCTAAGCTTCCCTCTTGTTATTGCTTTTATTTTATTAAATAAAAATGTATACTCTAATATTCCCCCTTTCTCTTATTTCTATCTCTATTCTAACTTCTAATCATGTCACCCTTTTATTAAAAGAAGTTTTCTTTCTATCCAACATCTCTCGCCCATTTTGGTGCTTTGAAATCCTGTTCATTTTTACCTGACCTCCCATATTTCACTCTTTACATCTATTTGTATTAAGATACAATCATTATTTCATTATTCAATGTTTCAATACACAACTCAATACCAATCCCAATATTATTTAGACATACAAAATTAATCTTATCGTATTCTTTACAATCATCAAATATATATATTTCTGACAGTAATACACATGTTTATATTAAAGAATATTCTTTCATTATTTAATTGCTCAGTGTTTCAATATATTATTACAATGCCAATCACAATATTATTAAAACATACTTAATAATACCATCATTCAATTTCTAATAATATTCTAATAAAACCATCATTCAATTTTATTGCTACTTTTATTCCATTATATAAAGATATGTGTATACAAATATTTCCCCCTTCTCTTATTTTTACCTAACTTCTAATCATGCCACCATTCTAAAAAAGGGAAAGAGAAAAAGAAAAGCAAATCAAAACATCAAAGGAAAAAAAGAAAATCTTTTCTTTCTAACCATCGTCTCTTGTCCGCTTCAGTACTTTAGTTGCTATGCTTTTTTTTTACTTGCCTCCCATATTCCTCTCTTAGATCTTTATTTCTGTCTGTATCTACTTCTTGACTATACAATCTAAGTATTTCTCCCATCTCTACCCTCTTCCACTGCCTAGCTTCCGAAGTATCTGCCCAAACTCCTATCTCCCGTTCAAGAGTATATTTCTGTATTTCCAATTCTCTTTCCAACTCTCTTAAAATATTTCCCCCTGGTTTAATTCAACAATCATTGTTATTTTTATTATTATCTCCTCCTTGTCTTCTTCTTTTGTTTGCAGGTTCTTTGGTTCTATCTTTTCCTCCATTCCTTCTGTTAGCTCCTCCCTTTTCTGAGCATCTTGATCTTTACTCATCATCCTTCATATAGTATTTTCCATTTTTTCCACAATCTCCTTAAATCCTTTCTCCATGATGTTCTTTGTGTTTTGGAAAATCAATTCCATCTCCTTCAAAATTCCACTAATTCCTTCCTTATGAAGTATCTTATTTTGTTTTGTTTTTTAAAATCCCACTTTTATCCAGTAGTCCAAGAACCATTTATTCAGACCTAAAATTGCCCTTCAATAAGTACACTGATCACAGTTCTTTGTATCCCATAGGAAATCAATCAGTTCCATTTAAATAGTCCCATGAGTTATCAAAAGCCTCTTTATGTCCCCTTTACAGGTTCAATCTTCTAGCATAACTTTCAGGGGTCACTTTAATTAGATAACTTCCTTGTTCTCATATTTGAATTTCCAGTAGTCACAGGGTAAATATAAGCCAGTAGATATTTTCACAATCCTTCATATAAGTATTCCCAGACTTGTATATTTTCCTTTCATCAGCAGGTGGTGCTCTCAACTTAAATTTCAATGTTGTCACTAGTCAGTCTAATTATAGTTATTTTGATCGTAATTTCAATTGTAATTCAATTATAGAAGCAGGCTAAGCCTTCCCATTACCACATCTTTTCAGTTTAAGAGTCCAAACTTCTGTTTTTTTAGAAATTTATTGTTTCCTCTCTTTAATTAAGTCTTTTCCTTCCAGTCTGGTATTTTTCTCAGAGTGCTGAATCGCCGTTTTAACAAGCAATTTTGAGCAAATAGTTCCTTGGGGTTAGGTTTTAAGTAAAAAGGAATCTTCTCCCCCAGTTCCAGCCACTGTTCACCTACTTTGCTCCAGCACCAGTCTTAGTTGTTCCTTGGTTGTCCCAGCTTCGTGGCAGCCATCTTTTGGCTGCCTCTTCTCCTCACTGTGGCTGAGGGAAAACAAACCCTGGGTCAGACAGGAGAGTTGCAACTCTCCTCGACCTCACAGGGCACCCCTCTTTGCTTCACCACCCCTACAGGGCAACTTTGGCTCCTTTCAGAGCCCATCAACGGGGAGAACTCAGTACAGGAGCACAGAGTGCTCCTCGTGATTGATCTCACCATAATGTCAACCAGAAGCCCTCATTTCTATGGCACTCTAGAGGATAAGCAACTTCAACATTGCCTTACATCCAGTTTCTATCCATTCTATTGAGATATAAAATTATTTTCTAATGCTTTTTCAAATACAGCTCATACTTCCGCTTCCTTGGTCACTGAACTTTCACTCTAGTTTCAACTTTTTTTTCCATGTCCATTTTTTTTCTCAAGATCAACACTAGAAAAATGATGTAAGCATTTTTTTTCATACATGTATCCTGCAGTCTCTTTTTTTGCATTCTCTCATCTTGCCCCCATCCCATCCATTCTTGTCACTTAACATAAAAACTTTCTCCTAAGGTCATATCCATTCCAACGTTGCACTCCTCTCCCTTCCCAAGTTGCAGTCCCAGTTCTTTTATTATCTTCATTCATTGGAAAATAACATAGAATTATCAGTAACCTATGAATTTCTATCTTCCTAAGCAAATCCATTTTCCCCTCAATAGATTTTTTTGCTAAAAATTGAAGGTAAACAGTGAAAACTGGCCAAAAATGACAATACTTAATATTTATAATAGAAACTTATGAGAAATATCAGTTGTATTGAACCAGAAGTAAAATGCACATCTTCTAGAATTCATGACATGAATCCAGTTCCTAGTGAATAAAAATATTTCCACTGACAGTTTTAGTATCACAAGTTTACCACAGACTAGTTGTATTTGTATAATAACTTCACATGTGCACATTGCACTCAACTAGCAAAAATATAGGATGCACACTAATTATTTATTGTGTTTATTTATACAAACTAATAGTATTAGTTTATACAAACTAATAAACTTGACTTTAATTAATATCACAGCTCCATTTGTTTCTGGTTCCTTTCCTTTCCAATCCTGTGATGTTCCTGTTTTGCAAAAGGATCAATTCTGAAGGGGTGCCAAACACTGAGTGTACTGGCAGCTCTAGTGACAGAGGTTACAAGGCCTCCACTTTCCAGAAGCTGGATTCCAGCTACTGTTTTTAGGATACAGCCCAGTAAAATTAAGCAAATTAGCTCTACAGTCCATGTATCCCTTAATGAAGAAGATACAGAAGAATATTTTGCATTCTTTCTTATAGTATAGACAAAGAATTATTTACCATGAATATTAAGTATTAAATATTGTTAAATAATAGCAAAGGCACTTAGACTTGTATACCACTCTATAGTGCTTTATAGCTCTCTCTGAGCAGTTTACAACATCAGCATATTGCCCCCAACAATATGGGTCCACATTTTACTGATCTTGGATGTATGGAAGGCCTAGTCAACCTTGAGCTAGTCAGGATTGAACTCAAGGCTGTGGACAGAGTTTTTAAGACTGCAAGACTGCATTCTAATCACTATGCCACCATAATCAAAATTACCCTGAATTTTATTTTCCTTTTTACTCATTTATTTGTTTCTTAAGTCAAAAAAGCTTCTGTTATTAATTTTTGTAAATGTTATTAAGATGCAATTATAGAATATTCGTTTTTTACTTTCACAAACTTAGCACCTGGAGATTGGGAAAATGTTAGTAAATTTACTCTTCTATTTTAAATAGTGTGATTTTTTTTTTTGGAATTGCATAAAATAGCTGACGTTTGCTAATTAGCTTAATTATTTATTTGCTGTCACCGTTCATATACTGCTCCATAGTATGCAACTCTACAGCAAGTTGCAAACTGCCACAGAAAATGTGTTATGTTTATATTTGTTAAATTATTTGCTCAATATCAAATAAATATCAGTGAAAAAGCATTTTCCCTTCCCTTTAGTTTTTAAAAAAGAAGTTTAAAATCAACACATTTTGACAAAAACTTTTCCCATTGTTTTAATTTATAAGTCATCAATCTTTAATAATGCAACCCTCTAAACTCTCACAATAAGCTCCACCAAACATAGTTTGATTTACTTCTAGAAAAAAATGCAGAGGATTCTGCTGCAAATTATTAATTTGTGTTAATCTCAATGTACACACTGTTAATTCAGAGATCTTAGAAAATATTCAATATAATTTGGAATAATTATTTGTAATTATTTTAAAATCTATATGCTGTCCAACATAAAAAAACTGAGGGCAGTTCACTAAAAACAAGACAAAATAAACAAAATAAACAAAAATGAAGAATATGACAAAGATGACAAAAAAAGATAGTAATCTAAAAAATGAACCCACACAATACAAGGGCTTCACTCACTTTCACCAAAGATATCCGGCGCCAAAAACCAAGAAAGATATGTGAATTACTTCTGAGCAATTTCCTTTATTTTTCCTCAACTAAAGACAAAAATCTAACTATTATTCTTTCCTAAATCTAGATTAAGGAATGTTTAAATCCTTTAAAAATAGATTTTCAAAAAACATATTTAAGTAATATTAATATACTGTAACACTGTAAAGTTTCAGTATGTTAAAAAATTTACCTGAGGATGCTTAACACTCCCTCCAACTCAAATTTTGCGGGAATACCAATAGGCCCTACAAGAATTCCTTCTTCAATATGACATAGTATCTCAAGACTTAAACTAAATTATAGTTTAGGCTTACAAAGTCCAAACAAAAGATGAGTTTAAAAGGTTGTAAGCTACTGACAGGACAGGTACACAAAGTGACCCTCTGAATCCTTTGCTTGAAACCCTGAGGCAAGCTGGTTCATTTCAGCAACTATCCCAAATGGAAATGCTTTCATTGCCCCTAAGAAAAAGTCCTGAAATGGCCGTACAAAGTCTTCAAGAAACACAGGTACCACAAGACTCTGAGCAGCAGAGCATCTTTCAAAATGGTTTGCAGAGCTGCAATAGTTTCCTTTCCATCATTGGAACATACAGCCAACAAGGATATTTAACTTTTAACTTTCATTCTTTTTTATTTAAAAAATTGTACAAATATTGACATATTTAAGTAACTTAAATTAGTATTACACACACATACACAAAAGCATAGAGAGAAGATGACACACGTGACCCAATTTTTAAGCTCTTTCTGATAAATCAAATTGAAAAGTTTGAATTAATGGGATCCATATTGATACTCAGAATATTTTGACACATGGCTTTCAGAATCACTATCCACACCAGTGGTGGGTTCCTCCCGGTTCGGCCGAGCCGGTAGCTGTGACGATATGACGTCACCGAACCTCTTTGTTCTCTCTGTTCTGGAGCTGGGCCCTCCCGTTCCCCCCCCCCCGTTATTCTTACCTTTTATTTGGCCCCGCCCCCAATTTATTGCTGCCTCCCAAGTCCCAGCTTATCGGCTAGAAGGAAAAAAACTGTTTAAACTCTTGCCGCTGGGCTTCAAAGGGCCGTCCTAAGCTGATCAGTGTTAAAAGGCAGTGTGGTGGTAGACCGGTGCCTCCAAAAACAAATGAGTAGATCGGTGCCTCCAAAAACAATTGAGTAGACCGGTACAGCTCTGCAAGCAGTTAAAAGCCTGGTAGACCAGTACCTCTGCTAAATCCTAAAGAATTGTCACATAACCATCAAGCCACGCCCACAAAATAAGCCATGCCCACAGAACCAGTAGTAAAAAATTTTAGAACCCACCCCTGATCCACACTGGTTATGGCTTACAGGAATTGTATTATTGCCTATCCCTGCTCTGAATAACATCAGCCTGAAATTCAATAGAAAGGATGAAATCCAACCTATCACTCCCCACCTGCAATAACTCATAGATTGACTAATCTTTCCTACAGGAAACATTTGAAAATACAGTTCCACATTCATTTATTCAGTTTTTTAAATATTCAGCTTTCTAAATATAATTTGGATTACATTCGGCTTTCTAAATACAATTTTATATATATTCAATTTATATCAGAGATTTCTACAAGAAACCTATGGCAATTTAATAAAGGGAACAATTTTTCTGTTTTATTGTAATATATATATTATAAATATAATTATGAAATGTCTGATTCCACTAAATATAAGCACTGTTTTTTTAAAAAAAGATTAGATTCAGTTCAGTAGAAGTGAGATACTTCTATTAAATCAGGAAAGACCAACATTGCTAAGATTAGATATATTGGGGGTTTTGTTGTTGTTTGATAGTTTGCTACATTTTACCTGATATGCATTTACTTGATATACATTTGTTATAATTGAAATAAGGTATATTCTCTTTGGGATTTCTTAGGAATTCTGTTTTATATGATATAAACCTACCTTTTTATCATATACATCTTGCCAATTTATTCCAACAAAGAAGCTGTGTCGCATAATTTCTTTAGCATCATCTGGTCCTCCACCAAGACTAGTGGGGGGAGAGTATAAACAATACAGTTCTTATTAGTAAAAAAAGAAAAGAGAGGGGGGAAAGTATACAGAGACCATGTGATCACTAAAAAAATTAAAATTATTCCATGAAATAATTTAAGATTGAATAAGTAAGCCATTTAATAATTAAAAATACAACTTTCAAGTTGGGGAAATTGTTTTTAAAAATTAACAATGCATATCTAATTATATGCCTTCCTTAATACAATTTGGAGCTCATGTACTTTCACTTGCAGTTATTAAAACTTTCTATCCAAATTAATTGGATTGAAAATACAGAATGCTCATACAGATTTTAATCTTAAAGCAAAAAAAATTCCTAGAATATGTAAAGTGAATTTTGTGTGAGACAAAAGCACATTAGAAAGAGTTATCTGCATTTTGTGTTCCTTTTACTTCAGCTCTGGGGCCCACATATGTGGTAGAGCCAATCTGTTGGTATTATGATGTTTGGATCCTATGTCTTTTTATTCTATATTATTTGTTTCATTTTTTTGTAAATCACTCAGCATCATGTATGTGAGATTGGCAGCTATCAATCAATCAAATAAATAATGTCTGAAAATGTTATAAGATAAAAGAGACAATCCAGGAAACTAAGATCCCAGTAAGTATACCTTAGTCTCTATCACTAACACTGCTTATCAGTACAACTTGAACAAATTTTCAATCTTGAGAAAGTGATATTTTACTGTGGTTTTGGTATAACTTTCTTGTTTTGTTTCTAAAAGTCACTACCATGCTTTCTGATTTTGTTAAAATAAACTACTGCTTCTATTCTTTTTTTCAGTTTTCTATATATTTTTAAATAATGTTATACTTTTGTAATGTTACATTACATTTTTCCTGCTTCCATTTCAAAATGACCAAACTTATTCACAATTAACTTTTTTGTTTTTTTGTCCTTTATGCAATAAGACTATCTTGCTTACCTAAGTACTGTAAATATTCTCATTAGGCCATAAACATATTTAGCTATAGCTCCCTTCTAATTCTTTTAATGTAAGGCTTTTCAAATGTTTTTGTGTCTGTGTGTGTTCTTTTATCTCTTTCACATTTACTACACCTTTTTCTTTGAATGTAGTTTGTATTATATATGTAAAATCATTTCATAAAATCTATTTAAAATTATATATTTTGAGTATTTTTATGCTACTTTAATCTGCAAAGAGGAACAAGGTGAGCATATAATGAGCAATGCATCACAAAGTTGCAATGCAAACTTCTCTCCTTGTATCATGGCATCATAAAGCATGTTTCATCATATTAATGATGATTAGGGTTATGGCTTCAATTATGTACCGTATTTTTCGGCGTATAAGACACACCTTAGTTTTGGGGGAGGAAAATAGGGGGAAAAATCCTGCCACCAGGTATTCTCTGGCTAGCGTCCTTAGTCTGATCGCTTCAGCGCATTAGTTTGCTAGTTTTGAGCATGCGTTGGAGATAAAAAACAGCTTCTAAAGCACAGCTGATCATCAGAGAGAGAAGCAATGAGAAAAGCAGGCGAAGTGCGGAAGATCGCTTCACTCGCTAGCACTAGCATGTTAGGGTTGGAAAAAAGCTTCGGAAAAGCTACATTTAGAGTATAAGACGCCCCCAAATTTTCAGCCTCTTTTTGGGGAGGGGGGGAAGTGTGTCTTATACTCCGAAAAATACGGTAATTATTAAGTGGCATACAGCAAAATAAAAAACAATTATATTGTGTTCTTATGTATATAAATAAAAATGTATAAATAAAAATATAGGTGTCTGTGACTGTTTTCCAAGGAATATGAATAAAATGTAGTAACTATTGCCTTTGCTTCTTTGCAACTATTAGAGATATGCCTTTTCCTGAGATCATTGCTGTCAAACCAAGGAAAAGGCAAGTTTACAGAATTACAGAGAGGTGCTATGCTATACCCTCACATTCCATAGTACTTCTGTCTATTAACAGCAGTTTATCTTATCAATTCAAATAAGACAATTGAATTTACAAGGAGAGGAAGAGTGTCCAAATAGAGTTGCAACACAACACAAGTTTTTTCTCCTAAATACCTAAATTACTTATAGGAAGTAATTTGATAAGGGCTGAGCCATTATTTTCTCTGAGACTTTACAGCAGTTTACAATTTGTTTCAGGAAAATTTGGGCAACTTTTATGCTTCATCATTGAATTCTCAATCCAAAAACATTAATACATCTTTTTTGAGAGCCAACAACAGACCTACAATTTCAATAATTGTATCCCATTATTTGCAGTGATCCCAAAGAATATTATTACCAACTAATCACCTTTTAGACCTGATTTATTGTATTTAAAAATGTAACGTATAATTCAAATACTGGAAAGTCCAGTACTGACTAACTAAGCACCATTTTAGTTCTTAGGATAATTTTACCTCTTTAGTTATAAACTTTGCCGCTTCTGATCCTATAAAAAGTCAATATAGTTGAGTAAAATATAGTTCAATAGAGAGATATTATCAGTTAATTCCTGTTCACTGTGAGGAAAAGGGCATCATGTTGCTTAAACAGGAATTTTCTAAAAAACAATTCTCATTTCATTCTTTTTCATTCCCTTGTATATTTTAATACCAAAATATATATGTTATACTTTAATCTTACCGTTTATTTGGATCTTTTATTAAGAGACCCGAAAGCAATGATTTTGCATCAGATGAGAGAGTTCGAGGAAATTTTATATCTTCCATTAGAATGAGTTCAAAAAGTTTTTCATGATCCTGGTTGTAGAATGGCAATCTGCCACACATCATTTCATACATAACAACTCCAAGGCCCCACCAATCCACTGCACGACCATAATCATTGTCTTCCAAAACCTAAAATAGCAATATCAAGGTATTAACACTTAGACAAATATATTTACGTGACAGATTACTTCTGAAATAATTACCCTTTAAAAGAGAGTGTTATCATAATTTTCTAAGGAAAAGGAAAGTGTTATATTTAGTCTTTGTTTAAACAAGGCAACACCTTCATTTCAAGGTCATTACCTTTCTAGGTAAACACAGATGTACATGATTTAAAAGCTAACTTTTGAGCATCTGTTTTAGAAGTATCAATTATGTGCCTTGAGCTCGGCACCCACTCGGAGAGTGGGCAGCATAGAAATATGTATAATAAATAAATAAATAATAAATCTATTAAAATCAAGGATTCAATTCAGTGTAGTGGAGCACAGTCCTGGTCATAAGGTATTTCATTTTTCGTCTTCCACTACAGAAGCACTGATGTGGTTGCAATAGTTCTGGAGATACCGCAGGGAGTACAGTATCTTCTGCTCGCTATGCTATGGCATTGTTCTAACAAAAATTAATGCTCCGAGGCAGTGTTTCTCAAACTTGGAAACTTTTAAGCTCTGTGTAGACTTCTACTCCTAGAATTCTTCAGCCAGCATGCTGGCTGAGGGATTTAGGGAATTGGGGACCACACAGTTTAAGTTGCTAAGATTAAGAAACACTGCTCTAAAGATTGAACAACATA
Organism: Pituophis catenifer annectens; assembly: GCF_029215685.1. Taxonomy (NCBI): domain Eukaryota; kingdom Metazoa; phylum Chordata; class Lepidosauria; order Squamata; family Colubridae; genus Pituophis; species Pituophis catenifer. The sequence continues at coordinate 66,395,475 of NW_027256881.1, read as the reverse complement.
TAAGACATAAACTTGGTTTATTGTTTGCCATTCAATTAACAGTGGAATGCAGTATATAGAGCATTATTTTCTATTATTCATCAAAACAATGATGTGAGGAAGCTTGGAGAGTGATTGGACAAAGCCATCCACTGAACTTCCTTGGCCAAGGGTAGACTATAAACAGGTTATCCAATAGCTTAACCACATGACATTATTTTTTTTAATGATTATGGTCAGTTGAATCATCAGCCAGATGTTTAGACTGAATCTGGCATTTTTATCCACCTATCGAGTTCTTCCGAAGCATCTGGGATAGAGAAATGTTGATATTTGTTAAAGGTATCATTACAGGATGTAAACTATACAAGTAAAGTAGCATTCTATAATTGAATGATGGTAATTCTGTCAATGTCAAAAGTCTTCAAGCAGTATGCCAGATTTTGGGGGTTGCACCCAAAGCACCTTTTCCTACTGATACTAACTTTGTTCTCTTCTGCCACTGCTGTTTTACTTCTATTTGCAGGTCTTTGTATTTTGTGATTTTTCTCCAATTCCTTCTCTTCTATTCTGCTGTCTTCAGGTACTGCAACATCCACTATCCAGACATTTTTGTCTTTCTTATCAATAATTGTTAACTCTTGAGTGTTATGTAGCAGGTGCTTATGGTCGGTTGCACATTCAGGCAGACGTTTAGGCTGGATTTGGCCTTTTTGTCCATCTATTGAGTCCTTTCCAAACCCCTGGGATAGATAAATGTTGTTATTTAATAATATTAAATATATTGTTGCAGGATGTAAGCTATATCAAGTAAAATAGCTTTTTGCAATTGACTGGTAATGATTCTGTCAATGCTGATAGTGTTCGAGTGGTGCTCCAGATGTCTTGGCATTCTATTCAAGGCTAAATTTATTTAATTTTATTTAATACCAATTTTGTTTTCTTTTGCCAAAGTATTGCAATTTCCACTATCTAGACTGCTTTTAAATCTTTCTTATCAATAATTATTAAGTCTGGGGTGTTATGTGGCAGATGCTTGTCTATTTGAATTCTAAAATCCCAGGGCACTTTAGCTTCTTCGTTTTCTATTATTTTGTTTTGTGGTCTCACTAGTTCTTGCTTGCAGACAAGTGGTATTTCTTGCAGATATTCCAATGCATCATTATTGATACTTTGTAATGCCATTGTTGTTGTTGCTCTTGTTATTATAGTTAGGACTGCTGGAACAAAGAAAATATTCCTATATTTTTTTCCCAGTACCATATAATATGATAAAATTGTATACATCATTGTATAAGAACTCCTTTCATTGTAAAGATACACCTGTAAATTTATTTAATGGCATTAAGATGAAAAAGAGAAGTATTTCTTCATATAAAGAGATTATGCCTATAAAATTGAATCAAGTCCTACATCTATCTAAATAAATGGTGTACTAGCATGTATACCAATTACATTTAGGAAGAGTTTACTTATATAGAAATAAAAGCAGTATTTTAGGGCTTTATTGCTTGTTTGAATAATCAATGTGATAAAGTTCTACTTTTCAATGATGAAAAGACTAGACAGTAATGCAGAACCACTGTTGTGCATTAAATTATACCTGACCAGTAAGTCACTAGCACCTATCAGTTAGTGCACAGGTGTCAAACTCGCAGCATCACATTGCCATCACGTGATGTATCATGATATTTTTTCCCTTTGCGGAGCTGGGGTGGGCGTGGCCTGCTCATGACGCATCTAGCCCATGGGTCGTCAGTTTGACACCCCTGAGATAGTGTATTAACACTATATAAACTATCTTGGGACTATTACATTTAATTGACACTAAATTGATTAAATAAAATTTAATTAATCATATAAAAATGACTTAAACTATTTCAGTTTATACATGAATAAAAATGTTAGAGTGATAAAAAGTAAACTTTGTTATTGTTACATAACTCACATATCTATTGTAACATATTTAGAATGGGGGTTCCCTTTTGCATTAAAAGCAGGAAAAGTATATGTGGCAAAATATGAAGTTTCTGAAGCTTCTTTTTTTAAATATACATAATAAAACCTAATATTTACTTTAGAGGCACCACCAATAAAATATCTAGTGAAACAGATCTAGAAACTTTTGAATAATTAAGAGAAAACATGACATTTCAATTCAACTTTACCATAGCAAGGTGGGATTTATCAGTTGTTACAATAAAAATATTTCCTATATATTAGGATACTTCAATATATTTCAAAGATTTAAAAAAAATAGCTTACAAAAATCATGGTTTCCAGTTATTACATTATTTGATTGCCTTAATTTAAAACATGATTTTACTCTCATAACTTCTTGCAACAGAAATAACTATTTTAAATGCAGTTTAATTTGTTTTCAAGACAAATTAAACTACAACATCATGTTTCTCTTTTCCAAATTATTCATCTTGACTGTTTACTATGAATGTTATGTTTCATATCACTGAGTCTCAGTGAGCTTATTTTGGACAGTGTTAAATCACAACTGAGAAACAGTTTGTTGTGGTGGTTAAGGCACCAGGAAACCGTGAGTTCTAGACCTGCCTTAGGCACAAAGCTGGCTGACTGACTTTGAGCCAGTCACTTTCATTCAGCCTCAGGAAGGAAATAATGGCAAACCTCTTCTGAAAAAACCTGGCCAAGAAAACTAAAAGGACTTGTCCAGGCCATCTCCAAGAACAGAACATGATTCCAGAATGAACGCACAAACTTGAGCTCAAGCATAATTTTACTTCTGATGGGGGAAACAAGTTCTGAAGCTTTTATTTCCACTGTAAACAATCCTAACGCAGACAATACAGCAGACATATGGATTAAAATGCACTGTTTTGAAATGTGACTGTATCCCAAGTCTCCAAATTGCAACTAGCAACTGTTGAATTAACTTTGGGACATTACTAATAGCATGTATCATAGCATTTTAGGATTATATACTGTCCCATAGCATTTTACAGAACTCTCTGGGAGGTTTACAATGTCGAAGCATTATTTGAATATTGCCCCCAAAAATCTGGATCCTCATTATACCAATCTGGAAGGCTAGAAGGTTGAGTTAACCCTGAGCCCAGTCAACATCCAAGGCTATGAGCAGTTTGCCTGCTATCCTGCACTTGTAATTACTGCCCCACCAGGACTCTAGTGAAACTGACCCGTCAAAATATTCTTGGGGAGAAGGTATATGTGTCTTTCTATCTATCCATCCTTTATTTTTTTACTTTAATAAAGCATTATTGTTAAAATGCTTCATGTTATTTATTAGGGATGTTTTTTTATTTTATCCATGTTTTAAAATAAATTTCTCTGATTGATCACTGACTACATTACACAGCCTTGACTACTATTTAAAAAAATATCAAGGGAGGAGGTGAACTCCTTTCATTGGTTGTGCTCAAGTAGAGGCTGGCAGCCATCTGTCAGACATGCTTAATTTAGAGTCCTATGCTGAGCAGGAGACAGGACTTGATTGCCTAAATGGCCCTTTCCAATTATGCAAAAAAACCTTTTCATAATGGACATAGGCTGTTTCAAAAATTTTATGAGATTACTAAGAGAACATGAATAGTTTTATGCACATATTTAAACAAAAAACTGGGTAGCGATTTTAAATCCAGCTTTGAAGTATTATAAAAACTATACTTCAGGAAAACTGAAAATAAAAATTACTTACTTTCTGAGGGATTCCCCCCATTCCAGCTAAATATTATTTTATGGCACAATGATATGAAAATATACTCAAAAGTTAATTGTTACTAAGTAATGAGTTTTTACTTTCAAGAATGTTTGCATATAAGTCCATTCTTTTATGTCAGGTTTTAATAAGAATAAGATAGAATATTGACAGTGAAACTCATTTAATCAAAATTACCATAATATGAAAACAATTACCAATCAATTGTTCTGTAGATTCTTACTTGGCATTCAAATAATTTTTATTTTTACACTATTACAAAAGTACATTTTCTGGGATTCCAAAACCACCTTATTCAACCTTCCCCATCTGTCACCATCTGCTTCTTTTTAGCATGTACTTTTTGTGTGATCACATAAGCATGTGAAAAATAACTAATATTCATATGATTATCTGTTCATGCATTTGAGGACTGGACATAATGAAGCTGAAATGCCAAAAATGTACTTAACACTTCAAGTGTTGTTGTATCTTTATGTGAGCAACATTTTGTTTAAAATTGTTGTACATTTAGAGGGATGAATAAATAATGCTAATTCAAAAGAAATGCAGCCACTGCAAGAAAACAGCACAATAGTTTACTACACTTTCAATGTAAATAAGGTTTTGTTTTATAGCGCTCGCAGAGTTCTGTGATAGAATCACAGGTGAAATTCAGTGGGTTCTCACCAGTTTGCCAGAACCCTTAGTAAATTGCTTAGGCAGTTCAGAGAACCGGTTAAAAATAAAGTGCAAGAGAGGGGTTTTTTTCTCTCTCTCTCCCTTCAGTTAATAGCTCCACTTAACAGTTGTAGCTGGAATGCAGTCGATACACACTGAATCAAGTCAATAAACAACAGAAACTGACAGGATTAGGGCAGGGAAACCCATCAATCACCCATCTAGGGATGGGATTAACCTCTTCCCTTCAGGAAGTACAAGATTACAAACATTTTCATTATAAAGAGTATTAAGTAACATTTCTGTGATCAGCTGATACTCCTTGGAATTTCCCAACACCTTTTATAGCTGCTGCAGTGTTGCCTTCTTCTTGTTTCTTCCTGGGGGAAAAGATACAGGAGGGGACAAAGATGTAGTTTGATCATACAGGCCTTGAATTTAATGCATGTGTGGTCCAGCCAGCTGTATTGCTTCTGCTGTGAAGCACCCAATTTAGAACATAGAGAACATAGAATAATAGAGTTGGAAGGGTTAATGGTTTTTGGCAGCACGCCCAGGCTTTTGATTAGCCTGAGCAGCTGCTCTTAGTTTCCTTCTCAGCTGCTGTTTGCTTTGGGGTTGACTTTTTTTAAAAAAGTGGAATGACTGTTTTAAGTTTTCTGCATTGTTTTAGTGGTTCCTGGCACTGTCCTTTTGAGGTGTACTTCCCTCACTCTTTTTGAAAGCCTCTAGTGATGGCCATTGGTTGATTGGTCTCACCCTTAGGAAATTTATCCTTAGTCCTAGGTTGCTTCTCTCTTTGGTTAGTTTCTATCCATTGTTTCTTATTGTGCCTTTTGGTGCTTTGGAAAATAGATTGTCTCCCTCATTTTTGTAGGAGCCCCTCAAATTTCCTGACAAAACAATTAATCAGTGGAACAACTTGCCTCCAAGTTGTAAATGCTCCAACACTGGAAGTTTTTAAGAAGAGATTAGATAACCATTTGTCTGAAGTGATGTAGGGTTTCCTGCCTAAGCAGGGGGTTGGACTAGAAGACCTCCAAGGTCCTTTCCAACTCTGTTATTCTATTCTATTTTAAATATTGGAACAGTGCTATTTTATTTGAGTTGGACTAAGGAGAAATTTCCTATGGGTGAGATCAATCAAGTTGGCCATGCCCACCCAGTTACATGATCCATTTCCTACAGAAAACAATAGGAGCCATAAAACCTGAATAGGTGTGGCTGGGGTGTGTGTGTCATGTGACTGGGTGGCAGTGACATTGAGTTGGCCATGCCCAGCCACTCACATGACCGCCCAGCCACGTCCAGCCACTCATATGCCCACCAAGCCACGCCCGCAGAACCGGTAATAAAAAAAATTGAATTTCACCACTGGATAGAACAGAAATTCTATAATTGCCTAGCTCAGCAATGAAGATTCATTAGGAAATACCAAATTATTACTAATTTTGACATGCAAGAAGAAATACAATAGCTCAGCTGGGGAAACTTCTAGGAAAGAAATGGTGAACTGAAGATGGTTCTGCTAAAAGTGGATCCAACAACCATTATGATTAGATAATGGTGATAAACTGGGAGAGGTTAATAACAAGAGAGAAATTTTTCAAGGAGACTCACTCTGCAAGAAGATTGCACAGATTGACTACAAAGAACAGCATGGCAAAGTAACAATAATAGAGCATTGGAATATCTGCAATAAATACCATGTGCCTGCAAGCAAGAACTAGAGGAATCCTAAAGAGACAAAGTACAAAGTAATAGAAACTGAAGAAGCTAAAATGCTCGGGGATTTTAGAATTCAAACAGGCTGCCACATAACACCCCAGACTTAACAATTCTTGATAAGAAAGAAAAAAAAATCTGGATAGTGGAGATTGCAATACCTGTAGAAAGCAGAATAGTAGAGAAAGAACTGAGAAAATCACAAAATATGAATATCTGCAAACAGAAGTAGAATGTCTACTAGTATTAAGTATCTGGGGGTGCTGATAATTAATAATCTGAATTGGTCTCTCCACATGTCATCCTTAGTGATGTGTGCAAACCAGTGTCTGCATTTCCTGTGTCGGATGAGGAGAGCAGATCTTTCGCCTTCTGTCCTGGCCACTTTTTACAGAGGTATTTATAGTTCTATGGACTAGAGGGGGTGCCTACCTAATTTCCACTTTGAATACCACTTCCAGAAGAACAGTTTCAAAATGAAGGAAGCAGAAATATAGCTCCCAAAATTCTAACAGGCACTATTAGACCTGGATATGGCCTATCAGAAAACTTATATTTTTCCTTCCATTTTTCTCCACCATGTTTTAGAACATGCTGCTTATTTAACCATCTCATAGAGATCTGTACTCCCCAGTGTCCTGAAGCAGACATGGATCTTAGACAAAGTTATTAGCAGGTATCATTAAGAAACTGGTACTAAAACACAATTAAGAGTTGGGCTACAGAAAGAGGAAGTATGTAAAAAATGATTCTGAAGTTAGACTGCAACCCCAAGATAGTGGCAGATACCTAAAATGCCTTGTCCTCTCACAAGCCCCTAAGAGAAGATGATCTCTTCTATTAAACTACCTGCTTTATAAATGTTGATGTTTTTTTTCTCACATATAAGGAGTATCTTTTTCTCAAATACAATGAGTAGGTGGAACATTACTATCATACTTGACATATTTACAAAAATGGAATTCTAGAGTCACAGGTCCAAAAGTCAAGCAGAATGGATATCATTTGTATCACTTTTAAAGATGTGGACTAATCATCCAAAATGTCATGTAGAATTGCATGAAGTAATTTTGTGCAGTTTAAAGCTATGGAAATCTAAGAACAGAACAAGTGTTTCAAAAAGATGGATAATGTCCCCAATGCTGCTATAATTCTACAGGTAAAAGAAAACTAAGAAGGAATATAGATGTAAGGAAAGAATCTGCTAAGGCTAGAAAGAGCTTGAAAACAGACAAAAGTGTTATTGAAACACAACAGAGGTCTCCTCCACATCTTAGATTTTATTTTGAAAGATTGGTAAAGGACCTTCCTTTCACACCTTCCCCCCACATTTGACTCATTACAGTTTGCCTACCAGAAGAACCGCTTTATAGATGATGCCCTTTCCTATGTGCTTCATCTTAGTTTGACACACCTGGAGGAGAAGCATACTCATGTGTGAATGCTGTTTATTAATTTTAGTTCGGCATTCAACACTGTCAATTCTCAGCATTTGGTGAACAAACTGGGCCTATTAGGTTTTAATACTCTTTTATGTAATAGGATACTGGATTTCCTTATTGATAGGCCCCCAATTAGTGCGAGTTGGGAGAAAAGTTTCCAACTCCATCTCCTTGAGTACAGGTTCCCCACCGGGCTATGTCTTGAGTCCGCTACTGTTCACCTTGGTGACCCATGACTGCTACAAATCACATTGTGAAGTATGTGGCAGTGGTGGGTCTTATCCAGGACGACAATGAAGATGCATATAGGGAAGAGGTGAAGGCTCTGGTGAACTGATGCAATAAAAGTAACCTGGTTCTAAATGTTAATCAAACAAAGGAGATCATCATAGATTTTAGAAAGAGCCGGCACGCTCAGTACCAAGGATGCAGCTGTAGAGATGGTCAACAGTATTAAGTATCTGAGGGGGTGCAGATAACTAACAGACTAAATTGGTCTTGCCACACGTCCTTATTGAACCGTGAAAACCAGGGTCTGGATTTCCTGCGGATGAGGAGAGCACAACTTTCTCCTGTCCTGGCCACTTTTTACAGAGGCACGATTGAGAGGGTTTTAACAAACAGCATCACTGTTTGGTTTGGTGGTTGCAGTGCCTCAGAGAGAAATAACTTTGTGTTTATTTATTTTGTCATGTTTATGTAATATATATTAGAGGTGGAGATCCTTTGAAAGCTGTATGCCGATTACTGTACATTCAAAGTGACAGTAAAGTTATTATAAATTCTGAAAAAAAAGTCAAGGAAAATAATAGCAATAAATGCATTACCATATAAGGAAAGGAGAAAGACACATAAAATGTAAACCCTGGAACTATTATATAGAAAAAGGCTTAATTATAATGATGCAGTTGAACTTCAATAAAAAGGCTTCTTATTCTTCAGTAAAACAACTTATCTAAGAGAACTTGGAGCTTGACTCTCTTCCGCTAACTCCTAAGAGCAGGTTTTATTTTCTAGAGTGAGAGTTATTGCCAAACTCTCAATGAAGCTCTGCCAACAGGAACCTCATTGCCTTTCTGTCTTACTAAGTGGTTCCCATAAAAATCCTCATCTGTAGAAGATTCTTCAACCTTCTAAACATCATATAATTCATATATAAGATGCATAGAATAATGGCTATGCATGTACCCATCCAGAGCAGGCCACAGGTTTCCTGGTTCGATCACAAGATGCAAAGAAAGATGATAATGAAAATCTTGCTTTCAAAACCTTTTTGATTTTAAGAGACAAATATACTCTAAAGATGACCTTTAAATAAACATTAATGAAAACTTGGCAAAAATATTTTCGCTGTTATCTTAGATGACAAATTGTTTAAGCTACAATTCTTTTCATACAGTTATTTCAGCAATATTCCTTGGATTTTCTCCAAACTTCACTTGGAAATAAAATTCTCATCTCCTTATTTTCTTTCATCTAATTTGTGAACTTTTCCGAACTAACTTAACATTTAGTTTTCTATGTGTGAAAAGATAAATGCTTTAAAAGAGAAAGAAAAGAAAAAGAAGATTCCTTTGAGAGAAAGGGGGAAGGGAAAGGAAGGGCAGAGGGGGGAGGGAGTGGGAGAGAATTTACAATTTATATGGCAGACAGATTCCACTACAGAAATTGTAACTTTAAACTAATGCATAGGCCAATGTTTAACTACACTTTTAATTAAGTTTAAACTACACTTTTAAAAATCCCCGAAACAAAACCTATAATAAATACAGTATCCTTTGTAATAGTATCTGCAAGTATTAAAATATAACCATTCCAAAGCATTTATGATTAAAGAAACTGTAAGAGTTTAAAATATAAAATACTGACATACCTCTGGAGCCAAATATTCTGGAGTACCACAGAACGTTTTCATAGTAGCTGCATCTGTGATTCCTTCTTTGCAAAGTCCAAAATCTGTAATTTTTATGTGTCCATCTTTATCCAGCATTAGATTTTCTAACTGTATTTTTAAAACACACACAAAAAACAGTCACTTAAAGACAAAAAACCCCACCTATTACAATTTTGCTATCAATAAAAGTAATAGATAATGACAAATCTAATATTTTAAAGTTTTTTTTTCCTTTAAAACTAGTCTAAAAGTCACTTGAACTGATTGAAGTTATAGATTTATTTACATATCTTTACTCCTTTAACCCAGTGTGCTGTTTCCATTTTAATATATTTCCTCATTTACTCTTTCTGAAGAACCAATAATGGCTTTTAAAATATTATTATTCTAAGAAAAAAAAATACCAGCATATCTATTAATTATATATCTTTGTAGCTAGTTTGATATTTACTTATTTCATTTATACAATTGCTATTTATATTTTTATAGCATGATTTTTAGGACTAGGCAAATCCTACACAAGATGTACTGCTGAACATGAGGGTACACACCTTTTAAAAAGTGGCTCATGCTATCTTGATAGGCATGTGTGCACCTTGTTTCACTGGTAAACACACAGCCATTTAACCTTAGAGGGAACAGCAGCATACACTTGCAGGAAAAAGCATAAATGGAGAAGGAACTACTCTATGTAGTGGTAATCTATCTTCTTAAACATGAAAGAGCGATAACTGGAATTATGTAAAACAGTTCATACATTGTACAGAAAAAGTGAAATAACAATGTCTTCTTGTTTTAATGAATCAAATTCTGTACTGTGGGCAATTGGAATTCTAAAGCTTCCAGGAAAGAGAACTCATTTTAATGTATCCATATATTATGGCCAAAGTTCATTATTCTGTAATTATATAGAAACTAAAGGTGTTTGCAGCAAGTCATGAAGACTGAAAAGTTCTATTCACATATGTGGTATATCATGATGCAAACACTATTATATAATTATGAATTTACAGTATATAGTGATTTCGATGCAATTACATAAATCATGGGATTTGAATCAAGATATTTTAGCAATTGCTCCCCTTGCTAAATCATCAATGGAAGTTTCTTCATCATATCAATCGCTAATCAAGGTGACTGATCGCTAATCAAGGAGATAAGCAACCTAAAACTAAGGAGAAATTTCCTGATGGTTAGAAACGGCTTACAACAGAAATTCTGGCTCAATTGTGGTCCTAAGTCAAAACTACCTACATTTGTTTAAGCATGCTTGACCTGTTATAATGTGGGCCTTTTGAACCAGTTTTAGCTTCTAATTACTTCTCATGAGGTAGTAGAGAAAGGAATGCCGAAGGAGAAAAGATGGAGAGGAACAGAAAATATGACCTCAAAATGTGAGTAAGTTCTTTTCACGTAGCACAAGGGAATGGCAGAAATAGTCAGTGGAAAAAGGAATCAAGAATGACAGTAAGTGGAAATGCTCCAGTTTGTTTCTATTACAAGAAAATAAGTCATTTAAAAAAAACTGTTGGATCCACCAATGTGAGGAGACCTCGAATAGATTACTTTATTCCCCAGAGACCATTTCCATCTACACAGAGAGAGGGGAGGGAGAGGGGGGAACAAATGTAAAGATGTCTAAAAAGCCTAGGAAAATCTGCTTGAAATCAAAAAGACAGACATCAGACTGGATTTTGGGGAAGGAGGAAGGGCCGTCTGTTTTATGTCTTACACTCCACACACTATAGGAAATGTCTCATTCATTTGAAAGCATCATAGGTTTTCATAATATAAGCACCAGCATCTCAAACTTTACTAACTACCATACAAATAAATATGAAAAAACTATCCAAATTCTGAATGAGAATTCAAGATGATACATTCTCAGGATCTTTTTCAAAAACAAAATCCCAAACAATAAATTAATTGAAAGTATATTAGTGTAGCAGATACTGCATATCCATGGCTAACTATATTCACAAGTAGGAAAGTTCACTACTGGCATTAAATATTTCAATTCTCTGAAATATACCATGGATTTCTTTTCAAATTAAATTATTTGATTTATGATTGCAGAATCATAAGCTTACTGAATCGATTGCATTTGCCTTGAAATATAACAGGGTGGATAAACATTGACAATTTTTTTTAAATCACAAAAATCAGATTTTTAAATTATTTTTTATCAAATTTATTTTAATATAATGCTTTTGGAGTAAAAATCTATCTAAAGATAGTTTTCTATTTAAGATACATTCATAATTTAGTTTATTCAGCATGAAATGGAGCTTAGTTATGTAGCATGAGGCTGTATATTCTGCAATATTGGGATTGTCAATGAGTCAACAGTGGGTCAAAGGAGGAGCTGCTGTGGGACAGAGACGACAGTTGCTCTTTAAAAATTATGATTTAAATCAAGTTGATTTAAATCAAGCCTTTTTACTAGTGATTTACATCGTAATTTAAATCATGATTTAAATCGATTTGATTTAAATTGACTTGATTTAAATCAAATCCACCATGAAATATAAATTGGCTAAAATTGTACATAAAAAGCGATAATACAGTGGATATAAAAAGTCTTCATACCCACTTCTGGCACGCGTGCCATAGGTTCGCCATCACGGATAAAGGGTATATGGATTGAATAAAAAAGGGTGAGTATACAATGTTGTCTCATTTCTTTGCTAACCTGAAGCTAGTCTGTTTCATCATGTGTTGTCCATATTGTGGCTTCCTGGCTATATATTATTTTCTCATTAGGACAATGAGGATTTTTTTAGGATTCCCGTTTTTCTAAGCACAAATTACACCTTGACATGATCAAAAATCTTAAGCATTTATATAAAGAATTAACCATATAGTGAATTTCTTGGGGTATTTTTTGGCTTTCTCACTGCATCAGCAATAATGTCTTATTCCTTATTCCTTTTCTAAAGCCAGCATGAATATCTGGTACTCTTTTCCTATGTAGGGCTCTAATCTGCATTGGATGACTATATGCTTTATATTGGTAGCTTGTGAAATTAAGGATATTCACAAAAGTTCACATACTCCTTATTTCACTATGCAGATTGATGTTTTCCTATCTGTTGGCCACTGCATAATTCTCTAGACCAGGGGTGTCAAATTCAAGGCCCGTGGGCCGAATCCGGCCTCCGGGGTGCTTAGATCTGGGCCACGGTGCCTCTGCCAGCGAAAACGAAGCAAATGGGATCTATAGCTCAGAGGGTCTCATTTTCGCTGGCAAAGGGTTGCAGGAGGCCATCATGGCCGAAACCGGAGCTCGTGAGTGCTGCGCACAACCCTCCTGAGCTCCATTTTCACTGGCAGAGGGCTGCAGGAGGCCGTCCCAGCTGGAAACAGAGCTTGGGCGCCTGTATTCGCTGGCAGAGTGCTTGGGCCACAGGTGCCCCCGACACAAACGATGTCAAGCTGGTGATGCCCATCCTGGCCCTGCCAATCCCGGCCCCGTGAGGTCAAACACAATCCTGATGCGGCCCTCAATCAATAGCAACTCACAGTGCTTTTACAGCCCTCTCTAAGCGGTTTACAGAGTCAGCATATTGCCTCCCCCAACAATCTAGGTCCTCATTTTACTGACCTCAGAAGGATGGAAGGCTGAGTCAACCTTGAGCCTGGTGAGAGTCGATCTGCCAAATTGCAGGCAGCCAGCAGTCAGCAGAAGTAACCTGCAGTACTGCACTCTAACCACTGCATCACCACAGCAATGAAATTGAATTTGACACTCCTGCTCTAGACTTTTCTAGCAGAGCTTGGTTAGAATCTTCACTGATTTTTCTTCTGTTGCTTGCCATATTTCTGTTAGTATTCCATCAGTTCTTGTAACCTTTCAATTTGGCAAGGACTGGAATGCTAATGGTAGCTTCACCTTCTAGTACAGGTAGTCCTCGACTTATGACCACAATTGAGCCCAAAACTTCTGTTTGTTAATTTGTTAAGTGAGTTTTGCCCCATTTGACAACATTTCTTCCCACTGTTGTTAAGTGATTCACTGCAGTTGTTAAGTTAGTCATACGGTTGTTAAGTGAATCTGGCTTCCTCACTGACATTGCTTGTGGGAAGGTCACAAAAGGGGATCACACGACCCCGAGACACTGCAATCATCATAAATATGAGTCAGTTACTGAATTTTGGTCTCATTACCATGGGGATACTGCAACCATTGTAAGTGTGAAAACAATCATAAGTCACTTTTTTCAGTGCCATTGTAATAAACAGTCACTAAATGAACTGTTGTAAGTCAAGGACTACTTGTACTAGAGGGAGTATCTTATAAGTAACCAAATATGCAAGATCTACTTATAAGTAGGGATATGTTTCTAAGGGGCATTGTGATGACATATCTACTGTACAATATTTCAATATATACCTTCCATTTTTGTCTTGATATGAAGAAATTAATTATTAATAGTAGAAATGTGCAACAAAAATAGTGCATGTAATTTTCATACATGGAATAGTTGCAACACAAGAACACAAATATTCAAGAAGTTTTGATCTACCCCAAAATGAAATAGTTGTTTTGTTCCAGATATTGACTAAACCATAGAAATACTGGGTAGTTCCTGGAATGGAAGGAGTAAGAGCAATAAAAATCCACAAATGTCAATGGCAGCAGCTAAGGGAAGAAGGGGAGGGAGGGCATTAGGAAATTAAGGGGCAGGAAAATCAACAGGCAGCTGCTGAGAGGAAGAATGAAGAGATAAAATGGAACAGTAGTCTTTCTACTTCCTCATGAAAATCATTCTAAAATTTAGTTTGATTAAAACCTGGGCCAACACAAACATTCTGCCGGATTGCTTTGTTTGATTTTAGAGGATTTTTTAAAAAATATTTTCAATTGTTTGGACTTTCCTAGTTATCACAACCATATTTAAAGCACACTTTAGAAGTCTGGTCCCTAATCGTCTTCTCCAAATCTTTGACCACTAAAATTTTGAGCAGAGAGAAGCCGAACATATAAAGAGACTTGATTACTGATCAAAAAGATGTCTGAATATAATTTTGTTAAGGAGTTAGTAACAAATTCCAATATTTAAGCTTTTTGAATTTCATCAAGTAAATCAATTATAAGCATCTGAAGAATAGATGTGTATCCACATCATTTAAAATAAAAAAAAAATCTATTCAATACCACACAAAATTCATACATCAAACACAAAATACTTTCTCAAAAGCCTTGAAAAACTATGGAAAGAATAGGTATGAACTACTTTTTTATGTTTGTCAATTGACTGTATCTTATAGAAAGGTATAGAAAGCATTATGCACAGTGACAGTCTTCCAAAATGGAAAGAATTCCTGGTTGGTCAGTTGGTTGGTTGGTTGGTTGGTTGGTTGGTTGGTTGGTTGGTTGGTTGGTTGGGTATGTATTTATTTAAACAATTTACAGATAGTCCTTGTACAACAACAATTGGGACCAGAATTTCTATCATTAAATGAAACAGTCAGTAAGTGAATTATCATGTCAATGATCTGATTTAACACAGTTGTTAAATGAATCACATGGTCATTAAGTGAATTATATGGGTATTAAGTGAATCCAGTTTCCGTAATTGAATTTGCTTGTCTAAAGCTAGCTAGGGAGGTCATAAATTATGATAACATGACTGCATACTCCAATCGTTGTGAATGCGAGCCAGTTGCCAAGCACCTGAATTGCCATCATGTGACCACTGTGTGCAATGAACGTATTTTTAAGGATAGGTCATAAATTCATTTTTTTCAAGGTTGCTGTAACTTCAAACCATTGTTAAAAGAACGATTGTAAGTCGAGAACTACCCGCATGTAAGCTATCTACCCACAGCAGTGGTTCTGGGCAATGCACAAAAGATACAAACTATACTATTTCACTGCAGTTATGTGTTCACCAATGTTTTCTATGCCATTTCTATGCTTTATTTGTAAAACCAATATCAAAAATGAGAGTTCTAATTTCTGATATATATAATCTCTTTTAAATATCTCCTAAATATTTAATTTTCTAAGTAGTAAGAATTCCTCAACTGAGCAGCCTAGAAAAAATAATATGCTATTTCTGAGGGCCTAGCTTCAACCCTTTTATACATATTTCTTTCCAGGCTCCCCTATTAAAATTGACTACCCCCTATACCTTCTATCATAAAAATCCAGTTTGACTTTGACTACATTCAGTTTTAAACTACTACAAACATATTGAGAGCTAATCTAATCAGAAATGGAAAAACACAACACAGATTGTGAAAAAATGAAAGGGGGAAAAAGAGAAAATTAATTGCTTTAGATCTAGTTACTTGTCCAGATAACAATTCAATTCTTTCACCAGAACATGCTATCCTCTTCCAATATAAAAAAAAACATAGATGTTCCTTTGGCAATGACATATGATCACAACTCCCATGCTTTCTGTAAAGAGTTAAGGGATTTTGACTGACCCAAAATGCAAAGTTTTAAAACAGAGTAACATTTCCTGAGCTACTCTGAATTGCACAAATATGTCCTTTGGAGTTATTAATTAATTAAACAAATGTATAATATACATATGTTGAGATAAATTGCTTTCCAATACTGATATGTGACAGAATACCAAAAGAAGACAAATATTCAGAAGTTTGGGATATCATAAAAGTGTTACTATTATCTCTGTTTTTATTGTACATGCCTATCTTCTGTGGACCAGGCCACCAAATGACATCTCAGTATAACTTAAATAAAAAATCATCCAAAAAGGAAAGAGACTTCGGTAATGTGAGCATAGTATCTCATAAGGCGCCAACTTGAGAAATTCAGTGAAAACTGGAGCAAGACAGCAGCTTGCAACTATAGACTGAGATTTTAGGTATACCAGAAACATGCATGGAAAGCAGAAATTATGTGGTTACCTAAATATGAGACATCACTAGCTGAACATTGGGGGATGCAGTACAGTTGCCATCAAATTCTGATGGCAACCAAGTGAGAACAAATGAGGACATCTGCCAAATAAGTATAACAGTTTACTAAGTGACGGAAAGCTCCCACATTTTATAAGATTTTGTATCACAGGTAATCTCAGGTGATTTATGATGGCAATTATCAATGGAATTTCTGTCGCTAAGCAATACAATCATAAAGCACAACCCCACCACTTAGTGACAGCAATCCCTGCAGTTCTAGTTTCCATCATTAACTAAATCCCACAGTCCTTAGGTAAGGCAATTTCTGCTGGCTTCCCACAACCAAGGTCATTGGGAAAGCCAGCAGGAACTTGTAAGTCCCAGGCTTGCAGGCAGGTAAGTGGATAGGGTAGGGAGCAAGAGGGTCGGGGGAGGGGGTATGTCAATTGGGGAAGTTTGCAACAGAATGCCTGAGGCACTATGAGTGGTCCTTGGTGCTCTCTGAGCTTGGTTGTTTTCTTGCAGACATTTCATTGCTAAACTAGGCAACATCATCAGTTTTAGTAAGAAGTGTTCTCATAGACCTACCGGTATTATAATATAAACTGAGAGCAATCCCCCTTCTTTCTAACACTGATGATGTTACCTAGTTTGCATAATAAAACATCTACAAGAAAACAACCAGGCTCAGAGAGCACCAAAGGCACCTCATTTCAACTCTGAGCTACAGAGTTGAATGAGGCAGTGCATGAGGCAGGGAGGGTGTGTGAGAGTATGAAGAGGTATGAAGATGCCAAGCAGGTCGGGGAGGGTACACAAAGTGCAAGGGGGTGCAAAAGAAGTGTGATGCTGAGATGGTGCAAAGGGGAGTATAAAAGGCATAATATGGATTGGGGAGGATACTACAGGGATCAGAAATGGTGTGTGAGATGTGTCCTGGATTGGGTGCATGAGTGTACTCTAGTGGCTAGTATGGTGCAAGCACATAGGAGCTGGAAGAAAGTATGTAGATAGGGAAGACCTAGCCCAGAGAATTGCAACCTTCTCTGCCTGCTTCCCTATAACTTTCTGGAGAAGACACTAGGGAAGGTTGCAAATGTGATCATGTGATCGCAGGACATTTGGCAATCACTCATAAGTGTGAACAGGTTGCTAAGCACCCAGATTGCAATCAAGTAACCACAGGGATGCTGAGATGGTTAAAATTCTGAGGACCAGTGGTAACCACCATTCGATCAGCACCATTATAACTTGGAACGATCACTGACCAAATTCTTATAGGTCAAGATCTACATGAAAATGAAGTAACAGTAGGTATTACAAGTAGCAGGATTGCAAACATAGTTAGGTTCTGAGCTGTTGAGGATAAATATACAACTGGAAAGAATATTAGCAAATTGTAAATCCATTTTATGTGATTATTCTCTTTAGTGATTAATACCTAGTCCATTTTCCTGTCAAAGAAGCCCTTCATAGTCCTTGTTTTAATCAAATAATGCCAATTATTCTGAATTATTTAGGCCCTGACATGTTTCGCAAAATATGAAACCACAGTAGGGAAATATGAAACATTGTACTTACAATGAAAATGAACAGAAGTTCAGAACAAAACATCAACACTTAAGTTTGATTTATCCAAGTTTAAAGTAAAAACAAAAGAATCCTCAATGTGTCAACGCCAGTTGCAATGAGGAAAAAAACTTAGACAAAAGGGTTCCTCTGTATTTTCCAAGATAGATTAGCACTGAACGTTCTTTTAGAACATTTAAAAACCAGTCCCTATTTTCATTTATGGAGTTTAATTATAACTGTAGCATTTATATGTGGTTTTAAATATGTTTGATGAAAAAAGCAACAGAAATAGCACATTCCTTTATTCATACCACTAAACTGAATCTTTCTTATGAATTATTTAAACAAATGCCAAGTTATACAGTGCACAATATAAAATTGAATAATAAGCATTTTGATGAACTTCAATCTAGACCGCAATTTTCTAGTTATTTTTTCAAAATAGCATAACTTTCATAATTACTTTGTTTCTCCCAATAGTCTCTTCAAAAACAACATTTTGATTACTTTTTTTTACCTTGAGATCACGATATACAATCTTTCCAGAATGCAGATAGTCCAAAGCAGACACAATTTCTGCACCATAGAAGCGTGTGCGATCCTCAGAGAACACCCGCTCTCTCGACAAATGGAAAAACAGCTGCAGGGTAAACAGCAGGGACAGGATTGCAATAATTACTGATTTAGTGGGGGAAATTAACACAAACATAAAACACCTCTCATCACCATATTGTGATGATAGATAGTGTACTCTCAGTGGACATTCAGCACTCTTAGATAGCAGCTGGTTTATCTTTTCCAGGTTTCCAAGGGGAAAAAGCGAGCTGTTAAATCAGCATTTTAATCAATATACCAATCTTGTTTAAGGCATTTTCCTTGCTACCCATTTAACCTTCAGTTACCAGAGGAAAAATGTGCATCATCATCATTCTCTACTTTTTTCTTCCAGCTCCTCTTTCTCCTTGTTTTTTTTTAAATTTGTAGCAAAGAAACTAACGTAGGAATTCTACCAATCACTCTACCAATGCCTTTATATTAAACAAAATAATGAGTATGGTTTAAAAAGTGTGTTTGCGGTCACTAAATCTGGGCATTAGAAAGGACAATTTAAACAATCAAATCCAACCCCTATCCGAACAGAAATTTCAGTCATCAAAGAGGATGACTATTCTAGTCTCTGCTTGAATATATCCTGCAAAAGGAAATCCACTTTTCTGAGTAACTTGTTCCACCATAAAGCTTCTCTTCATATAAGGATTCCCACCCACTCACCCCAAATTTCATTCAGAGGATGTAGCTTTATCTAAATCTATTACTCCTTTTCTGTGCTTAGAATCAGAGAAAACATAACTTGCATTACTTATGTGTGATTTTTTTTCAGGAATTTAAACACTGTTCAGTTTTTCAACATTAAACATATGCAGCATAGTAAATCATTTTTTTACAAAGGGTTAGTTTCTTCATCTTGTTTCCCTTCCTGAACTTATCTCGATGTCCCTGAATATTTTTTAAAGTATGATGCACAATATAGGTAGTCCTCAACTTATAACCACAATTGGGACGAGAATATCTGTTACTAAGAAAGGCAATTGTTAAAGGAGTAGTGCCCAATTTTACAACCTTTTTGCCATGGTTGTTAAGCAAATCACTGCAGTTGTTAAGTGAATCACATGGTCATTAAGTAAATACAGTTTCCCCTGTTAATTTTGCTTGTCAGAAGATAGCTGGGAAGGTTACCAATGGTGATCACATTAGCCCAGGATGCTGCAAGTGCTGAAAATACATGCTAGTTGCCTAGCACTTACATTTTGATCACATGACTATGGGGATGTTGAGACAGTTATAAGTGGTAGGAGGACTGGCTGTAAATCACTTTTTTCAGTGCAGTTGTAACTTTGAATAGTTGTTAAACAAATAATTGTAAGTTGTGAACTGCATGTACTGTCATAGTACTCAAACTGAGGATCTGAGTAATACAGGATAAAGTGGAACTATTACTTCCCTCGATTTGGAACTAGTTATGCAACCTAAAATTGTATTTGCCTTTCTCAGCGTAACATGACACTTAGTTACATTCAGTTGGCAATCAATTATTATTCCATCATATTTTTTATCAATGCCATTAGTCTGTAATGCTCATTTCAATGCCAATGCATTTGATTTGTTACTAAAAGAAGAGCTTTGCATTTGTCTCTTAGATTTCATTGCTTATTTTCAACTTTTTCTCTATCTCATCAGGATCAATTTAAATCATATTTCTCTCTTATAGAATATTTGCAGTGTTGTGTCATTTGCAAATCTGTTAAGTTTACCTTTCATTTTTTTCAAGTTACTTAACACCAGAGCACTGAATCTCTTAGCATACACTTTTCTTCAACTGGATTAAGAATTACCAATGAGCAATCTTTCAGTACAATTTTTGAGGTAGCTATATATGCTGTTCAGTTCTCGTGCATGCTACCTACACATGTACACTAGCTTATAATCAAAATGTCCTAGAATACTTTAATTGTTTTGTAAAAACAAAATGATTTTTTATTTTTTATTGAAAAATAATTAAAAATGATTTTTTAATTTTTTTAAATGATATCTTACAGAGCTAATAAAATGTATTCCTAGCAAATAGGAAATGACTCTTGATAGTAATCATATTGCTTTGAGATGCTTGCAGGTTAATTCATTTATGAGTTATCAAGAATCTTGTTAAGTATCAACATCAGATTGACTACTCTGCAGTCACTCCATTCTGCTTTCTAAATATTTTTTTTTCCTTTCACTTTTTCTTCTATTCAATCATGTCTGATTCTCACAGGCAGCCTGGACAAATCCCTATAACTTTCTTGGCAAGGTTTTTTCTAAAACTGAAATAAATTGACTGGATAGAAACAATATTTGGTTGTTTCCAGTCCTACGGTATTCCACCAGTTCTCTAAAATTTCTAAAAGATAATGAATATTCATCAGTATCATCAGATAATGGTAACTCAGGTAATTCAGCTTCTACAAAGATGAACAGAACTAGATACAAAGTTTTAGTTCAGAAAATTGAACCAATAACAATAATTAGAACTTTGTAGTTCAGAAAATTGAGCCAATAACAATAATTAGAAGCACAGAATAAACTTGGAATGGATCTCAGATATCACTTCATCCATTCCCTTGCTCAGTGTAGGGTCTAACAAAGCATCTCTCAATAGATGCTCATCTAGTCTCTGAAGACCTCCAGAAAAAAAGAACTACATTTGGCAGCTTGCCTGAGAGCTCATATAGGTAGTCCTCAGGTTATGACCATTCATTCTACAACTATTCAAAATTACAACACCACTGAACAAATGGTAGTTATAACCAGTCCTCAGAGACATGGCCATTGCAGCATGTGGTCACATGGCCAAAATTTGAGTCCTTTGCAATCCTCCCGCATTTACAACTGCATGCACTTCAACTTCCCCTCTCCACCTATCTTTCTCCCATCTATACTGTTTTGACCACCCTGCACTCTGCTGCCCTACATTCTGCCCTGTATCCCACCACCCCTCACTGCCCCCAGCTGACCTTCGCCATCTTCTTCCTTCTGCTGATGAAGCGCACCTGGCCGAGGCAGCTGCTGGCCCTTCACGAGACCTCCACGACACTTCTGCGAGGAGGAAGAAGATGGCGAAGGTCAGCTGGGGGTGGTGGGGTAGGCGACAGCAGCAGAGTGCAGGCCAACCAAAAGGGCAGAGATAGGGAGAGGTAGGTGGGAGGGAGTTGAAGTGGAAACAAGCATGGCAGAGTGGTGGAGCCTCATCTACTGAAAGGAGCTCGCAGGACCCAGATGGTGGGGAACAGCACAACAAAGATGGCAGTTCATGCAGGGCAGGAGAAAGGTGAAGTCTTCACTTAATGATAGCATGGTCCTCGCCTAACAACCACAATTAAGACTACTGGAACTGCCTTCACTAGTGGTGTAATCACATGATGCTTCACCTAATGGCCACTGCACTTAGCAACAGAAATTCCAGTCCCGTTAGGATCAAGTATTCAAGATGAACAGCCTCCTAGTGAACAGCCACAGCCTTCTTCCATGTAAACTATCGGTCTGCCTTTGGAGCACTAGAAATTATCCACACTTTATGCTACATAACTTTTAATATATCTGAACACTGCTATCATATTTAGTTTTTGCTGTCATTTCTACAGGCTAAAGTTAACCTATATCCTTTACCATTCTTCATAGGATTTATTTTCCAGGTATTTTGCCATTTTGATAGCCTTTCTCTAACTCAAATTTTTCACTGTACCTTTTAGAACTATAATGCCTAGATCTGCACATAGTATTCCAAATGTGGTTTAAACGGAGCAGATTAGAGTGGAACACTTAATTCCTGTGACATGGATTCTATGATCCTGTTAATGCATCGCAGGATGGCATTTACCATATTTTTCGGACTATAAGATGCTCCAGACTATAAGACGCACCTAGCTTTTGGGGAGGAAAACAAGAAAAAAAAATTGCCTCTGCCTCCCAGCAATTTGCCTCCTTGCAGCCAACAGCCTGGTCAACTTCAGTACAGCCTGATTTAGCACGAGTAGCTGATGCCTCCTGGAATACTGCCTATCAGCTGTTCCAGGCTGCAGGGATCACCACCGCCCATCACCACAGTCACTGCCCATTGCCGCTGCCACCTATCTCCACCTATCGCCACCTCTGCATGCCCCAACTACGGCCTCTGCATGTCCCATTTTCGGCCCATTCCAGTCGGCGGGGATAGGCTGCGGTGGCAATCCTCACTGCCTGGAACAGGCCAAAAATGGGGCATGTGGAGACCGAAAATGGGGTGTGCAGAGGCAGTGATAGGCGGCAGCAGCGATGGGCAGTGGCAGTGGCGATGGGTGGTGCCAATCCCCACAGCCTGGAACAGCTGATAGGTGGTATTCCAAGAGACAGATCCAACCGCCAATCAGCTGCTCGTGCTAAATCAGACTGTGCTGAAGCTAACCAGGAGGTAAATTGCTGGGAGGTAGAGGCTGAAGGTGGGGGCTGACAGGTGGGCGGGGCTTTGGCAACATTCGCTGTATAAGACACACAGACATTTCCACCCACTTTTTTTGGGGGGGAGTGTGTCTTGTACACCGAAAAATACGGTACCTTTTATGTATTCTATCACACTTCTGATTGACATGGGCATCCAGATTCTTTTCATATGTACTATTCCAAGCCAGTTCACATCATCCTATATTTATGTCTTATATTTCTCCTACTCAGATGAAAAACTTAACACTTCTCCTTGCTAAATTCTATTCTGCTCACTTATCTTGTACTAGCCCTACCGCTCAGTTTTGTCCTAATTGCAAACTTTGTAAGTGTCCCCCAAACTCTCATATCCAAGTCATTTATAAAACTATTGAACAGCAGAGGATCCAAGACAGAGCCTTATAGCATTCCAATCAAAAGTTCGTCTCAAAATGAAGTGGTCATTAATGAGCCCTCTTTTTGTTTGATGATTCAATCAACAGTGAGTCCTTCTGTTAGTCCTTTTAATATCTGTTAGAAACATATTGCTCCAGTTCTGCAGAAATTCTATAGTTCAAGAGGAGCAAAGTGAGAGTTAAGAAATTCAGCCTTCTCATAATAACCCATTACCACTTTAATATTTTTATTTTTAATATTTTTTCCTCACAATGGCACACATTCTTTTTGATTTTCTCTTTTTTTCTAACGTAGGAAGAAAATCTTTCTCTGTTGTTTTAGGTACTTCAAACATGAGCTCATTCATAGCATCTTTAGATTTCTGGTATTTTCCCTTCTTGTGGGAACTGTTTTCTTCTTCGGGATGTTACTTGATAGAATTTCTCATTCTTTCTGGGAAATTTTGTCCTTAAATATTTGAAGCCATTTTATCCAACCCAACTCCCAGCAGAATTCATTAAGGTCTACTTTCTTATGTTACCAAAGATGTAACCATATAATTCCATTGCATTAATGTTAACTCATTCATTCATAAACTTTGTTAATTAAATATTTATGATATGTAATGCTGTATGATATAAATTGCAACAACTTTGTTCATATACATTGGGAATTCAATAGCAATCTAATTTCAGCAATTATTAAAAATGGGATTTCTTTACAAGTTTTCTTTTCTGCATATTAAATCCAATTTATACTATCATAGGAATTTAAGTTTCTCTCCCAAAATACTCTAGAATAAAAAGTTAATTCAGAACTTGCATATCCTCACCAAAATATTTCTACTACGAGGCTTAAATTAAACAGAAGTACAGAAGAAATGCTGAGTATGAAATAAGGATCATGGTATACATACATACATACATACATACATACATACATACATACAGAGAGGGAGAGGGAGTTTTTGTCCAGATGAAACATATCACTGTCTTCAATTGCATTTTTTTCATAAGCAAAATGTTTTAATAGATAACTCTATGGCAAAACATAGAGGTAAACTGTCCAATAAAACTGAAGTTTAAAAAAAGGATAAAACAAGTGAAATTCTAATACTTTCAAAGGTAGTCTTTAGTAAATTAATATTCTGAGACTTAACAAATGACAATTTTTTATGTAATAAGTAATCGGCAGAAAATGCCTTTTTAAAAAATCCAAATTTCCCTACCCATATAATTAGATCCTCTTAAACTTGCTAGGCATTTTGCTCACAGGAAAGGCTGACTAAGAAGTTCAATATTTTTACTTATTTTATATTTATTTAGCAAATTTATTTATTCAGCAAACTGAGAAATGCATGTGAGTAGGAAGGACAAGTGTTAGTAAAAGAAAATGTTACAGAGATTTCAGTTATACTAAAGGACTATGTCAGTAAACTTAATAGTTAAGACAGAAATCAAAGCAGCAATAACATTACTTGTTTCGCCTCTTACCTCTCCTCCATTGACATATTCCATAACAAAACACAGTCGATCCTTGGTCTGGAATGAATATTTCAAAGACTTAAAGGAAAAAAAAAAGCAGTTATTAAAGCAGCCTATCTTCTAGCAATAAAGACAAAGGCAATATACAGTATAATCATTTCTATTCAATTCATATATACCTCAATCCTATAACTATATAATCAGAAGTAATATGAGGGTCAATGGAATTTAACACTGGGAAAGTGTTAAATGACACAAAAAAGGTAATTTAATTTCAGAATAAAAACTGCCATGCAAAACCACTTAAAGAGGTGTTTTGGGAAATGCTTTTTAAAAACCTACTGCTCAAGTGTCAAATTATATATCCTCTCAAAAGCACAGCACAGTAGATTTAAGGCCTTTTAACATTGTCTGAGGATGAGTATGCACAAACATATGACAATTCTATTTGTGTCAGTCCTAGAAAAGGAATTAATGCTTCAAGCAAATAGTTAAGAGGGGTACTAAACACTCTGGTTTTGAACAGACAAAGTATAAAAGGAAATCAGAGGAAGGTATGGAGAGATTGTGACCTTGGTAATTCACAAAGGAAGTGTTAGTAGTATCACAAATATGTTTGCATTAATGAATTCAACTAAGTGATTTCTTGACATACTGTGTAAGAAAATCCTGTCTCTGAATAAGTTGCAGGAAATTGACCTGAACCTTTTAATAAATTCAAGCTCAGCTGTTTCTGAATAAATATGGTCTTTGTAACCTATTTGCTCAAGAATGGCACTTTCTCACTGACAAAAAAAGAGATAAAAGAAAATGTGTCCGTAGTGATTCTCAATCATCCAGGTCATGGTTGTCCCAAAGGTGTTTTTCAAAAGGCAACTGGACTTCAGAACTGAAGAAGCTTCTTGGATGAGAAGTGAAACATTTTCAAGGAAAAAACCAAGGAAGTCCAGTTGCCCTTTGAAAAATACTTTTGGGGAAACGAAATGTCTTTAAAGTATCTAATAATTGCTTTTATTCACTACCTCAATGTATTTGGACTTCAGCGTTTATCAAAAATTCAAATTCCTTTTCTATTTTCAAAAATAGAAACTTTCTTACTTCATTTTAATTTGAGAATTACACCTAATTCCCTTCATCTTTTCTGACCACTATTACTGGCCTGAAGGTAGCAATCTCAAATGTCTATGAAATCACACATTTGCATTATATTCTGTTTTAACAGATATTAACAGAACTTGGAGTTCTTCTAGACCAACTCCCTGTTCAAGCAGGAAACCTATACGAGGGGTGAAATGCTCCCAGATCAGACCAGACCGCCCGGTCAAGTAGCAATCTTGGCCGGTGGTTCGGCGATCCAGTAGCGATGGCGGAGCAAACCTGGTTTTAACCTGGAAGTAATGTGTTTTTTTACCTTCTGCGCATGCACAGGAGGTTTTGCGGATGCGTAGAAGGTTTTGCGCCAGGGGTGGGTTCTAAAATTTTTTACTACCGATTCTGTGGGCATGGCTTATTTTGTGGGCGTGGCTTGGAGGGAGTAATGTGACTGGCTGGGCGTGGCCAACTTTTTTTTTTTACTTTTAAAAACATTTTTTCTACAACCTTAAAAAAGTGCAGAAAAAAATGCTTTTAAAAGCCTCTGACGATCAGGCAACTCAGCTGGGATCACCAGAGGCTTTTAAAAGCATTTTTTTCCCTACAACCTCTTCAGCCAAAGAGGTTGCAGAAAAAAAGGCTTTTAGGAGCCTCTGACGATCAGGCAACTCAGCTGGGATCGCCAGAGGCTTTTAAAGGCATTTTTTTCCTACAACCTCTTCAGAAGAGGTTGTAGGAAAAAAAAATGCTTTTAAAAGCCTCCGGCGATCTCAGCTGAGCCGCACGATCATCAGAGGCTTTTTTTTTATTTTTTACTTTTAAAAGCATTTTTTCGGCTGAAAAGGTTGTAGAAAAAATGCTTTTAAAAGTTTTTTTTTTTTAAAGCCTCTGATGAGGTGGGCGGGGTAAGCGAGCGGCAACCGGGCCGGGGACCGGTTTGGAGGCATGGCCAGCCAATGTTATTACAGGTTCTCCGAACTACTATAAATTTTTACTACCGGTTCTTGCAAACTGGTGCAAACCAGGAGCAATCCACCACTGTTTTGCGCATGTGCAGAAGGTCTGCGAGCACAAGTGATATGCGCGTGTGGCGCGTGCGCTTCAAAACTAGTAAGGAAGGTAAGTAAATTTCACCCCTGCCCTATACCATTTTGGACAAGTGACTGTCCAATCTCTTCATAAAATCCTCCAGTGATGGAGCATCCAGAGTTTCTGAAAGCAAGCTATACCACTGATTAATTGTTCTGTCAAGAAATTTTTCTTTATTTTCTGTCGTTGACTAGTTTCCATCCATTGCTTCTTGATCTGCCATTATGTGTTCTGGAGAATAGGTTGACTTCCTCTTCTTTGTGGCAACCCCTTAGATATTAGAACACTGCTATCATATCACCCTAGTACTTCTTTTCATTATACTTATTAGACATAACCAATTCCTGCAATAATTCTTCATGTTTTAGCCTCCAATCCCTTAACCATCTTTGATGCTCTTCTCTGCACTCTTTCTAGTTTCAACATCTTTATTATATTGTGGTGACCTAAATTGGATGCAATATTCCAACTATGACCTTACCAAGGCATTATAAAGCGGTACTAACACTTCATATGATCTTGATTCTATCCCTCTGTTAACACTGCCTAGGCCTGCATTAACTTTTTTGGCGGCTGCAGCACACTACCGGCTCATATTTAAGTGATTGTTCACTAGGACTCCAAGATCCCTCTCACAGTTACTACTATTGAGCCAGGTATCACCTATTATATACCTGTGCATTTAGTTTTTCTTGCTATTACTTACTTTTGTCACCACTGGATTTTATTTTTTTAGATAGAGTACTGCAAGATGTTTTAGGTGCTGCAAGCTATTTTACTTCTCTTTTGATTTTAATTACTGGTATGTTGAATAATTGTCTTAGGGGAAAAAGGAAATATGATGCAAAGAAAAAGTGTACCTCTCTTTATAGCAATTCATAATAAAAAAATGAATTCTTCTCCAGAATCTTTTATAATTTGCAGCTATTCTAATACAATATCATGATGGTGTAAGATTAAATAAAATACCCACAATATATATCAAAATATAAATGATGAACCCATTATCACTTTTCTTTTTTAAATAAACCCATCACTGCATATGAACTTGAAGTATCCCATCTGTTTAGTCCAGCATCATTATACTGGAGATTAACACTGCTAAGTATTCAGAACAGAACTGTTGATGCAAATACTCTGGACCAAAAATGTCTTGGTGTATTAGCAACAATTGAATATGCCAAAGTAACTGACATAAACAAGACACACCATAAGGCTCTGAAGTATAATCTATTTATTGGAAACCTTATTAAGTCTTGTCCAGATAATTACAGTTGTATAAAAATACTACTTCAATTGACTCAAACAGGATCATTTGAAATTTATAAATATGTATATACATGATACAGCTGGGAGAAATATAGATGGCAGAATCAATCTGAAAGGTAAATGGAAAGTAGCAAAAAGAGCTTTTTCTCCACAATATTTAACCCTTCTTCTCTGCAATATGAAGATACATTTTTATCTTAAATAAAGAACTCTATAAAATTACTATTCTTAACTATCATTTGGGTCTGAAGATAAGTGAAATTTAAGTTGAAGGAATAAACGTTTTATGAATAATGCATAGGCAAAACCCAAATATAACCCAAGAAGCATGATAGAAACAGGACCCTGTGGGTGAAATTAATTTCTAGAAAAATGTCCTGAAGGCTAAATATAGTCTTAATATAATGGCTACTAAATTTAACTTTCATATAAAAATGGTATATTTTTATTAAGAGATTTAAAAGAGGAACCAC
Source organism: Pituophis catenifer annectens (assembly GCF_029215685.1). Taxonomy (NCBI): domain Eukaryota; kingdom Metazoa; phylum Chordata; class Lepidosauria; order Squamata; family Colubridae; genus Pituophis; species Pituophis catenifer. The sequence continues at coordinate 66,366,817 of NW_027256881.1, read as the reverse complement.
TCTTCTCAAGAATATTTCAAGCAATATAAAACAGAAATATACTCATAGAGAAACACAAAAAAAACTTTAATAGAGTTCATAACTGGTTTTAGTTGAAAACTAAATTAATAAATTTGCAATATGAGAATAGTATACCTTTTCCAAAACTGGTCTATAACCAGCAGAGCCTCCAGTCAAGAGGGAATGTACACATCTGGAGAACACTGGAGAACAATATATACTTATTTTACAGCTGTGCAAATTGCTCAATGAGGTGTTTCTCTAGATCAGGGGTGTCAAATTGGCAGCCCGTGGGCTAGATGCGTCACACACCCATCCAGTTCCACGAAGGGGGAAATGTTACAAAATGTCACGTGACGGCAACCTGACACAGTGAGTTTGATACCCGTGCTCTAGGTCCATGGCATGTTTTCCCTACATGGCTATACAGGTGGAGAATATACCTCCACTGGAATTGCCAGTAAAACGTTTTACTTCATGCAACTAAATGCTTGAGTGGTATGGGGAAGACTTCTCTATACAGGCATGGTTAGCGGATATTTTAAAGGCAAAATCATCTAAAGATAGTTTTTCTGAAAACATTTAAGCATATAAATTAATATTAAAATATACTTAAAGTTATTCCACTAAAAAAACTTAAACTATAACATTTGCTTTTGATTTATAACTATATGAACTATAAGTCAAAAGCAAATGTTGTTACAGTTTAAGCGTTTATGAAGGCAGCTTTGAATGAATGTCACAAAGTATATTCATGACTTTTTTATCCAACGGAACTTATTTTTCCAAGCAATTTATATATCCAACTAATTGTCTACCGTATTTTTTGGAGTATAAGATGCACTGGAGTATAAGACGCACTTTAGTTTTTGGGAAGGAAAATAAGAAAAAAGCTGATTGGCTGGTGGATCGGCCTCCCGGAATACCCCCAATCAGCTGTTCCCAGAGGTGAATTTTAACAACAGGTTCTTTGGTTGTGAGCTCTGTGCCTTGCTTTTTTTCGCTTTTTTTTTCTGCCTCTGAAACTTCTGAAACAGAGCTTCAGAAAAAAAGCCTCTGAAACTGTTTGGGGGCTTCTTTTCTGAAGCTTCGTTTCTGATGCTTTTTTCAGCCTCTGAAACCTCCGTTTGAGAAACTGGAAGGGGCTACATTCAGAGTATAAGACGCACCCAGATTTTCACTCTCTTTTTTTTGGGGGGGGGGGAGGTACATCTTATACTCCGAAAAATACGGTATTTGGCTCACAAAATTGTTCAGGTGACCAAAGGCCCAATACTATGAATTATTAGTCCCAAATACTACCCAGTTTAGGGAATATGAGATAGTGAAGGTATCAATATTGAAGTTGAAAAAGTAATTTACTGCATACTGAATAAATTGTCAGAAATAATTACTGGGGCAGTTTTATCTTGAAAAATTTGCATTGTACTAGAATTTGTGATTGTTTATGATAAAATATGTATCTTGTTTATTAGATAGCAATAATAATTATTGGTCTTGTTCCATCCTATATATTATAGAAGAAAATAAATTAATGCTAGAACATCTGATCTAGCTCTAGAATATGCATTATGTTTTTCCTAGCAAAGTTTTTATCCTGGATCACCAATATATGTCATTTGGACTGGATCTGAAATAGGTCTTTGATACTGTTAGTTGCCCCATTTATCATCTCAACAAGAATACTAGCTAGTTGTAAAACCTATTTTTATATTTATGAATCAGTTCCATCCAATCTTCTCAACAAATTTATTTAGCATCTTTATCAGTTGGGATTTTTAAAGCATTTTTTGTGTTCTGGTTGTTTTAGGCGATTTAACTGAAAAATTGTACTCTCTTTGCCTTTCTTTTTTTATATATTAAAAAAAATCCCATCTTGGCTGAAGATGAGTAGGAAAATTGAGGTAGGGTGGAATGCTGAGGAATAAGACATATAAGAAGAATATAGATCGGGGCACCCATTCTTTTTTTGATGACTGTATATTCAGCCACCTACCTCTAAGTAATTGCTGCATACACACGGAGTTCAATGCACTATTTTTAAAAAAATAAAGCAATATAGTAGGATGGGTGATTCAAAGGGAGGGGGGAGGGAGGGACAGAAGAGACAAGACCAGACAAAAGCATGATGTGATCCATACGCTCATGTTTTTTGTGTTAATACTCTGTATAGTGTTATATAAGTACACTGAGTTTCAGGATGCATTTAAACAACTGAAAAGATTGTGTTGGTAGATTGTTAGTTGTACACAGAGAAGCAGTTGGTACAATTTATTTAAATGTCAGTACTGTTGGAAGAACATGACAAAACACTAATAATGTATGATATAATTGAAGATACTGGTTATCATTTTCAAAGACCTATCTGACTCATGGCCTGGGTATCTTCAAGACCATCCTCTCTGAAGTAAATTGCCAATCCAGTGAAATCAGGGAAAGAAGTTTTGCTGAAGGTCCTATACCTGAGGGAATTCCATCTGCAGGGACCCCGCAAATGAGCCTTTTCAGTGTAAGCCCTTCTTCTATAGATAACTTGCCCTTACACATTCTCACTGCTGGATTGCTTTTTCAGGATTGATGAAATTGAGCTCTTGGATACTATAGAACATTATCAGGTCATTAAGATCTGACTCTTTCTCTAACAGATGGTTACCATTGTTGTTTTTTCTCTTCAGTTCCTTATAATACTATATCTGTTTAAATTTCTTCTATATTTCATTAAAACACAAGAAACCCCCCCCCCCCATTTTTTGCATCTGGTGACAAAGTTTTGAATATATACTGCAGCTGTTATGCACTTGAAATCAGCCTAAAATATTTTAATTAAGAACTGGCCTGAACCAAACTAAGCTAAATAATGGCACTGGTACCAAAGGCATTGAAAATATGCTACATTTATTTAAGATATTTCTATATCAATTTTTAATTAAAAAACATCAAGGAGGTTTTTAACACAATTAATCCCCAAACTATTTCCTGAAACTGTTTGTCTTCTCTTTTCACTTATAGTATAATGCCTAACCATATAGTTTTAATATCTTCATACTTAAAGTCACCACATTATAGTATAGTTTAGGCATAATCAATCCAGTTGAACATTCTAGAAATTATTGAGAATAAATTTCCAAGTAGTTTTACAAAATAGTGTAAATTTAATTATCTATACTCACTGTTAGAAAAGGATGTCTAGTGTTTTTCAATACTCTACTTTCTGTAAGAGTGTGAGCCACTTCATCCTAAAAAATAAAAAATGCAATATTAAAATTAGTAATTTTAGAAGAAAAAACTAGATCAAAACATTATTGTAAAAACATACAAGAAGTTTCTGGAATATCATACACTAACCATTTTTAAAAAGCTTCAAAAGGATACATCATATATCATTCACATCAAACCTATAACAAACAGTACTGCTACAACACTATGATAAACTAATTTTAGTCTCCCATAATATTGAATTATGGAATCTAGTATTTATTGTTGAGAAAATTATGCAGTGTTTCCTTGAATAATCACTTTTTAAAGTATAAAAGTATATAAAGAGATGCAAAATCTTTTGTGAGTTTTCTGATCTGAAGTGAGCCATTATGACTTATAGGCTAAAGTTAGAATAGTCTAACTCTAAAAGAGGTTGGCCTCTTTTGGTATGTCCAGAATGGCCTCTTTTGATATGTTCTGAGAGCAGAATATTTTCATTTTGTAATATTTGATGTATATCTAAAATGTGCCACCATAGAAATATATAATTAAGATCTGAAGCTCAAATGCTGTAGACTACGACTGCTATGACATATAAACAGTATGGTATTCATCAAGAGTGCAGCCTCTCTCCCTTCTGCCGGTCTTCGTTGCGAAGTGCCCTCCTGTTATCTGGAGTTTGCTCGCAACACAGGGACTCCCAAGCCGCACACAAGTGAAGGAAACAATGCGGAGAGTTGCGAGAGCGAGGGCGGTTCTGCCGGCACGCCGGGTAACCAGCTCCTCGCTCATGGCTCAAACGGCTGCTTTCGGACCGTTTCAAGGTCCCCTTTCCTTTGCACTGTCAGAGAACGTCCAAAGGCGGCTGGCGCCCCAGCCGGGAAACGCCGAAGCCGCCCAGCGCCAAAGTATCTGATCTTTTTATAAAACGCAACCCTCTGAAGTACAAAACAGCTGAGGTTTTTAAACTTTGAAGCAAATTTGACAGTTTATATATCAGAACCAAAGGCACTCCAGTCTAATCACCTCTGAGTGAAAAGACTGGACATGCGCAGAAGGAAGGGGCGTGACCAGGATGTAGAGGAAGTTTGAATGGCATTCAGTCTATCCAATGACGGTGGAACCTTCCCAATCGGTGGAATATCGGAGCAGCGAGGGAGGAAAATGATATCTCATACTGAATCTGTATGGACGGGCCAAAATTAATCAGCAAAAAGTATCTTTGAATTTAATTTGATACAGTTTGGTCCAATATCTGATGTTTAAAAAATCAGACAGGAAGTAAGGTGAAAAAGCTCTGCCTGAAATCCTGGTGGACTGCTAGCAAGAGTCAACTATTCTGCCACACATAGTCACAGACTGATTTGGTATGGGCAATTGGTGTCATGGTATACTAACTGTGCATTCCTTGCTTCATTCTGAGCTTGGTTATTTTCTTGCAGACATTTCATTATCCAAAATAGATAACATCATCAATATTAGTAAGGAGTGGGGTTTGCTCTCTGTTTATATTCTAGTGGCTTGTCCGGTCACTATTTGTGACGGTGGTCTTAGAGGTTCTTTGGTTGGGCTGTTTACTTTGGCTGTTTAGAATTATACTAAATGTATACCCAGATGCAATACGGAGGTTTTAAGAATTACTTTATAAGAAATTACATGATGGGACTGTAGGACAGGAGGGGAAAATTTCTGGGAAAGAACAGTTCTTACATTGCAATGAATCCCATTTCCAGCCTCCATTAAACCAGGAGACTTATATTTAAGAGATAAGTTAAGAAGATAGTATAAATATTCTTGTTAACTTTAAAATTTGGGTGTGTCTGATTAAAGCCTTTATATCACAATATAAAGAAGTTTAAGAAGTTATCTTATAGACACTTTATTCCAATAAGATTTATAGGAGTGAAAATAAGCTATTTTCACAAATAACTATATTTACAACAAAATTATATTAAACACATAAACATACCTTTGCAATAATAACTTCCTTTTTTAAAATTTTCATAGCATAATATTTCCCACTTGCCTTCTCCCGGACCAGAATAACTTTGCCAAAAGTGCCTTTGCCAAGTAGTTTTAAGTAATCAAAATCATTCATTGTCTGTATGAAGTATAAGATGAAAAATTAATGGAATTTACAGCTTGCAGATATTGTGTTCATTAAAATATTGTTGTCCATTAGTAAAATCTATGGTTATGAAGAAACAAGCTATTCTTTACAAATCAGTGTGGTATGATTCCAAATTCTGATATCATTTTATTATTACTATCTACAGTATAAGAAAGCTTGTACACATTTGAAAAGGAAGTACACCAACAGGTCAATGATCCTACATAGTATAGACCTGTGATGGCGAATCTATGGCACGTGTGCCAGAAGTAGCATACGAAGCCATGTCGCCTGGCATGTGCTATGTTGCCCATTCCTCTTCCGGGTTTCTGGCACACATGTGCATGCGATGATCAGCTGGCCTTTGTGCATGAGGCAGTGCCGGAAATTGGAAGAGCTAATCTTCCATTTTCCAAGGTGAATATGCACACCATGCCAAAAAGGTTCACCATCACTGGTATAGACAATTATATAGCTATACAACATAGAGAAGAATAATTAATAGATTAATCAAAATGTTTTACAACTCCCAGAAAGATCATCAACTGCAGAGAAATATGAGAATTTAAAAATCTTTAACAGGGTCATACTGTTGGCTCTGAAGCTTCACATGAAAATTTCCTACACCAAAAAGTGACTTCAAAGTACTGAAACATCAACAATCAACCTGTTTGTTTTCTTTGCAGTTTGCAGATTGCTTGTGTTCAACCCAGCTTGTAAAAACTTTTAAGTGGACTATAATGATTTTTTGTTCTGTAAACAAGTGACAATTATCTCTAGAAGGTCAAAATAGAAATCTAATAGCATTTCTTGTTTAAAAATATACTTCAGAACTGAAAAGGTAATTTTTTAATGTAATGATCTCTAGGAAGAACACATGTTTATAAAGGAAAAACACTGCTTAATGAATAGAATCATTTCAAAGTCTAAACATTATTTACAAGCTGCTGAAAGCAATCTCATGCGATGATCTATCATCTCTTATGGTGAATATTTTAGTTACAGATGAAGAATGATCATTTCCCAGAGATAGGAAAATAACCCTTTGTCTCAAATACTCAGTAACTGATATTCCTATACTGTAATTGGCTTCCACACTTTTAAAGAAGCTGGATCTAAAAATTTATCTTTTATTAACACATTCTTATGCATCACATTAACCAGATAAGATTTGGTCATCTAATAAGACACAGTTAATGCTCCAGTTGCATCCTCCTAAAGACAAATATGCACAACGATAATGTTCTCAATCCTTCTAATAAGCTCACCTAATAACTATAATCAACCTGTCACATCTGCCTTCTAGGAAACATAATGTGTTATTTTTCTTATCAGATTGCAGGAACTTTTCATGCTCATTTTTCAGGATATATTAAAACAGTAAGCCAATCAATACATAATACTCTACTGCTGATGTAGTAACTATAATAATATTAGAAATGGTATTTCTCTGATCACCATTAAAGCCCCCACACATATATCAATATATTGAAGATGTCTATTTGGGCCTCTACCAGTATCTCTGTATTAATAAACCACATTATTTTTAACATTTATTTTACTTAAATAAATATATAACATGAACTTTGATAGAAAACAAAATGGATTTATTTCAAAATGGACCAGATAGAAGAAAAAACTGGAGAAAAAGAGAGGGGAGAGAGAGGAGGTTGCATATTTGCATTCTAGTAAATTAGTGATTCTCTCTTCCTCTCCCTCTCCCTCCCTCCCCCCCCCCTCAGGTTTGTACTTGGTTTTTATGTTTTATTCATAACCCAGAATCACTAGTTTGAGATGGATGGCTATAGAGAATAGAGGGAGGGAGGGAGGGAGGGAGGGAGGGAGGGAGGGAGGGAGGAAGGAAGGAAGGAAGGAAGGAAGGAAGGAAGGAAGGAAGGAAGGAAGGAAGGAAGGAAGGAAGGAAGGCAAAATCAAAACAAATCTCTACTAGAGCTGGTCTCATTGATCAAATTTATAAAAGAGAAGTCATAATATCCTGAAAACAACCAGCTGAAAAGTTTTAATAGGAATAGAGTAGTTGTTTGCAGCTACAGCGATCCCTATACAACAATAATCTGTGCAGAGGAGTTGTCAGAAGTTTTTCTCTGATCTCATCTCAAATGTCATTGTCTAACATATACAAAATAATATCCTATAGCCCTTAAATGTTTGAAATTAAATCCTCTGACCCAATGAAACAACATTTGACCTGTTTGGCCACAACCACACAAAAGGCATATTTGAAGAAAAAAAAGGTGAAGCATTATAAAAATGAGTGTGTTCACTTTGCCAACTGATGAGCATAAAAAAGCAGTATTAATTGCTCACAAAAGCTAACTGGTATTCAGCCCTGGTTAATATTTGGATTAGGGGCTACCTGAAAATTCAAGTGCTACTAGTTTGAGTAGGAAGTTAAAAAAAAAATCCGGAAGGACAGTGATAAATCAGTTCCATAATATTGCCTCAAGAGTCAAGTGGATCTGGCCCTAGAGTCAAATTTACCTAGTTGAAGCTTAGCAGTCTTATTCCTAATTAACTTAAAATAATGACATTCTACAAAATAACATTTTCTTCCAAGAAACTTTTTAATATGCAATTTATATTCTCTGACAAGCTTTCATCTAGCTTTCATTTTTTACCCTCATTCTTGTATCATCACATAAGAGAATAATTATTTCATTAACTGATACAAAATATAAACGACATTTGGGACGGAGAAGAGAAGGTGCCACTCAGCATTCCTAAATTACAGTGCTGCTCAGAATTAACCCACTATTTTTCACTACTATTCTAGTTAAAGAAGAAATAATTAGTGAACAAACAATACACATTTATGGTAATAAGTATATATGGAATATTTGCACCCTACCTATCCACAAAATGTTTGCTAATATTCAAAACCATTGATATGTCAAAGGCCAACAAAGCCAATGAAATTCAAGTAAAAGATAGATTAAAGATAAAAAATAAAAAATATCATAAGCAAACGGTCAATAAACACAACCCACAGAACTACTGTTAGTTTGATAAACACCTTGTTTATGCAGCAAATTTACTACTCCAAACTAATCCACTTTGAACTTTAGAATGTCAGCTGAAAAACTTCGGCACAATTTTAATGTAGCAACTAACATGGTTTTTTATTATATACTGTATATGAACCTTAGTTTCACATAGTTTCATCTACTTTTCCTGTTTCCATAATAGCAGAAAAATGTTTGTAACTAAGGGTAATAAAAACTTTTTAAAATGTGTTAACCAATGTTCTAAATACCTTTCTTTTATGGTGGGTTGTCGAGGCATCCATCTCTTCCTCTCCAATGTTATCAATCTGGGATGTTGGGCTGCAATTCATTCTTTCCTCTTCTTGCCTCTGAAGTCTGTCTGCTACTGCTTGGATGGCTTCTGTCCATTCTTCCCTGTTGATGTATATAATTAGATAAATTCCTATAACGATGCAAAACATGTTCTGAGTGATATATAAATTAATAATACACAACAATGGGAGCAAACCAGGTTACTACTGCATTCCTACCTAGCTGTGCTACAGTTTGGACAGAAATTTTCTATTGTTTTTATCCCCACAGATCATGTTCGTATATACTGTATGTATATGGATGGATTTCTAACAGTACATAAGTGGATCAAACCAAGTGGACACAGATTTTAAAGAATAATGAAGCTCAACTTCCAGCTCAAATATATGATGCAATCATTTTTAAAGGCATACACTTTTCCAAGAAACTAAATTCTTGTTTAATTGTTCTCTCAGTTTTCTGAAATAAATCATCACTAAAGTTTCTGAACTAAATTTGTATATGACAAGCAAATATTTGTATACAAAATGATATACGAAAGTAAATCTAAATTATAGTAAAAATGTATATACAATAAATCTTTGTAACAGAATAAAATCTAAAAGTAATTAAAATTCAACGTATTTATGATATAAATGGAAAACTCAAATAACAATGTAGGACTGGCAAACCTCATTCCATATAGAAGTTATCATTAATAAATTGCAATAAATCTTGGTGTTGCATTTAAAATCCACTCCTTGTGTCCTTATGTGTAATGAAGAAAGCCTACAATTGAAATCACTTTTTTTTAAAAAAAAAGTAAAGCATATGTATGCTGCCTGAAAGAATGTAAATCTGGCCATCATAAGGGAGAAGACAGCAATGAACTTTTAAAAGAGGACAAAAGACAATTCAATCTTGGGAAAGCAGGGACCATGAAAAAGAAACCTAAAATAATCCCAGGTGATTTTGTTTGCTATAAAATAGGGCAGGAGAAAACCTTGAAAGGATCTCAAGATTTTATCTTTATTTTATCCTACAATAATAAAGATCACTCCTGCAATCTCTGCTGCTTCTGTTTCTTTACCAGACTAACATCTATCTTGAAAGCCTCAATATTTTGTCTCAGAGAGTCATGAGATCTTGCCTTCTATGGCAGATTCTTAAAGTTTTCCTGAGAACACAAGTAGCCAAAGTCTTATTGCTGTATGAACAGGAGATAAATACAAAGTTACAAACCTATAAAGTGCCACAATACAGCAAGCACATCTTGTGGGACAAGGCTTACCTCAGCCAGGAATGGCCCCCAAATTACTATACAGTGTTACTCCATTCCCTCGCAACTTGACTTGAGAAGTCTGATGGAACTCTCAATTGATTCCTGACATTTATATGTCAGAAATTTTGAACTGCTGGATCACCTTCTGAAGGCACACAGATCTTCAGTACACCAGGTTTGAGAAACAGTCATGATCTGATCCAAATCATATGATTATTTAACAGCTTTTAACACACAGTATGGGAAATTTAAATATACAGAAAAACCCTTATAGTTCAACTAATTGCTCTGTAGTTTTAGCAAGATTCAGATGTGATGCAGGAAAACATAGCCTCCTGTGAGCAAGCCACAGCTCCTGATTGTAAGTGCCTGCAGACTCAGTGCTTGCTAAGCATAAAGGCTATTCTGAAGAAAGAGCAGCAGTAGGGATTGGGAAAACAGAAGTGGAGGGAGATGGCAGATACTAGAGGATAACAAAGAGAAGCGGAGGAAGTGCCTGATGGAATTTTGTACCCTTATCAGGCCTGTATAAATACACTCCCCCAACTTTCTACAATGCCTGGCCAGGACTCAGCTCAATGCCTAGGCAGAGAAGATAGCTGGTTCATCATATTGTAAAACTTTAATTCTGGAAAAAGCGTACAAATATGGTCTACTCAAAAATAAGCCACCTTTTAGAATTTGAGAATATCTTCTTCCCACTCATACAGCCAGCTCCCAGTTACCCCTTTGGTGTGCAAACAGATGCTTTGGTCTCTGACTTGGGAACTATTCTCCTTCAAATTTCGGCAGAGGAAACAACCTCTTGTTTTGTGTGTTTTATTCCAGTTTTCTTTTCCTGGCTGAAAAAAAACTATGATATTTTCAATAAAAATTTGCTAGCTTTAAAAGCAGTGTTTCAACAATAAAGGCATTCTTGGAAGAAGCAATCCACCTCATAAAGGTACACATAAAATACAAGAATTTGGAACATTGACAAAAGGTACAAATACTGAGTCAATGTCAAATCAAATGTGCAAAATTTTTCTCCCATTTTAGTTCCTATATCATCTATGTTCCTGTTTCAAAGAACAAGCTGCCAAATGTATTTTCATGCAATCCTGAGTACAATGTTTCCTGGCTATTTCTCATAGCATATTATTGGAATTAATTGTATACTGCAGTCCCAAAGGATTATTCTAGAAAGTTAGGGTAGAGAAGCAGACAGTAGGATGGAATAGGATCCTGTAGAATAGAATTCACTTTTAACAATACATTCTGTATCTCAGCGCTTAAATGAATGACCTCCAGGGAACCCTACAGATTTTTTTTCTAAAGTCATTTCTCTGTCCCTTCTCTTCAATTATACAATAAGAATAACACTTCTGGACTATGCATCTCTATCTGACTATGCATCTCATAGTCAGAGTTCTAATACCAAGAAAGAGAGTAGATGTCAAAGACAATGTATTATCATGTCATGTCAGTCTACAGCTAAAGTTGTCACCATTAAAATAGCTTGTTTGCTTCAGCTGCTCCCATCTCTTGCTAGATGAAAGCAATAGCAATAGCACTTAGACTTATATACTGCTTTACACTGCTTTAGAGCCCGCTCTAAGCGGTTTACAGAGTCAGCATATTGCCCCTAACAATTTGGGTCCTCATTTTACCCACTTCAGAAGGATGGAAGGCTGAGTCAACATTGAGCTTGGTGAGATTTGAACTGCCAAATTGGAGGCAGCCAGCAGAAGTAGCCTGCAGTACTACACTCTAACCACTGCGCCACCATGGCTCATGATGATGGTGGTAGCCATCTTGCGTGACAAACCAAGCACGGCCATCCTGCTGCGGTCAACTCATCATGGGACAACTCTTCGCAGGACAATCCACATGGAATAACTCAACTTGATAAATGTTGTCTGCCATTATTTCTTCTACATTACTTCCATTTTTGTCAATGGAAATAATGCTGAAGAAGTAGTGGCGGATAATATTTATCATATTGAGTTATCCCGCATACAATTGTCCTGCGGCAAGTTGTCTTGCAGCAAATTGGCCTCAGCAAGTTGAACCATGGCAAGATGGTTGCAGCAAGTTGACAGTGGCGAATTGTCCCATTCTGCCTGGAGCAGCAAGAACTACTGGAGAATTGGAAAAGAGCTGATGTGGTTCCAATCTTTTTTGAAAAGAAAAAATTGATCCAGGAAACTACAGACCAATCAGACTGACATCATACCTGAGAAGATCATGGAAAAAATAATCAACCAGTGCATTTGTGAGCACCTAAAAACAAACAAGAGAATTACTAAAAGCCAGCTAGTATTTGTGAAATATAGATCATGCCAGACAAACCTTACTGGCTTTTTGACAAGTGACTAAATTAGTAGATCAGAAAAATATTGTGGACATAGTTTACTTAGACTTCAGTAAGGTATTTGACAAAGTAGTTCACACCTTACTCCTTGGTAAGATAGAAAAATATGGAATAGACAGCAACATCTGCTGTCTTGTAGCATGATGGGCAGTAAACAAATTTAATAAATAATAATAATCACCACCAGATGGATTCACAATTGGCTGACTAACTGCATTCAACATGTAGTCCTCAATGGAACTACATCGAAATGGAGACAATGGAGACAGTTTGACAACATCAAACTGAAGGGAATAGCCAACAATAATAGAATAACAGAATAAAAGCGTTGGAAGGGACCTTGGAGGTCTTCCAGTCCAATCTCCTGCTCAAGCAAGTAACCCTATACTATTTCAGACAAATGCTTGCCCAAATATTTCTTAAAAGACCGCCTACTGCCACCGACGACCTCCCATCGACCCGTGCGCTCCCACAGAGAGGGCCTCCTCGGGGTGCCATCAGCCAAACAATGCAGGCTGGTGACCCCCAGGGGGAGGGCCTTCTCTGTGGGGGCACCTACCCTCTGGAATCAGTTGCCCCCAGAGATAAGGAGAATCCATGACCTCAGTGCCTTCCGCCGAGCCCTTAAAACTTTCTTTTTCCAACAAGCTGGGCTGGCCTAATTCTTTTTAAGTGTTTTTAATTGTTTTGTTTATCGTTTTAATTAATGGGGCCAAATCTATATATATTTTTAACTGTATTTTAATATTTGTATTTGATGTTTTTATTTGGCTGTTCACCGCCCTGAGTCCTCAGGGAGAAGGGTGGTATACAAATTCAAAATAAAATAAAATAAAATAAAATAAAATAAAAACCTCCAGTGTTTGAGCACCTCCCAATTTCTGGAGACAGGTTATTCCACTGATTAACTGTTCTAAAGGACATTTTAGAAGACAGACTCAAGATACAGAAGGACAGACTTGAACAATGAACACTACCCAACAAAATGCAATTCAGTGGTGAATCTTACACTTAGGCAAGAAAAACCAAATGCACAAGTACAGAATAGGTGGCACCTGACTCAATAGCAGTAATTGTGAGAGGGTTCTAGATGTCCTAGAAGACAACCACATGTACGAGCCAGCAGTGTGCTACAGTTGCCAAAAAAGCCAATGTAGTCCTAGGCTGAATCAACAGAGGGATAGTATCAAGTTCATGTGAAGTGTTAGTACCATTTTGCCATAGGTGCAAGTGGTAAGACCATACTTAGTAAGGCCACACTGCTGCCAGTTTTGGTTATCACAATATTAAAAAAATGTTGACACTCTAGAAAAAGTGCAGAGAAGGCAACAAAGATGATATAGAGACTGAAGGCTAAACCATATGATGAATGGTTTGGCGAATTGGGTATCTCTAGTCTAATCTACTCAAGTCTAATAAAGACAAGGTGACATGATAGCAGTCTTCCAATATTTGAGGGGCTGTCACAGAGAAGAGAGCGTCAGCCTAATCATAGGAGATTAGCGAAGAGAGATCCAACCTGGAATTAAGAAAAAATTACTGACAGTAAGAACATTTATTTATTTATTTATTTATTTATTTATTTATTTATTTATTTATTTATTTATTTATTTAGCATATGGCATATCATACATAACTAGCAATATATATTAACATTATACTTAGATTAGTAAAACACAATAAAATATGTTTAAAAGATCTATATTTAAATACCAATGTCTATGCCATCTAACCACTGAAGCACAGCATCATTTATATTTTTTAAAAAAGCAGATCCTGGACTAGTATATGAGAATAATTAATAAGTGGAATGGCTTGCTTCCAAAAGTTGAAATCATTGGAGATTTCCAAGAAAGATTAGACAGCCATTTGTCCAGAATGGTATAGGATTTCCTATTTGAGCAAGAAGTTGTACTAGAAGACCTCCAAGGTCCCTTTCAATTCTGTTATTCTAAGGAAATTGTGCACTAGCTGATTATGTAAAAAAACAGCCAAGAACAAGCACTGATCAAGCTAAAAACTGAAGCTTAGTAAGTGTATAGGAAACAAATATTAATATCAAAATAATGTAAAAGATACAAATAGGATGCTGGCAGGGTAAACCATTACCTGGTCAATTTCTCAAAAAGATTTAGGAGAAAGTGGGTAAAGATAAAGTCTGGCAATGGCTTACAACTGAAGATTTGATTTTGGCTGCACAAGAACAAGCTGTTTGAACTCATGGCCAGAATTGAAAAATTGTCAAATGATTCCAAGTACAGATTGTGCAGAGAAACAGAAGAAACAGATCATATACTTAAGTGATGCAAGAAGTTCCACAAACTGAATATAAACAATGACTTAATACAGTCATCAAAATGATTCACCAGAACATCTGTAAGATTACCATCTGTTAGTAATAAAAATTGGTGGGAACATATAATTGAAAAACTAAAAAAATGAGGTTAAAATATTATTAGGTTTCCAAATACAGACTGATAAATTATCGGCTCATGACCCACCAGATATATGTAGTTGAAAAGAATAAAGTGTGGATAATTGAAGTGGCAATATCAGGTGGTAGCAGAATAGAAGACAAAGAATTGGAAAAGATCACCATGTATCAAGATCTGAAATGTGAAACTAAATGATTATGGCATAAACCAACCAATGTATGGTACACTGTAAAATGCTATTTAGATTCACACATATACACTATACTGGTACATTGTGACATTCTAGGTTCTTGAGAAGAACTCGATGCATATGAAGAGAAACACCAGCTAACAAATTGGCAGCTGGGTCTTCACATAGTTGTGAGCCAATAATAATAATAATAATAATAATAATAATAATAATAATAATAATAATAATAATAATAATTTAGAATTCAAACAAACCACAGATTTTAATCATTGTCAATAAGAAAGAAAGAAAAATGTAGACAGTGGTTACAGTACTGGAGATAGCAGAATAGAAGAGAGAGAACAAAGACCTGCAAATACAAATAGAATAACTGTGGCAAAAAGAAAGCAAACATAGCACAAGAGGTGCCTTGTATGTAATCCTAAAACATCTGGAGCACCATTGGAACACCACTGGCATTGATGCAATCATTGTCAACTGCAAAAAGCAGCTTTACTTGGAACAGCTTACCTTATGTGATGATACCTTTAACACCATCAAACAACACCTGCTTATCACAGAACCTTGGGAAGGGCTCAATAGGTGGATAAAAAATGCCAAGTCTAGTCTTAATGTCTGGCTGACTGTGCAACCAACCATAATAATAATTTAAATAAGAATACAGTGTTCCTGGATTTTATTACTATTCTTCTAAATGTGCAGCCAATTCAGTGGTAGTGAATTTGTTTGTCCAGTTAGCTCATTTTATCGCATCCAGGGTCTATCGCCTGCTCAAGAGACTACACACCTCTTTCTAGATCACATTGATACAGGTGTTTACTCAATTATAAGATACTAGCTGGATGCCCGTGCTTCGCTACGAAACTATATACTCAGGCTTGATAAATTGACACTTACAGCCTGAAACTTAATGTAGAATGTGTAACTCCGTAGCATCAGTGTGTTAATATAATGCAACTGACAGTTGGGACGGGGGGGGGGAGTAGAATGTTCCAGCCTGCAGCATCCGTCGGTATTCATCTGGCTAGCATCCTGTCATTGTGTGAGAGAGTTGAGGGGTGTTTGGAAACTCAAAAAGTATTTGCTGTGTGAGCAAGGAGACAGGAAGGAGGCTGGGCGTGGCTTAGCTCAACTGTTCTGTAATAAAGCTGCTTGCTGCTGTGAAAGTAAAACTGAAACTGAAAGTCCTCTCCTCTGCTTGTGTTTTGCATTTGGAACAGATTTCTTTTCAGGTGGGGAGTAGAACTCCTTAGCATCAGAGGGCTATTTGGAAAATGAAATAGTATTTGCTGTGTGAGCAAGAAGGAGACAGGAAGGAGCCTGGCCTTGAAGAGCCTGGCCTGGCCATGGCTTAGCTTAAATGTTCTGTATTAAAGCTGCTTCCTGCTGTGAAAGTAAAACTGAAAGTGAAACTCCTCTCCTCTGCTTGTGTTTTGCATTTGGAACAAATTTCTTTTCAGGTGAGGAGAGGGAATAGAACTCCTTAGCATCAGACCGTGTTAATAATAATATAGGAAATACTAATGCTCTGATGGTCATTTCAAAAAATCCTTTCTTAGTGAGCACCTAGAAGCCAAGAGGAACATACGTGGCAAATTTCAAGTTTGTAAGCTTTACAGTTCTGGAGCTTTCGTGATTGCGATATGAGTGTTTTTCGTTTTTATATATATAGATTAGATTGTGGTTTTCAATTTACACCCCAATTTTGGAAATGGAATACATTATTTGAATGGTACTTCCATTGCTATGTCTCTCATTAACTGGATAATTGGATTCATTTATTGCATTTTGCAGAATCTGTCTATAACATCTCACGACATTCCTCCAGTTGTGTGTTGGCCTTTCAAGTACTCTACAGCTATCACCTATGGATCATGCCCTCCATTCCTCCTGCCTCCATTGTTCTTTGAGCCTTTGATTTTCACCAGGAGACATAAACTGCACAACTTTCATGAAATAAGTAGTTAGCTTTAGCCAAGGTTATGTACAAATGAGCAGCAGATGCTCATTGGCAAGAGGACACCAAGATTCTAAAGGAATGTTTGGTGTTGTTTTCCACTGCATTTCTTGCTTCCTTTCACCTATCCAAAAAGCTAAAGTTAAACGTTATTAGCCCCTTGTCAGCCCTGCAAGACAGACCAGACCAAGAAACAGATGCCAGCATGCCAAAAACTACTTTTATTAAGTGCCTATAACAGAGATTTGTAAATCTGAATGTGTGTCTCCTCTCTTTTTTATCTTCATGTGATATTGGAGGTGTATTTCTGAGACAATTTCATACTGATTTGCATTGTCTGTGTTTATGCAATGTTTATGTTTGTTGTCTTGGTAACAGATCCTCCCTTTCTCTGTTTCATCTTCTTTGTTTTCTATACCTCTTCCCTGTTACCCATCAGATTATCCCAGTGAATTTCTTTCTGCAGTTGCCTGCTTTAGGAGATACATCTGGTATTTCACTGGTCCAAGAGGACCTGCCTTCTGCCTTGTGTCCTGGTAAATGAAGAAAGGAATACAAGGCAGAACATACTGTGGACTCCAGTTATAGGAAGGGATATATAGAATAACTGAATTGAATACCCTGAATTGAAGGAGTTGTGGGAGGGAGCAAAGGATTATCTGCCAGTTCTATCTGAAATTTTCATACAAAACCTGTCCCTGTGAACTACATCCAGAATTGCCAGATACTGAGTCTAGAATGAAGAAGATTCTTTGTTCCCTGCCAAGTCAGATTCTTCAGTAGCAGTTGCTGTGCAACAGGAGGACAAGAGGCCCTTTCCAGTTCCAGTTCCATCTCCATCTTCATCTGATTTACCATATTTTTCGGAGTATAAGATGCTCCAGAGTATAAGACACACATTAGTTTTGGGGAGGAAAACAGGAAAAAAAAATTCTGCCTCTGCCTACCAGCAACCATCGGTATTCATCTGGCTAGCATCCTTGCAGCAAACAGCAAACAGCCTGGTCAGCTTCAGCACATTATCACAGCCTGATTTAGCACGAACAGCTGATTGGCGGTTAGATCAGCCTCCCAGAATACCGCCAATCAGCTGTTCCAGGCTCTGGGGATCACCAGAGCCCATCGCTGCCTCCACACATTGCGTTTTTGGCCTCCATGCATCGCGTTTTTGGCCTTTGCAAGCTCTGTTTTAGACCAGTTCCAGGCTGCAGAGATCACCACAGCATATCGCTGCCAATCGTCGCCTCTGCACACCCCATTTTTGGCCTCCATGAATCACATTTTCGGCCAGTTCCAGGCACCTGCACCGCAATTTTCACCCATTTTTTTGGGAGGGGAGGCGTCTTATACTCTGAAAAGTATGGTGTTTACTGACCTTGACAAGCTTTTAAATCCATTTTCACACAAAAATGATTATGTGCTCATTGCCCTTGATGAGTTTTCTGGCCCATTAGCATGTGCAGGAGGGGAGATATGATTCTGGCAGGGGAATATGAAGTATTGAGCTTGGGAAGGGGGAAGAGGATAATAAAGGAGGAAGAGATCAGAAAAGACTACTTTGTCTTGGGAAAGTAGAAAGCATGAGAGAGAAATTCAAAATAACCCTGCCTTGATTTTGTTTGGCATAAGACAGAAACTTTCATAGGCCTTCAAGATTCTGTTTTTCTCTGTTTCTCTGTTTATTCTGTTTTTCTGTTTTATATGTTAACAGAAAGCTTTTCTGCAGTTCTGCTGCTTCTGTTTCTTGACTTTGCCTACCTTCAAGGTCTGACACAATTCAAGTATTTTAAGTCACAATTAAATGCTATAATTTGTTTGTAGCTGTTGCCAATGAATTAGGAATATTTTAGCTCATAATTTCAATAAATGAACACAAATTCTCAAAATACATTTTTTTCTTCTTGTAAAAACTCTTGCCAACATTTTAAAAGTCCAACAAGACACAGTTGGATTTATTTCTCACCGTTCTTCTGGAGTATCTACATGAAATGTTCTTTCTATCACAGTGGTCCATTGAAGACATCGAATAATAAACGTGTTCGGTTTTGGTCGCTCTGTTTTCATTAGTTGGCATTCTAGAAAAATAATATTTTTATAACATGCTGAAGCAAAATACTCTGTTATAAAATACATATAGATACATGCACATTCAGTCTCTCACACACATGCATATACATTAACTCCACTCCTTAGGAGAAAAATAATTAAGTATGTGTGAAAATAAGCTGGAATAAAATAAATGAGTTATATTCAGTTGAATCCAAATGCTTACAGATTTCCAAGAACAGATGAAAGGTCATTTATGATCTGTTTCTTTCACAGTTCCTGCCAGTAACCTTATCATATCTTTAGCATCAGGTCAGGAGATGACATTCCAGATTACAAGGAGAAAAAGTGCCTCTGCAAAACACCTACACACTCTTCCCTCCCCAATAAATCAGTGGATCAAAACATCTTGCTGCCTGAATCTTCCTTTCAAAGATATTCCCCAAAATAACAAGAACAATGTATTATGAATGAATATGATTATAAACTTCCAGTATGCATAAATAATTTTATTTAAAATTGCTACTTATATTTATTACTTTTCTTCTTTTTTTCACTCAAAGATAAGTAGTAACAGTGTCCTCCAGATGTTTTAGATTAGTTTAAATCTCCGAAAGTTTAACCAATAGTCAAATATCATTGAACATGTAGCCTAACAAGCAGAGCACATCATGTTGCATATTCCTTAGTAGTACATTTCAAAACAAGGAAAGTAACTTTTCGGTATAGGTAGGTTTTGCTTACCAACTGCCTTAGGCAGCAGTAAACCATTCAGTTATGACAGTGCTGAAAAAATAATTTTGCAAACAAGATGTGCATTTATGACATTCACAGCTTCTCTCTGTCAAGTTCACCATTACAGTCAATTATATGTTGTCTGTGCTTTACACTTTTTTTTCTTCGCCATCACAGAACAGAGAGATTCCCTAAACAATCTCTTTAAATAATCTCTCCTGTGTGTGACCCATTTTTTTCCTCCTATCCCCACCTCACCTTGCAAAGCAGAGGCACTGGAGAGGTTGGGATTACAAGAGAATAAACTTACTCCTCTCCAATGATTGTAAAATCAAACATTATTTCCCTTCTTCCTAATTATCCCAATGCATGCAGAATGATGAGCATTCTGAAGGTTGGCAAAGTGGCAAAGTGGAGAGAAAGGAAAGCTGAAATAAAACATAAGCACAGTCCCAGTTACATGATTTTCCACTTAGCAACCAAACTGTCAGTCACAATTGTGTTCACTAATTGAGCACTATCTATATAACTATTTATAGTCTATCTGGATCCGCTCCAGTCTGGCTTCAGGCCTGGGCACAGCATGGAAAGGGAAATGGCATTGGTCGCGTTGGTGGATGATCTCTGGAGAGCTCGGGATAGGGGTTGTTCCTCTATCTTGGTCCTGTTAGATCTCTCAGCGGCTTTTGATACCATCGACCATGGTATCATGCTGCGCCGGTTGGAGGGGTTGGGAGTGGGGGGCACCATTCTGTGGTGGTTCTCCTCCTATCTCTCCAACCAGACGCAGTCGGTGTTGGCAGGGGGGCAGAGGTCGACCCCAAGGCGCCTTGTTTGTGGAGTGCCGCAGGGGTTGGTCCTCTCGCCCCTTTTGTTCAACATTTATGTGAAGCCGCTGGGAGAGATCATCCGTGACTTTGGGGTGGAGTTCCATCAGTACGCTGATGATACGCGCTCCCACATAACACTGCTCCTGCGCGAGCTGCACTGGCTCTCAGTGGTCTTCCAGGTGTGCTTCAAGGTGTTGGTTACCACCTTTAAAGTGCTCCATGGCATAGGACCTAGTTATCTTCGAGACCGCTTGCTGCTACCGACAACCTCCCATCGACCCGTGCGCTCCCACAGAGAGGGCCTCCTCGGGGTGCCATCAGCCAAACAATGTAGGCTGGTGACCCCCAGGGGGAGGGTCTTCTCTGTGGGGACACCTACCCTATGGAACCAGCTGCCCCCTGGCTATTGGGGGCGAGTTATTGGCCCCCACAGAGAGGGCTCACAACTTGGGTGTCCTCCTGGATGCACGGCTGTCTTTAGAAGAGCATATGATGGCCGTGGCCAGGGGGGCTTTTCATCAGGTTTGCCTGATTCGCCAGTTGCGTCCCTTTCTGGATCGAGACTCCTTACACACAGTCACTCAGGCATTTGTCACTTCCCGCCTGGACTACTGCAATGCTCTCTACATGGGGCTCCTCTTGAGGAGCACCCGGAGGCTCCAACTGGTGCAGAATGAGGCCACGCGGAGGATTATGGAAGCGAGGGGGCGCTCCCATGTGACGCCTCTCCTGCGTGAGCTGCATTGGCTTCCGGTGGTCTTCCGGGTGCGCTTCAAGGTGTTGGTTACCACCTTTAAAGCGCTCCATGGCATAGGACCTGGGTATTTGCTGGACCGCCTTCTGCCGCCGATAGATTTAGGTTTCGGTTTCGGTTTATTAAATTTGTATACCGCCCTTCTCCTGAAGGACTCAGGGTGGTGAACAGCCAAAATTAAAATACATACAGTATAAAAATTAAAATAAATGAAAACAGAATTAAATTAGTTTGGCTTCTGCAAATTTTAAAACCCCTTACCCATAAAATAGCCCATTAAAATTTTAAACCAGCCCAGCTTGCTGAAATAAGAAGGTCTTCAATGCTCGGCGGAAAGTACGGAGGTCCGGGATCAGTCGTAATTCTGGGTAGCTCGTTCCAGAGGGCGGGTGCCCTCACAGAGAAAGCTCTCCCCCTGGGGGTCGTCAGTCGACATTGCTTGACCGACAGCACCCTGAGGAGACCCTCTCTATGGGAGCGGATTGGCCGGTGGGAGGTTATCGGTGGCTGAAGGTGGTCTCATAAATACCCAGGCCCTAAGCCATGGAGCGCTTTAAAGATGAGAACCAATACCTCTCACCGGCCAGTACGCTCCCACAGAGAGGGACTCCTCAGGGTGCCGTCAGCCAGGCAGTGTCAGCTGGTGACCCCCAGGGGGAGGGCTTTCTCTGTGGCAGCACCTGCCCTCTGGAATGATTTGCCTCCGGAGATACGCATGATACCAGATCTCTGGGCTTTTCACCGTGCCCTAAAAACTTTTCTTTTCCACCAAGCAGGGCTGGCGTAACCCCCCCCCCCCTTTTGAGATGTTAGATTTTTAATTGTCTATGGGTTTTAGTTGGGATGTTTTAAATTTTGGGCCAAAGTTGTATAATTCTTTTTAAAAATTTTAAATTTTGTATTGGAATGTTTTTTATTTTTGGCTGTACACCGCCCTGAGTCCAGCAGGAGAAGGGCGGTATACAAATTTAATAAAAATAAATAAATAAAATAAACTATTTCATTTCCCTGATTTGTTTGTTTGTTTGTTTGTTTACTCAATTTCTAAAACTGCCCAACTCGACCAGGTGATTCTGGGAGGTTTACAATTCTAAAATTATAAAAAAAAATTAAAAAGCCACAAAACAAAATAAAAATAAATAGCAGCCATGATGATTAATTGACTAATAGTGAAGTCAAGTAACAGCTCCCTTAATACATTCCAAGCCCAAGACCATCTAACTAACCAAGTTTTTAAAGTCTTGTGAAAGACCAACAGGATTGGGGCCCTTTTATTTGTGTGGGGACACTTGTCTGCACAATGTACACACACTTTTACAGTATTGTGAAAATAATAATGCTGTAGGAAAAGATAGGGCTGAGCCCAAGAGGGCTCAGATGCGTCATCATTCATGAGTCCCTTTGCGCCCACAAGATCCAAGTCCAACCCACCTTGAATTCTTTTCTATTCTTAACTCCCACTAATTTCCCTAGACCATTAGTAGTTCAGATTCTTGTAGAGAGTTTAAGCTTACAATAAATCTTTATACACATTTGAACTGCCTGGAACTTCAGATTTCCCTGCTGCTTGACAAGCTTGTAATTGACAATGGGTAATTTAACAATTTTACTTATATAGCCGCCCATCTCATTTTGATATGACTCTAAGCACATTACAATAAAATACATAAAATATACAATATAAAAAATAAAAATAAAACACAGAGCAGCCAGGCATTATCCAACCAATCGTCCACATAACCAAGAAATGGACTCTACCCCACAGTCAGAGCCCTAGGCTTGGGCAGAAACCAAGTTTTCAAGATCTCATGAAAGGCCAACAAGAGCAGGGCCAATCTAATTTCAACAGGGATGATATTCCGAAGAACAGGTGCCACAGCAGAAAAGGCTCTCATTTTATGCATGACATTCCACTGACATTCCTTAGCTAGCAGTACCCAAAGTATGCCCCTCTTATCAGATCTGATGGGGCAATCAGAAATAATAACTATGTGCATGTGTGGGTGAGAAAGAGAGGAGAGGGGAGAAACTGCTTTCTGCAGAAATGTGCTCAGGCTCATGGGCAAATGTGTTCCCAAATGGAAAGTCTATCTGTGCTCTATCTTTTAGTTATCTTTCTGGGATCTATAGGGCACAGCATTATAGCTAACGATTGAGGCCTGATGCTTTGTTTTTTAATATAGCTATTTATTTCCCATTTATTTTCTAAATTGAAAACTAAAAAGAATATAAGTTTATATTTATATATATAATTTATATTTACATAAATTAGTTCCATCTTTAGTCTGCAATGAATAAACAAAATCTGCATCTTTATTCAGTATTGTATAGTACGTACAGAAGGCAAGTGTGCAAATCCAGGAAAAAATGCAACTGCTTTAATGAGTTGCAAACTGATGCTACATTCACAAACCCCCAACTAATCCAAATCACTTTTTCAGAATAAAATCTGATGTTCTGCTCAGATTTAAAGCAGTGAAAACAGGCAAATGTTTCTCTTTTTTCTCTCAAAGAAAATCTATTCTTACCACAAAACTCCTATCTCACATGAACTATACTTTGCCTTTGCAGCCTTAATCTCTCACTGCTATAGAAGAGTAAATTGAAACTCTGAAAAAGTGTCTTAGCCAATAGTAATGAGATTTATAAACTTAAGCTGCTTCGGTATTACAAATGATGCTATTAATTCATGAGCCTGAATTTCCCTCACCTTTGTAATTAATTTACTTTGAATTACAAATAGTCCTTGACTTACAACCATTCATTTAGTGACCTTTTGAAGTTACAACAGCATCCCAGCATCCGTGATCACATTGTCAAAATTTAGACACTTGGCAATTGGCATGCATTATCTGCACAAAATATTCATTTGTGTACTTTCTTCCCTCTATTTGCTTCTAGAAATTGCCTATTTCAATATATTTTTAGTTCATACTTTTGTACACTGAATTCAACAGAACAGTAGTGTGGGAGAAACCTGAAATACTGCTAGCACTATATTTTGACTAATTAATGTTACCCAGTGGTAGGATTCAATTTTTTTAACAACCGGTTATGTGGGCGTGGCTTAGTTGGGGGTGTGGCTTGGTGGTCATGTGACCGGGTGGGTATGGCTAGCTGGTCATGTGACCGGGTGGGCATGACTATGTGCATAGGGACTACTCAGAGGGCTGAAAAAAGTCATTTCTGACAGGTCCTCGCACTTTTGACCATCCTCACATTTATGCCTGTTGCGGCATTCTTAACAACCGTGTCACTCATTTCACAACTGCTTCTCTTCACCATGGTGACAAGATAGGGCAAAAACGTAAAATGTGAGGACAGTCGTAAGTTCAAGGACTGGTCAAAAGTGTGAGGACCAGTCAAAAATAACTTTTTCAACCCTCTGAGTAGTCCATATGCATAAAAGGATACAGCAATAGAGAGGGATGAAGGAAGGGAAGGGAAATTAGAGTAGGAGTGATGGTAAGAGAGGGAGGAAGAGAGGAGGAGAGGTAGAAAGGAAGAGGAAGTAGGGAGAAGAAGAGGGGGGAAGAGAAAGTAAGAAGGAAAGAAAAGAGAGAGGTGGTAGGTTTGAGGAGAAAGATTGCTGTACAATAAAAAAGATGAAAGGGAAGAAAGGCAACCCCAAACAAATATAAAGATATTAAGATAAAGAATGAATTGAGAACAAATATGAATAAATAGCAATAATTAGAAACACACATACAAACATACAATGTATTTTCTTTGAACAGAGTATTTGGCCGGTTCACAAATTTAAACAGTGTTTAGTCATTTCAATTAAATTTACAATTTCTATATTTCCTTTTTGCCATATTTATTCCTCATCTATTTTTTTTAAAAACCAATATTACCCTTCATCCTCATCTCTAATCTTAATCAAATTCAATTTTTGATGATTCAGAAATTGTAAAAAAGATGTCTTGTGGAAGAACCAAATCATCAGCTATTGTCAATGAGGTTTTGTATCCTTTTTCTATTGAGTTGGTTCTCAATGATCTTAAAACTGGAATTCCATTTTCTCTCTCCACTGACGCATCAAACAAGGGAAATCGCAAAATGTATCCCGTTGTTGCACAATATTTTACTTGTGAAGAAGGACTGTGTGTGAAAATTTTAGACTTTTATGAGGATTCTTTCGAAGATTCTACATCAATAAAAAATCAGCTGTGTCGAGTTCTTAGTGATAACGAATTGGAAATAAATAATGTTTCAGCTTACTCAGCAGATAATGCATCGGTCAATTATGGAGTGAACAAATCTGTTTACCAAAAATTATTGCTGGAAAATGACAATATTGTAGCTGCTCATTGCAATAATCACATTTTACACAACAGTGCAAAAAATGCATTAAAGCAGTTATCTTTTGATATCGAAAATGTAGTGCTGAAAGTTTTTGCCGAATTTTCGAATTCTGCGAAGAAACGAGAAGAGTTGAAATCATTTTTTGAGTTTTGCGAGTCAGAATTCCATGAAGTTTTGCGCCATGTTCCAACACGTTGGTTAAGTTTGTTTAAAACGGTCGAAAGACTTCTTTTAAACTGGATACCTCTAAAATCGTATTTTATTTCTCTTGGATCTGATGAGTGCCATAAGGTTATCTGGAACCTTATTTTGGATCAGGAAAATGAACTCGCAAAGGACGATGAACCAACAATTTCAGAATTGTATTTATATTTCACGCACTTCTTCATGTCAATAATGTCAATAACATCTACTGAAGCTGGAAATCAAGAAAATTCTTGCATGTGATCTTCACATTATCATGTGTAAACTGTGTGATTTTTTGCAAAAAAAATACAATGAGCAGTTTTTTGGAATGAAAGTTTTATTTGCCTTACGTAAAAAAACATTTGCCTGAGAATGCCGTGCAAAAGTTCAAGAAAGAAGCCATCAACGTGTATCAAAGAGCCATTGCGTACCTAGAAAAGTGGTATAATTTCACCGATTCAGTATATGAGACACTAAGTTGTTTCAATCTAATTGATTGCAATAATCCTCCAACTTTAGAAGAAATGACAAACATTTGGTTATTATCACCATGGTGAGAAGAACTTCCACCCAGCACTCTCTTCGATGAAATTTCTGCCTTAGAAGAAGTTTATGTTCATCTGCAGGGCAATTCATCCCTTGATAAGTGGACGTACTTTTTCAAGAAAGAGCCAGCTCCGAGTTTACTGAAACTGTTCCAGTATTGTGCATCAATTCCGGTATCAAATGCAAACGTTGAACGAATTTTCAGCGTCATGGGAAATTTGTGGACTGACGAATGTAACCGACTGCTTGTACCATTAGTTCGAAGTGAACTTTGTATATTTTTTAATATTTCTCAACGTTGTACTGAAATTAAAGAATTATTCCTTAAATACAAAGAATTGATCAAAGCTGAGCAGTCAAATAAAAAATACACATGACAGCAAAGTAAAATGTAATTTAATATTTTACATAGTATTATAATATATTTGATGTTTTGAATTTTAAGTATAGCTTTGAAGTGATTATTTTAATACGTGTTAAAATGTTTGTAAGAAAATATATAATTTAATTGTAAAAAATTATTTTATTTTTTTTACTACTTAACACCCCCTCCCCACTTGTCCGCTATTTTTTGGAAGCAGACCTGGCAACCCTACCCCCCTGCCGCCCCTCTTGCCTCTTACCGCCCCCCTAAGGCATCCCACCGCCCCTCAGGGGGCGGTACCACCCACTTTGGCAACCACTGGCTTAACTACTTAACTACTTAACTGGTTCTACCGAAGTAGAATCCCACCACTGGGTCTACCCATTTATTTTTGCAGGCGTTGGTCTACTCATTTGTTTTTTTTTTAACACTGATCAGCTGTAGGGTGGCCCTTTGAAGCCCCGCGGCAGCTGCAAGGCCAATAAAATTATTAAAAAACACAGAACTGTTTGTTAAATTGCTGGCTTGCCCACCCCTCACCCACCACTATTTATTGGCAATAAATAATGGTGCGGGGCGGGGCAAGGGGCGGGGCGACCCAGCAATTTAACAAACGGTTCGGCCGAACCGCCTAGAACCAGCAGAATCCCACCATTGATGTTACCTTCTTGAAGGAAAGACATTGACCCACTGATATTGAATTATACTTTGAACAGGGTCCTATACATATATAAGTCCAGCACAACTGCACCACATTGCCTCCCTTTAAAAAGTCTTTGATGGGGCTGAGTTTTTACAGCAACTCTGTTTTCATAAGGCTGCTCTAGGACTTTGCCTTTGTATCTGTAGCAGTGAGGGAATCCCTGTAAATCCTCTTGTCCCTTTTAGACATCATGGCTAACTGGAATATATTGCTCAATGAAGTGCAGCACAAAAACATAGCTCTAACTACTTTACAGTGATGAAAGAAAAGCACCAAAAAGGATATGAGAGCATTATGAAAATTATTCAAATAGTACAGCAATAATTAACTTTTATTTGATTCAGTTTTTTGTTGATTAACTAAACATTCAAATGAATGTCAAAAATTCACATAACACAAAATTATGATCAACATGAGATCCTCTAGGAAATCTCTGAAGAAATTTCAAATGATCATTCAGTCTATCTCGTGTAGTTCCTTCCTGACCCCAAAAAGGGAATATGTTATATTCTTTACTAGTTCTTTTAATATTGACAAAGCTCAAATGTCAAAGGATTATTTTGAGGATCTTAATAGTTGGGCCTTAAAGGCAAATAGTGCAAGAATCTGAATGGAGAGAAATTCTTCATGAATGAAGGCAAATCAACATGTCCCAGGATAATGTTGTAGGATCCAATTTGGTTCCTACAACATTATCCTGGGATCAGAGGGTTAGTCTTCCAGCTTTCGGACTCGTGCTAAAGCCCATCTTCAAGGAACGTCTCTCTGCTAGTCTTTCAAAAGCTCAAAAGCTCGAAAGACTAAACCTCTCTTCCTGGTGAGCGACCCTGATTGGATCCTGCAGAAATTTTTCAATTTCAGGTTTATCATTACACTTAAAATAAATGATTGGATTATCTGTACAGCCAGTAGTCAACTCTTCAATCCTCATATTAATTTGGGATTTAAAAATATAGTATAGTTACAATTCTCTCTGGCTAGAGTCCAGTGAATTATTTCTAATGACTTAACTTTCTTCCCTCAGCAGAACTAAAAAGATAGTAATTCTCCCTTCCCCTTGCAGTCCCTTGCACACCATTAAAATCTGTTCTGGAAGAATAGGAACCTGCCAAATGAGTTCCTTAAGCCAGATACAGAGAAGTCTACAAGTAATGCAAAAGGAACGTTGGGTCTTACCGTGAAGGTTCTTTCTCCTTGCGCTGTGGGATATTGACGTCCTGATGCGAACGCGAATCTTTGGGGGGGATCCGGGATTGCATCTGACGCAGCCAGATGAGTGAAGTGCTGGCAAAAAAAGAGGCCACAGTAGCCGACTTGATGGCCCATGTCGTGGCTTGGTGGGTTTTGCGGGTCAAAATCTCCACCCCTCTGTCCTCGATCTTAAGACCCTCAGCGGCATCTGAAGGAAGGATGCTAGGTGAGGTGAGTTGCACCAGCGGAGCATCGATTGAGGGTAATTTCAGGAGGTCCTCGAGCACCTGATCTACTGAGTATAATTTTTTCTCGGGGCTGCTGGGAACCAGTATGGGCCCTGGCTGCGACCACTGTCGTTAGACCATGTCCATGAAAAGTTTGGCTGAAGGAATGGTGTCCTGCTCCTGGATAGTCTCAGTGAAAAGGAGGCTGGTGGAGTCCTGCGGTATTGAGGGGTCTCCAGTGTGCACCGGAGTAATCCCCATATTGGCCATGACTCGAGCCTTGTGTAACAGGGTTTTGAACATCTCATGTCTGAAGAGCCCTGTACTATGTTGTTTGTCAGAGGAAGTATCCTCCTCCTCACCAGAAAGATTGAAATCAAAGGCATCATCCTTCTTCCTGATGAGACAGGAAAGGCAAATCTGCAGCGCAAGAAGAGTCACTGTCCAAATGACTGGACGGCTGGGCAGACCTGCATGCCGGCACTGGAGCTGATAAGGGTGCCAAAATTCCCCATTGTGTGAGAGCTGTGTCAATACTCCTGGTCACAGCCTGCGTGATAAAACCACACATTTCCTGTGGCATGTTTGCAGGAGGATTCTCCACTGGGTGGAGCCCCGCCGCAGTGGGAGTGAAGGAAGCTGACGGCTTATACACATGGGTGGACATAGGTGGATCGGAGATGGAACCAGATCCTTGAGCGAACACCTCTCATATGACCGCCTGACTGACCTGAGCGGTAGCAGGGGAAGACAGAGATCAGTTGGTATGGTCCTGACACCTCTGGGGAGAAAGACCCTGATCTTGAGGCGAAGTGGTGCAGATCCCCCATTTCTGACACGCTCACGGCAGAGGTGGTAGCCGCCTTCTTTTGAGCCTTGTCAAACTGTTTGTTTAATGTGCGGTGTCTACGGTCAGTATCCTTTTCTGCCGCAACAAAAGATGATGCAGCTGTGAATGATTTACTAGCAGTAGAATGGGAGGTTGATTTAGATCTGCTCTTCCTGCTGGTAGAAGGGGGAGATTTAGAGCGATGAGAAGAGCGGCTTCTCATGACGGTGGGCACTGAATATGCTGATTCAGGGTAGCTAGTTAATCTAGTAGTCACGGATCATATATTGGAATGCCAGCTAGAAGTGTAGGAGGTGACAGAACAGCTCCTGATAATAAGACGGGGTATGCAGGTAATGGTGGCCGGAGGCTGACAACACAACTCCGCTGTGCCACAGAAAATGGCTGGGGACTGGCAACACAGCCCCTTAAACGCCAACCCCAGCAGCGACAGCTAATTAACTGAAGGTCGACAAAACAGCCCTACTCAGTCGCGCAGTAAGTATAGTCAAGATGGCAGCGAACTGACAACACGGTTTCAGCCACACCAGATGTGATAATTTAGAGCCAACACAGCTCTGGTAGTTGTTCGGAAGTTCAAGATGGCAGCTGGCAACCAAATCGCTCCTCAGTGCCAGACAAATTGGCCGCCGCAATGGAGAAGGCACAAAAAAATGGCTTCATGGTGTGGGTAGACAGGGGCGAACTGAGAGAGCCGAGGCCCAACACCACGGGGCTTCCCTTACTCCCCCAACGCTCAATTAACAATCGGGAATCCCCCAGCCTCGACAACACAGGGCTTTTCCCGATTCCTTAGGCACGAAGCCGACAGCACGGTTTCCCTCACACGCCAACACTCACAGCAAAAAGAAAAGGCATCCGCAAAGAGGATCAGACCAAATTCGGCGGCGGCAAGTTGCTGCTCAGGTGAAGACGAGGTTCTTTGTGCGATCACAATGCCATTTAAAACAAGAAGGCAGCACTTAGCTAGTAAAAAAGTTGGAATACTGACAGCTAAATAGTCAAATTAGAGAGTCCCTTGAAGGAGCCAGGAAAAAATCAGTCAAGATGGCCGGACTGAGTTAATGAACTGGAGTCAAGCCTGAAGGGGAGGCGTGTTTATGCAAATTTTAACTCAGTCTTTGGCCAATGACATGAGGACAACCCATTCAATGGACTCTAAGCAGCGCAAGGGAGAACAAGATTTTTACAAGTAACATCTACTCAAGTTAACACTGAATTCCAGAGTTAGTTAATTATATTGATTCATAAATTGAACGTGATTATTAAATCTTATATGCCTATTAACTTTGATGTGTCTTTTCTCCATTGACAATTTCCACTAACCAACATCAAAATCCATAAGCTTTTTTAATTTACAGCCCAGATGTAAAACAATAACCTATAGGCAACAAATGATATAAGGATGTTCTTGCTTCTTTCATAAATTAATATTAACAAATCTGATAAATTACAAAGTAATAGGGTCCCATATGTCTACAAGTTTTCATCCTGAATATTTCAGAGGAAATTACACACAAATCTGACTTGAGTAAACAATATTACTTTCTGATTATGAATACTTAAAGTTGTTTAATATTTATATAATGTACAGGCCATTATCTCTGCTGCATCTCTGAACGGTCCACACACATAAACAAAAAAGCCAACTGCTAGATGATGGCAGGAATAAAAATATTTGAGATAAATTGCCCTAACAACCATTCTGCCTTGCTACTTTATTGACTGAAAACTAGAATGCATTATAGTCACCTATCTTGAAATGATTTAGACAGAGGGAAATTTCATATATAGCATCACGTTGCTAAAAGTATCAGAAAAGTAAATTTTGTCAAAAAAATACAAAAACAATGAGAGAGGCTCATTGAGTAGCTCCGTATTTCATTACTGGATTCCCGGTACAGTATGTTTTTATCCCTATAATCTATAACAATACTATATCTACCTATGTATTTAAATAATTTCAGATTTTTGCCTTCTTTGCTGTTCTGGTGTGTTTTAAAAAATATTGTAGCCAAAGTGGTATGTACAGAAAAATGATGATAGAATATGAACAAGAATGACTTTTATAATGCGTTAGATTTTTTTTAAAAAAAACAGGGAAAATAGAAATCGGAAAGAGGCCTTTAACACAAAAATCGCACATTTTCCCCTGAGACCAATTCAGCTGGGTAAATCACAAGAAGAGGGAGGGAAATACCTGGAGGATGAGCCAGGCTAGTCAGAGTGAACAACCAGGTTTTTGCTTAAAGCCTAGTTGCCAAGATGGAGAAGGTCTGACTAGCAGGAGGACGAAAGAGAGAGAACATTGTGGTCATCATCACCATCATCATCACTGCATTCTGCTCCTTCTTATTGCAGGAGCTGGAGCTCCAGCAGCAGCCTGGCTGCCTGGAAAAAGCAAAAGCAGCTTCCTCCCTCCTCACAAGAGGATGGGAGAAATAAAGCCAAAATGGGGCATTCAGAGCAGGTGTACCATCTAAAAGGTGGGTTTTAGCTTTCATATCTTTTTTAACATTTTGGTTAAAGGGATCCCAAAGGAGCTTGGAGTTTTTCTGTGGTACAGGTTGATTCCATGGGGAAGTTGATCTTGCAAACCAAAAGCTGAAGAGAGTCTCTTTGGGGCCACAAAGTACCTAATGATCTCTTGCCTGGAGTTCCTTGTAAAAGGACTGAAGGTATCTGTGGAGGAGGGATTACTCTCATTCCATTTTTGTATCTAGTAGTCTTGGAATTTTGACTACCAGAGTGAAAATTCGGCCCTTCTGATGTCACTAAATTACAGTAAGCAGTATCCCCCATTCACAATCAAATTGTGTGCAGATACTGGGACTTGCAATTCAGCGATCTCTGGAGGGTGACAGATTATAAATTAAAAAAAATTTCCCCATCTTTAAACCCATGAAGACATAATTTATATTATAAATTATATTTATATTAACAGATAGAATCTTTTTCATTATTTTTGGGGCAACAACACTAAAAATTCCAAAGTTTCTTATTGAAGGATTATAGGTACTCCTCAGAGTTACAGCAGCACTGAAAAAAGTGATTTATGACCGTTTTTCATACTTATGACCCTTGCAGCATCATGGTGGTCATGTGATCAAAATTTGGACGTTTGGCAACTGGAATGTATTTATGATGGTTGCAGTATCACAGGGCCATGTGATCAACTTTTGTGACTTTCTGACGAGCAAAATCAACGGGGAAGCTAAATTCATTTAACAATCTTGTTACTAACTTAACAGCTGCAGTGATTCACTTAATAACTGTGGCAAGAAATGTGGTAAAAGGGGGGAAAACTCTTACTCTAACCCTTACTGACAAAGAAAACAGGTCAAGGTTATATCCATCAAGAATTCTTAAAAGAACTCACGTATGTAAATGCTATCTAATAGAATATAAAACATTTATCAGCTTGTACACTAGAGGAGACATTGTCAATACAATAAAATAGTTAACATTTATTCCAAATCAATTAGTAGAAATCATGTTAAAAATAGGTCAATGGAAGCAACATAAGCCAGATGTTGGGCGTTGGTCTTACCTGATGCGCCCTTTCTGTGATAGGTGGGCACGGCAGTCATGCCTGGGGAGTGACACTGCCTTGCTCAAATGAGACCGAGTCTGCTGTAAAGTTCTTAAGTCCCGCCTCTTCCTGTGTAGTCCAGTTTTGAGATGAGATAGATCAGCAGATTGTCGTGTCTGGAAAATTAGAACATACATGAGATTGCCACCCACCCCCATGCCTGGGAACGGCCCAACAGGGAGGGGCTGACTGCCATGCCCACCTATCACAGAAAGGGCGTATCAGGTAAGACCAATGCCCATTCTCATGACGGTGGGCACGGCAGTCATGCCTGGGACATACCAAAGCCAATGTCCTATAGGGTGGGATCAGGCCGGACCTGGGAAGCAGTCTCCAGATATACTCCTTGCAACATTCTCCTTCCAAATGCCGCATCAGCCAAGGCGTAGGTATCCAACCAGTAATGCCGGATGAACAGAGCAGGAGAGGACCAGGTGGCCGCTCTGCAAACTTCCTCCAGGGGGGCCCTGGTGGACCAGGCGCTCCTTGTGGAGTGTGCTGTAATATTACGGGGAACCGGCAAGGCCTGGACTGAATACGCCATAACTATGGTAGCCCTGATCCACCGGCCAATGGCCGAAGAAGACAACTTGGCGCCCATGGAAGAGGGCTGGAAGGCGACAAACAGGGCTTCTGTGCGACGGAAAGAAGATGTGCGAGCAATGTATATCTTAAGGGCTCTGCGAACGTCTAGAGTGTGCCATGCCCTTTCCAGTCGGTGCTGAGGAGAAGGGCAGAAATTGGGAAGAACAAGTTCCTGTGATCTGTGAAAGACAGAGTTGATCTTGGGAATAAATGCCAGCTCCAGACGCAGGACCACCATGTCCGTATGAAAAATACACAGATCTTGTCGGACCGACGGGGCTGCTAACTCTGAGATTCTGCGGGCTAAGGTTATGGCCACCAGGAAAGAGACCTTGAAAGACAGAAATTTGAGGTCCACCCCGAAGAGGTTCAAAGGGGTGCCTAATGAGTGCAGACAATACCTTGGGAAGATCCCAAGTAGGGAACCTGTGTATGACTGGAGGTCTGAGGTTTGTAGCTCCATGCAAAAAACTGTGAATCAAAGGATTCTTAGACAGCGATACAGCCGATGAGTAAGACAGCACAGAAGAAATTGCTGATATCTGGCGTCGTAGAGTATTTGGAGAGAGACCTGAGGAGAAACCGTCTTGTAGGAAGCCAAGGATCTGAACAACTGATGCTGATGTGGGAACAATATTGCGTCGCCTACACCATTTGGAGAAAGCAGTCCAGGTGGTGTCGTAAATAGGAGTTGTAGATCCGCATCGAGAGGCCTGAATGGTTGTGATGACATCCAGGGGAACTTGAGCCTCCGTCAAGAGGAACCGCTCAATATCCAGACGGCTAGCTGGAAGGACTGTGGATCTGGATGAACTAGCTGTCCTTGTAGCAGAGACACCTGTCGGGAATCCGCCAGGGAGGGGCCGACAGGGACACTAGGTCCGCGAACCAAGGATGGCGAGGCCAATGGGGGGCCACCAGTACCAGTTCTGCTCCCTCCCTGATGAGTTTCCGGACTACCTTGGCTACCAGAAGGAACAGAGGAAAGGCGTAGAGAAGGATTCCCTTTGGCCACGGGCTGCGTAAGGCATCTACTGTTTCTGCCCCCTGAGCTGGGAAACGTGAAAAGAAATGGGGTAGTTGATGGTTGACTGCTGAGGCAAACAGGTCCACCTGAGGATGGCCGAACCTTCTGGAAAGCTCCTGGAATAGACAAGGGTGTAGGCTCCACTCTGCCGGGTCAATTGAATTGCGGCTGAGGGAGTCCGCTTGGATATTGGATACCCCTGAAATGTGTTCTGCCCTGAGAGAAATTAGGTGGGACTCAGCCCAGGTCCCCAGCCAAAGAGACTCCTGGAGGAGAGCTCGGGAACAGGTCCCTCCTTGCCTGTTTATGTGTGCTTTGGCAGTGATGTTGTCCATGAGGACTAGGACATCTCTGCCCTGGATCTGGGCCAGGAATCCCTGAAGAGCGAGGAAGATCGCCCTGAGTTCTAGGAGATTGATGTTGAGATCACATTCTGGAGGGGACCACCTGCCTTGAATCATGTGCGTCTCCAGATGAGCTCCCCAACCTACTAGGCTGGCGTCCGTCATTATGACTAACCGTTGTGGTTCCAGGAATAAGCAGCCCTTGGAAACATTCTCTGGTGTCCACCATTTGAGAGACTCGACGGCGTTGATGGTCAGATGTAGGATGGAGGTTGAGGGGCTGTTGAGGTTCCGCTGGTAGGGTAGAAGAAGCCACTGCAACTCCCTGCTGTGAAGACGAGACCAGGGTACAATACCATAACAGGACACCATCTTGCCTAGAAGGCTAGACAAGCTCAGTAGGGAAGCTGACCTGGACTGAACAAACCTACGGGCCATATCACAGAGGCTATCTTCTCGATCCTGTGATAGGAAAACTGACACCGTATCGATTATAGACCCTAGGTGCTGAAGACGGGTAGAAGGAGTTAAGTGACTCTTCTTCCAGTTAATGGAAAACCCATGAGTCCTTAGGATATCGAGAGATGTGGCCACATCCTGACGAGCCTGACGCTCAGATCGGTAAAAATGTAAAAAAGAATCCTGACCGGGATGGAGGAAATGTGAGAAATAAGGGCCACCATAATTTTTGTAAACACCCTAGGTGCTGAGGATAAACCAAATGGAAGGGCTTTGTACTGGTAATGTTTACCATTGTAACAGAACCTGAGAAATCTACGATGGGCAGGGAGAATAGGAATGTGTAAGCAAGCTTCCGTTAAATCAATAGAGGACATAAAATCTCCCTCTCTAATTGCTAATAGTGTGGAGAGATTGCATCTTGAACCGGCGGTAAATTATATACCGGTTCAAGGATTTTAAATCTAGAATAGCCCTCCAATCCCCTGAAGGTTTCTGCACTAGGAATAAACAGGAATAGAATCCCTGACCTCGTTGAAGGGAAGGAACGGGTTGGATGGACTTTTATTAACAAAAGGTGTTCAATGGCGGCCGTAACACGAGCACGTTTGGCTCTATCCAAGGACAAAGGACAGCTCAGAAAACAATTGGGGGGGTTGGAACGGAACTCAAGAGCTAGGCTGAATCTAATAGTATCTTTAACCCAAGAATCTGAAACTGTGTTATCCCATATGTCAGCAAAAAAGGATAACCTGCCCCCAATCCTAGAATCAGGAGGAGAATTAACGGGTCCGGCGAAAAGGCCGGCCTCTGAATCCTCTGAATGGTCTCCTGGAGGAGAACCTGTACCCCTGTCTGACCTGAGAGTCCTGTTGTTGAGATCCTTGTGGATGAAATGACCGAGAGGAACGTTGTTGGTAGAAGCTGGAATCATGGGCCCGAAAGGATCCCGAATGAAAGGAAGTCTGTGGGTGGATCTCCGACCTCCTAGAAATAGATGGTAAGATTTTACGATGGTCTTTAGTCTCCACCAGGAGGGGTTCTAGAGGAGCCCCAAACAACTTGTCACCCTGGAAAGGAGAAGAAGCTAGTTGGCTCTTTGATCTGCCTGCCAATTTTTGAGCCAGAGGAGACGCCTGGATGTAATAGAGGAACCGATAGCTTTAGCAGAAAAACGAGCTGCATTGAGGGTGGCATCTGCAGAGAATTCCACCGCTGCTAAAATTTTGTTTAAGTCCTGGTGAGACCTATGATCAGTGGCTGGAATTCTCTCCTGGAGTTGTTTCAGCCACAGGATGGTAGCGCGGTTGAAGAAAGAGGCTGCAGAGGAAGCTTGTACCGACCAGGAAGAAGCCTGATGTCCTTTTATGAGACTTCGCTCCGCTCTTTTGTCCTCCGGCCGTAAGACTTCTTCAGCTGGGCCTGAAACTGGAGACAATGAGGACAAAGCTACTACAGGAGAATCCACAGAAGGAACCTGCAATATATTTGAAAAGTCAGTTGCCAAGTTATAGAAACGTTTGTCCAGTGAATTAGGAAGAGGACCTGTACTTGGGAAGTTCCATTGTCTCTGAACTATGTCTGAAAACAGCTTGGGAGCAGGAACAACTTCAGCTTGGACAGTGGGTTCCCGAAACACAGATGTTGTTGGATCAGAGGACAAAGAAGAGGAACCAGAACTGGAACTGGGAACACCCATACGTGTAGTGGTTTGAGCTTTGAATAACAAGGTTCTAAACATCTGAGGTTTGAATAGGCCCACAAATGCCGGTTGGTCTTGTTCTAGACCCTCATCCTCAGACAGTTCCTGATCTGGGATGATCTCACCCTCAGATAGTGAATCCTGACTATCCGACTGAGGAGAGTCATGAACCTCATGATGAATTACAGTACCTCTGGCCTCCTGATGCCTATGAGAATGGCCCTGATGGCTTTGCATCTCTGAAGCCTCAGAAGGAGCCCGCTGATGAAGTCCTTCAGCAATACCCTGGCGGATTGCCATAGAAATGAGGGAGGCTAGAGGAGGAGAAATTTTTGGAACATCTTGGACAGGAGAAGAATGATCTCCCCCCCCCCCCCCAGTTTCAGAATCTGACTGAGCAGGTGCAGTCAGAGCAACCTCTTGAGTTTCAGCCTGATTATTGCTGGGCTCTGCTGTGGACACTGGAAAAACAGTGGAAGCATCAACCAAATTAGTATCACCTTGCAATGATCTATCTGGAGATAGAGAACGAGTATGAGATGGCTGTGATCTAGTAGCCTGAACATCTGAGGGAGGAGCGATTACAGAGAGAGAGGAAGGCTGGGATGGGCCTGCGGCTTTGTTCCTATCAGCTTGAGCCTTTTTGAAAGCCCTTTCCATGGCTCTGTGGCGTCTTTCCTCATCTTTAGAGAATTTAGTTCCTTTTGAAGCAGATGATCGAGCTATTTTAGAAGAAGGGTGTGTGTGGGAAGAGCAGCCCTCCCCTGGGTCAGGCCCATGCTGTTGTTTTCTTTTAGATGACTTGCAAGAAGCCTTAGAATGAATAGCGTTGGCCATTTTGGATTTCCAAATTAAGTTTTCAGAAACTTTTAAAAGGCACACAAGCCTCCCACAGCACAAATCAGAGAAAACAGTCACCAATTAACAAATTACAGGAGCCAATTTGACAGAAAACTTCCCAAATACTTGCTGTTGTGTCCGTTTTGAGATCGCTGAGATTGCTAGCCGTCCAGCTTGGCGCGACAAACACAGGCGCGGCAAGAACTTCGCACCAATCAGCTGTAGAGCCGAAGCTCACAGCCCTTAGTAATCTTCCAGAATCGCCAAAAAAAACGGCTCCACAAGGCTCCAAATGATTTTTGTGGGCTCAGAAATGCCGCAGAGCAAGCTCGTGGGCGGAAGAGAAAAAAATTTCTAAATGGTTCTGCCAGCCGGCAGACCAAAGCCGCTCCAGTGGCTCAAAGCGGGATCTGGCAAAAGCCTTTTTCGCTCCAGTTATATTCAATTAGAAATAACCAAGAATAAAATAAAATAAAATAAAATAAAATAAAAAAAGCAGAGTAAATACTCTAAAATTAGTAGAGAAACTACAGACACGACTGTCCCAGAGAAGACCGAGTCGAAAAACTGGACTACACAGGAAGAGGCGGGACTTAAGAACTTTACAGAAGACCCAGTCTCATTGGAGCAAGGCAGTGTCACTCCCCAGGCATGACTGCCATGCCCACCGTCATGAGAAAATAAAAGGACGAGCCATGGTGGCGCAGTGGTTAGAGTGCGGTACTGCAGGCTAAT
Source organism: Pituophis catenifer annectens (assembly GCF_029215685.1). NCBI lineage: Eukaryota > Metazoa > Chordata > Lepidosauria > Squamata > Colubridae > Pituophis > Pituophis catenifer. The sequence goes on along the minus strand of NW_027256881.1, from coordinate 66,327,972 downwards.
TCTACTGACTGCCGGCTGAGTGCAATTTGGCAGTTCAAATCTCACCAAGTTCAAGGTTGACTCAGCCTTCTATCCTTCCAAGGTGGGTAAAATGAGGACCCAAATTGCTGGGGGCAATATGCTGACTCTGTAAACCGCTTACAGAGGACTGTAAAGCATTGTAAAGCGGAATATAAGTGCTATTGCTATTGCTATTGTTATTCATGGAAAAATGAGTCCAAAGGAGTGGCTGAGGGCTTTCTCCATATTAACACTGATTGGGACAGGCCTTGGAGAAAGAAACTGAACCAGTGCAATACTGTGCTGCCCAGCATCATCCCCCATAGCCAACCCAAAAGGATACCATGGTTGATAGTATCAAAAGCTGCTGAGAGATCAAGGAGAGCAAGGATGGATGCACTACCCCCATCCTGCTTTCGCAATACATACACATAATGTATGTATAATGGTGTAACAGAATTGTGTTTATAAAGTATTTCAAATGCTTTGAACTCACATTGTTGGAATAAAAAAAATACTCTAGTTCAATCTTCTGCACATTCAATAACTTTAATTAAATTCCACAGGATTTATACCTAAACGCATAATACTGAAGTCGTACAGCCCCATTCCAAGAAATGCCATGAAAAAAAATTAATTCCTTAAGGAAGACCAATTTAATGTGATTTGGATTTTTTGTATAGGACATCTAAAATAATTACAAGGTGTGTTTTTTTAAAGAAAAAAAGGAGAATGCACTTTTGCATTTTCTATAATTTCCCAAAACCAAATATATTGAGATCTTGCAAGAAGAATATTTTATACCAATTAAGCTGGGACTCATTATTATAAAAAGTATTTACTCTAGTAAAAGCAATTGAATCTAAGTTCCAAAGACTTTCTATCCGGAGCAACATCTAACAGTATACCCAACTTTGTTCATAGAAAGATTGTCTGAGTTTATCTTTTTTACCTTCTATTTTCTATCTATCAGAGGAGTTATAGATTTTTCTTATGGATTATGGACAGTATGAATTATGCAACCAAAAAATTGCTTCTTTGTTTCATCCTGAAATAAACTTCGGGAGAGTTTTGGTACAACTTGCTGTGCACTTGTGTGTGTGTGTGTGTGTGTGTGTGTGTGTGTGTGTGTGTGTGTGTGTGTTGCAGGTAGTCCTTGATTAACAACTGGTCACTTAGCAACTGTTCAAAGTTATGGCAGACACCCCCACCCCAAGTTATTTGACCTGGTCCTGAAGTTACAGCCACTGCAGTACCCCCACTATCATTCACCCTTATAACCAATCACAAAGACACTGCAGCACCCCCCACTTATCTCCCTCCATCTACCCCCCATATCTTTACAAGCTTTGAGCCTTCTTCCCACTCCACCTGCCCCACATCGTCCTCTTTACTTACCTTTCAAAGATCTCCAAAGCTCCAGATTTTGGATTAAGGAAGCAAAATGGATCACTTTGTTGCATGGCTGCCCAACACAGTGTTGGGACATTTTCTGAGCAGCTGCACCAAATTGTGGTTGCTTAGAAAATGGCCACTTCCAGAATCGCACGATGTGATCATGTGATAAAGCAATCTGTTCTGCTTTCCTAATTCAATCTGAGAAATTCTGTGGAAAGCTCCTGAGTTTTGGAAATATTCAAAAGTTTAGGGCCCAATGGGTAACGGGGGGGGGGGGGAGAAACAGTTGCAGGGACTCTGAAGGGGCAGCAGACCTAAGGGCTGTAGGGATCCCAAGGGGTAAGAAGCGAAGTACAGGGTGTCTCAAGAGGTGGGCGGGGCTTTGGGAGGCTCAGGGCAAGTGGGCCTGGACCAATGCTAGGCATCCTAGGGCCTCCCCCACCCCTGATGCACCCCATGCTCCTCATATCAACCTGCAAGGTCATTTAATGACCGCATCAGAGAGAACAGGGGGTGAGGGTTATTAAGCAAGACTGTCTCACTTAATTACCTCATCAGTTGAAATGAGCAGACTCCATTATGGTCGTAAGTCGAGGACTACCTGTAACTAAAATAATGTACCAATAAGTTGTTATTAGGCTGAGCCACAAATCATTTCTGCTATTTGGAAGATCTTCAGAGAGGCTATAGACAGGATGATAATTCAGGTTCAGGTCACACAAAGTAAGTCCAATGAATACTCAGAACAAGTTTTTCACACTATATATAGATGTATAGAGATTTGATTTACATACAGAGTAAGCATTCCAATGGTACCTCAAATACTGGCTATTTAAAATTTAATGTCTGTCCTCAAGCCCTGTTCCTTCCTTCCTTCTGCTTTGGTCAGTCCATAATGCACAATGAAGATTCAATGAAATTTCAAAAACTTTCATGCTATTATGGAATTATGTTCCGATTGACCTAAAATATGAAGGTTAAAATCTATGCAATTCAAAAAGTTTCTCAATCTACTACCTGTTCGATAATCATTAACTGATTACTAAGGATACTTACTTGCTACTGAAAAGTTGTTAAGAGGATATGGTAGATCCACATCTTGCGGCTTCTCCTTATATCCTATGAAGGAGCCATCTGTCTTCAATAAGAAGTATCTTGGCCTCCAATTTTTTATGTATTCCCCTATATAAAAAAATATTATTAATATAAATGATATCTGAACTTCTGCCTGAAATAGAATGGTCAACCAACCAGAAAAATGATAATTTCATTCTCTATTTAACTTCAGTTCAGATAAAACAAATAGACTGAGTGGAGTTGCTTAATTTTTTGTATTTTTAATGAAACATGAACCCTAAACATGATTTACAAATAAAACTAATTTCATGGAAATTGTAACCTAATGAAAGTGTTTGTGTGTGTGTGTGTGTGTTTAGTAAGTGTACATTCATAAAATATCAGGCGGGCTGCAAAGCAGCTGTTTTAAGCCATCAAGAGACTGCAACTGTTTTATGTGTTCATATCTTAAATCCTGAAAGGCATACTGCCTGGTTCAAAATTCCTATTATTTCCATACTTTGTTGACATATGTAACTGTTGCAAATTCATTTATGCATCTATTACCATCGTAAAACCTAAAAAACATTAGGCCATTGTGTTCTATTCTTATCCACTGTTCTTGCAGTGGTATTCATATAAATATGTACAGGGTTTACAGATATTGGCGTGTAAGAAATTTATTTACCAATAAATTTATTTACCAAATTTATTTACCAATTTATACTGAAATACAGAAAAACAAGCAACCAGCCTTAGCTAATCTTGAAAAAACTAAATATGATTAGGCCTGACCACAATCCACATTCCAAAGTTTTAGCCTAGGCTGACATTTTTCTTTAAAATCTCTCAATGGTTATAGCAAATTATTTCAAAAATACATTTATAAGTATTATATTAATAATTATTAAATATTAAAAATAATATGTTATTATAGTATTTTATAATAGTAAGTTATTTCCATAAAGCTGCCAAAAAGATTTTATCGATGAGCTCGGTAGTTGCACTAGATCTAAAACAGTTTGTTTGTCTGGGGGTTGGTTTTGGGAGGGTGGGGAGAAATAAAAATGAGCTTATACCCAGATAACAACAACAAAATATACCAAAACTGTTTCCTTTTTTCCTCCAAACTTTATTTACAAATCACAAAAAACACAAAGTCACAATCCAGGAGACTATTCACTGATAGGGGTGGTATCACTGGAAGGATCTAGCTGAATGTTGAATGTGACTGTGTGTTTAGTGTGTATGTGCGTGCCCAACTTTTCTGAAGACAAGAATACTTATAGAACTTTGAAAAAAGTATCCCAGAAACAATTACAACCTGATATTTCTTATGTAGATATGTGTACATGTGATTTTTATGTTTGAATGCTTCTTCTTTTTCCTCCTCCATTTCTTTTCATCTGTTTCATCTCCCACTGCTCATTTGTGAAAGATTTTTCATTCCTTTCACTCCTATTCAATATGGCTTTTTTTTTAAAAAAAAAGGAAAAATGGAAATGTTGACATTGCTTTGCCACCTACAGCTTTAGATGACAAGTATTCAACATACATTGTTCAAACATGTATGCTTGATTAAACTCACTTAATCAAGGGCACATAGCAACAATTGGGGCTGTGTAGGGATCTGGAGGCAAAGGGAAAAATGTGATTATACACACAAACACAAATAACCACACATACACAAGCTAATCTAAATTGGATTTATCAAACAGGATTTTAACATCTCTAAGTTTCAAATTCTATCCATGTTTTTGTTCTAAAAAGTTAACGTTCCAACTGAAGACTTTCAGTTACAAATTCATATAGGGAGGAACTACGAAACCACAATTGGAACCTGCAAGTTGGTCATTAAAAAAATGGTTGCTAATTGAAGCAGTGACTTTATTTCAGCTTTCCTTTGCTTTATAACCTGTGAAGGATATAAAAGCAAGAATTGGTCATAAAGTTACCTTTTTTATCCTTACCGTAACTGCAGTTGCTAAATTGCTAAAGCTGCTAAAGTTGCTAAAGCTGCTAAACAGGGATTGTCTATAAATGAATCGGCACAAAATGACAGCATGTTCTTATAGGTTGATAGTATTGATAGTATAGTATAATCAGTCATTTATGATTACACAAAATCATCTATTTAAACTTCTAATCCACAGATATTAATTTCAGGAAATAAAGTTATTGATCAATATGTATTAAGAATCTATATAATTTGCATAAAAACCCTTCCCCACCACGTTTTTAAAAACTTCCTCTAAAAAATATCCTCAGAAGTACATAGTACATACAAACAGAAATGACAAAAGTAGAGAAATATTATGGAATATCAGGAAATATTCATAATAAAGAGAAGTAAATAAATCAAAACAAATGAGAATTGAATCACTCATATCAGTTCAGCTAAAATTATTCTTTAACTGAAAGACTACAACTGTATTATAAATATTTAATTTTGGTAATTAACTTAAATACATTTATATCAATTCATAAATACAAATAACTGTATAAACGAAGTGTAATAATTATAAGAAATATGAAAGTAAATTTCCCCCAAAGACAAATACAAAGAAGAATACACCATATTAAAACGCAAAATGAATACATCATGAATGAAATCATCAACTGAAACATTAGTAGTAGTTCTGCTTTAGACAATTATTTTCTTCTTGCTGTGTTAAATATAAAGTAAACATACCCTGTCATTCTTTTTCTTACAACTAAAGAACTCTAATTCTGTAAATGCACTGGAGAAAATTACTTAATTCAAATAAATTCTTCTGGTCAAAGAATTTGAAGTTATTATAGAAAAATAATATCAAATAAAATTTGCCAATTAATTTAGGTATAGCAGAGAAAACTGATACAATTTATTACTCTTATAAATAAAAGAAGTAATTGTATTGGGAAATTATTACAGAGAATGGATTTAGGCAATATGTAAGTCAATCAAAATATGTAAACTAATATATTTACTTCTGTCACTGGACATAACAAATTCTAAAGAGCCAAAAAAACCAAAACAAATGATAAACCATCACAAGACTAGATAGCATTTCTTAACAATTTTGTTCCAATGCACATTTAGATATACTTATAGTAAAACTGATAAATAGGACGAATGCAAAGTCCATACAATCAAGTAAAAACAAGGTGAAGGCTATCAATGTGCTAGTTCGTGGTACAATGAAAGAGAAATATTATTATTATATAGGATTTTGTTATTATCCAACAAAAATGACATTGTATTTCTGAGATCTACACATGTATAGTATCAGCAGTGTTTGCATAAAATTGTTATTTGGCCCATTTAAAATTACAGTAAAAAATTATATTATTAAAAAAATATTTCTCTACTTCCAGGCAAATTTCAGGTCAGGGTCAATTACAATTTTTACTTTTTCAGAAACAAGTGCATGCAACACTCAACAATTGATCAGTGTCATGGTCACCAAATGTCAGACACCACCATTAATTTGTCCAAGGGATGGGGAAAATAGCTGGGGAATTGAACCACTGAGTAAAAGATACTTGCACCTTTGTACTACCAATGGTAAATCACCTGTTTTCTTTGGCATCATTCTTGTTTGCAATAATGGTTCATAATTAACACTGCTTGTAAGACTTCTGCCAAGTCCTAATGTAAAAACCAGGAGGTCTGTGATTTCCTATAGAGTCCTAGGTCATGAAAGGCAGACAACTGGAGGCTGAATGGAATTCAGCAGGATCCCACAGCTTAATTGCCATAAGGTCATTACCATAATGCACTGTTATCTTGTAGTCCAATCTGCATGTAAATTCAGAATTGCAATAAAATTATTCCCAAATGTCAGCTCAAAGCTGATATAAGATACTGTGATCAATGGTACCAGAAGTGATACCAGAATGGTACAGAAAGATCAAAGAAATCAAGGAGAATGAACAGAACCAAAATTGTACCAGATGGGTCACTGGGACAATTTTTGGAATTAAATCAGTTATGGTAGCCATCTTGGGCTAAAAATCAGCATTTTTATCACTATCAATAAATGCCAAAATAACTGTAAATTCCATTGAAGCAGCCACAAGTTTCTTAAATATCATTCCCTCAGGAATAATGGCTTCCAGATTTTGGTCACATTCTGTAGGATAGCCCATTTGAAATAGCTTGCTTCAAAAACTGTCCTATTATGGACTGTTTTGCCCTGTTAAAGGTCATCACAATGAGTTTTAGTAGTATCCAGATATAATTATTTAATATTAAACAATTATAGGTGAAACCAGTTTGGTTTAGTGGTTAAGGAACCAGGCTAGAACCAAAGAGATCATAAGTTCTAGTCCTGCCTTAGCCAGCTGGGTGACCTTGAGACAGTCATTTTCTATCAGCCCTAGAAAGGAGGCAGTGGCAAACCACTTCTGAAAAAAAGCTTGCCAAAGAAACCCTGCCAGGGACTTGTTCAAGCAATCTCTGAGAATTGACACAATTGAATGAAATTACAGCTGAGTTTACAAACTATCCTCAATCAGAAAAATAAACCAGTATATTTTTAGCAAAATGTGTGAACTAAGTCTGTGATATTTTTTCTCAGAAAACATGCACAATATTGTACTATTATATGCATAGAATAGTTTACATATTAATAGCACTGGCAAGATCTTTAGTAGGACCAGACCAATCAAACTGACCAAAATGAACATACAAGCTTCTGGGTTCTCTAGACTATAACATTACTCAATAAAATGTATATATGTTTTTCATATCTATTTATTTTTACTTATTTATTTATTCAATTTCTATAGCCACTCAACTCAACCAAGTAACTCTAGGCAGCTTACAATTCTAAAATTCTAAAAATTCTAAAAATTCAAAAAATTAAAACAATAAGATTAACCACAAAATAAATAAGTACACACAGCAGCTGTGATGATTAACAAACGAACAGTAAAGCCAAATAATGGGGCTCTTAACATATTCCAAGCCAACACAGGTGGAGACATTCTAATCTATGAGGGAAGAATATTCCATAAGGCAAGGGCTACAGTAGAAAAAGCCCATCTTCTAGTTCCTGACAGTCAATCCTTTTTGATTCTAGTCATTCCTTTTTCATTCAAGATGATCCCACAGATAACCCAATCCCAAGCCATGTAGGGCTGTAAAGGGGACAACCAGCACCTTTATCTTATGTAGAATTTATCACATTTTAGAAAGTTTTGAAATTTTAACATTTCTTTATAATTTTTAATTATCTTTCATTGTCAAGCAAAATTAAAATAAGTAATGTTTCAGCAAAAACATCTTTTAGTAGCCAATAATACTTTGATAAAAATCAAAAATTAAGATTTTCAACTAAAAACTTGCTAAAAGCATTAATTCTAATTATTATTATTTATTTTAGTTATTAAATTTATTTGCTGCCTATCTCATTTTGAAGTAACTTCTTAGGTTTATATTGTCCTAAAAAAAGGACGTTGGTTTCACCTGATATGCTCCTTCTCGATGAGTGGAGATAGCATCCAGGAATGGGTTGTCCTTGTCTGCTAGCCAATAGGACTGAGTTTGTCAAAGCTGTGAGGACACGCTTACCCCAATGGTTCCCAGCTTTTGGCGAAGGCTGAGACAGACCCAACATGCTATGGTCAGAAGTTCTTACCCTGATGGGCCGAGGACCAGCCCGGCATCAGGGTAGGGCTGGATGCTATCTCCATTCAATGAGAAGGAGCGTATCAAGTAAGACCAACGCCCCTTCTCCATTGCAGTGGAGATATCACCCAGGAATAGGACATACCAAAGTGGTCTTGCCCTTACGAGTGAGCCACAGTTTGGTCCGAGGTCCCCTCATCCGCATGCACCCTCTGGAGGATCCGCCTACCAAAGGCCACCTCAGCCGAGGCATAGCTGTCCAGTTGTAGTGCTTGATGAAAGGAAACAGTGAGGACCAGGTAGATGCACGGCAAACCTCTTCCAGAGAGGCTTGCGTTGCCCACGCCACACTTGTGGCCGTACTCCTTGTGGAGTGTGCCATTATACTCTTGGGCAATGGAAGGGCCTGTATCGCGTAAGATTTGGCGATACATGCCCGAATCCAGTGGCCCAGGGTCCTAGGGAGATCCCTAGGGAGGTCCCTCCCTGAATCTTAGGGAGACTGGCTGGAATGACACAAAGAGCGACACCGTCTTCCTGAAAGTGGAAGTTTATTTGATATAAATTCGGAGTGCTCTCCTGACATCCAGTGTGTGCCACTTCTTTTCCAGGGCGTGCACTGGATTGGGGTAGAAGTTGGGTAAGATAAGCTCCTGGGCCCTGTGGAACCATGAGTTCAGCTTCGGGTATGAAGGAAAGATCCAAATGCAAGATCACTCTGTTCGGGTGGAACACACAGAGATCTCTCCAGACGGATAATGCTGCCAACTCCAATAAATAAACCCTATAAATAGTTTTGAAAAATAAATTGCTACATCTCTGACACAAACCAGCAGACAGAGCACAGTACAATATTGTATACTATTTTCACAATGTGAATCAAATATATTTTTTGTTAGCATACATCTTGTTAGCATACATCTAACTAATCCAGATTACATTTACTAATTAAATTAAGAGGAGGCTTAAAGAAGCAAAACAAACCACTCTTATACTATCTTTTGAAATACTTAGGGTAAAGTTTAAATATATGTATATTTAGTGGATTCCTAAATCTATAGCCAATTTACATGAATCAATTTAAGTGACCAAAAATAATATCAGATGTTATTCTGTTATCATATGTTTAAACATGACAATTTAATAGCATAAACAGCTATAGCTTACCTATTGTACAAAACTGTCTCCAAGCACGTATAAAGGAGGGAAAGGGGAAAGACAGTGATGAAATGGGGCGCTGGTCCTACCTGACACGCAACTTCTCGTTGAGTGGAGAAAGCAGCCAGTGTGGGTAGTACTCGCCCAATCAGCCTAAAGGACTGAGTCTGTCAATCAAGTTAAATCCGCCCTTGTTGCCGGGTAGATCCAGCTTTTGGCGAAGAACTGAGAAAGACAGACCCGGTGTGCGTGAGAAAAGGAAAAACGGCCAAAGGCCGGCAAGCGGGAAGTAAGGAGAGTGAGAGAAAAGGGAACCAGACTGGTACAGGGAGGATCTGGCTTCTGTCTCCACTCAACGAGTGGGTGCGTGTCAGGTAGGACCAATGCCCCTTCTCCATTGAGAGTGGAGACAGCAGCCAGTGTGGGACATACTCAAGTTCACTGTCCCTAGATCTGGGGGGGACCAGGCTGGCTTGAGCCATCCTCCCTGTCAACAACCCACTGTAACACCTGACGTCCAAATGCCGCCTCAGATGAGGCAAAGGTGTCCAAGGTATGGACGTTCAAGGTATGCCAATGGCATTCACGAGGGTGGGCTGGCCGTGGACAGAAGTTCGGAAGAATCAGCTCCTGTGATCGATGAAAAACAGAATTAACCTTCGGCACGAAGGTAGGGTCCAAGCGAAGAACCACACAGTCCGTGTGGAACACACAGAGATCAGCACGGGTGGACAGAGCAGCAATCTCGGAAATGCGGCGAGCTGACGTTATGGCCACCAAGAAGGAGACCTTACAAGACAGTAAATGGAGACTTGCCGTCCGCAGGGGCTCATACGGAGGACACATAAGTGATTCTAGAACCAAGGGAAGGTCCCATGTGGGGTAACGGTGCAGAACAGGTGGAGACAAGTTCGTAGCGCCACGGAGGAAACGGCGGATCAACGGATGTCGTGCCAAAGACGAAAGAGAGCCGCAGGTAAGCACAGAGGAAATGGCTGCCACCTGGCGACGCAAGGTATTAGGTGAAAGTCCATTGGAAAAACCCTTCTGTAAAAACACAAGAATGTCCACAATAGAAGCCTGTAGGGCAGAAATACCACGTTGATCACACCACGAACAGAAGGCCCACCAGGTAGCAGAGTAAATACGGTCCGTAGGGGGACGTCTAGATGCTTGAATGGTTCGAATAACATCCCCTGGAATGTTGGTCTCCCTTAACGAGCCCCGCTCAACCGCCAAGCGGTCAGCCTGAGCCAAGGAAGATCTGGATGTTTCAACACACCCTGAGACAGGATGTCCCCTTCGAGGGGAATGTGCCAAGGGGAAGCGACTGAGAGGGAGACCAAGTCCACAAACCAAGCCCTCCGGGGCCAATGTGGAGCTAAGAGAACCACCTCTGCCCGCTCGTCCAGAATTCTGCGGATTACTTGTGGAAGCAGAGACATCGGAGGAAAGGCATACAAAAGCCCCTTCGGCCAAGGGGACCTGAGTGCGTCGATGGCCTCTGCCTGAGGTTCCGGGAATTGGGCGAAGTGGGGCAGCTGTGCATTCGAGCGCGTTGCAAAGAGGTCAAGTATCGGGGCGCCGAATCAACGAATCAACTCTTGAAAGATGTAAGGATGAAGATGCCACTCCACATCGTCCATCTGTTGCCTGCTCAACCAATCGGCTTAAGTGTTGGTGACCCCGGATATGTGTTCCGCCCGAAGGGAACAGAGATGGCACTCTGCCCATAGTCCTAGCCTCAGTGCTACAGTCAACAGAGATCTGGACCTGGTGCCCCCTAGCTTGTTTAGATGTGCTTTGACGGTAACATTATCCATGAGGACTAGCACATGGGCTCCGGAAACAAGGTGGCGGAACGCTTTGAGCGCCAGAAACACCGCCTGCAACTCCAACCAATTGATTGGATGACGAGCCTCCAAATCGGTCCAGGTCCCTTGAGCCAGCTGTCCCTGGCAATGTGCCCCCCCAACCTTGAAGACTGGCATTCGAAGTTACGACCACCCGCTGGGGCTCGAGAAAGAGACAACCCGCTGACAGGGCCGGGGATTTCTACCACCTGAGCGATCTGCGAACTGAGGAGGGAACAGGAACTGGTCTGAGTGACATGCCTCTGCCCGCCTTCTGCAAAGGTAAGAGAAACCATTGAAGGTCCCGGGCATGGAGCTAAGCCCAGGGTACAATGGCAATGGCCGATATCATTTTTCCCAAAAGTTGAGAGAGTGAATAAGGGGACACAGTCTGACACCCTTCAATCTTACATATTAAGGCCCGCAAGCTGTCCTGCCGTTCTGGAGATAGGAAAACCCTACCCTGAACCGAATCAATCAAGGCTCCTAAATGGATCAGGGAGGTAGAAGGGACCAGATGGCTCTTCTCAAGATTGATAGAAAAACCATGAGAAGCCAGCGTCTCCAGAGTGAGTTGAAGATCCCTGACAGCCTGCTGGGGGGAGGAGGATAAAACAAGAATATCGTCCAGGTAGCACAGGAGTCTAACTGAACGAACTCTGAGGGAAGCAGCCAAAGCTGCCAATACCTTTGTAAAGGTACGGGGGGCAGAAGAAAGTCCAAAGGGTAAGGCCCTGTATTGGTAATGGACCCCCCCCATAACAAAATCTCAAATAACTGTGATGGGAAGGGAGAATGGAGATGTGCAAATAGACCTCTGTAAGGTCTATAGAAGAGAGGAGATCGCACTTCCGAAGGCCGTCAAGAATCGATTTTAGAGATTGCATCTTAAATTTCCGGTATATTACATACCGATTTAAACGTTTTAGGTCAAGAATGGGTCTCCACCCCCCCCCCGAGGATTTAGGAACCAGAAACACCCGAGAATAAAATCCCGTCCCCTGTTGATCAGGAGGCACAAGTTGGATAGCCCTGATCGCAAGGAGATGCTGAACCGCAGAGTCCATACGAGCTCTCTTTTCAGCATTATGAGAAAGCGGACAGCAGACAAAGGTACTCGGGAGGGGAAGGAATTCAATGGCCATCCCGGATTGTAAGGTGGTCAGGACCCATTTGTCCGAAGTGGACTTCTCCCAGGTGGCGGTGAAGAGGGCCAATCTACCACCTATGGGAGGGTCCGAGATGCAATTAGCGACAGCACTGGTAGGAACGACCTCCTCCCCTCGAAAGGGCCGCTTGGACCCAAAGGATTTACCCCGGAACCCTCTGCCCTGGGAGCCTCGAGGCCGGCCAAAATTATTGTATGGTCATGGTGGAGGGAAGAAAGAAGAGGAAGAGGAAGGACCCCCACCGTCAGAACCACGGGAAAGGGGCCATGCAGCGTAAGGAGCAAAACGGGAATCTCATCTGCAATACACCGCAGCCAACACCTTCTTTTTGTCCCTAGTTTCGGTCAGGAACGGCTCCAGCACGTCCCCAAAGAGGCGGGAACCTCCAAATGGAATAGAAGCCAGACGCCACTTATGCCTGGCATCCGCCTGCCAATGGCGAAGCCAGACCAAGCGACAGGCAGCAACAGAGGAAGCCAATGATTTTGCGGCGAATCGAGCGGTGTTAAGGATCAAGTCCGCCGAAAACTGAACCGCCGCTATGATCTTATTAAGATCCTGCTTGACTCAAACATCTTGCGATGACAATTTGTCCTGAAGTAGGCGCAGCCATAGTAACGTAGAGCAGTTGAAAAAGGACACCATAGATGCAGCCCTAATCGCCCACGCTGAACCCTGGTACGCCCGCTGTAGAACCAGGTCGGAACGTCGCTCGTCAGGTCATAAGCCTTTGTCGGGATCCCCCGGAACATTGGCATTAGGCAAAAGTGAATGGAAAAATCAATGGAAGGGAGCTGCAAGATAGAGTCCAAGTCAGAGGAGACGTTAAATTTTTTTCAGTCAGTAGACAAAGGGAGGGGAGCCGAGCCCGGAGAGGACCACTGTTTCTTGACAATGTCCAAGAAGAGGGGAGGAGTAGGAATGGTCATGACCGGTTTCACGGGCTCTGCAAACATAGGATCCAAGGTCCCAAGAGGAACAGAAGGAGAAGGCTCCGCAACAGGAGCAGACAACTGAGCCGTGTTGACAGCTTTAAAGAGCAGTGACTTAAACAAAGCTTGAGGGAACAGTCCAGAAAATGCAGGCTGGTCCGGAGGGAGGTTCTCATCCTCCGACAAACCGGAGTAACTATACTCGGCTTCAGACACAGAAGAGGCATGACTAGCGTGCGAACAAGGCGGAGATGCTGGAGCCGTATACGACACCTGATCGGAAGAGGCATGTTGTTGAGGAGAGAAAGATCTTACAGAACCTGCAATAGTCGGGGGACAAAGTCCAGCCGCTAATGACTTCTGTACTGCCACCTCTATAAGCTTCTCTAGTTGGCCCGGAAGAAGCTGACAGGAAATAGTTTCAGACGTAGAAACTTGGGTCTGAAGAGGTGGAGAGGGCCCCAGGGAAGCCTCGGGTTGCACTGGAGCAGGAGGAGCAGGAGGGCGGGAACCCCAGAGGTCCGCAGTAGAAATAGCAACTGGACAATCTCGTAAAGAGAGTTGGTCCGGAGTGACTGGACGAGGGTCTCTCGCCGGTTCCAATAGTTCGGATACTATAGAAGTAGAAACAGCAGCTGAAAGGAGGTGAGCGGTCGCCTTGTCACAATCTTGGTAAGAACCTTGTCTCTGCGCTTTTCCACATGTGTGGAAGTACCGCCATGTTTGTGACCGGTGTGGTGTGAACGGGGTGCTTGAGCAGGTGAAGGCGGGTTAAGCGGACCCTGGCTGGACGGTTGCTGGGTAGCAGGCACATTGCTTGACTGGCCATCACAAGAAGAGCCAGCCTTCTGGCCGTGCTTTGATTTAGAGGCGGCTTTAGGCATTATTACAGGAGTTAGCCCCGGCGACGATCCAACGGGCCCCCAAGGACCAATAATCTTGATAAATCAGGTGGGGGAGCGCGGGAACTCCACAAATTATAACCCTCGTCCAGCCACAGTAGTCAGAAAGTTAAAGGGAGCGCAAAGCTTCCACAAAATGGCCGCCGCAAATTAGTCACCCTACAAAATGGCGGAACGCACAGAAAACTGACAGAACAGTCACGGGAAAACAGAGCACTTAACGTAGTCTGAGTGGGAGCGCGAAGCTCCACAAACCAAGCGTAGCAGATTAAATATGAATGAGGCTGTGCTCTAGAAATGACGGGTGCCTCCGGCGGGAAACCCTCTGAAGCGCTTGCCAGCTGATCGTCAGGCGTTTAAAGGAGCGCCGCCAAACCGCCAATTTTGAAATTAGGCTAGCAATCCGACACACACTCGAACAGCAGTCTCCAATTGTGCCTCGAGCTACCTCAAACTGTTCCAATATCTAGCCCAGCAGTAACATTAAATAACAATGAGCACAGAGTCAAGAAAGCGCTGGAGGAAAAAAGTCCGTAATGTAAAAGTCCAACAAAATGGCTGGCACCGCTCCAACGGCGCGAAAAAAAACAAACAGCCAGAAAGCTGAGGAGGCTCAAGCTGTGCGAAAAGAATGAAGCCGCTGTTAAAGACGCCTCAGATGGCCAAAATCCAGAAGAAAGAGCAGAAAAACAGTCCTAGTGAGGAACAACACCCCCCCCCCCTTAGGGAATCTCCCAGAGGGGAGATTACTACTGGCAGCTCTCACGTAGATCTGTAATAGTCCCCAAGTAAAACTCACAACACTGTAACAGAAGTCCAAGGTCAACCAATTCCAAAGGACAGAAGAGAAATGCGAAGTCAGGCTATCCAAGTCGAAAAAAACATGAGAAATCCAAACCAGAAAAGGAAATATATAGCAAGTAGATACAGAGCTAGAGACACACACGCCAGTCCAGACTGAAGGACTGAGTCAAAAGCTGGATCTACCCGGCAACAAGGGTGGGATTTAACTTGATTGACAGACTCAGTCCTTTAGGCTGATTGGGCGAGTACTACCCACACTGGCTGCTGTCTCCACTCTCAATGGAGAAGTGCACTGAAACATGTTTTATGTTACTATGCAAAACTGTGCATGCATCAGAAAGCAAGGAAATAAGAGTAGGGTGTATGTCATGCTATCACCATACACATCATCATTTTTACATAAACTGTTTGCTAAGAATGCTTCTGATATTTATTTTGTTAAAAACCTAACCCCCTATGACCAAGGACAAGCTGAGGACAAGTAAGTAACAAAGAATATCTTACAATAGCTGCATCTCTTAGGAACTTCTAAGATTTTTCCTCTTTGTCAGATGCAGTGTTACCCTGTTTTCCCCAAAATAAGACATCCCCTGATAATAAGCCCAATTTGGCTTTTGAGTGCATGGCAATAAGGCCAAGCACTTATTTTAGGGTTCAAAAAAATATAAGACAGGGTCTTATTTTCGGGGAAACACAGTAGCTATCAATTAACATTCTTTTCCTTATTTGTACAACATTCCTGGCTAAGAGATTACTTTCACTCCAAACAATCTTAGTACATGTGGGGTTAAACTAGTCCTTTAAACCTGTCACTTATTAAGTTAAAATTATTTTAAATATTCCATGGAAATAGAGCTAAATATTTTAGTGCAATCTTTTTTATATTAGTCCAAAATGGCAAATTCATTCTCACCTTGCCACATGTAGGCATGTATTGGTACATATCAACATATACTACTAATACTCTGCTTTTCTAAACAATGTACATGCAAAATACAGGTATCATGACCCTAACTGGAATCTGAATTTTTGTCATTAAGTAAAGCAGTCATTAAACAAGCTATCACATGACGGTGCTTTCATCATAAAATAAAACATCAATGACAGCACCATTCACATGAGGCAAAACATCCCATGACGGTGCCATTCAACACAAAGCAAAACATCACATGATGGTGCTACAATATCCCAGCAGTTCAGGTTGCAATTATTAGGCCAGGACAGCACACTCAATAAGTATGGATTTCGTGTTTCTTCTGACCTGCATGAACTGCTTCTGCTTCAATTCTCTCCCTACTTCCTTCCACCAGGACATATTAAGAAAAGTTAGAACACAAGGCATTTAGGTTTGCTGGCTTTTTAAAGATTTTTTAAGATTTCAATCCATTAAAACAGACTAATTTAAAATAATAATACAACAAAAACCCAAATACATTATAGAATTACCATCATTTTCATTTTCCCCCCAAGTTCACTACACTAATATTTTAATCACTAATATTTTAAAAATAAAAGCTGAATTGTTTTAACAAGCCTCATTTAGGAAAAATCTTCAGTAAGGATGCACTGAAGGTTGTCTCTTACTTATATCAGTGATTTAAAAAAATTTGGGGGGAAAATGAATCAGGGAACCCTGATATTATGATAAAAATCATGTGGAAAGAGACATTTGGCAAAGTAAACTAGTATAAAATGTAATAGCACTTCAAAATATGCTGCAAACCCAAGAACCACTGCAGTTATTTTAATTTAGGTTTTCTGCACTTCCATGAGTTTATGTCCACTAGTCAATTTATGAAATCTATGACTTAGATATAAAAATGATTTAAATAGTTTGCACATTAACTAAGCAAACAATTTCACCATTCCATAAATTCCATTTATTGTTAATACTATCTACTGCCTTTATGTAAAGCTGCATAATTGTTATTTTTCATGCATATTCAGCAGTCAGGTCTTCATTAATATTAATAAATTATTAAGTTAACTTTAACTGCTACATTCATGGACTTCTACTTGGAATGTATTATATAACTATCACCTTAAGATGTCAGAAACTGCTATTGATTTATCTCATTCTGAAAGCAATGCAAAGTATCCTTATTCCACCACCTCTTTCCCATCTTATACTGTTGCCACTGATGCCATTAATTTCATTCCCAACTGAACTAGTTTCTTCCAACTTGCATATCAAAATGTATGCAATTTTGTACCAATCTCCTGTTAACCTTATTATTTCCTTTCAATTTAGTACAAGGAGTTTCATCCCATCATTCATCTGTAATTCCCCAGTATTTGTGATTCCCTAACATCACAAGAGTATGTTGCAGCATATTGTAACTATCAGGTTCAAGTGTTGATCACTGCTAAACAAGTATGGAAATTATAGTCACAATGGGGATGTGACTTAATTATCACTTATTCATTACAGAATGCTATATTTATTTATTGAAATGTTCTCCAGGTATCACTTCTAATGCATCATCCCATAATTCCTTACAATCAAAATGGATCTTTAGAAATATTTGAAAGTTTTCCTTAAAAAGTTTTCTACTTACCTTAAACAAAACAAAAATGTGCTGTACAGATATTGTGTATGTGTCATACAGATTTTTTTCAAAGACTCTACAGTAGTAAAATATAATTGAATTTATGTATTAAAATAGAAGAATGGGTAATCAATAAAATCATTTACATTCAAGCAATTGCATAGACATTATACAGAATGGAGTACTTTTCACTAACAGTATCTTACATTATCCCAATAACATATTTCTATCCTACATTTTTCATTTATTATTTAGATTTTAAGAATAAAATTTATGTTTTATTGGGTCCAGCTATTAGTTCCAACAGTAGAATAGATAATTTCTTATGACACATTCGTTAAACTTTCTTTCTATAAAACAATTACAAAGTTCAAAGTGGCACTTCAGGAAAAATAAGAATTAAATTTCCCTTTATTTTTATTTTTATTTTTATTTTTGGCCAATGGGATTTGTTAATAAAAGCCCAACTGAGTACTGCTGCCTTGATAGCTTCTTAGAATTGTTTAAATATTTGGAGAAGTCTCTAACTGTCTACTTTAGAAAGCAATCCAATGGAATGGGGAATAGCTTTTTTAAAAAATGTCCTGCTTGGTTCAGATTATCAAGAAAGAAATCTCACTAGTTCTAGGACCAAAATAATTTATCCTATGATTTCACAGGATTGCTAAGTTAGTGGAAGATCTTTGAATACTCAGAAGCACAAAGTCTTCCCGTTCCCTTCTTTAAAAAGAGAGAAAAATATACATCCTGAAAAAATTCATCAATTTGAAAATGTGAATTTACAGTGCACAGATTATAAATAATATACCCATCTGTCTCTTGAAATAACCACTCCAAGGCCATAGGGTTTGTATTCAGTGTTTTTATTTCCCTTATAGTGACCATTTGTAGTTCTTTCATGTCTGTCTCATAAGATTTTATTTTACAGCACTCTTATGAGTTCTTCACAACTCAGCAAAATTCTTAATAAAAGCAAACTTAATATTTCAGTTGTCTTCTGCTTGCTAATTTTAAATAGGCTGTACACCGCCCTGAGTCCTTTGGGAGAAGGGCGGTATAGAAATAAAATTATACTTATACTTAATTTGTCAAAAATGTTTATCTACGAAGCAATACTTTTTAATATCTTCAAAAGCAACATTCTTGCTGCTCAGTCTAATTCTTTTCTCTTTTCAAACAAAAAAGCAATACTTTGGAAATAATTTTTCAAGTATAATTTTCAAGGACAAACCATAATAATCAATCAGGACTTCACAATAAGTATGATTTTCAAACTAATGAATCATATATTAAGCAATATATTAATAATGTCAATTTATTTATTAAAAATGAATCAAAAGCTAACTAAAAAGGGCACTAAAACACATTTAAATATATCTAAACAAATATGGCTAAATGAAATTTCTATTTCATAAAAGCTATGATAATTTAATCATCTTTTACTATTAGCATAACATTTCAGTTTGAAATCTTAGTAATTTCATTGCATCTTAAATAAAATCAAACTAACATAACATTGTAAAGAAATATACTTCAACCACAGCCACTCACTTTTTATATCTGTTCTTAATATTCCACATTAATCTTTTCGCAGTATCATTTCTAACCTATAATTTATTTAATACTTGCATTATATAATCTAATTTTCTTCCTTTTTTTACTTATCCAGAAAGCTACCTTATAAATAAAACTCTTACATCTTACCAAGGAAATCTATTATAACTTTCGTTATATTTTCGTGAGACACTGCACAGACAAAGCAGTAATACCTTTCCAAGCTGAGCTGCTTATCAAAGACATTACATGTGATGAAAAAGATACTTAAATTAATATCCTCTTCTTAATATCTTTAATTTTTTTTGTTAGCATTTAACATTGGAAGAGGAAGGGTTTCTCAGTAATACTTTCTCTGAAACTGTACATTTGATTTGTACCTATTGAGATTATGGCAAATTTAAAACTGGAAAAATAGATAACTGTTTTTAAGTACACGCAATTTATACTAATGTGTGAGTATCTGGATGTAGATATGATTATCAGAGTCACCACTAATTCACTAGAAAACTATAAAATCACCTGTAGCTGTGGTATGAACCACCTATTCAATAACTAAACAACTATTCATGAAAATGAACTTTCTATTCCAAAACTATACTATAAGAAATGAAAATCAACTTGAATACCAATACTGTATACTGCTTAATAAAATATAAATACCATGAAGCTGACTGATTATAAAAGAGTACTAAAGAAAATTTGTTAAAAGATAAAAAGCATGACCAAAGATTTTATCAGATCACTACAATAACAAAATGTATAGCACTACATTGAACAAAAAATACATTAAATAATATTATGCTTATAAGTGTGCAGTTATCTAACCATTTAAGTAAAATTTAAGAAAATGTACTTTTTAATAGTTTAGGCAATTGAACATTAATATCCTAAACCAGAAAAAGAATTTTGTGATGACTTGTACATTGGAAAGTAACTATATTTTCCGTATCTTCTGAAAATAACTACAAAGTGAACTATAAAGATCACTATAATTATAGAGAAAATAACTATAAACTTGACAGGAGAGGTTTATACATTTCTACTTTTAAATTATCTAAAATGTGGTAGGATATAAAGCATCTGTTTATACAGTGATATTAAATACTACTTTATCAAAAAGTAACAATTTCACCAAACTTCTAAACTATTAAATAAAGTTGGCTTAACTATTTTAAGAGGTACTTATGGATGTAAATAATGAAGGACAGGGAAATATTCAACTCCTAAACTAATATTCAAGATGAAAGGAGGAAGGGAGGAATCAGAATAATTAGTGTGTATCTTCCCTCCTAACCAAGCCCCCACATACATTTATTCTGTATGTGCACACACAGCAGCAGCATCATAAACCGTCTCAAGTTCTTGCCATTATTCAGTTCGACATCTGCACATGTTTATGCGTCTCTCCAAACAACCTCTTGAACACCCTGCTGGAGCTGTCATTTTTTTTTCTTCTCCTATCTGGCAGATGGCAAGTCAACAATCGGCATCAACAGCAGCCGAATATTTTTTTTCCTCCATTCTACCCCCTCCCAAATAGACACAATAATAACTTCTTTGTGCTTTGCTACAATGCAGCTGCTTAAACCATTTCGCTACAAGGCTGCTTTGCTTTAATAATAATTTTAAAAAAAAGAATCCCTTCTGTCAAGTTAAAAAGCAGCATAATGTTAAGCAAGCTAAAGCCACAGCACAGCTGCAAACGGGCAGACACATTGACAGCTCCTCCCTTAACAAAGACTTGTGAATTGAAGGGGGTTCATCTGAGGCTCACACAGTAATTAGTATAAAAAAGTCCGACAGCCTCTATTATACTAGGGAAAAAACTGGACAGAACTGGGCTGCTGTTTTGCGTCAAGAATTCTACTGCAGAGTAGATAAATCATGTTGGGTTTTTCCCTTCTCTTTTTAAAGACAGTAATAAGGAGGATGAGAAAAGCTAATTTGAAAACTTGGACACAGTAATTGTACCATATGGCGAGCATTTATCCCTTCTGAAATACATGCAAACAGTCACTTACATCCATAGTGCTTTGTTTTACAGTTGTTATTCTATCACATTCATAAAGATGGATAAGAATATCCAATACGCAAGGGAAGTGGAGCATAATTACCAACAAAATGCCTAGGCAATGTATTAGCTTTGCAAAGAAATCTAGCAAGTTGTGAAACAATCCTAGTCTCCCCCCCCCATAATAATTCTTTTGAGAGGATCGGATAGAGATAATTTAATAATAAAATATCTTAATATTTAAAAAGACTAATTATAATAGTCTTCTTGGGAATATCTGCAAAGTGCCACAAGAAACCTCAGTGGATTGATCAAAATATACAAACAAGTATATGTACTGTATATACTTCATATAGTAAAATTTAACAGAAAGATTTATCATTCTGTAAAGGAAAATACCTATGGTTCATTTACCTTTCAATTAACTAAAATATAAATTGAAAAATGAGAATGAAAATCTAAATTAAAAATATTGATTAAAATACCATATAGATCTGGGTTTTTAATAATTACATGTTTTTAATTGCATAAGAAAAATTATGGTAAGGAATAATAGAAATTTAAATTCCACCCCAAAACATATGGGTAAATTAAAATTTTAATTAAAAAATTTCCTAAATAAAGTAATGAAATATAGAAACCAGCAATTCCACGTACACCTCCAACTTAATTATATTTGGGGATAGGGATAATATATCTGTTATAAACATTAATAAATAATGTACCTGACATAATTTGAATACTTCAAATAAATAAAAATACTAGAAATAGATTAAATGATTATAATATGCCACAAAGATCTTCATATATCTTTTATTTATGGTATAATGTTTGTGATTAGCTATTATTTTCTAAAAATATTTCCTATTATCAACAATAACACTCCTATTTGTAATCATTTTAACTACAAAAATCCGGGATTCCTTCAAATCTAAAATACAATATTAAAAATAAAGTACAGGTAGTCCTTGACTTACAACAGTTCATTTAGTGACCATTCAAAGTTACAACCGCATTGAAAAAAGTGACTTACGACCATTTTTCACACTTCTGACCATTGCAGCATCCCCATGGTCACAGGTGAAAATTTAGACACTTGGCAACTGACTCATATTTGATGTCTGATGCTCTGACTGAACTAGAGGAATTTTTACTTTTTCATACTGCATATAGCATGCAGTGAAACAAGCACAAAACTTTCAGTATTACTTATTCACTCAAATTCCCTTTATATATCAGTAGGTATGCACAGTACATTTAAGAAGAAAGAAATTTCTGAAGACACCCCCCTCCCCACCAAAATACTTATCAGTCTAATCATTTTTTGAAACAGTTGAATCAAGTGAGGTAGGAACCAGAAGTTCAAAAGCAAGACAGAACCTGTCAGAGAATGAATATTCATAGACTGGAATAGATCGGCCAATGGGGACGGTTTGGATAGACATGGTAACGGGTCAGCCATTGGGGACTGGCTGGAATAGGACATGGTAACAAGATCAGCCAATGTATAGGCATAGCAACTAAATCAGCCAATGAGGACTGTTTGGAAACTGAAACTGGAAGGCGCCTGAGTATGGCTCTGTATTAAACTCTGAGCTCTGAAGCTGCAAACTAGTCTGTCTGCTGAACTGAAACTGAAACTCATCTCTACTGTTCTCTTCTCTGCCTGTGTTTTTGCCTGTAACTCTCTACCACCTTGGAAGAATATGCTGTTGGTGTTGTATGTGTTGTTATGTATGTAAATAGAAGTTAATGAATCCTGCTGAATCAGTTATCTGTGCTTTCTGGATGTGATTTCTGCAACAAACTCTGACAGAACTATTATATAGGCACTGAGCAGAAGTTTCTTAATTTTAAGGCCAAGAACAGAATGGTCAATTTTATGTTAACTGAAAAAAAAAATTAGAAAAAAGCCTAGAATTTAAACCAAGTATTTTTTTTGTGCTCCACAGAATTAGTATTACATCTGCAATAAAGAAGCTTCTCTTATCATAAGATGATTTCTAAATATGGGGCTAAGTATCTGAAGAACGAAATTAAACATCATGTCTGATATGAGTTCTGACATTTCTAAAGGTCTGAGGTTCTACCAATCCACAGAATGAATAGTGAATTTTCTTAAGAGTGGTCATTCTATCAAAGTCACTCAAGATCACATTCAGGAACTCACAATGAGCCTGAAAAAGACCTCCAGGGATCTGCAGGCTACTTGGGGTTGACTAAAATCAGAATTCACATCATCAGAAAAGCACTGGTAAATATGGGGAATTAATGGAAGAACAAGGCAGAAGCCAGTGCTCATTAAGAAAACTGAGGCCAATTTACCTGAAAACATCTAGATCAGTGATGGCTAACCTTTTTGCCGTTGCGTGACAAAAGCGGGGGGAGCATGGGGGGTCGCGTGCATGCCCAGACACATAATTCAATGCACCCCTCCCCCGCGCATGTGTGCATGACCCCCCTGTGCTCCCCCCGCTTTTGGCATGCAATGGCACGGTTTTTTCGCTCTCCCCAGGCTCCAAAGGCTTTCTTGGAGCTTGGGAAGGGTGAAAACGACCTTCCCCACCCCCCTGGAGGCCCTCCGGAGGCCATAAACAGCCCATTTCCCATCTTCCGGTGGGCCTGGAAGGTTCGAAAATCAGCTGGCCAGCGCGTAAATGCACGCTGGAGCTGAGCTAGGGCAACGCTCACATGCCCACAGATATGGCTCCGCATGCCATCTGTGGCACACGTGCCATAGGTTCACCATCACGGATCTAGATGATCCTCTAGTTTTCTGGAGAAATGTTCTATAGACAAATGTAGCAGAACTTATTCTGCTACATGCTTAGAACTTGTTTTTCTAGGATTCAGACTTTTACATACTCTTCTTTTCTTTTCTTGCATCAGTTAGACTCTTTTAATGAAGTTCAGTTTGGGCCTGTTATCTCAGAGACGTCCTCTTGTCAGATTTCAAGTCCCTACACCTGTCTTGATATTTCTAGTATGATTAGAAATAGATTCTTGGCAGCTGATAGATGTAAGCAAGGAGTGCTGCTAATTAGAATCGTAATTAACAGGAAGACTTATCTATATGAATTCTGAGAATGGCTCCAGAGAAGAACCTAGAGACAGAACTAAGTCAGAAAGGTACTACTGTATGCAATTCCAGGGGTCCATTTATTGCCATCTTGCTATTACTGAGTTCATAATATAACAACTGTAATGTTGGGGGGGGGAGTTAATTTTGTTTTTTATTGGCTTTGCTTTGGCTACCTTGATTAAGAAACCTTGACTAGGCTTGCACTCCTCATTTACCATGTGCTATAAATGATAGGAAATCTTGTATTCCAAGAAACTTGGCACTGTACAAACTATGGTCCCTGTCCACCCATCTTTACACATTTTGCCCACCCTTGTCAAGTGTGCTTATGAAATTCCAGAGGGGGGTCATAGTCAATAGTTTGAGAAACCCCATTTAATATAAATCAATAATGCTAATGCTAATACTAATGCTAATGCTAATGCTTCTTTTAGTTCAGGAATACAACCAGGTTAACATTAAATCTACAGCCGATTTCTGATGACACCCAACTCCAGTATTTAAATGAGGAAGAATTAGGAAAAATCTGCATCTGAGTTAAAGTTTTAATAGACTGAACTGAATTTTTAAAAATTCCAAAATTTTATTACAAATACATAAGTATATATATTATGTCACAGGAGGAAGAAAATATTAGGTATGATTGATGCCTTGAGTTATTTCTAAAAATAATGAAAATGGATATTAAAAAGTGGTTATAGATTAGATTAGATTAAATTAGATTAGATTAGATTAGATTAGATTAAAAATAAAATTAATAAAATAAAATAAAGATAGTGTGGCATAGTGTAATGGTATATGGGGAATGACCTTAGAAGATAGGAGCAAGGGTTGCATGTTGCTTTGCTGCCATGCATTTAGACAAATACTGGTCCCAGCTGTTGTGTTAGTTGTATCATGGCATTCTGTATACTGGTTACTTGTACATCCAGGGCTACTACTGTGTTTCCCTGAAAATAAGACAGGGTCTTATTTTCTTTTGAACCCCGAAATAAGGGCTTGGCCTTATTATCGGGGGAGTCTTATTATTTTGGGGGTGCAGGAAGCCCTGGGCTGCCTGCCCACTCACAGCCAGGAGTCCGGCAGAGAGGGGCTCCCTTTGCGTGCCGCCATCAAGCCCCTCCCCTCCCGCGGGGTGTGTGTGTAGAACGTGAGTGGCCCAAAGGCACCAAGCCGCATGACTGCCTGTCCCCACACCCCGCTCGCACACCTCCCAGGCCTCACCACGTCGATGTGGATGAAGCCGGTGAGCACCAGGTCCTTGAGCTCATAGCCAATGCCGCCTGCGCCCACCACCAGCACCTGTGCAGAAGCCATGGCCTGGGCCAGCTCTCCCTATAGGGTCCAGCTCCAGTCGTCACCATAGAGTGGGAAGCACACTCCCAGAGTGGCCACTGCCCTGGCTGGAGTTTGGAAGCCACAGAGGCAGCGTTTGCGGGAGAGAAAGAAAGACTTCTGCAGCTTCTGCTGCTTTCCTTGCATGCAGCCAAAAGCAGAAGCAGCAGAAGTCTTTCTTTCTCTCCCCCAAACTCTGCCTCTGCAGCTTCCAAACTCCAGCCAGGGCAGCAGCCGCTCTGAGAGTATGCTTCCCACTCTATGTTGATGGTCACCAGAGGCTTCCCCTTTCCCCCTGCTCCTCTCCTTTCTGATCACCCCGCGGTCCCCCCACCTGAGTGCTGACCAACCAGAGCACCCGCTGGCAAGCCCAGGAAGCCCTTCCACCTCGGGAGTCACCGAACTAGACAGCAACCAGGCCAGACTCTTCCTGAGGAAAGGAACTTCTCAGGACCCTTGCCCTCCCTCCCTTCCTCCCACAGGTCCACTTTACTCTTTCCAGGCACCCAGCAGCAAGATGACGGGCAGTTGTGCCGAGGGCAGCCCCGACAGACACAGCTCAGCCGGCCCAGCCACAGACAACGCTCCTCGCCCGTGGCTGAGCTTGGCCGCAGGGGACCACTGGGCCTCTGCAGGCGGCGGCGGCAACACCTGCAGTGCCTCAGCCATCCCCGCTGAGACCCGTGCCAATGTAAGAGCTTTGCTGGTGCAGCGGACTAAAGTGCTGTTAAGTAGCACTTAGCTGCCAGCTGCCTGCAATTACTGCGAATTCAAATCTCACCAGGCTCAAGGTTGACTCAGCCTTCCATCCTTCCGAGGTAGGTAAAATGAGGACCCGGATTGTGGGGGCAATAAGCTGACTTTGTATAAAAAAGAACACCGCTGGGGGGGGGCGAAAGCCCTACTAAGCAGGTATATACAAAAGTATGAAGGCTATTGCTTAACGCATTGTAAACCGCCCTGAGTCTCCTAAGAAGGGCGGCATATAAATTGAACCAATCAATCAATCAATCAATAAATAAATAAATAAATAAATTCACCAGACCTGCCGTTGTAGTCCTCCGTGACTGCCCGTCCGTGCATGGAGGCCTCTTGCCACCAGTGGTTGCCCTGCCAAGGAAGCCCTGGGGCAGCGATGCTTGCACTGGGGCTGCTGTGGCAGGCGCTCAGCAACATGGGCTATGTGGATATGGCGCTTGGGCACGGGGGCGCCGCCACCATGGCTCAGGAGCAGGGGCAGGCACTCAAGCTCTACGGTCGGTGTGCCGTGGGCAGCAAAAGAGCCAGGGGGTGCAGACGTTCGCAGTGATGTAGCTGCCTTGGGAAGGTTGGGGGGTGAGGGACCTGTGTGTGTGTGTGAGAGAGAGAGAGAGAGAGAGGAGGGGGGACTTATTTTCAGGGAAGGGCGTATATTTAGGTCCACCCCAAAAATTAGTCTTGGCCTTATTTTCAGGGGATGTCTTATTTTTGGGGAAACACGGTACTAATGCAACAAAGCTGCAGCTAGGTGTTTGGCAGATACAGGTGTCCTTTGGGATCAGAGGTCATTCCTAAAACTCAAAGCAGGAACTTTCACCTCTCTTAGGAAGAGAGTATGAGTCTTCCACAAGGTTGAGCTTACTCTTCAAGGTGGTCCAGACAAGAAGGTTGTTTACTCTGCAGCTATTCTTCTTATCTCCCAAGGTCAGTTCCACATGCCATTACACAGGTGGGTAATTAGAACTGGGAAAGTTCAGGTTCAGGCTCCACTCAGCCACACTCTCTTAGCTCAACCAAACTCACAAGATTGTTATTGTGGGGAAAAACTAAAGAAGAGAATATTGTCTGAACTGCCTTGAACTCTAGGATATGTAGTTTCTAAAATACCTAAATAGACTGTAAATGTAATACTCAGTGTTTAATCTTATCTTCCTCCGTTATCTTTTAGAATGTGGCATCTAGTACTGTGCTTAAAATGCAACCAGGAAAACGTTACAAAATCATTTATAATATATTACTCTTAAAATACGTCCAGTTAGGCTGTTGGTGATCATCTCTTATATATTTGTTCCTGTAATTCACAACTCAAACTAGGTAACATAATCAGTGATGTAGATGTTAAATACAAGAAGAAATAATACAAGTCCTGTGGTATCCTACAATCCAGAGGCTGAGAGTGGTATAAGTTAAATATGCACAGAGTCCTAGAGATTTTCCAATACATAAAATATGAGACTCTCTTCCTCTCACCAGGCATAAGTCTAGAAAACCAATTTGGGAAAACATGCCAGTCTTACTATTTAGATGGAAGAACGGCAATTAAGACAGGTGACTTTTAATAACCACAACCAAACAGATCATGCAAATCCAGCAAAACTACTTCCAGGATTGCAGTTGCCCTGAAGAATATAGAGCCACTTGAAATAGAATCAAAATAGGGTTTGGATTTGTTGTTATCTACAAATCTGATGAGTTCCCCTTTTATCCCCTCAGTTAGATCATTTATGAAGATGTTAAAGAGAATGGACGTTGGTCTTACCTGATACGTCCGTTCTCGTTCAGGAAGGGAAGTCAGTCAGACTGGGGAAGGATTTCCTCTATGCAGCATTGATCGAGTCTTGCCAATCAGAATAACTCTGCCCTCATGGCCCAGTGTTTCGGCATAGGCGTAAACTGACGTGTCTTCCTGAAATGAGAAAGAATTAAAAGCACCCTCCCCCAACCGACCGTGAGGGCTGGACCCAGGGGTGGGGCTGACTGACTTCCCTTCCTGAACAAGAACGGACGTCTCAGGTAAGACCAACGTCCATTCTCCGAAGGAAGGGAAGGCAGTCAGACTGGGGACATACCAAAGTTGCATGTCCACCAGGGCAGGAACAACCGGCCCCAAGACTTCAGGAGGGAAGAATGGACTGCAGGACCCGGCGACCAAAGGCAGTGTCCGCAGATGCGAAGGAATCCACGTGGTAGTGACGAATGAAGGGAGAAATAGAAGTCCACGTGGCAGCCCTCCAGACCTCTTCCAGAGGCGCTTGAGTGGTCCAAGCGGCAGAAGTCGCTGCGCTTCTGGTTGAATGGGCCGTGATGCTTCGTGGGACGGACAGCTTCAACTGTTGGTAGGCAGTGGTGATAGTAGCCCTGATCCATCATCCCAAGGTATGACTAGAGACGCGAGCCCCCACAGTATCTGGTTGAAACGAAATGAACAACCCTTCTGTTTTGCGAAGTGGAGCAGTCCGGTAGATCCGCAGAGCCCTGCGGACATCCAGTCGATGCCACAAGCGCTCCAAACGATGCGTAGGGTGAGGGCAAAAATTTGGGAGCACAATCTCTTGCGCCCTATGGAATAACGTGTTAACCTTAGGCAAAAAGGCAGGGTCGAGGCGCAGGACCACCCTCTCCCTGTGAAAGATACAAAGGTCACTGCGGATGGACAGGGCAGTCAGCTCCGATATCCTGCGAGCCGAAGTAATAGCGACTAGGAACGAAACTTTAAACGATAGGAAACGGAGAGAAACCTGACAAAGCGGTTCGAAGGGAGACGAGATGAGTGCCGTGAGAACCTTGTTCAGATCCCAAGTAGGGAAACGATGCACAGTAGGAGGGCAGAGATTGGTAGCTCCGCGGAGGAAATTGCGGATGAAGGGATGATGGGACAAGGAGTCCGGAGAACCGCAGGAAAGGACTGAAGCCAGAGCCGCCACCTGACGACAGAGGGTGTTAGGAGCCAATCTCGCTTTGAAGCCAGCTTGGAGGAAGGAAAGGACTTGGAGAACAGAAGCCGAGAGAGGGTCGACAGCCGAACGGTTACACGGTTACAACGGTTACGGAAACGAAGGAGTGCCAAGTCGCTCCATAGATCCTGTTTGTAGATGGGCGGCGAGCGGCCTCCATCGTGGCAACCACCGGAGAAGGGACACGGTGCGCCGTTAGGAGACGCCGCTCAACCTCCAAACGGTCAAGTGAAGCCAAGTGGGATCTGGGTAAGTGAGATGGCCCTGGGTCAGCGTCACTAAGGAGTCCGGTATGCGCCAGTGAGGCGCTACAGATAGGGACAGCAGATCCGCGTACCAAGGTCGACGTGGCCAGTGCGGGGCGACGAAGAGTAGATCTGCCTTCTCCTCCAACATCTTCCTGAGTACACGAGGGATGAGGGGAAGGGGAGGGAATGCGTACAGAAGGCCGGGAGGCCACAGGCAGCGGAGGGCGTTGGAAGCCTCCGCCTGGGGGTCCGGGAACCGTGAGAAATACCTTGGAAGGAGATGATTCATCGCAGAGGCGAACAGGTCGACAACCGGTGTCCCGTACCGATGGACGATCTCCCGAAAGAGGGAGGGAGATAGGCTCTGCTCCCCGTGATCCAAGGGAGATCGGCTGAGGGCGTCCGCTTGCAGATTTGCCATTCTGGAAATGTGGTCTGCCCGGATGGATGACAGGTGGGATTTGGCCCAGCGGCCCAGTAGAATGGTCTCCGTAAGCAGAGCCTTGGAATGAGTGCCCCCCATCTTGTTTATGTGCGCCTTGATCGACATGTTGTCGGTAAGGACTAGAATGTCCTGGCCCTCCACCACAGATCGAAAGGCGAGAAGAGCTAAGCGCACGGCCCGCAATTCCAGGTAGTTGATGTTGTGCTGTCGATCCCGGGCGGTCCACTGGCCCTGGGCCATGTGATGGAGCAGGTGAGCCCCCCCAGCCAGTCAAGCTGGCGTCCGTCGTGAGGACCAGTCGAGATGGTTCTGTGTAAGGGCTGCCCTTCGAAATTGCCTCCGAGGACCACCATCGGAGGGAGGACAGTACCGATGGAGGGAGATGGACACGGGCCAGAGAGGTGCTCCTGCCAGAGCGCTGGTATGGGAGGAGGAGCCACTGCAGCTCCCTGCAGTGCAATCTAGACCAGGGAACAATTCCGAAAGTGGAAACCATTTTACCCAGAAGGCAAGAGAGTTTCAGGAGAGAAACAGCATCCGCAGTCCTGCATTGGCTAATTAGGTCCCGAAGAGCATGCTGACGGTCTGGGGAAAGGAACACCCTGGAAGCGACCGTGTCAATGGTGGCTCCAAGGTGAACGATACTGGTGGAAGGTGACAGATGGCTTTTGGCCCAATTGACAGAGAACCCATGGGATTGGAGAAGAGAAAGGACAGTGTAAAGGTCCTTGTTGGCCGAGGGGAGGGAAGTAGACATAATGAGGATATTGTCCAAATAAAATTGGAGCCTAATGGGAAATCGGATATGACCTATGAGAGAGGCCATGACTTTGGTGAAAACCCTCGGGGCCGAAGAGAGACCAAAGGGTAAAGCTCTATACTGGAAATGGGACCCCATGAAATGAAATCGGAGAAACTGACGGTGGGAAGAGCAAATCGGAATATGGAGGTAGGCCTCCATTAAATCAATCGAAGAGAGAAAATCCCCCGGGCAGAGGCACTCCAAAATGGAGAACAGGGTGTGCATCTTGAACCGGCGATAAATTATGTACCGGTTCAGAGCTTTAAGGTCCAAGATGGCCCTCCATCCCCCCAAGGACTTAGGGACTACAAAAAGACGGGAGTAAAATCCCCTGCCCTGTTGATCAGGGGGCACCATCTGAACAGCCCGAATAGCCAGGAGATAGTTGATGGCTGAGGAAACCAGGGCCTGCTTCTGCGGGTCCTGAGAGATAGGGCAGGAAATAAAAACCGGGGGGGAGGGCTGAGGAATTCTAAAAGAAGGCCCAAGCGGATAGTGGAGAGAACCCAGGCGTCAGATACAGAGGAGACCCATTGGGGATAGAAATAGGACAAGCGAACCCCTATAGGAATGTCATTGTGGGACCTATCTGCCTCGCCTGGCAAAGCGTCCCCGCCTTCCCCGAAAGGACTGGCGTGGCGGGATACTGCCCCCCGATCTAACCTGGGAGTCAAGATGTTGGCTTCGAGGTGGGGCGGGACGGTGGTAGCGTGGCTGGAAGGAGCTGGAGTCAGGACCACGAAAGGACTGGGGCCGTGGAAATGGAGTGTAGTGTGAAGCCGACCGCCGAAGTTGAGAAGGGAGAATCTTGCGCTTGTCCCGGGTCTCGATCAGGAGAGGTTCCAGCGGGGGCCCAAAGAGAGAACCTGCGGAATACGGGGCGGAGGTGAGCTGCCACTTACTACGCATATCCGCCTGCCAGCCCGAGCCAGAGAAGGCGGCGTGAAGTGATGGAAGAGCCAAGGGCCCTGGCTGCGAACCTCGTAGCGTTGAGTGTGGCATCCGCTGAATATTCCAGGGCTGCGGTAATCTTATTGAGATCTTGATGAGCCCTGAGGTCCGAACGGGGCAAGCGGTCTTGTAGCTGCTTCAACCAGAGAAGGGCCGCCCGGTTGAAAAAGGACGCCGAGGATGAGGCCCGGATGGACCAAGCAGCCGTGAGGTGTCCCTTGACGAGCGTCTTCTCTGCTCTCTTATCCTCCAGACGGAAGGAATCTTCAGGCGGGCCCATGGGATGGACTGGATTAGTCAAGGCGACGATGGGAGAGTCAGCGATCAGAGGTTGGAGAAGGTCGGCCAAGGCCGGAGCAGAATTGTAGAGTCGTTTGTCTAAGTTGTTAGGGCTGGGGCCCGCGCCCGGAAGGGACCATTGGCGTTGGAGCACATAGAGAAAAAGCTTTGGTGCCAGGATGGTTTCCGGCGCCACAGTAGGTTCCGCGAAGAGAGCAGAAGTGGGGTCCGAGGGGGTGGGAGCGGACACAGCCGATGGGATCTCACCCAAGCGGGTGGTGGTAATGGCCTTAAACAGCAGGGATCTAAACACTTGTAGGTTAAAAAGACCAATAAACGGTGACTGATCCGGGATCAATCCTTCATCGTCAGAAAGGGCTGCATCTGGGGCATCCTCGTGATCCGAGGTCAAAGCTAAGTCCCCCGCATAGTCATGTCATCCGGTTCCAGGTCAAGGGACCGGTCATCGAGACTACGATGTTGGCATTGGGGTTGACGTGGGGGTGCAGTAGGCAACCCCACTTGCTGTAAGCATTGGGCGAAGCCATCTCGGATGACTCTCGTTAGCATCGCCTCAAAGGCTTCGGGCACCTGAGGAGGAGCAGCGGGCGCAGGTGGATCCACAGGTGGAGCTGGAGAAGAGCTCCTTGAGGAGACTGCCTCAGACAGCCTCTGGAACAAAGGTTCCTTTCCTGGGGGGGGGAGGTGGCCCAGCCGAAGGAGGGCGGTCCGGAGAGAGCTCCCTGGAATTGTGGGTATCTGCCATGACCTGGGAGCTTGAGGCAGGAGGGGTCTGGTGGGCTGGCCGAGGGGCAGGAGCCCGAGATTGATGGGCCGCCTTGGAGAAAGCCTTCTCCATTGCACGATGGTGGCGCTGTTCCTCTTTGGTGGCCGCAGGGATAGCAGGTGCCACGGCCTTGGAAGCCCTGGACTGCTTGGCTGGAGGGGGCTGGGTCAAGGGATCTTCCAGCGGGTCATTGGCAGTAACAGCAGGGCGCCTGGAAGGGGCTGAAGCTGTGGTCTTGGATCTATCCCCCATGACAGCGATCTCCGTTGAACAAAATGGCCGCTGGCAAAATCGCGCCAAAATTAACCACCCAAACTCACAGATGCAGCAATCCAATTAGACTCCTCAAAGGCAGAAGTCAATTCAGTAAATAGGAAGGCAGAAGAATCGCTAGCTCAAGGCTATTATTGCAATATGAGTTGCAGTGAGGCAAGCTCCAGCCGAGGGAAACGCTGCTAGGCGAAATGCCTTTGAAGCGCAGCGGCGGCTCGTTAAGGAGATCGGAGAAGATAAGGCCGCAGAGGAAAAGCCTGTCCGTTAGAATCCTGTCAGGCTCACAGCAGCAAAGTTAAGGCGATCAGAGTCTCTAGCCAGGAGGAACGCTGCTGGGCAACAGCCTTTGAAGCGCAGCGGGAGCTCGTTAGCACGATCGGAGAGATAAGGCTGCTGAGGGGGAGAACTGACAGCCATCAGGCTCCTAGCCGGATCCCCGGCAAACAGCTGAGGTTTGAACTCACAAACAGACTCTAGCCGAGGAAGGGTGAGCAGGAAAAATTAATTAAAACAAAATGAAACAAAAGCCAAAGGCAAAGTAATCTAGCAGTTAGTAGGTGATAGTGGAAGACATGTCTATCCAGCATAGATCGAGTTGAAACACTGGGCCATGAGGGCGGAGTTATTCTGATTGGCAAGATGCTGCATAGAGGAAGTCCTTCCCCAGTCTGACTGCCTTCCCTTCCTTCGGAGAACTAGGCCAAAGACGAAACCTTGAGGTACCCAATTGTAAGCTCCCCTCCAAGTAGATGTAGTTCCATTGAGGACTACATGCAAAGAGCAGTTGATCAGCAAACTGTGAATCCATTTGGTGGTGGTACTGTCTATCCACCTTGTTCTAACTTACCAAGAAGTAGGCTGTGGTTTACTTTGTCAAATGTCTTACTGAAGTCCAAGTAGACTTTACTTCCCTGGTCCACTAATTTAGTCACTTTATCAAAGAGGGCAATAAAGTTTGTCTAGAGTGATCTGTTTTTAACAAACCCATGCTGGCTTCCATTGATCACTTTGTTAGTTTATTTCTAGATGCTCACAAATCTGCTGCTTGATTATCTTTTCTAGGATTTTTGCAGGTATTGATGTCAAACTGATTGGTGTACTTCTTGAATCCACTTTTTCCCCCTTCTTGAAGAATGGAATCATATAAGTTCTTTTCCAGTCCTTTGGTAGTTCCATCAATCACGAAGAACTCTGAAAGATGTATTCAAGATCACATCTGCCACCTCCTTCAGCACCCAGGATATAAACCATCTGATCCTGGCAACTTGAATTTGTCTAAAGTGGATGTGGGGTTTTTTTATCAATTTTTTACCTATTTTGACCTGCATTCCTATTCTGTCGTCCATAGTGCTATTTTTGATAGGTTGGCCTATTTTTTATTTTTTCAAAAGACAGTTGCAAAGAAGGAATTAAGAAGCTCTGTTTTCTCCCTGCTGCCTGCCACTTTCTTACCATCTTTTCCCCTTAGTAGACTGATCATTTCCTTGACTTTTTTTTGTTGTTCCTTACTTATTGAAATAAATTTTGTGTTGTTGATATTTTTGGCATTTGTTGGGTTAGGGTTAAGGTTGCAAGTTTTAGTTCATTCTGAACCTTAGGCTTTATTGCAGGTCTGGAGATTTGGGCTGTTTGCTGGCATTCTGTTTTAGTTATATGTCCCTGTTTCAATTTTTTTTATATTTGTCCTTCTTATCCTCAGTTTGTCAGAGAGCTATTTGTGCAACTATGTTGGTCTTATCTTAGTTTCCTTTCTCTGTGGTTTTTGTTTGAGCCTTTAGTATTTCATTTTTCAGTTTCCCAGTATCCTGAATTATATTTTCTTCTAGAATTTCCATTCATGGAATCCTTCCTAAACTCTTAGTTTGTTGAAATCAGCTCTCTTAAAGTCTAAAACACTGGACTGACTTGTGGTTGAGTCACCTGTGCCTGCATTATGGCAAATTCTAGTATGACATGGTCACTCTCCCCCAGAGTTCCTACAACTTTCACTTCCTCAGTCATGTCATCTCTATTAGTTAGGATTAAGTCCAGTATTGCTGACTCTCTAGTTCTCATCTCCACCTTTTGGGTTGTCAACTAGGCATGTCAAAAACCTATTTGATCTCCTACTTGCTTCAGTTTGTTTCTCAATGGATGTCAAGGAAGTTAAAGTTCCCTGTTACTACTGTGATGTGTTTCCTACACACCTCAGCTAACAGATTAGCAAAGATTTCATCTATTTTCTCTGCTTGACTGGGTGGCCTGTAGTACACATCTATTGCAATGCTATTTCTTTTTCTCCTGATATTCACCCAAATATTTTCAGTATTATGTGTGTATTTAGTATTTCAGAGCAGCATGGTATCCTAGTGGTAAAGATGCTCACCTCCCCCTCAGAAGGTTGAGAGTTCAATCCTAGGTAGTGGGCAGTGGTGGGTTGCTCCCAGTTCGGTCCAGTTCTATAGAACCGGTAGTAAAACCGGTTCCGCCCACCCACCACATTGTCATTATGAGTGATCTGCGCATGCGCAGAAGCTTCTGCGCAGCGCTTCCGCTGTGAACTGGTAGTAAAGGTAAGTAGAACCCACCCCTGGTAGTGGCAGATATTTCTCTCCTGGGACACAAAGAAAAAAAATCTGCTGCAAACTGCACATAGGCGTCAGGAAGGGCATGAAGCCAATAAGCACTCACCTCCATTCAGTCACCCCAACTCATAACAAAAGAAGTATGCATTTAGTATTTAAACTGTTCCTTACAAACTGCATCTTAAACTTTATTGCATTTAAGAGCCACAACTTGCCAATCCTTACTTAGAAGAATAAACAAGGTATTTATTTTAGATACATTCATGAGAAAAAAGCAGAGATTAAATAAATATACAGAATTATGTTTCACTAAAGAAGAATAAATGAAGGCAAAGGACTTCATAGTACACATCACCACAGCTTCAGATACCATGTTGGCTTGCTGTTATAGATTTGAGAACTACCTACTGACAACACAAAATTTGTAGGTTAAGCCTTGTAAAACAGAAATATGTTTATTTGAAAAATGAAAATATGTATTTTAAACTAAATAGAATAGCATTGCTCAATATAACTGTACACAGCACACACCTCACTCCTAGAAGAATGAAATATGTTGAGAAATATTAGAAAGGCAGAATATTATATTTCTCTAAAGGACAAACATGCTGACTGAGCCAGCCTATCTACAAAACAAAAGACCTTCAGCTCCAGGGTGATAGGATTAGCCCTCACTCACTCAAGATCCAAACCAGGACAAAGCCATTAAGACATAATAGGAATTGCCCAACACCCTTTCAGAACACAATCCTCTTCATTACATAATCACCCTCCAAGCGTCAACCAAACCTGGGACTCAGACAACTTACAAAATTAGCTATGACCCCTGCAACAGCCAATAGAATACATGCTCTTGCACAGGAACACAAAGTTCAAGTTCAAAGCCCAAGAGAGGGTATAAATATCCCTGACTCTCCATTCCATATGGTCAACTACTCAGAATCTTGGTGATTCTGCTTCATCAATAAACTGACCCTCTTTCCAATCAGCCTCCAGCCTCCATTTTGTCTCCAGTGCTTTTCTCCTGGTTTGGAATTGAACAAGATGGATATTCCTCCCAACATAACGAAACTGATAAGGTTATTTCTCAAAAGTTACTTCTCACTGTTTATATGTTCAATTGTGTGTTGAACTTTACATTATAAAGATTGATCAAAAACAAAATATTCCCAAATTTTAACAATCCAAGAAACAAGTAACAATCAAAAATGTTATAAATTTAAGGTAAGCTGGAAAGATTTGAGGGAAGTACCTGAATTATTGACATACCTTTGCTATGCAGTGTTCAAAATGAATGAGAAATTAAAGCAAAGGCACAATTAGTTAAAAAAAATGGGGGGGGGGGTTGCAAATAAGAAAGGTAAAGATGTCTTCAAAACAGCCAGCAGGCAACATCTTGCCACATCTATTGTTAACTCCTGCTGCCAATCAGCACTGTCCTGGTTATACAAAGCCTCCAGTGCACCAGACTGTGGCTAATTATGTACATTCAAGTGATTAGCAAGCACTTGTTGCCTCATTCACACCACCATCCAAACAGCAGCCTTTGAGAAGAGAATAGACTGCAAATTTATTGAGAGAACACTGTTAATCCTTTGGGGAGAATGTAAATGTAAACAGGACTACTCTACATCAAGGTGCTTTGACAACAACAATCATCTGCATAAACACATGCTCAACAACAAACAGGTGTTCTATTTCACAACTAGAGCCCATTTGATGCTTTCAAATAAGCACTGTGCCCAAACTGTTAAAAGTACTTTGAAACCAGCTGCAATTACTATAATTAGCAGTTTTCCTGCACTTTTTCTCTTCTACCTGTCCAATGGTAATGCTCACTGCAAACTACAACAGTAATTTAAAAAGATTGTGCTTTAAAATAAACTGCATTTTTTAACAAATACACATTAGTTAGTAAATGGTGAATGACAAAACTACTTCCTAAAAGTGCCTATGTCCACCTGTAACATAGTATTGCTACATACATATTATTAATATATTTCCTTTGTGAATAAAAGGAACCACCTAATATATATACGTACATACAACCAGTACTGCTGTTAATGCTATGCTCAAGCAGTACTTTCTCCAGTTATGAACACTTAAAAACTGATTTCAACTCTATAATTCACAATCAGCTGTTTTCTGATTGGGGATTACATCAGAATGGGAAAAAGCTCTTTTCATCAAAATATTTGCATTATTAGATTTCTCTTACTATTTATAGATTATTTCTGATAACAGGCTAGTACATTATAAAATAAGGTTCCACCTAAGCTCCTAATAAAAAGTGTAAGTCATACTGCTTAAAATGTCACATAAGTGGGTAAATATTTATTGCACAGAAATTACAGTCAATTTACACTGAATTGCCAATTATCTGTCCCTGTATCATACTGGAGAAAATTCTACAACTGATGTTCAATACAATCATAAAATTAAAAGGGGTGATTGCGTTTGTCCAGCATGTGCTTGAACACATTCATCATCTGGAGAATTAATTCCATTGCCAAACTACACTGAGATTTTTTTTAATATTCATCCATATTCCTACAACTTTTCCATTTATTCTATATTCAGCACTCTACAATGAGTATGGATCATCCCAATTTGGTTAGCAAGAACATTTAGACTGGATATAGCATTTTTATCCACCTATTTATTGTGGACCTAAAATAAGCAAATGTTGTACCATCGCAGGACATAAGAAGTCCCAAGTTGCCTTTTGTAATCAATTGGTGGCAATTTTGTCAATGCCGATAGTGTTCAAGTTTGGGATTGCACCCAATGTGCTTATTACTATTGGTACTATCTTTGGTTTCTTTTGCCATAGTTGTTCTATTTTTGTTTGCCAGTCTTTGCATTTTGTAATTTCTTTAGTTCTTTCTCTTTTATTCTGCTGTCTCCACTATCTAGATAC
Source organism: Pituophis catenifer annectens (assembly GCF_029215685.1). NCBI lineage: Eukaryota > Metazoa > Chordata > Lepidosauria > Squamata > Colubridae > Pituophis > Pituophis catenifer. Next base: position 66,289,570 of record NW_027256881.1, on the reverse strand, counting down.
TGCCACCATCTAGATTTTTTGGTCTTAATTACTGAAAATTATTAAGTCTGGGATGTTATGTGGCAGGTGTTTGTGTGTTTGAATTCTAAAATCCCACAGCATTTTAGCTTATTTTTTATTATTAAATTCTATCGGTATCCATTCAAAATCCCACACTCTTTGTATTAGAACTTCACAGCTTATCCGATTTGTCCCCTGGTGACTATATAAAGTTTGTTGATAATAAAGTTATCATCAACATACAGTATTGATGATACCACACCACAAACTGATGGATGATCTCTCAGAATAGTTTTAAATATAGTTGTCACCAGGGAGACAACTGAGTGCAAGCAGTATCCTACTTCTGCAATCACTCCTCTTTTACTACTACATATTGGAATCACCCCCTAAAGAAGAACTGTGACAATCACATAATGGGAGGCAGTCCAATCAGAAATTGTGATAAATGGTATCAAATCATTGAAAAATTTAATAGGACCAAGGCACACTTCTACTCTCAAGAAATTGACATATGTTGTCTATCATATTGTTACTTTTTCAATAACAATTATTTATAAATAAATCAGTAACGTAACAAAGCCAGGGTAATAAATTAGCACACATATCAGGATACAGTATTCTAAGATGGGGAAATGGCTACCCAATGCTTTAAGATTGCTGAATAAATCTTTATATTAATCTGCTGGCCTATCTCAAATGTGGGCAGAATCATTATTCAACAGCTGGATCAGAAGCTACAGTTAATAGTTGAAGAAATGGAATTTGATACTATTTAAAGGTTTTGTTCTTATCATCCTGTTCTTTGTTTTGTTAATCCCTTGTTTGATCCTGACTGAGAAAAGTAAACTGCATAAAGAAGGTACCAGCTGAGATACCATTATCCCATCCCTTTCCCCAGCCATGGGAATTAATAAAAGAAACTCAAAAGAAATTAGTTGGTCTGGCTCAGTCCTTATCCCTTTCAGCAAACAGGATTGGATGCCTCCAGATATTCAAAGAGAAACCCAGCCCCATGCATGAAAAGTATTTATGGTGTGAAAAATATACTTAAATGGAATGGATGAACACAAGACGATCCATTCAGGCAATTCCTTGGCAAGAGAACTTTTCATATGAACAAAATTCTGCATCTTAAAGGATTTTTAGAGTATAGAAAAGTAAACAAGACATGTAGGAACATTGTCATTTGTGGGAAGGAAACGCGCGATAAAAAATCAATGTTTCCAAAAAGGAGTGTGCAAGAAACTAATGAGAGTTAATAATTAGTTAAGCAGACACAATAAGAAAATGAAGCAATTAAAGTTGCTTTTAGCATGAATATATGGGATGTTGGAACACCCAGTACTGTTAAGAGCAGTGGTGGGTTGCTCCCGGTTCGGGCGATCCAGTAGTGGTGATGATGTGACATCACCGAACCAGTTCTCTTTGAATGGGAGCTAGGCACTCCCGTCCGCTGCCGCGTTATTCCTACCTTTATTTCTCATTTGTTAGCCCAGCTGATAGGTGCGGCAGAGTGGATTGCTGCACCTCAGCTGGGCAGAAACCTAATGTTCGGCGATCGCACGCAATGCGTGTACACAGAGAACTGGTGGTAACACCGGTTGGAATCCACCACTGGTTAAGAGCCTTCTCAGAATTGTTCTTTTCAGCCTCAACAACAGTAACAAGAAAAGAACTTGTTCAATCAGGCTGACTTGGGAGACTTGTATTTCCTATTTTGCTTCTTGATATTGATGTTTCTGTTTCTCTTTCAGTAAATGGTGAATCTTCTCTTTGCAGTGGACTCTGGACTTTAATACTCCATTATTATTAAATCAGAGCAATAATGTATTTTTATGCCCGTTTTGGAGCCCTATAATACTCCTGCCTCATTGTCAAAAAGTCTTTCAGAAAGAGGGAGTCCACTCCAAATGCCATCTGGTTGAGGATCAAGACACATCAATGCTATGTCTATCCACTTTTCCAGTTGTGCCTGGAACTAGACAGTATTCCTCCTGTGACTGCCTGCTTTACATCCACAGTTTACAGGCGAACCCACCTACTGTAAATCAGCATCCGTCAGGGCTACAGAAAGTCCCATACTGAACACATTGCACTCCATGCTGACCTAGCTATCATTTTGCTATAATTTGACCTTCTATTACCAATAGATGACAATAATGCTTGGACAAGTTCAGTTATTTTTGGATTATTAACTTTGCTTCTCAAGTTAAACTCTAACAGTTCTTTTATAGGTATCTATTTTACTCGGACTAAGGACCATAACCAAACCTTTTGTCATATGAAGCAGGCCTATCCTTCTGTCCCTGTCTTTGGTCTTTTTAATTATTCTTTACTCTTTACCATATTTTGCCATGAATATGACACCCTCTAGTGTCCTTCAACCCTGTGGCAATTGTCTTCATCTGATGGTGTACTGCAGTTACAAGATGGATCCAGGCAGCTGCCTTTCCAGCTTCTTTCTGTACCATTCAAGCTGCTGATTTCTTACTGGACAAATCCTCCTGTTAGGGGATCTGCCCTCATAATACCTATTCCCCATATGAGGGTGGACTTTCTCTCTCATCACTTTGGCTTGCTCTTGACTCCCACAGCTGAGCAAATTGCAGTGGCACTCCTGAACTTTCCTTGTTTCCTTTCTTGATCTCTGCTTTCTTTTAGCCCCATATTGTGATGAAAGATTTTTTCCCAATCATAATTCAAAAATTATTCTTCTTTCCAAAATTCAGGAAATTCCCATAGTAAAGGCATTTTTTAAAATTTTATACTGGTTATAACCCTGATAGATGTTTCTGAATATGCAATATGTGTTTCTTCTGAATGTGCTGAATCTGGTTCTTTGCTCACTCTGTTTCTGCTCATGTTGCTGGGTTACAAGCTCTGACTCGAACGTGCATTTTAGCCTCGGGTTCTTCTGGTAATATTTATAGTAGCAGTTTTTATTGTTTTGGTGTTATACATAACTACAGTCAATTCTGGGAGAACCTCTGGTTGTCTAATTCAAGATTCTGACTTTGTTTCTGTTTTACAGTACTTGCTGCTATTCTTCTGCCCTCTGCTGTTGCTCTTGTTATAGTAAATGTCTATTCTCATTTGCCTAGGAATGAACTTTTTGATTCTTGCACTCAAAATATTGCACTCCAGTCTCCCAATGTTTTTATACAAGGTGCTTTTTTACTTTTTTGTTTATTCAGAAAACAGATCCAGTCTGAAAGGACTGGATTTAGGTAGAGATTCTTTCTTGGCCCTCAGGGAGCTCTTCAGAATCGAGATGGTTCCTGTTTCCTCCCTTTTTCCTTTTTCTTCTTGTCCATTTAGCTAATAAGGTATCAAATGGGGACCTACAAGAATCAGTCCAGGATCCTCTATTCTTCAATATTTTTATAAATAATATGGATGACGTGGAAGAGGGAATATTAATCAAATCTGCAAATTAAGCAATGTTGGGTAGGATGCCCACTATTGCAGAACATAGAAATAACATACAAAATTATCTGATTAAGTTAGAGAAATTAAATGAACACAAAATTTAACACAGAAAAGTTCACTTATGGAAATAATAATTCACGGACATAAGATGAAAGATATATTTGTGTAAAATATCTTGAAATAGTAGTTACTTACAATGAGCATGCAATATAATGTGACTGCAATATAATGTGACTGCAAAAAAGAACATTGATGCAGAGCACACGCACACACATGCACACATGCATATATATGGTGTATTCTCTCTACCTCTTCTCCCTGTGTATGTGTGTATGGAGGGAGACAGAGACAGACGGAGAGAGAGAGAGAGAGGGAAAGAGAGAGAGAGGATGGATAAATTCCAAATCACAGTAAGTAATAATTTGACTTTAGTCTATTTTGGTCAAACCATGCATACCTTGGTCTGGGCACTATATTTTAGGATTTAGAGAAACTTGACATAAGGACAATAAGATAAGCAAAAATGAAATCCTATGAAGACAAATGAAAGAGCAGGAGATACAGGTAGTCCTCGACTTACAACAGTTTGTTTAGTGATGGTTCAAAGTTACAATGATAGTAAAAAAAGTGAATTTATGACAGTTTTTCACACTTACGACCGTTGCAGCATTTCCATGGTCATGTGATCAGAATTCAGACGCTTGGCAACTGACTCATATTTATGATGGTTGTAGTATCCTGGAGTCATGTGATCACCTTTTGCGACCTTGTGACAAGCAAAATCAATGGGGAAGCCAGATTCACTTAACAACCATGTCATTAACTTAATAACTACAGTGATTCACTTAACAACTGTGGCAAAAAAAGCAAAATTCACTTTAACGAATGTCTCACTTACCAACATCTCACTTACCAACAGAAATGTTGGGCTCAATTGTGGTCATAAATTGAGGACTACCTGTACATTTAGTCTTAAGAAAAACCAAATGAGATTATGACAGAATTCTTCAAATACTGAAAAGAATGTCATATAGGCCAAGAGTTGTTGCTTCTTACTCCACATGGCAGAAGAGAGAAGAATGGGGAAGGGCAGATTCCAACTTCAATTCCATTTTTCATCAAAATGTTCTCAACGGTTCTTATGGTATTCCCCTGTATTTCTGTGCAAACATTGATATATGTAATATACTCTGTGGATGACTCCTTTTGCTTTGCTTCTATGTTTTCTGGTCAAGCTATACTAATCCTCAATTTACAATCGGTCATTTAACAACTAGTAAGTAACAACAGCCTCAGAAAAAGTGCTTTATAGCTCATAAAGCACTTCTAGCCAATGTCATGCTGCCCCTTCCTTATGGTCACATGATTGTATTTCAGGTGCTTGGCAACCAGATCACATTTACAGCATCCTGAGGTCACATGACCATGATTTGTAACTTTTTTGCCAGTTTTTAGCATTCTTTGCTGGTTTTCAGCACATATACCCATTTAGCAGAAGAGATTCAGATTTATGACCATGTGATTCACTTAATGATCTTATGTTTCGGTCTTATGACTTATGAGTCACTTAATGATCACAATAATTTAAAAACAATAATAATTATTAATAATTCTATAAAAATGTTTGTAAAATCAGGTCAGATCATATGGATGCTTTGATTTATGACCATGACTAACAACTGAAATTTCAGTCCTAATTGCAGTTGTAAGTCAAAGATCACCCACATGTCCTTTAATTGCTATTTGCCAATCATAAATCTCAGTCCACTAGGTTTGCTATATGTATTAACATATTTACACATTACCAGTTACTGTCTCTCAACACAATCTCTCTCACTGGGTAGAATTGTGGAAAATTCAGCACTTAAATCCTAGAGGAAAGGAGTAAGAAGAATTTAGCAATAAATAACTAATAAATATATAGTTAATTACTGGAAAATGTTTTAAAATGTAAAATTTCAACAAAGGAAGGAGTACACAGAACATGTACTTTTTGGGGGGACCTCTCTATATTTTTGTTTAGACCAGAAACTATTCAGAAGTAATTGGCCTTCAAGCTCTGGAAATGTTTCTACTTTATAAAATCATGAAGTTGACATAACCATGTCTTAAGCACCTTTCAGTATCAAAAGACATGAGGCCGATTTAATTTCAGGCCACATAAGGTGGCCACTGAGGCAGAGTAGAGATGTCTTCTAGGATCCCCTAGCACAGTACAACTTTCATGGTGTACAATTCTTACTGCATTAAGCAACCAAATTTCAACTCCATATTTGCACAAAACATTTAAAATTAAAAATATATTACCTTTATTATATATTTTCTGTAAATCAATAGAGACCAAATAAATTTCCACACACTCAAGCACTTTTTGACTCGTATACTGCATGAGTCAAAAAGAGGGCTGTGAAAATATTTACAGACCCCTCACATCCTGGACATAAACTGTTTCAACTCCTACCCTCAAAACAACGCTATAGAGCACTGCACACCAGAACAACTAGACACAAGAACATTTTTTTTCTGAATACCATCACTCTGCTAAACAAATAATTCCCTCAACACGGTCAAACTATTTACTAAATCTGCACTACTATTAATCTTCTCATCGTTCCCATCACCCATCTCTTTCCATTTATGACTATATGACTGTAATTTTGTTGCTTGGATCCTTACGATTTATATTGATATTGTTTCCTGATTGCTTATTTGTACCCTAAGACTATCATTAAGGGTTGTACCTTATGTTTCTTGATGAACGTATCTTTCTTTTATGTACACTGAGAGCATATGCACCAAGACAAATTCCGTGTGTGTCTGATCACACTTGGCCAATAAAGAATCCTATCCTATCCTATCCTATCCTATCCTATCCTATCCTATCCTATCCTATCCTATCCTATCCTAAATGACTTGCTAAAGGTAAAAATATGCACTATCCACATACCACCCAGCAAAGAGTCACAAAGTACTTCCCAGCTTTTGCTTATTTTGTATACTTTCAATTAGAATCACACCACCTCATTTCATCACTTCCCTGTAGTTTTTTAATTCATGCTTACTACCTTTTCCCTTACTGGATATTTGTTGTTCAGTCACTAAGTCTTGTCTGACTCTTTGTGACCATATGGACCATAACACACACCCCTTTTTCCACCATTTCCTGGAGTTTGCCCCAGGGTAGATTTGATTTAAATCAAGTCGATTTAAATCACAATTTAAATCATGATTTAAATCACTAGTAAAAAGGCTTGATTTAAATCACCTCAATTTAAATAATAATTTTTAAAGAGCAACTGTCATCTCTGTTCCACAGCAGCTCCTTCTCTGATCTGCTGTTGACTCACCGACAGTCCCATTCACTTTAATGGGACAGCTGATGATGCAGCAGTGACACAAGATGAGGGAGGTGGCAAGCAGCAGATGAGTGGATGCCCGCTAACAAGAGCTGCCATGATGGATCTGAAATGACAGATGCTCTTTAATATTATATTTATAAGATGCTTAGAAGGCTTCACTTTCATTTTTACTATTTGCCTTTCCTCCTCACACTTAAAGCCTGGTGGTACAGATGCATTTCTCTTCAAATAATCATAGAGTTTGTAGTGTACATAGATTTGCAAAACAATGGGATAAAGGAATATTCCTGAACTTGGTTGTATGATTTATCTCATGGTTACTGTGAAATTGTATGGATGCATCAATGCATATTATCTGAGCTTGCAGAGCTTGGAGTCATTGAACGAGTTTACAAAAAATGTAACTATTGCAGAATATACAGCCTCATGCTACATAACTAAGCTCCATTTCATGCTGAATAAACTAAATTGTTAATGTATTTTAAATAGAAAACTATCTTTAGATAGATTTTTACTCCAAAAGCATTTTATTAAAATAAATTTGATAAAAATAAAAAAAATCTGATTTAAATTAAAAAATCTGAATTTTTAAAATTTTTTTAAAAAAAGATCATCGATTTTTATGCACCCTCATTTGCTCAAATTCATGTTCATTGAGTCAACGACACTATCAAACCATCTCATCCTCTGTCATCCCATTCTCCTTTTGCCTTTAATCTTTCCCAACATCCGGGTCTTTTCCAATGACTCCTTTCTTCTCATTTGGTGATGAAAGTACTTGAGCTTTGGATCTGTCCATCCAAAGAACAGGGCTGATTTCCTTTAGGGTTGATCTCTTTTACTATATATAGAGGGAAGGTAACAGTATTCTTCCAATGGTCTTGCAGTTTTCATTTACACATTAAACAAGTTGCACAACTTTCTCTAATTACACAATATACACCTGCAGCTTTGTTATAACATTTATGACTTACTTTACATCATTTTTTTTTCTTGGACAACATTTACAGTTTTAATTTCAATTCCACTGTTTGGAATGTCACTATCGTTTTTCTACAAACTCTAAAATACTCTTACCAGCATTGCCTTCCTTCAGCTTTATCCAAAATCATTTAATCTCTTCTATTCTTAATTCTATTCACTCTGCCAAAGTCTCTTTATTTGGTCCCTTTCACTTACTTCCAAAACATTTTTAATTTCCATCAAAGTCACACTATGGTTTTACCTTTTTAATTTTAACCATTCCTTGTTCACTTTGACTACATTTGTTACAACTATCCTTTTCTGTATATTCATGGATACTGTATAGCTATAGTATCTTTCAACCACATTTCTTATAGCAAGCATTCTCTTACATGCATTATTCTCATCCTGTTTATTTTCACTTCAACATTCTCATCAATCATCATTACACAATCAGTGTAATTGCAGATTTTTGTGATACCCTGTAAAATACTTTTTCTCTTAATACTAAACAGCTTCAACAATCTTTTTATTTACATCCACTTTAATTCATTATCCTGGGAAAGCACTAATGGTTTCTCTTCCCACAGATATTCTACCATTTACTCCTGTTTCATTCATTTCTGCCCTTTTCCATGTTCTTCGCCCCTTCACAAGATTTTGGATCTCTACCCATATCATGAACAATAAAATGGCACTTAAGGCTATTAACAAGAAAATCTGAAAGTACTGAAGTTCTCAAATATATTAAATGTAATTTAAACATTTTAAAAACAGCCCACATGTCCTAAAAATAAATTGATATATCAATGTCTAGAGGAATAAAAAATTATTAATCAACTTCTATGGAGTTTTTTATTTTATTAAGCAGTAAATTACTCCAAAAACTAATTTTCATAAACAATTAGTAGCAAAACTATATACCAAAACTATGGAATATTTTTTAAATGTTGTGACACAATTCTGACAGAAAAGTCAGAATTGATTGTAAGAATGACTATTGGTGTGTCATCTTCACTGAGTTATCATTGAATTAAACACCCATTTTGGTACAGATGAATATCATTTTCTATTTGAAGTGGGCAGAGATCCAAACACATTGTTTCCTGATAGCATACAGTAAATTAGTAAAAACTCAGCAAAACAAGCACAAATGAATAATAGCATTAAATGGAAATAAAAGTTAAATTCCAAGGTACTTTTAGCCTTATGTTCCATTTTATAAGAAAGTTGTTCATTTTAAAGAATTCCTAATGTACAAGAAAATTATAGGCTTAATTAACTAAAATGCAGAGATAATAACAACTCTCTCTTATGATTACTGAGTTAGGAAATGTCATCTCCATGGGAAAATACGTTTTTTCTTGATGTGTAGATTACTTTTACGTTAAAAAAAAAAAGTATGCTTAATTGTTGTGGTCATCTCTCCTGTAATATAAATAGTTCCTTAGGAAACACCAGCTACCCAGACAACTGGATTGCTCTGCCTGAATGGAATTGAAACTTTAAAATAGTACTTCACTTTGCATTGAACTATCTATGATTAGAATGCCAATTATCTAGGTTTTCCTTGTTTCCTTGTTGACTCTGCTATCTTACAAATGAGATACCAGAAAGCCTATCTGATGTTGAAAAACTGTTTTCATATGCCTAAAAAACTAGAAGGGCAATACTGCTTTCTATTTGTACAAAGGTGACAGAGAAAAACAAAAGAATATTGACTGTAATACCCTTTTAAAATATTATTTAAATATGAAAAATTAATAGATCTTGAGTTTGAATTTTTGGGTGCATTCAAACTGCTTTTAGTTTTTTAAAAAAATCACATTACAGCGCATTGTTTTTCTTGATTTTTACTAACTACTTGTCCTTGCCATAAAATCTATAAATATGTGGAACAGCTTTTTGCTATTCTTATAATTTATTTAATAAGTGGACTGACAGAGGGCTCATGTATTATGTCAGTATGCCAGGAAATGCCATTACCGACACTTTTGGGAAATGTTAAAAATATAAACTTAAGTTTTTAAAAAATCGCAAATAACACTTCATTAATGATGTCAGTTTTTTCCCAAGGCATTCAAGCTTCAATAATCTAAACCAAACAGTGTTTTAAGGAGCAATCGGTGAACTGAGGACCAACCAAATTTTCAAGAATACTGTGATTTTAGTGCTAATAAAAATACCACTTTTGCATAGAACTCTACCAAAAATCATTTCTAAATGCAATGAGTAACTGTACTTATATCTTCTTACCCATTATTCATTTTCTTCATAAAATTCTTACCCAAAGATACTAAGTTCAGAGCAAATTCAAATTCTCTGCAAAACAAGTTTCAAATGTACTAGCTTGGTTGAAACATAATACGTCAGCCACAATTCTCTACACTTGATTACTGCACCCTGCCTTACATGGATTTGCAAAGGTAAATCCTGCCTTACCAACCTTCAAGGAAGTGATAATAGGCACATGGGCAGAAATGATCCTGTCAATGCTGTACACTAGATGTTTAAAAAATTCCTTCTAATTGATTTACTGACTGACTACATATGAGATGAAACTGATAAACTTCATTCTAATTTGTTCCTCAAAATGTTATAAATAAAAGAACAAAGTGACAGAATGTACTGCTTTTACATATATAGAACATGTTATATTATAGTTCACTAATCACTGCTTATAGCCTTTGAAAATTCAACAACAATAAATATTTGCTAACATGAATATCCAGGCAAACAAGAAAAATTCTAGGTAGTGGGTTGGGAAATATATGCAAAAAATAATATAGAAAATTAAAATAAAATCAAGATACTCATCATATAAAAATACTTTACAGTGGTTAGGAACACACTTGCAACTGTCAAGAATGTTGTTATATGAATATTAAAGAATTTTTAGTGTAAGAAACTATAAATAGATTATAAGATTAAATTCTGATCATATATGTATAACATCATGTTTTATTCTCAATTTTAAAAAAAGAATTTTTGTTCAATTCATTTTAAGAAAAGTATTACAAGTTAAATTAGTTGATTTGAACACATTTGAGACTGGTCAAGTCAACCACATAGATGAATAAAATGGAGCCTTATCCCTAAATGCCTGGAAGCTATGTTTACATAATAGGACTTCAAGAACAATGAGAAGAAAGAGTGGTAGGCGAACAAAGTTTTAGATATATTAAAAATCCTCCAGCCTTTTCAATTGGCCATTCCCCAAATGTCAGGCTTTAAGTAGAAAAGTACAGGATTAATAAACAACCATTTCAAGTGGATTTATTAACACTCTTTTTGAAAAAGAAATTTTCTGTTTGGAAAAAAAAAACTTTCCATATTCAAATTACACGAACTGATATGCATGTACATGTATAATTTTTTAATTCTATTACAAGCAAAGCCAATATGCAATGAAATTATGTATAATGAAATGTAATATAAACAAAGAACTTCTACTAAAAAGCAGAAAAATCTATTTTTAATTTGCTGCTCAGTCATTAGAAAGGTACCCCATAACGACCATATGTTACTCAAATATGTTATCACACCTACAATTTCATCATATGTCTCCCAAGAAATTAATTAGCTCTAACTTCTTCAACTTTGACAAAATGTCTTCAATAAGTCATGTTACTAGCTGTTAACAAACATTTCAAATTTCAAAGCTTTCCCAGCTTTTATTTAACCTTTAATTATTACAATTTAGCAGTATTTAAAAAGCAGATGTTCTTTAATATTTCAATTTCTTAAGAATGATATTTACAGTTTTTGTTTAAATTAAAAAAATGTTTTAACATAGTTAAAAGTTTTCCAGTAATGTTTATTCATGTACATAACTACTTTCATCCTTTTAGGATCAAGTTTTAAAAGGACCTGAAATTCTAACTCCATAGATGAAAGCAACTTACAATACAAAAATATTAGAATGAGGTAGCACTAAAATCAGATGAGACATTCTCCATGACATAGTAATTTTCTAGGGAATGTTTTCCTATATGAAGAATTTTCATCCCATATTTATAGTGGGGATTCTAGTACACAATGCAGCTAAGCCTATCATCTCCAGCCCTATACACTTTGTCATATGTAGAACCCAGTCTAATTAGACTTTTGAACTGCATACAGTCTTTACAAGTATGGCAACCATATATATTTTATTGATAGATTTCAGTATGTATTTCTGCTATAAGAAACACTTTTCTTATAGATTGCTATAAGATTGCTTCTCACTAGATTGCTTTAAAGCTAAAATATTATGTATTAATATTTATTAATATGGTTCTTTCTGTACTATTCATTAGTTAACAAATTTGTTTTAAGATGGGCAGCCATATAAATTTTCCTAATAAATAAAACATAAATAAGTACTATTTACATTAATTACAACTTACCTATGATTTTATTATTAAAAATATTTCCAGCATTATTAATTTTTGATTTGCCAGAGTTGTACATTATATAAAAAATATGTATATTTGAATTCTAAATCATGTCTTCCTCAAGATGGAATCAAAGTACCATAAAATGTATTACCAACAGATGGGTTATGTGATAAGAAGTAAAGATATAAGCTATTATCCAAATATACATCATTTCAATTAAGGCTAGAGTCACAGAAATTGCAGGCGCTTGGTACAGTCTTCCAGACATTTGTTCTACTGAAACTGTAGCTTAAAGCTAACGAAGGATGGTGAAAATGTTGATACCATTTTGTAGTTTTGTTTAATTCCACTTATTACCAGGCATGGTCCATCAGGCAGAATATGATAAAGAATGCCAATGATATGATTTTGAGAGAACAGAACTATGTACAATACATTCTATCCAAAATCCTTAACCTTACACAAATCATTTAGATGCATTAAAAAATGTCTAATCATTAAGAGATGAACAAGTCAGTAATTATTCCACTTGCATTCTGTATAAAGAATGGAAAGCATAGTTCTCAAGCATCAAAATGTTTTTGCATTGCTGGAGAATTGGTAAAAAATGTGGAGACTGCAGTTCATTTTTTCTAAATGTAAGACCATGCACTTGGGGAAAAAGAATCCTCTGGTAGAATACAGTATTGGGGGTAGAGTGTTAGGCAGAGCAACAGAAGATAAAGCTGCTCACAGCAGATGACTGCAAAATGAGTAAACTATGTGGCTAGACAGCTGTGAAGGCAAACAAAATCTGGGATGCATCACCAGCAGGAAAAAGAAGGTCCTAATCCTGCTATATAAGGCTTTAGTAAGACCCCATTTGGAATATTGTGTCCAGTTCTGAAGACATCACTTTAAAAAAGATATTGAAAAGATTGAGTGAGACCAGCAATGGACAACAAAAATGGTACAATGTCTAAGGGGCAGAAAATATCAGGAGAGATGGGAGAAGCTGAATATGTAAAACCTGGAAGGCTGAAGGGAAAGGACGCACATGACTAAAATCTTTAAATATATTAAAGGTGTAAATAAGGTACTAAAAGGCAGTGTTTTCAATATTAAGCAAAAATCAAGAACACAGTGGCATAAACTCAAACTGACAGGAGGGAAGTTCAAAAGTAATGTTAAAAAGTATTAGTTTGCAAAAAGTATAGCAGAAGCTTGGAACCAACTTCCAGTGAAGGTAGTGAGTCAGTCATCAGTAACAAGTTTAAATATGCTTGTGATAAATACATGTCCCTCATCCAACAAAAATTAAAAACTGAAATAAAAATAATTAAAATTAATTAAAAAGAAAAAAACAACTATCAAAAATAAAATGTCAAGGGGTGGACTTGATAGATCATTAGGTCTTCTTCTGCCATCCGTTTTCTGTTTCTATTTTGCAAATTGTATTCAGCTAAAAATGTTTCATTCTGTGGCAAAGTGCTCGAATAAGATGGCCATGTAGCTTCAGAAAACACTAATGATGTGGACTCCTTGAACCCAATCAACCTTATAGTTTTTTCCACTCTTCATTTCAGTCAATGGATGCCCACAAAGGTATTCCTCAATTTTGAGAAAAGGTGGAATTTGTATGTCAACAAATTTGGACTGTAAGAAGATGGAAGACAGATCCAACTTCTCAACTACCTCTTCAATGGTTTGTGGAGTATGAGCAGTGGTGGGATCCTACCGGTTTAACAACTAGTTCAGTGATCGCGCGCTTCGCAATTGAATGAAAAATCACCTTCTGCATTAGTGCTAGGGAATTAAAACAGCTGAGGTGCAGCAATCCGCTCAGCCGCGCTAATCAGCTGCAAAGATATAGGTAAGTAAAGCGCAGGGGCGGGTGGGCCTAGCTGATCATCAGAGAGAACCGGTTCACTCCCAGCTGATCGACGGAGCTGCCGGTTCACCTGAACCAGTAGAATCCCACCCTGAGTGTGAGGCCTATCACCATGTCACAGAAAGCCTTCCTTTTTATGCTTCTGAACTCTTAATCATTGTTTCAAGTTTTGGGTATGGCAGTTCTGTTGAGTATTGCAGTTGAATATCGCAATCTGAGCTGATACTGGTGCCAGGTTCAAGAAAATCCATGCGAATAATACCATCTGTGTCTCAAAATAACTGTACACCATAAATTTTCCTGTCAAACCCTGGGTTTTTAATTTTTCTTTTTCTTTCTTTCTTTCTTTCTTTCTTTTTGCATGTAAAACATTGTGATGATATTCCATGTACTGACACTTCAATTCTGGGTCATAATGATAAGCCCATATTTTGTTGGCTGCCACAATGCTATAAAGAAATTCCTCACTTTCTTTGTCAAGTGTGACAATTGCTGGCAAGTATCAACTCTTGAAACTCTCAGCATGTGAAGAATCCATCTTCCCCAAATCTTATAATATTGAAGAACATCAATAATATGACCCATACATTCCTGTGAAATGCCAAGCTTGACAACAATTTCCCTTTGAGTGATCCTTTGACAATTCTTAATTCAGTTCATCAAACTTTCTCACGTGAAACTTGTTGGTTGTTGTTATAGCTCTCTGTTTCATTCTTTTTCTTTCTATAATTTGCTGCTATTATTTTGAAATATAACTTTATTACTTCCTGTCAAGTGGAGTCTTAAGATATTTCACTGAATCCTTTGCTGTCTTACAGACAGTGGGTCTTTTATAAAGTCTTCTTCAGAGGTTAAATGCCTTGTTATTATCTTAGCTTTCTTTTCATTAAGTTTCTTTCTGAAAAGGCAGCCAAAGTCTTTGATTATTTATATCAACAGTCATATGGAGCTTTGGTTGCATAATTAACATTATGTTAATATTATATTGTCTGCTTAGTATTTCATTTTGTATCCCTCTCCTTAATTATTATTCCAGTTATTTGCTTTTCTTTTGGGATCTTGCTTGCTGTGACTTCCAAAGAGATTACAAATAGTAAAGGAAAGAGTCTTGTGTCTTTCATACTGAGTTTGCAGAGAGTGTTCCATTCACTGTACTCTTTGCTGTTTGTTGTTGATACACGGTCTCTGGGATCCTTCTCCAGGATTCATTTTGCCTAGACCCTCCAGCCTTCAGCTGATGTTATGCAACGCCAGGTCCGTGGTAAATAAAGCCCCCCTCATTTGCGATCTTGTTCAGGAGGGGGGAGCGGACCTGGCGGGTATTACAGAGACCTGGTTGGGCCAGGAGGGGGGGGTCCCCCTCGTTGAAATGTGACCACCCGGTTTTCGTCCATTTCATCAGCCAGGGTCACAGGGGAGGGGCGGGGGGGGTGGCGGTTGTCATTAAAGAAGGTTTTGGGCCGAGGGAGGTCACTGTGCCTCAGACTGCCGGATGTGAGTCCCTCCTTGTGAAGTGGGGTCATGGGGTACAGATGGGCGTGCTGATCACGTACCTGGCTCCCTGCCACGTGGCGGCAGCCCTGCCTGAGCTGCTCAACATTATAGCCGCAGTGGCGATTGATACCCCCAGGCTTATGGTCATGGGGGATTTTAACTTGCCATCCGTCAATGAGACGTCTGAGGTGGCTCGGGAGTTCATGGCTTCCATGACGTCTATGGACCTGACCCAGTTAGTTCATGGCCCTACTCACACGGGGGGAAACACGCTGGACTTGGTTTTTGTCTCTGGTCAATGGTTGAGTGATCTTGAGATAGGGGATCCTTGTCATGGTCAGATCACTCCCTCCTTCGCTTTGACCTTCGAACCGCCACACCTCGCCACAGGGAGGCGGAACCGATGAGATGGTACCGCCCCAGGCGCCTGATGGAACCTGATAGGTTCCAGACGGAGCTTGGGCCATTCCCTGAGGCTCTGGCTCACGCCTCGACTGAAGACCTAGTGGCCGCCTGGGATAGGGCGGCCGCTGGAGCTTTGGATCAGATCATGCCTTTGCGGCCTCTGACCCAGCGCCGGTCTCACCTGGCTCCTTGGTTCACCGAGGAGCTGAGGGAGATGAAGCGCTGGAAAAGACGCCTGGAGAGCAGTTGGAGGGCCAGCCTTTCTGAATCTGACCGAACACTGGTAAGATCTCATATTAAGACTTACCTAGTGGCGATAAAAATGGCAAAATTTAACTATTTTGCCACTCTTATTGCGTCATCAGATAATCGCCTGGCCGCCCTGTTTAGAGTGACCCGCTCTCTGCTCCACCAGGGAGCACAGGAGGACCGCTTGAAGGGCAGGGCCGAGGACTTTGTGCAGTATCTGTATGACAAAATCGCTCAGATTCGGGAAGACTTGGGCTCTGACTGTGTAGATTCAGGAGGGATGATGGAGGCAGGTCTTGAGAATGTTATCTGGGAAGAGTTTGATCCTGTGACTCCCGAAGACGTGGACAGGATTCTGGGTAGACTGAGCGCAGCCACATGTTTATTGGACCCGTGTCCCTCCTGGTTGGTGCGTTGTTAAGTACTCACCGCCCTGCAAAGAAATCACCAGAGATATTTCCCCAAGGCAGTAAATAAATAAATAAATAAATAAGTAAATAAGCCTTGATAGTACAGTGGTTTAGTGCACCCTGTTATTAACACAGCTGCCTGCAATTTCTGCTGGTTCGAATCTCTCCAAGGCTCAAGGTTGACTCAGCCTTCCATCCTTTCTAAGGTAGGTGAAATGAGGACCCAGTTTGTGGGGGCAATAAGCTGACTTTGTATAAAATATACAAAAGAATGAAGGCTATTGCTTAACGCATTGTAAGCCGCCCTAAGTCTCCAGAGAAGGGCGGCATATAAATCAAATTAAAAAAAAAAAATCCAATTCCCAACGCTACCCTCAGGTCTGGAAGAGAAGAGGCAAAAGCGGAGCTGTTTGCCACTCCCCACTGGCTCTCCGGCTTCCCAAACAAATGAAAATAGCGCAGAATAGTTCTTCGCACTAAAAAATGGCTTGCAATGTGGAGCTGCCACTTGTGCGCGCTGGCCTTGCCTCTGCTACGATCCTGCAGCCTGATAAACAAAAAGGAGGGGTGAAAGCCTCCAATCCATGGGTCAGCGTTTCGGAGCTAGGCTCGTAAGCGTTGCCCAAAAGGATCTGCCAGCCAGCAGTCCTGTGCCGTCTCCGCGGCCCTCAGCGATTCAAGGCAAAGCCTTAGACCCGTGATGGCGAACCTATGGCATACGTGCCAGCCATATTAGTGGGCACGCCAGCTCAGCTCTGGGGCACATGCGTGTGCCAGCCAGCTGATTTTCAGGCCTTCTGGGCCCACCAGAAGTAGGGAAACAGGCTGTTTCCTGCCTCTGGAGGGCCTGGGGGCGGGGTGGGAAAGGCCAGTTTTTCTTTTTTACCTGGCTCCAGATCCTCTCTGTGTATCTGGGAAGGGCGAAAACAGCCTTTCCCACTCCCTTGGAGGCCCTACAGAGGCTGAAAGGGCCCATTTCCCGACTCCCGGTGGGACCGGAAGTGACGTTTTTTCCTGTCCCCAGCCTCCAGAGATTCCTAGAGAGGCTCCTAGAGACTCCTAGAGAGACTCCTAGAGATCCTAGAGAGGTTCTGGAGGCTGGGGACAGCAAAAAATGTCACTTCCTGTCCCACCGAGAGTTGGGAAATGGGCCCCTTCAGCCTCCGTAGGGCCTCCAAGGGAGAGAGAAAGGCTGTTTTTGCCCTTCCCAGATACACAGAGAGGATCTGGAACCAGGTAAGAAAGAAAAACGGGCCTACCAGCCATCATGTGCCAGGAGCGGGGAGGGTTGCGCACGCATGCGCGTGGGCATGTGCGCATGCAACCCTCCCCCACCCCCCCCTCTCCTGGCACGCGATGGCAAAAAGGTTAGCCATCACTGCCTTAGACACTGGAATAAAATAAACTTTCCTTTCTGTCTTCAATCGGTATAAAAGATAAGCCTAAAGGATTAACTTCAGAAAAAACATGCCTAGTCCAAAGATCAACTGAGCCTGAACTGGGGAGCTACAGGAGGGCGTAGCTAACCAAATTGCAGACTCAGTCCATCTATTGGTAGAGTTAACCCATTCCTGGCTGATGTTTCCAACTGATCTGGAGAAATTAGGTATTGTTTTCATTAAGCAGAGACGGACCCTTGCCTTGTACCTTATTGAAAACATTGTACAGAACATTCCATTTGCTTTAATCTTTGCTATTTGCTATTAGTATATGCTATTCTAGTTAGAATGTCCAGTCCAAATTCCCAAAGATTTCTCTGCATCCAAAAATATTACGCCAGTTGTTTCATTGTTATTGTAAATGAATACATAGACTATGAATTTACTGTTGCCCTTCATCTTCTTCAGTCTGATCTGTGTGCATATTTATTTATTTAATCAATTTCTATAATCGCCCATCTCAATCCAACTGACTCTGGGCAATGGACAATTATCACAATTAAAACTATAAAAACACAAAAGCAATTATAAATACATATAGGTAACCTGTATTGACCTTTGTTAACAACCTATTATTGTATTTAACTCATGGAAAATCTACAATCACTTCTTCTCTACCACAAATCATCACAAACCTCATATCTGATCTCTCCAGGATATTAAATGAAAATATTCTCATTTAATATTTGATTGCAAGTTTAATTCAGATATTGTTATTTGTATCTGGGTATCATCTTGAGGTTGATTTAAAACCATTGATAAACGTTATCCAAGGTTTCAATTAGAGTTTGTAAGTTAAAAAGCATTTTTTCAAAGGTCTCCTAAAGACATTGTAAATTACATGCAATGCACAGTATACAAAATCTTTGGTTTGTTGATTACATTTTATTATAGTCCAAAACTCTTTTGTAGTTGAGCTTTCATAACAAAAGCATAAAGTTTCACTCTCAAGGACAAGAGAAGTAAATGTACCTTAAGAGAAAGAATACAGAGAAAAATTGAGATAAAATTTCCCACAATAAAAAGTAGTTAGAAAAATGGACTTCCGGTTTGCTGCTTGTCCCCGCTGGACGCTCCTTCGGGATCGTCGAACCCACTGCCTGTAAAGAGCCGCCTTTTTCAGCGGAATGGCGGCTCGAAAAAACTCCGTTTCCATTAGGAAACGGAGATAGAGCCGGCTGGGGTGGGTAGAGTCCTCTGCCTAATCCCAAAAGTTTTTTATTTACTTTTGGGAGGGAGCGGAAGAGACTCCCCGTATCCCCAGCCGATGCTCCGGGCTCTGGGAAATCTCTGCTACACGCAGAGCTAGGGGGCAAAAGCAAGCCTGTAAATCTGTCAAATAAATTAATTAAAGAAGATATGAGTTGGACCTCTGATCCTGAAGCGCAAGTATTTTTTCTATTCTATTTTGCCTAAGAAGTGAAGTGAAGGGAAAAAAAGTTTTTTTTTTAAAATGGCGATTGCTGCTGCGGTTTGAAGAGAGGCTGAAAGGGAAACTCCTTCCGTTTTCAATTACAAAGTAGCGGAATGAATACTTTTGGCTGTAACTGAGGCAAAATCTCACTCTCACTTCTGTTTTTTTTTTTCTTTTTTTTCTTCTCTTTGAGGATCTGATATTGATCTTGGTTGGAAAAAAGTTTTTTTTTTTCTCTCTTTTCTAGTAAATTTTGTCTGCGTGGAAAAATGGCACTGAGACTTATAAAACTAGACAAACAGGCAGTGGGGGGGGATTCCCCCATTAATAAATTACATCAACAAGTTTTAACTCTCCAGTCTCAGAAATCTGACTTTAATATAATAGAATTTCTTCTTGAGGAGATTGTAAGAAGGGATGAGATTGTGAATCAGCAACTTGAAAAATTTAAGTTGGAAATCAAAGAAATTGGTGAATTGGTGAAATCTAAGTTTGGCTTTTTGGATCGAAAGATTTTAAAAGTAGCTAAAGGCTTAGCAGACTTTATGACTCAGTTGGAAGCAAATACTAACTCTAAAATGAAAGAAACTGAGGAGAATTTGGATGACAAGATCCAAAAAATTAAAAAGGATTTGGCAAACATTCAGGATAATAGTTCAGAAGACAAACTTAAAATGGAGGCTGATCAAAAGTCTGTTAATGAAGAAAATGTACAATGTACAAATGTACAACAGAGGATTGAAAGAGAAGTTTTAAGGATCCAATACAATTTTACAGAATATGCAATTAGACTGAGAGGTTTGCAGGAAGATGACAGAGATGATTTAAGGAAGATATCTTCTGAAATTCTGGCTGGGATTTTAAAGGTTCAACCTGATGAAGTGTTTTGCAGGATTGACAGAATTTATAGAATAAACTCCTGGTTGGCAAAACAAAGGCAATTGCCTAGAGATGTGGTGATTTATTTTACAGACAAAGAAATTAGAAATAATATTGTCCAGAATTCTTATGACTCTGTTTTGCAATTTCGTGGAAGAAAGATTTGGATTTTTAAGGAACTCCCGCCCAAGATGTTAATGGAGAGGAAGAAATTTGGTTTTCTAGTGAATGAGTTAAAAAAAAGGAATATTCTATTTAGGTGGGACGTCCCAGTTGGTTTAATATTGAGACACCAAGGAGTAAGATACCAACTGGATACAGTCGAAAAAGCGGAAGAATTTTATCAAAAAATTTTAAAAATAAATTTAACATCTTTAGGCATAACACAGGACAAGCAAAAGGAGTTGGAAATAAAGGGAAAACATCAAATTACAGAGGCTGTGGTAGATAAACTGTCTTTGGACTCCTTGGATACCCCAGCTGGATTGTCTATAAATTTGAGAGCAGTGTCATCTGATTCTAATGTGATGAACTATCAACTTACAGACAAGTGCGCAAATCAATTAGTTGATATACAAGTGATGGAAAAGACATATGAGATAATAAAACAAAACCAACAAGATCAATTTACAAAGCAGAATGACAACCGAACAGCTGATACACAACTTGTAGGAAGGAAATCTGGATGGAAATGCAACCCGCAAAAGAAAAAGAAAAGAAACAGATCTCGTAGAAATAGTAGTTTCTAAACTAAGCAACAGTGAAGCCAGGGATTTTAAAAAAATAAATGAATATG
This sequence comes from Pituophis catenifer annectens, assembly GCF_029215685.1. Classification (NCBI taxonomy): domain Eukaryota; kingdom Metazoa; phylum Chordata; class Lepidosauria; order Squamata; family Colubridae; genus Pituophis; species Pituophis catenifer. The sequence continues at coordinate 66,268,481 of NW_027256881.1, read as the reverse complement.
TGAAAAGATATTGGAGGCGAATTATCGTTTAATACTATCTTGAGGAAAGTGGCAGATCTCTGCAATGCCGTGATTTTGGGATGTGGAAAGAGCCTTACACTGTTGGATTTGAACTATCTATTTTGGATTTCTTTTACCGATAAATATATTATATCTATTTCGAGTTACAAGGCAAGAGAGTCATGCTGGGGCATGCAGAAGATTTGGTTGTTACCCACTAAGATGATGGGGATTTATAATCCTGATGAAAACCACAATTACAACTATATGGAATATAATTATAATGTCACTCGGGTGGTTGTTTTTACTTTTATATATACATGAGGATACTCATTATTGATGGGGGCAGAAGATGACTGAAGATTTTGAATAAACTGTTGCACCAGGATGCTATGTTACCCTATTATGGATGATGGATTTAACAATCTAGTGGAAAGACATCAAAGAAGATACTAAATGAATTATAAATTTAAAGTTATTGTCTTTTCTTTTTTTATAAAATGGAATGTATATATAGACATATGTATATTTTAGCAGAGTGGGCAGTGGATTATATTTAGAATTGTAGTGCATGGTAATCTTGCAGGAAACTGGGTTGAAATAGGTTAGTTTAGTGATTGATTAGTTTAAGAAAAAGGATTTTTAAGTCATATATTTCGGGGAGTGGAAGAATTGGATAGAACTGAATAAATGTTAAATTTGGAGAAGGCTGCTTTGAAATGTTAAATTAATATATATAAAAGTAAAGGTTATGTTGTTGTAATAATAATAATATTTTATAAGTTTGGGGGAGGAGAAAAAGGGTAGATTGTGAAAAGCGGAGAAAAGCGGAGTTATAAGAATACTATGCTAAGGGTCAGTATTTTGAGGAGTGAGTAAGGGCATGGTAAAATATTATGTAATTAATTATGAATTAGTTTATTGTTGTGAAGAAGAAGTCACAGGGGGGGATGGGTGGTGAGGGGGGGTTAGGGAAGAAGGGAGGAAAAGGGGGAAAAACTTGTATTTGAAAAACTTTTTCAATAAAAAAAAAAAAAAGTAGTTAGAAAAATGGAAATTTCCCATCAGAATTTTAAAAAAATAAGACCAGAGCTTTTAAAAACTAGTAAAATACAGAATCCTTGCAGTAAAAATGCAATATAAATGTAAATGAAATCAAGTGACTTTCACTATCTGATGATGAATCTTCCCTTTAAGCAAGCTTTGGTTTTAATTGAATATTTTAAAGTTGACTTCCTTACAGAAAAAGTGAAAGTGATTTAGAACTCCAAAATAAACAGCAAAAAAAAACAAAAACTCAAGTTTGCGCTAAAATCTAGCAAAGGGTTATAGGATAAGTCAGCATTCAACCACTTTTACCAATCAATTAGTAGTTAAAGATATAAATCAAAAACTAAAGAAAACTTTAAAATGAGCAGTTAAAACTAAATAATATTTAAAGATAGCCCACAGTTGAAAGGAAAAGATGGAAGACCGAACTTTCCGACTATTCCTACCAAAAATTGTGATCATCAAGAGTCCTCTTCCCAGCAGGTACACACCTGTCTGAAATGGTATAGGGTCTTCTGCTTGAGCAGGGGATTGGACTAGACTAGAGGACCTCCAAGGTGCCTTCCAACTCTATTCTAACTGACAATCATCCAAGGGTTGTCTTGGGTAATTCCTAGTTGTTGTTTTGAACAAGTTTTATTAAATTTTTCTTTTACATACATATTTTATGAACCAAGTATTGACCAGGTCACACCTTATACAACTTACAACATAGTTATATATCGATTTTTATAATCTATTCCAATCTTCTTTTTTTTTTTTTCCAAATACAATTTACATATTTCAATTTCTGCCATGTTATTCTTTTTCCCTACTTTTTTTATCTTATCTTAATCTCTTAATATATAATATATAAACAATATTACCATCCACCATTCAAATCCTAATTTCTTAGCATTACTTCAATTAATTATCTTATTTCTCCATTTATAAAATATATTTCTCAAAATCCTCATCACATTTTTTGGCTATAAACAATGTACTTCATCTTAATCAATTTTTACATTGAAACCCTTTAACTTAATTGACCTTATCTTAATCTCTTCTAACTATAATAAGCAATATCACTATTGGTCCTTAATTCCTGATTTTTTATTATAACATCAATTAATTATTTTATTTCGTCATTTACAACGTATTATTTCAAAATCCCCATCACACTTTTTTACATTTCAATTTTATCTCTTAATTTCAGTTATTTTCATAATTGAACCAAATTACCACTTCATATTTCATCTGCTATTCATTGTACAATACATAATATGCATCATCATATTTACTTTTTACATTTACAATTACTAATGTTAATACAGTTCCCTTAGATCTACTAATATATACCTTATTTCCCTTTCTCCTTTCCACTATTCTTCCCCTTTTAACCATTATCTCTTGGTCTCTCCAGAATTCCACCTCTTAATGATTTTCTCCTTTCATCCCATTCTCGTCTTCTTCTTTTTCTTTTTATATTTATTTTATCTTTTCTCCTGAATTCTTTCTCTAACTTTTGAGTCTATTACTCGCATAATTCGCCCCAAGTTTTTACTTAACCTTTCCCCATTTCCTTCTCTTCCCTTTGATTGATTCTTTTTTGGAAAATATTCCCCCTATCCATTCTTTTTTTGCCACTGTTGATCCCATTGTAATCATCTAACTTTTTAGCTTCAATTCCTTTACCTTCAATATTATTTTCTTGCTTCTCATTTATATTCTCTTTTTCCTGCTTAGTGTATTATAACAAAGTTTCTATCTTTTTATTGCCCTTTGATTCACGCACATTTTTAAGCATCTCAATTAATTCCTTACACATCCAAAACTCCATATTGTTAATTTAAAAAATTATTGATATTTTAACTTATATTTAATTAAGATTTAAGTTCATATGGACTCTTTTTATTTCCAGATGATATCCAGTTCAAATGTTTGTCCAATCCACTCCAATTTAAAGCTTTATTGTTTTCCACCTTCTTTAGCAGTTGAAACCAAGCAGTTTAAATAGAAACAAATACTCCTTAAAATTTCTCACAGCTCTTGTAGCAATCAAGGTCACTGTTGTTATTTCTTTCGATTTTCAAGCCAGTCGTTGTAGTGCTTTCTTTCCACTAGCAAATGTCTCTTTCCAATCCACAATTCTCAGAAGTATCCAGTTTACAAAAGTATTTTAAATCCACATAGAAAATGCTGTTGTTTTTAATTTCTCCAAATTCAGTTTTAAATCCAGTTGTAAAATTTCCTTTCTTGAACTTTAATATTTTAACCTTCTCTTTGTTCCCCTTCAAATTTCAAAACTGTCAAAATTATTTCAAATCCTCATTAAAAAGTACTTTCCCTCGGGTTTCTTTTTTTTCTATCAGTTTTAATTTCTCCAAATCCAATTTTAAATCGAAATATAAAGTTTTCTTTTCTGGGCTTTAGTACTTTAACTTCCTCTTTGTTCTTCTCCCTCCATTAAAATTCCCAAGTGCCAATTAGCCACTCGTTTCTTCGCCGGGCAACCTTTTAAAGGTTTTTTGTGTTTTTTTTTAATTTCCTTTTTTACCTGTGAGTTGGCCAATCACTCACCCGCTACCAGTACTCTGTTCAAACACCACTCCTGCACAAAATCTTATTCAGGTTGCCCCAGCTTCAAAGCGGTTGTTTTTAATGGCCGCCACCCCAGCCGCAGGTTCGAAGAGCTGCCTCCGATCTTTCGAGGAACTTGCCTGTTCCTCTTGGTCATCCGAGGCACCTCTCCTCCTTTACCATCCCTACAGGACAGTTCTGGTCTGAAGTCTCCCCGACAGCAGTTTGTCTGGCTGGATTTTCATCAGGCTCGTTGGAACCCCCTATTTTCCAGCCAGTCTCGCCACGACACTTCCGGTTTCTTGGGTAATTCCTAGTTAATGGGAGGTAATTCCCATTCAAATCTGGGAAGAAAGCCGCCAAATAGCTAGCTTTGGAGGCATAATCAACTGTTTGTCTGCAAGAAAGAAAAAGTTGCCCCACCAGTCAACACATCATCCTGGGGGAAGTCCCCAAGTGTCCAAATTATCTTTTAGGATAATTATATCTGCATTATCAATCTTTAATCTTGTTTTGAAGTGTTGTTGGAAAACTTTTGATTCCTTGAGTTTTTTAGCCTTACAAAATGCACTGAACATCCCTTCGAACATTTCTTATTCTTGAAAAAGGGCGCTGGTCTATAGACTGAGTTTAAACTGAAGACACGCCCTCTTCTCAAGGTCCGTAGTATCGACAATGTTACAGCGATGTCTCAGGATGTAGTACCTGCAACAACACCCCAAGGTGGGTTCTTAGGATGGGGCTGGAGTCTCTCGGCACCTCCTGAAAATGGGAGTATCAGGTAGGACCAACGCCCTTTTTCCAGTAAGGTGTCTTGAGACTCCAGGCATGGGACATATCAAAGCTGGCTGTCCTCGCGGGAGGGTGCCTGTCTGGTCTTGCTCAGGTAGCGTTGTAAATCTGAATAGTGGATGGTCGTCTGGCAGGCTGGATGGTGGTATAACACTGGAGAATTTTCGCTCCATCAGAAGTCTCCGCTCAAGCGCCACGCGGTCAAGTGGAGCCACTGAGCCTGTCGACTGCCAGACCGTGGAGGATTCCTCCAGACAGAGTCTCCCTCAGCCAGGGTCCCATATGCCACCCAGACCTTCAGTGGCTCCACTTGACCGTGTGGCGCTTGGTCAACCTGTCAATTGCCACCTACAAAAAATCTCCCAGGTAGCGTTGTAAATCTGAATGGTGGACGGTCAACACCCATTCAACATTGTATCTAGGGCAATTGGCGGGTGGTCCTAGATCTTCTGGAGCTGGCCGCCAGGTCCTAGAAGCCACCTTTACGCCTACCGCAGCAGGGCTATGTGAGAGAGGAGGGCAACATCCAAATTTGGATGTTCAATCTGTGATATCAGAGGCCATTTCAAAATTTTTGGCTGTTACCATTCAAAGGGGCACACGTTTACCTTCTGCTGAGGTCATGTCTAGACATCAAGTTCCTATAAAGGCGTCTAATACTCCTGTATCTCCTTCTGAACATGATTCTTCTCACAGTGACGGTTCTCTCCTAGATGAGGATTATCATGGGGACCTTGAACTTTCCGAGGATGAAGGGATTGTGCCAGACACACCGGCCTATGTTGGCTTATTTCGTCCTTCAGTTTTCAGATCACTGCTACACAAAGCTAAGTTAGCCACAAATATGGGCGTTGAAGGTAATCCTTCATCCCTGGATCCAGATCCATCTAATCCTCATGGTGGTCTGTTTAGGCTCCCAAAAACCGAAGAAGACTTTACACCTTGTCTGTCTCTGTTTTCTGAGGTGATCCAGAAACCGTGGAATCAGCCCGGTTCCCTGGTGCGACCTAACGCTCACGATAAAAAGCTTGATTGTGCGGACCCTAATCTGGATGGCCTGTTGCAATTGTCTGCAGTAGATGCTCCTGTCACTAGCCTTACTTATTCAGCAGTCCTATCCAATGACATCATGGAAGGAGTTAGAATGGAAAACAGGAAATCCGAAATGTCCCTCAGGAACGCTCACCAAGCGGACGCTTGGGCTATCCGGGGGGCTTCTTCCGCTTCATTCTTTAATAGGGCATCTCTAATTTGGCTTCACCAATTACAAAATCGACTGCCTCCTGAGGTAGCGCACCTTCACCAGGACATTAATAAGTTGGTCACTGCCACTGAGTATTCGACGGACGCATCTTTGGACCCAGTGAAGTTTGCTTCCAGGGCTTTGGCTTCTGCTGTCACCTCTCGCAAGCTTCTGCGGCTCCGCCATTGGAAAGTGGATACTAAGTCAAAATGGAAACTCGTGTCTGTTCCGTATAAGGGTCTAACCTCTTCGGGGAGGCATTAGATCCAGTGTTAGTAGAAGGTTGTGACAAACGGAAAGTCCTATCTTCCTCCCAAAGGAGACGGGCCCGCAGATACACTCCCAATTCACAGCGACAGCCCTTTTGTTATGATTCCGGGCCTGGGGGGGGTCCTATTTTCTACGATCTTATTCACAGGGATTTACTCAACCTTCTGACCGAGCAACGTTCAGAGATCGTGGCAGATGCCAGGCCCAGTCTAAGCGATTCTTTCAGGGAACCAGCAACCGGTCCTTCCGCCATGGCAGTGACTCCCAGCCACATTCCCCAATTGGTGGTCGGCTTCAACAGTTTTACCGTCAATGGAACTTGGTCACATCCAATGTTTGGATTCGGCGAACAGTGGAATTCTGTCTCACTTTAGAATTCCACTTCAAACCCCCAAACCGTTACATCCAGTGCCCGGTCCCTCGTCACCACATAAAGAAACAACTTACGGATAATGAGATTCGACATCTTTTAGATATCAGGGCCATCGAACCGGTGCCAGAGAACGAAGAAAGGATGGGGTTTTACTCCATCCTGTTTCTGGTTCCGAATGTTTGGGAGGTTGGAGAGGGATATTGAATCACAAGCAATTAAATCAGTGTATATTGTACAGGCGATTCAGGATGCAATCGCTCAGATCAATCTTGGCATGTATACGGCAGGGCGACCTATTGCAATCGGTGCACCTCAAGAAAGCATACTTACATGCGCCAATCCATCCAGCACATCAGAGATATCTTCGTTTTGCATATGCAAATCGTCATTATCAATACCGGCCCATGCCGTTCGGACTTTCGTCAGCTCCGCAGACGTTCACCAAGTTGCTGGCGATAGCAGCAGCTGTCCGCATGGTTCTGGTTCACATTCTCTGCTATCTGGACAACATTCTAATTCTGTCATCCAATCCATCGCAGGCGGTGACCGATGCCGACACAGTGACTCACGCACTTCAGCATCATGGGTTCACAATCAACCTAGCGAAGAGTCACCTGTACCCCACCACGCACATTCTTCACCTAAGAGCAGTGATAGATTCGGTCAAGAGCCAAGTTTTCTCGCCCGATTGCCAGCGCAGCATAAAGGAGATGGTGTCAACAATATTGTCACAAAGGTGAATTCCGCTGCTTCTACTCTCCCAATCGTTGGGGAAGATGATCTCCTGTCTGTCAATTGTGCCATGGGCTCGTCGCCATTCTCGCCCACTGCAGTGGTTCCTTTTGCCATTCCAGAAACGAGGCCACAGCACCTCCACATCCAAAGTGATGATACCATCTCGCATCCATCTCTCTCCGCTGGTGGACATCGTCGGCCTTGCAGAACGGGTGTGTATTTCAGGACCCTGAATGCATCACTCTGACATCCGATGCGAGCCTCTACGGCTGGGGGGCACATCTGTTATCGCAGGTGACAGAAGGACAATAGTCTCCAGAGGGAACGTCGTCAAAGCATCAATTGGCTGGAACTGTGGGCAGTGAGACTTGCCCTTTGTCACTTCCGGAACCAGGAGTCCAGTCGACATATCTTGATCCTAACGGACAAGATGGCCACGAAGGCCCATATAAACCGGCAAGGAGGCACCCTGTCCAAGCGGCTAATGGAGAAAGCAGAGCGACTGATGAGCTGGGCAGAGAGACACACTCTTTCAGTGACAGCAGAACACATTTCCGGTGCCTCCAATCTTCAAGCAGACTGGCTGAGCAGGACCCACCTCAATCCATCCGAGTGGCAGCTTCATCCTCAACTGTTTCTGGAATTACCTCTAATATTCGGCAAACCAATTCTCGACCTTTTCACCTGGCCCGAAAATGCACAACTGCCGAGATTTTTCTCGAGGTTCCTGAGTCCGGGGACGGAAGGTTGTGACGCTCTTCGTTGCGAATGGCCTTGGGGACTCCTATATGTGTTCCCACCAATTCCTCTCATCCCACGAGTTCTTCGGAAACTGCTCACCGAAAAGGCAGAGATTCTTCCGATAGTGCCTCATTGGCCGCATCGGTCCTGGTTCGCCGACCTAGTAAATCTGTGTCACGTACCTGGAGGATCCCTCCGGAAAGGATTTCTCTCAGCCAGGGGGTCGTTTGTCATCCGGAGCCCAAGTGGCTCCAGTTGACCATCTGGCACTTGAGAGGGTCCTTTTGAGGAGGGACAATCTTTTAGGGAAGGTGATAGATACCATTCAGGCGTCCAGGAGGGAGTCGACGAATTGGATTTATAACACTTCGTGGCAAACCTTCTGTCAGTGGTGTTCCCGGTCTCACGTCGATCCAACATAGGCATCAGTGTCGGACGTTTTTGACTTCCTCCAAGCCAGCCTGGACAAGGGATTGGCCCCTACAACTCTTCGTCGCCAAGTTGCGGCCTTGTCTACTGTGCTTGCCTGTGACACTTATGGGTCTTTGTCTCACCACCCGAGGATTCATTCTTTTCTCCAAGGGGCTACTAATCTTCGACCTCCAGTAGTTCATCGGTATCCAACGTGGGATCTCACGTTGATTCTCCAAGTGTTAACTACTATGCCCTTTGAACCACTTGGATCTGTCAGTCTCCGATTCTTGTCGTTAAATGTTGTCTTTCTATTGGCGGTGACATCTGCACGCCGGATCTCTGAGCTGGCGGCGCCAGATCTCTGCATCTTTCATTCCAACCGTGTTGTCCTTCGTTTGGATCCAGCCTTTTTGCCTAAACTTAATTCCCACTTTCATCGGGCTCAAGAACGCATACTACCTGACTTCTACCCTGATCCTCGCAATCCGAGGGAATCAAGGTGGCACACTCTGGATGTTCGCAAGACCCTCAGACAATATATCGCACGGACGGCTTCATTCCGATGGACTGAAGCGTTGTTGGTGTCATTTCACCCTTCTTCTATGGGAAAGAAGGTTTTGGCCTCTACTGTAGGCAGGTGGCTGAAGGCCTGTATTTCTAAAGCCTAAGAGCTCAAACCCAAGCCCCTACTAGGGAAGGTTTTACCACATTCTACTCGAAGTGCAGACACTACGGCTGCTTGGGCTACCCAAGCATCGGTGGAGGACATTTTCAGGGTGGCTTCCTGGTCGACTTTATCCTCCTTTGTAAGACATTACAGATTTCCAGCTCTGGGGGCAGCGAAGGGGGTTGATTTCCTCTGCCCCCGGAGCTGGAAACCTCAAGAAGAAGCGGGGCAGATGGCTGTTTGTCAGGGAAGTGAAAAGATTCAATATCGGAGGGCCAAATCGATCTGATATCTCCCGGAACAAGTCCAGGTGCAGGCACCACTCCAAATGGTCGATGGTGGCCCTGCTCAGCCAATCTGCCCACACATTCCTCGCCTCCGAAATGTGCTCGGCCTTTATGGAAAGCACATTCTTCTTCGCCCAGCGACATAGCCACTCTGCTTCTTTCATGAGCACTTTGGAGTGTGTGCCCCCTTGTCTGTTTATGTGTGCCTTGGTGACCACATTGTTGGTGAGGAGGATGATATGCTGGCCTGCAATCTGCTCCTTGAATTCTCTCATGGCCAAGTGAGCTGCCTTCAGCTCCAGCCAATTGATATTTTGGTGTAAGTCCATCTGTGACCTTGGGCTACCAGGTTCTGGAAATGGGCTCCTCAGCCCCCCAGACTAGCATCTGTGGTGATAGTTAGACGCTTCTGTTCCCTGAACACACAACCCCCGTTCCTACGGTCGGATGTCCACCAAAGGAAGGATCTCAAAATTGTTCTTAGGATCTGAACTCTCACAGGCGAGTTGCTCCTGCCCACCCTCTGGAAAGGGAGCAGAAACTATTGTAGTGGTGTGGCATGGAACCTTCCCCAAGGAACTATCCCTATGCAAAATATCATCTTGCCTAGGAGCTTGGATAGCAAGGCGATCTGATCTGTCTTGTTAATGTATTGATGCTCTCCAGCCGGTCTGGCGAAAGAAAAATCTGCCCTGCTAAGTTGTCTATTATTGCCCCTAGATGTAATAGGCGAGTAGCTGGTCTGAAGTGGCTCTTTTCCACATTTATGGAGAAGCCATGGCTCTGCAGAAGCTGAACCATGGCCCGTAGGTCTTCCTTTGCCTGTCTGTGAGAGACCGAGTATATTAGTATGTCGTCCAGATAACATTGTATCTGGACTGGTAGTGTCCTGAGAAAAGCCCCTAGCGCTGCCAAGAGTTTGGTCAGCACTCTGGGTGCTGAGCCAATCCAAACAGTAGAGCCCTGTATTGCAGGTGTCTCCCATTGTAACAGAACCGGAGGTACTGTCTGTGTAGTGGTAATATCGGTACGTGAAGATATGCCTCCGTGGGGTCAATGGAGGTCAAGAAATCTCCTTCTCTGACATTCTCCAAGATCAACTATAGAGAATGCATCTTGAACCTCCAGTACTGTAAATATTTGTTGAGTCCTTTGAGTTTGAGAATTGGTCTCAACCCCCCCTTACCCCAAGGCTTTCTGAATCACAAACAGCATGAAATGTTCTACTGGGACCACCTCCCCTGCCTGTATATCCAGTAGATGATGTATGGCGGCTTCCATGATCTTCCTTTTGATCACTTCCATGGATACAGGAGAGCGGATAAAAAACCTCGGGGGAGTGGAGAGAAATTCTAGAGAGACCTGATCTTATGGTCTCTCACCCAAGAGAGAGTTGTCTGTAGTTGCCTCTTCCCATTGGTGTGAGAATAGCCTTAGCCAGCCACCAATGGGAGCTGTGGCCCTGGAGTCATTGTGAGCGACAAAAAGGGTGGTTCCCCCCCCTTGAAAGGGCCGCTTGTTCTGGGGCTGCAAGTTGTTCTTATCCACAAACCCCTACCATGCTTGATTATAGTGCCTGGGTGCATAACCCCTCTGTTGTCACTAAAAGCCTGACCCTACATACAGGCGAAAATTAGGCTTACAGAACAGAGGAGAGGGCCGGAGATCAAACCTCTTGGAGATCGATGGCATAACTCTCCTCTTGTCCCTAGATTCCATTAAAATTGGTTCTAGGGATGCTCCAAATAGCTTGGCCCCTTTAAAAGATGTTGAAGCCAACTTCCACTTCCTCTTTGTGTCCACCTGCCAATGTTTTAGCCAAAAGAGATGTCTCGCTGTGACAGAAGAGGCAATGGCCCTTGCTCCAAATTTTGCCGAATTCAGTGTGGCATCCGCCGTGTATTCCGCGGCAGCTACCACCTTATTGAAATCCTGGTGAATCCGTAGGTCACTGGGTGGTACTCTCTCCTGCATCTGCTTCAACCAAAGCAGTGATGCTTGGGTAAAAAAGGAAGTGGCCGTGGCAGTCTCCACCCTTTTTCCTTCTGGCTTAAAGACGTTCTACGCATCAGTAAGAGTAGCTGAGGGGGATGCTAATGCCATCACTGGCTCGTCAACCTCAGGGGTCCGCAGAAGCTCAGTGAGATCCGAGGTGACATTGTAAAATTTTTTGTCAAAGGATGTGGGATTGGGATAAGCCCCAGGAGAAACCCACTGACATTGAATTACGTCCATAAATAGTCATGGCGCTGGAATGGCCTCAGTTTCTGTCATAGGCTCCGCTGTCTCCTGAGAAGCCTCAAGCTTTGACGAGTCCGTACCCAGCTGGGTCGAACTCTTTGCCTTAAAAAGTAGTGTTTTAAACTGAGGCCAGAACAAACCCTTGAAGGTAGGTTATTCAGGCACCATTCCCTCATCTTCTGATAACTCCTGATCAATCAGACCCTCTTCCTTGGAGATAGAATTATCACTCCTTGAGGAAGAGTCTGGAGAACACGAACCCTGATAATCGGTTAAATTCCTTGGTTCCTGAAAAGATCTCCCCTGAACCTGCAGGTCAGGCTCCACCGATGCTGGTTGGTGAAAATTCTGCCTGCCAGCCTCAAAGCCTCTCTTTAACTGCCTCAGAAATCCATTGTTGGACCAGAAGAGGCATTCATGTGTCACCCTTTCCCGTCGGGCAGAGCCCCACTGCTATGGGAGTGAAAGTGGCCTTGGACGGAAGTCTTCTTTGACTTGCAACCGCCCACTCTTGTGATAAAGGTGACAGAGACTGTGGAGGCCACATGCCGCTTGTTGATGGATCAGGGTCTGCTATCAGTACTGAACCTGGCTCTTCCTGAAAATTTGAGCCTCCTGTAGCACTGACATTGTCTGACTCCAATATCTGGTTGTAAGAAGGACCTGCCATAACTTCCTTGTCCACCAGGGGGCTTAGCTGCATTCTTTTCTCTGCTGCTTTTGCCCCTTTTGCCACCTGTTTCTCTAAAGCCCTCTGAAGTCCTTGTTCCACCTTCTCTTGGGCCTTGGATTGCTTCTTGTTAGTGACAGCCTTGGCCTTTATCGTGGCTGCAGCTCCCTTGACCCCACTCTTAGATCTAGAGGGTATGTGTTTGGAGCCACGCCTGGTAGGCCTGCTTGACTGCACTCTATTAACCTTACTAACGCACTAAAGTCAAACCTCTCTCTCCAGCGACGCAGCAACACTGGCGCTGCGATCCTCGCAGTCCAGCCAGCAGCTCCTTCGAGGCTTTCCTCTTGTTTCAGAGTAGCGGGCTCAAGCCAATGGCCCTTCAGGCTATCCCCCCAAAATGACGCCTGCAGTTATTGGTCTTTTTCTGACCTCCATTGTCCTGCTCTTTCAGCTTCTTAGTTGACAGCAGGCTCAAGCCTAGGGCTCTTCATGCTGTAATTCTTTGAGGATTCCTCTCTCTTTCAGCAACTATCCAGAAAAAACTTGCAAAATCAGCCTAATTCTAATCTGCTCTCAGAGCTCACTCTCCCATGTCTAGTCGAGCTTTAGACTGAGTCGAAACTGGGGACCGTGAGCAGAGGGCATGTCTTCAGTTTAAACTCAGTCTATAGAGCTTACAAGAGTCATCCCATGCCTGGAGTCTCGAGGCACCTTACTGGAAAAATGTGTGTTTATTAGATACATGTACCTTATGAATCTCTCTTGCCTCAATATCCTCATCTTCCCAGTCCAAAAAACTGGTCAATGCTGGTATAATTTTTCCTCTATGTTTTCATCTGAGCTCCATGGGATAGCTTTAAATATCAAACTGAATCTCTTCTGAGTTCGCAGCCACACTATTCATTTTTCTCTCCAATTCTCCATTTACTTTTTAAAATGTCCATCTTATCCTTAACTTATTTTATATCTCCAGACATTTGTTTGACAGAATTTTCCACCTTTCATCTTATCAAGTCTTCCATCTGTGTTTTTTTTTCAAAGACTGAATAGGGTTTCAAGTGACTGAGTCAATTTAGATCCCAATTCATCAAACACTATGTGTAGTAAACCTTAAAGAAATTGCTTTATCACTTTATCTTCCTTCTCTAACAATTGTTCTAAGGAACCTCTTCTACCCTCTATTCTTCCTGCCTTATACATCATTATTTGAAACCAAACTGTTAAACAGAAGATAAGATAAACACAAACTTTCTCTAGTTTTTAAAACTGTAATTGCAGGCATGCACATCTATGTGTCCATGGCTACAACCAAATATTCAATCTACTCAGGGTACTTTAATTTTTTGTTTAATATGTTTAATATATAGCAAATGTGTTCCCATGGAAAGTTTGAATGTTAATTCAGTTAGGATTTTTGCAATGTAGTTTCATAAAAATTAATCTTTTTATAAAGTAAACTTCCCCTTCATCAGTTTTTAACTTTCTTCTCATTCCTTACTGAACTTTTCACCAACTACTCCACATATTTAAATCTTTAATTCTTCTTTTAAATTATTATCCAATCCAAAAAAGGAAAACCAACAAGAGAAATATTTATCTGTTGTAAAACAAGTCTTTCTCAGGCTAAAAAATAATTATATCCAAATGTGGTTGTGTCTACATTGGCTGCGCCACAGCAGTGAACCTAGATAGACTCTCCACTTCTTCCAGCCAATCAACTAGTAAGTAAACTGCAAAAATTTCCATTTTTGCCGTTAACTCATGGGAAACAGCCATCTGGAGATCAGAGGGGTTGATTTCATGCTTCCTCCTTTATCTGGAGAAAATTCAGCATCCAGCACTGGCTACTGGGTGTGGATCTCAGTTGTGATGCTGTGTCCATTTTCCCCAAAAACAAACTAAATGGCCCTTAAACTTCAATTATGTTGCATTCTCATCATGAGAATGTTTGATATATCTTCTTTTGGAGCTCTTCTATTTCCATTAATTGTTGTTTAACTCTATTTAGTTCTCTCAATACCTGTTTTAGATTAGTTTCATGAAATTTTCTAATTCTTTTATTCCCCCTCTTTCCTTTGTGATTTTCATCTATTACATTGATGCAAACATTATAAGAATTCCTCTCATATCAGTTTTGCATATCTCCAATATTGTTGTCTATGATATTCCTGATGTTGTATTTATGTTGAAGAAACATTTTGGTTTTTTATATTTCTGGAATATGACTTCTTTACAGACTGTTATTCACCCTCTATTTGAAAAGTAATTTTTCTTCTCAAAATTGGATTTGAGAATTTCCAGTTCCTTAATAAATGATATGAGCCTTAGAAACCCAGCAGATATCAATTATTGAATATCTACTATGTCTTACAGAAAAAAATATATAGCCCCTTCCTTCAGGTTTTGTAGTCTCCAAGCATTCATCAAAGCAAGAGTGTCAATGTATTGAAAAACCCTTTGGGGAGTTTTCCTCCATTTTTCTCTTTGAGAAGTGAATTTATCTAAATTCAGATCCAGCATTTCATTCATGTACTCCCCATCTGCAATTTCTATTAGAATTTTTCATAGAATCTTTCATTAGTCTTATTTGGGGCATAGATGAATTCCAGATTTAAACTTTGACTTTCTTTTCTTAATATCAAAATTAAAAATTATCCTTTTTTATCTTTTATTTTCTCTAATGTCTTCTAAGAGGGTGATTTAAGATAAATTTGAATCTGGAAATTCTCCATGTATTTTTATGTATTACATAATTATAATAAATAGCTATAGTATAATTATATTTGATTTTGTCACTTATTAAAATCATTTTAAAAACTAGACGAAAAGCATTATTGGTTAATTTTATAAGAAATAGATTAATAAGAATTAACATTTTGTTCTAACATAACTCTTCATACTATTTTGATATTATCAAGATACATGCATTATATAACAAACATTAAACCTATATATTATATGCCACTCTAGCCTATAGTTTATTTGAAGTTGAAGTCAAATGCCTAGTTGGAGTCAAATGCCTAGTTGGAAAATTGATAATAGACAAGATACTATTTAATCAAGGGATAAATAAAATAACTTTTACAATAATTATAAAATGTATATTATGGATTCTTCTTCATCCTCTATAAACATTTTCTCCTATATTCTAATTTATTTAAAATTTGAAATTGCTGGTTCATAATTTTTAGATCACTTATACCAGCAGCAGAATACCTATACTGGTCTACATATTAATGGGCTTATCAAAAATGATGATACTAAATAGTCAGTTATAGACTATTTATATTAACGCATAGCAAGATATAACATTAAAGAACCTAAGGTATAATATATAATACACTACCCCATATGTAGTGAGAATATATACTTAATTATGAGAATTAATATCTAAATGTTTTCTATGATATATATTTCAATTAATACTTACCTCTTTTTTGAACCCAGCCTTCTTTCACAATTGTAACATCGCTCATGATGGCTCTACTGAGCCTTCAGATTAAAGAATATTTTGCAGTATTACTTTTAGAATTCCTTTATTCTTCTGACTTTCCAATATTTTAAAGCAGCCTGAAAGTGTAAATAAACAAAAATTAACTCTTCTGATGTCCCAGTGCTTCATACTCAACCTATTTATTTATCACAGTTATACAGCCACCCATTTCACTAAAAATGATTCTGGACAGCATACAGCAATTGAATAAAATCACAGATACATAAAGCAATCATAAAAATATTTACAAAATCATTGAAAATCATTGAAAAAGAAAATATTATAAAAACTTTAAATTATGCAAACCACACAGAATGAACAAAATATCAATCATGGTGGAGATTGTCTCAAAAAGTTTTCAGCTTGCTGAGACCCCCAAGCTTGATAATATAACAAAGTCTTAAGAAACTTCCAAGATAGCAGAGATGGAGTTAACATGACTTCAGGGGGTTGAGAAGAATGTTTCTTAAGGCAAATGTCATACAAAGAAGGCCTGCCTCCTGGTACCCATCAAATGTAACACCCTTGAAGATAGTATTGGTAGTATGTCTTCTCCATCAGATTGAATGGGGTTGGCTGATGTAATCACTTAATGCAGGGGTCCCCAACCACCAGGCCTGTGCAGAACCTGGCCATGCAAGCGGTGGATGCTTGCACTTGCGCGTGAAGCTCCCCTCATGCAAGCAGTAGCCACTTGTACTTGCACGCAAAACTCCCTTTCCCGCTGCTCGCACAAATGGAGCTGCGCACACTCTCACGTACTTGCCTGCCATTCACAGGGAACAAATGTTGGTGACCGCTGACCTAAAGGCACTTCCTCAGATACAAGGTCCTATTTCATGAAGGACTTTAAAAGTTAAAACCAGCATCTTGAATTGGACCCAAAAGCAGATTGGCAGTCAATGTAGCTTGCGGAGCAGAGGTTTCTAGAAGTACACATAAACTGCCTTTTCCATTGCATTCTGCAGTAGTTGAAGCTTCCAGGTATTCTTCAAAGGCACCCCCATGTACATTACATTACAGTAGTCCAATTTGGAGGGCATAAATGACTGTGAGCCGCCTGATCCAGGAAAGAAGACAATTGGTGCACAACATGAAGATGTGCAGAGGCCCTCCCAATGTGGCAATTTCCCCCAAAAAATAATACATAGAATAGTTTATAAAAAATGTGAAACGATGTAGAAGAGCAAGCAGAGCTACGGGGCAGATTAATTGTATGATCAGCTTAAAGTCATTATGTTGCCACAAATGGTCCAAGCCCAACCTCTCTT
The DNA here is from genome assembly GCF_029215685.1 of Pituophis catenifer annectens. Classification (NCBI taxonomy): domain Eukaryota; kingdom Metazoa; phylum Chordata; class Lepidosauria; order Squamata; family Colubridae; genus Pituophis; species Pituophis catenifer. The sequence goes on along the minus strand of NW_027256881.1, from coordinate 66,251,672 downwards.
GAATTCCATTGACCCTTAACTGGCACCAATTTAGTACTGAACTATAGTTGGCTAGAGTCTTGAGTGCAAGTTTGAGCAATAAATCTTTTGAATAACAACAATAACAACAAATTTTTTTTATCTAGCATCAGGATAGCATGGTGTGAATAAAATTAGCCTGGCCAAAATAAAAATCATTAGTTTTGTCACCCATTTCATCAATAAACTATGGTTCTTAATACCTATACTTTTAACAAGTTGCCTTTATCTATATTTCAACATCACTGTGATGGATATTGGTGAGCATTTACTTAGTGACTGAAGTTACAATGGTGCTGAAAAAAGTGATTTACAACCAGTCCTCACAAAATAACTTCAGTACATGTCTAAAACCATCGCAGCATCCCACAATCATGTGTTCAAAGTTCAGACACTTGGCAACTGGCATGTATTTACAATGGTTCACAGGGTCACATGATCACCATTTGCAATCATCCTAGGGGGCTTCTGATAAACAAATTGAATGGGGAAAACCAGATTAATTTAAAACTTCATGACTGCTTAATGATCAAAGTGATCTGCTTAACAGCTGAAACAACAAAAGTCATAAAATTGGAGGTAACTCATTTAACAGCCAAACTGATTACTGATAGAAGTTCCAGTCCCAATTGTGGTTATAAGTCGAGGACTATTATATGTTATTTTTAATTTCCCTTTAAGAAACAAAATCCAGCAAGAATGATTTTAGTTAGATATGGGAGATCCGCAAATCTCTCTTAAAAATCCCAACTTCCTGCAAAACTGCCTGAAACCACACCATTGAAATTATCTTATTTTTGCACTAAATTTCAACAGGAAAATTTGAACTATTTTTTTAAGATCTCAGATGAGAAATAGGGAACAATTTATCTTCCTGAGACTAACCCTCTTCCAGCCAAAAAAAAAGCACCAAAAAATGCTTTGCTCTTACAGTGATCACTTGGTCACTAGAAATCTTGCTGGGAACTTGTCAAGATTGTCAAGAAGTTGCCTATTTCTTTAAAACTTGCTTGTCACTCAGTTAACTGAAGAAATTAAACTCTCCCTTAAGAAATTCAAGAAAGTATTTCTTCATCAGTCTGACTAATATGAAAACCTCTTATGATGCCCAAGAAGTAGTGCTAAATCATGTTATCTGGATGCTGATGAGTTTTATTCCGAAGACATCAGCTGTGAAATGATTCCCCAAAACCTGTATATTACTGATCAGTAAAGACTTTTGGAAACAATCTTTTCTTACTCCCCAAAACAACAAATAAACAAATCTGATCACGTCTTGATATCCTTACTTGCATCATAAAATAAGCCAAACAAACACAATACAGGTAGCCCTTAATTTATGACAAGTTGCTTAGTGACCATTCAAAGTTATGATGGACTCCTCTGCAAAAGAGATTTATGATTTGGTTTTGAAGTTTCAACACTGCACCGCTCTGTGAACATGTGATCACACTTTGGGTGCTCAGGAACCAGTCTGTATTTACAGCTTTTTGCAGAACCCTGTGATCATGTGACCCCAATTTACTAGCATTTGCCAGAAACCAGCATTTAATTCCATTTTCCAGAAAAACCAGGCCACAGTGAATTCAGCTTAACAGCTGAAACATTTGCTTGACCACTGCATTAGCTTAACAACTGCTGCAAAAAAGGTCGTAAAATCGGGGCCCGCCACAACTTATAACCATAATTCTCAGTCTTAATTACAATCATAAATCGAGGACTACCTGTATTTATATCAAACCACTGAATTATGTACTTGGATGCTATACTTGGAAGCTACACAACCTAGTGGACCCAATTTAATATATTACAAGCTTAATACAAGAATTTGATTTTAAAAACTTAAATGAAAGACAGATCAGTCTTTATTGACATTTGGTAATAGGTACTGAACATCTCATTAGGCAATTAGTTCCACTGTTAGGAAGCATGAGTATCTACAAGGGAAGGGGGATAGAAAAACATGAAATAGGTATCAGAACACTACAGCACAAACCAAGTCTGATGTTCTGATTTCTGACAATGCAATGTAGACTCAAAAGGCCAGGGGTCATACTATATATTCCATCATTCCATCATTGTTTTCTCATCACAGTTTCCTCCATACACTAATGTTACAAAATTCTTTCTGGTGATCATTTAACAATAGAAATTACAATATCACCTAGGGTTTATATACTACCCCACAGTGCTTTACAGAATCCTCTCGGCGGTTTACAATGTCAGCATATTGCCCTCAACAAGCTGGATCCTCATTTTACCGACCTCAGAAGGATGGAAAGCTGAGTCAATCTTGAGTCCCAACAGAATCAAACTCCAAGTTATATACAGAGTTTGCCTGCAATATTGCATTCCAACCACCAAGGTTCCTCTAATTAAATCCATCTCCTAATTAAACCATGAATTCTTATCCTAAATGCATAATATGAATACTGTATATTAAGAAAACAAGCTAGAAAACAAGTTATTTTGGAGATTGCAATTAATGATAAAAGATTTCAAAATGCTTAACATTCCAAATATATTTTGAAGTTCAGAACTGCATTAGAGGCAAAACAGTTATTTTTATATTAAAAAGTCCTTCAAAAAATAATTTAAAATTATCTCATTTTGGGCAAAATATTCCAGTAGAATTAAAACCAGAAACAATAACACAATTTCTAAAATCAATTATAAAAACATTACAATAACACCTGCCTGGGGTCAAAAAACTATTCTATCTTGAAGCACTGAGACAGCAACAATTAGAAAATGGGACTTACCCCAGTCCAAAACCCTATGGGAACATCACGAGCTTTTAACGCTTTACAAAAAGCCAACAGGATCAGAGCCATTTTCACAGGGAAGGGACAATTCTTAATTCCCACAAAATGATACCCTTTAATAGAAAAGCCTTGGAGCATGCCAACTCTATCAGTCTTGGTGAGTTGGGCAGAGACAATTGAAGACAGAAGTTTCCGTAAGTAATCTAATCTTGTGCCATGTAGGATTTTATAGATCCATAATGGCAAACCTATGGCACGTGTGCCAGAGGTGGCACACAGCGCCCTGTCAGCACGCGAGCCGTCACCCCAGTTCAGCTCCGCCGCACATGCATGTGCACCTTCCACCAGCCAACTGGTCTTTGGGTCTTTGCCACTCATGCACGGGGGGGGGGGGCAGGGTATGGGGGGATGCGCACATGCACAGGGTGGGGCGCATGTGTAGGGTGCATGCGCGCATTACATTTCGGGGGTTTGGGCGCACGTTTTGGGCACTCGGTCCTGAAAAGGTTAGCTAACACTGTTACAGATTATACCCAGTTTTGAATTTTTCCTAGAAGCCTACTAGGAGCCAGTGCAATCTGCAAAACAAAAATGTTTCACCCGCAAATCACAGAACAGCCCAAATTGCTGTCACCCTTATATTCTGGACCATTGTTATTACTAAATGCTTTTCAAGGGCAATTCCATAATCTGCTTCCTCCAAGGCTCTCTCATTCACAGTCCTATGTTATCTCTGACTCTTCTTATCCAGGAAGAATTGGGTCATCCTGACTAGTGTCACTGGTCACTTCTCTGCAGATGCAATGAGAGTGGAAAAATAAAAATCAAATACAAGGTAAGGATAACCCAGGTTCAATATTTGTCACTTGCATCCAGAAAAAGATTGTTGCACCCAGCAACAGCCCCCATCAAAAATTTCCTAACAAAAAATCCCCAATTCAACACCTTGTTATTGTCAAGTTCTTGCAGGAAAACCCCAGCTAAATACCAAGGTCCAAAGTGGTAGACGAATTTAATAAGGTGGCCACTACTTCATATGGTCAGTTCAGTGGTAGCTACAGGATGCAAGCAGTTCCTCTCTCAAGACCACCACCCTCCTGCTACTATTGCCATCTAATTCCAAATCCAAGTACTAGCAACTGTCCAGTAGTCCAATATAGACCTTGTCCAGACACCTGGTCTATTGCTTGCAACTTCAAGAGGCTACCATCTGAACCGAGAAGAAAAGGTTAATACAGGTAGTCCTCAACCTATGATCACAATGGGGCCTGCCATTGTGGTCATAGGTTGGTGGTGGTGGTGAAAACCATTAAGTGAGATAGCCTTGTTTAAAGACCCCTACCCCTCCTCTCCCTGATCCTGCTGTTAAATGAATCAACAGGTCATTAAGCAAGCATGGGATACCTCATGGATGGGGAAGGCCCTGGGAGGCAGCTGGATCCATAAAGGAGGCAGACAAGCAGCACAACCTTTGCAAAAACAGCTTAGCGGGGGGGGGGGGGGAAGAACCCCCCAAGATTAAGACCTAGCACCATATTCCAATGCCAGAGAAATACATTTGTAGGTTGAACCTATATCTCCATCAGCTGGCCGTTGGGAAACTGCAAACCTCTCCTGGCTCTTGATAGGCTTTGGGAAAGAAAGCCACATGCATGCAAAGGCAGTAGTTTCAGAACAAGCTTCCCAAAAACTTTCCCTTGATAAACCCCCTCCCTCTCTCCCTCAGAAACCCATATTTCTCCAATAAAGAAAAAAAAAAGATGGGAGAAACAGACTTGTTGATCTTTCTCCCTAATTTTGGGGGGGGGGAGCATTAGGTGCTGACACTAAACTCTTCAGCTCTTCCCTCCAATCTCAATCTCTTTTAACAACGTAATTTGCTAAATTTACTGCCAGCATGCCAAAGTTTAGGGGTGACCAAAATTAAAATAAAATACACAACATGAATATAAAAATTTATTTCCACACTGCTTTAGAATTTTTCCTTTCTACATATTTCAAAAGTATATGCTCACAAAGTTCATTGGTAATGAACAGCACACTAACCAAACATTGCAGGTCATGAAAAAGAAATTATTACAGCTGTGGGTTTCAGGAAGTTAATAATATTATTGAAGCAAAAAAGAAGTCTAATAGGAAGGTATTGAACAGGTGAGTCACATGATTACAGGTAATCTTCACTTAACAACCAGAGATGACCAGCAATTTGGTTTCTAACCAATACAGTTAAGTGATGCATCACATGACTTGCTGCACTTACAAAATTAGCATATCACTTGTAGTCGTTAAGGATGACATCAAGTGACCATGACTTACTGCCAACTTCTCCATTGACTTTGCTTGCCAGAAGTTGGCTACTAAACTTGCAAATGATGACCATGTGACCAAAGGACACTATGACTATTGTAAATGCATGTAAAGGTTGGTTGCAAAGTGAAACTCCCCATTACATCTACTTGTTTTCCTTCAGACCTAAGTCTGGAAAACAATGGTGAGAAAAGAATTCTAAAAGAAACCTAAACATCTTCAAGGATAAAACAGTCACAAGATATGTGCTATTCTCTCAATATTCCCTTTGCAATATTACAAACAAAGGCAATAAGAAAAGACCAAGAGAAGGTTGAAAACAAATCAGTATCTTAACTGTCATTCATATATTTGTTTTAAAGCAAATTTAGAAAGCAGCAATTTAGAAAGTCTACCATGATGCAGAAAAACTATCAGTGGATGGAGAATGAGGGTCCTTCAGACAATCAGCCTGCCTTCTATTGCCCAGAATAAAAACATTAATCTAGACAGCATCTTATAAATTCTGCTCTGACACAGAAATTATTGAGATCCTCCATGGAATTGCCAAAAGTATACTTGATATACTTACCTATCGCCCCAGTGAAGCATTTCTCATTGGCTATTATCAAATACAAACGAAGCATATTGATGCTTCTCTCTCTTACAAGCATTTATTATATTTTATCATTCATTTGTATCTTACTTTTATTATTTTTACATATAATTCAAGTTTTGAATATATTTGAAGCAAATATATCCAACACTTTTCTTTTCCTATTTTCTCCACAAAAGAAAGTGGCCCAGTCACCCAGCTGGCTTTCATGACTAAGGTGGGACTTGAACTTATGGTATCCCAGTTTCTTGCCTGGTACCTTAACCACTAGACCAATCTGGTTTAATTATAGAAATAATTCTGGCCATTCTTTGATTAACCTGATAATCAAATAATCGCAACGTATCAGATTTTCTGTTTTAGAAAAAAACCGCCTTATAATAATTTCCATAATCCAAAACAATATTCTGTTTTGGTTATTTTCTTTAATTCTAGTTATGTCTGATAAACAAATAACTGACACTACAGCAATGGAGAAATAAAATGTAATTCTGGATCCCAACTGAGCAGAGATGAAAAATCAAAACAAAATACTAAGCAATCCCAAAAAATCTATAAAAAAAGATTTTGAGATCACTAAGCATCTCAGAGATATCTAAGGAAATTACATGTAATCTCTACAATAGGCACTCACCCAATAAAGTGCGTTCAAAACATACATAAAGATTGGGTTCTAATTTGTCAGAGTAAGATTCATATTCATAGGATAAAGTTATCTATTTTTTGTTTGCCTTCTCTTTTTCTCTATAGCATTCTGCATCAATTCCTGTGAAAGGAGCAAGAAACTCTTGCAAATAAAGTTTGTAAACAACATCATTGTAAACAATATGATTTTAAGAAATATATATTAGAAGTAATGGAAATAATATTTCCTACATGAAACAGCAATTGAACATCTACTCAGCATCTCTTTCTACATCAGTAATTATCCCCCAAATTGGTATAATGTTCATCTCTGTAACAATTTATGCTCAGGGCAGAAAACATGTTTTCCATTATAACCATGAGATAAAACCATTTATCCTTCCTCTTTTTAAAGTCTCCAATTTAAAAATATCAGAATTATCAAATTCAAAATTTAGATAATATAGCTGTGGCTGTTAACTTTTAGAATATACTTTAATATTTATATACTAAAGGCCTGAATCAGTATCTTAAGAAGTCAAAGGACACATACCTATTACTGACAAAATGAAACTATTTCCTAAAGTATCTATTTCTTTCAAAATCAGGACACCAAGAAATCCTATACAACTTGCAACACATAATTTACAAACTGTTCATTCATATTTTTACTGAGATATAAAAAAGCATCAATATCAAAAGTTGACACACCTTATATGTGATCTGGTTTAGTTGGAAAACTTTCTTAAATCTGTCAGGTAAATTTCTAAGAAACACAATTTTATTGAAACATTGCACAACCAAAATTAGGATGCTGTTGATAGTTTTTTTATCACAATCCAATTCATAAACAAGCTATGTTCAAATGTAGTGGTAAGAGGTTTTTATAAGCATGTAACTGATTTTTATGATATGAACATGGTCTTCATGACCACAGAAAAGATTTCTTCACAATTTCATAAATTAATAAAGTCAGCCCAAGCAAATTAACATGTACTATTTTCTGTGTTGGTTTAGTACTGTTTTGAAGAAGCATGTAATAAGAGAGAAAAAAACAATTCTGAAATTGTTTTAAAATGCTCAGTAGAAAATATACCTTTAAAAAGAATAGTTCATTCTTATTCAAAATAAATTAAACCATTTAAGAATTTGCTCAATTAGTCAATATTCATATACATTCAATCTTTTCCCAGATTTTCACTATCACACTGTGGCAATAGACAAAATGTACACAATATTCAATATTTTGTAATAAGCAGGGTGATTTAAAGCAATTTCCAACTTTCAAACACATTAGTATAGTTTTCTGATCTGTTAACTATATAGATTGTAACACTTAATAGTAAGCCTTAACAAATTCTACAGAAATAGCTTCCAGAATAACTTTTGGATAAAACAGCTTTTATGAGTTATAAAGATGATTTTAGGGTCTCCATTTAAAGAAAAAAATTAACCAAACGTTAATTCTTTATTTTTAACTATATCATTTAATTCAAAATCCTACTGTACTGCAGACTAAAAAAATTATTCCTGCCCTTAAAAGCCTTCAGTCCGAATTTAATCAGACTTTGAAAAAGTCTAGCTCAAGTTGAAGTTAACACCTGACATAATTATTTGCATATATGAATGTAGTATAGTGCAACAGTATGAAAGCAGTTTGTCCCTGCTTTCTTAAGGGACTTTTTTCAATATACTAGTCTTTGCTATATCCTGAGATTTCCCAATGGTGTTGTATCCTACTACCAACCTAGTTTGACCCTGCTCAGCTTTTCAAGATCAACCAAGAGCTGTTAGGTGCTGCCATCTACTGTAAGCTTAATCAGACTTTTCTGTAGTAAATTCCATTTATTTCACTAGGACATGAATATAAGTAAACAAAAGTAGACAATAGGCTAAACTGGGAGTGAATTGAGCTGGGAGCAATAGCCACTGCCCCAACTGTCATTATAGTTTTAATTTGATATATATCTACGATATAGATGTTCATTTTAATTTTAAACCATTTTACAAAGTTTGTTATTTTGATCACAATTTATAGTACATACTGACCGGAATTGTCAAAAACATTTTCAAAAATTTAGACTGTCATTTGCATAATTACTACTTTCAGGTATTAAAAGTGAGTGAAGTCAAATATGCATATATAAACATCTATTCATACAATGAGATTTCTCTTTTTCCATGTTCCTCAAAGTTTATTTTTGAGGGTTCCTCCTCAGTATATCATACAGTAATAGGTTTTCAGAATATGCAGTGGGCTACAAGGACAAATTGTCTCTCCCCTTTGTATTTATACAGCCAGTTTCTTCAATGGAAACACAAGGATTCTATCCAGAATAACATGTTAAGACATTAATCACATGTATTTTTAGATGGAAATAAATCTCTTTGAACTCAGAAGAACTTATCTCCTACCCTCCTACTCCCAATGAACTGTTTACATGAAAAAATAAAATAGTATGTTTAAGTAGTACTCTTTAAATTAAAAATAGATAAAATAATATATTTGATTCCAATTCAAAGCATGTCTTATTTGCAGGCTAGGAAAAACAGTGATATTTCTTCTAAATAAACTTCCATATAGCAAGCCAATCAATGAAAAAATCAAATTTTATTTGAAATGCATGGTAAATACTATATAACAGCTCCTAGAATAATCTGTAGAAGTTAAATAATGTAAAATAAACATTCAAAATAACTGCAAAACAAGGAAAAGATCTTTGGGGAAACAAATCTAAAACAATTAACCAAATATAGAAAAGCAGAATTTCTGATATTGTTATAAAGTATGCACATTCCTCTTCTGAATAAACATGTTTATCTTGTCCAGTTAACAAATACAAATATAAGTAGCGATCAATCAAATGAAAGATACTGGGATCAATTTAAACCCTTCCACTGAGAGTAAATAGAAATAATGAGAATTTCAGTTAGGATTTTTAAAGGAAAATCGATTCATCCAAAAGAGAATACACTTTCTACAGGCAAACAAAGGAGGCAAAGACAGAAGAAATATGTACTAAAAATGTTCAGTTGAAATTGTAGTTCCTTTTATGTAATATAGTACTTTATGTTAAATCCTACTAGAGAAGCAAAGAAACTATTCCATATTAAAAGTTCATAAAGCATTCTGTTTACTTCTAGTAGGAATTTGTAAATTTAATTTAGTCCTCAGATTTTATTTGTTTACTCCTGTGTGTACAAATCATATAGCTTTGTGAAATATAACGAATGTTTGCCTACTTTGCCTACTTCATAACTTATATAACTTTGTATGATTTCAAATACAGTAGCTCTTTTTTTAAAAAAAAAAAGTGGAACTTTTAAGCAGAGGCAACAAAAACGTTTGATGCCTTCTCATCAATCCTATATGTCAACATTATAAGTACATCATTTGTGGTGTATAAATAATGATTTGAACAGAACACTATGCTATTTTAACTGAAGTGACTGATTAACTAAAAAGAAAATCCCACATACAATACCGGAAAAGACTGCACTGAAATTTTCAGACTGGGTTGCATGTACTAATTTCTTTGAACCGTGGGCTGCATAAACTGAAGGAAAGCAGTATCAAAGACATGTCACAACGTACATCGACGCCTCTACATGCAAAGCAGTAACCATGGCTGTCCAGCAGACGTGATGTAAACAAGCAAGCTTTGTTTACTTGCACCAGTGGACTTCTGCAAGGAAGAGCGGGCTATCTTTTTGCTGTCTCTATTATTAGAACGCAGGTTTGTTATGACAGGAAGAAAACGGGAAGGATCCTTCATTAAGCGCATTTTATATTCATTTACGCCTTAGAACAGAATGTAAGAAAGAATGTAAGAAGAGATAAGAACATCTAAGGAGGAAGCACGGCGACCAAAGAGAGTTTCCTGAGGGAGGGAGGGAGGCTGGGCATATGAGAGAAGCGAAACGTGTAACTGTAATGCGCCATCCATCTCAACGGCCTTTCAGCTACAACAGCATTCCGTACAAATAACGGGGTGGGCTGCGCGCGCGAGTGTTGTTATGATGCGCCTCGTGGCCAGGCGCACACCTTCCCCCTCCTTCCCTCCCTCACCACGGGATATATTAATGTTACATAACCCTCCTGCCTCCACAGAAGCCCGGCAGGCCCCGCCAACCGGACACACACCAGAAGAGGACTTGTGTTTTAAGTCTCAGCTGCTGCATGCGCTGGTTCGAAGTAGAGGAGGAGGAGGAGGAAGAGGAGGAGCTGAGAAAACGAGGCAGCCGCCGCCGCCTCCCTCTCTCTGTCACTAGGCGCGTTTAGGATGGCGGCGGGTTTAGGGGGAACGCCGCGTTGGGTCACAGGGAACGGGAAGAAGCAGCCGGAGCCTGAAGGAGCCTGAGACGCGAGGCTTCCCCAACTGCCCCCCCCTCCCTCGCCTCACGCGCCCCCAGAACTACCAGCCAGCCAGCCCAACCTCCAATATCCCCCCCCCGCCGCCGCCGCCGCCCGTCTTCCCAGCGCGCGCGCCCCCCTCCCCCGCCTCTGTCAGCGCGGTCGCGAGCCTGCCTACCTGCAGCAAAAGGCGAGGGTGGCGGTTGCCGGCCGTTGGCGCGGAAGCGGGTCTCCGGGCAGGGGGGCGCCCACGATGTCTCCTCCCTTGTCCCCCCTGCCGGGGTGAGTCCTTCACGGCTGCGGCGGTCTACCTTGGTTGTGGTTTGCGAAGGTTTCGACTCCAGCTAGCGCCTCTCTTGAGAGATGCAGGCGGGGCGGCGGCTACATCGATAGTGGCTCTCCCGCTATTTAGGGAGGCGCCCGCCCGGGCAGCTCGGCCGCAGCATCCAGGGAGTTAGGAGCGGCGGCTGCTCTTTCCCAAGTGAATACACCCGGAGCGGCCCGGGGCCCAGCGCTCGGCTCGATTCCTGCCGCCTCCTTCGCCAGGTTCGTTATTGACTTTGAGGAAAACTCCCGACGTCACTGGCTCCCCCCCACCCCCGCCGCCAGTGTCTCCCCCTCCAAGGCGGCGGCGGCGGTGGCGGCGGCAGCAGCATCAGTAACGTCGGCATCCCCCAGATCTCGCGAGAAGCGCCAGCGTGCGGAATGGAGCGGGGGGTCTGCCAGACGGAGCGAGCAAGGGAAAAGGTGGGGGCTGCCAGACAGAGCGAGAGCGCGGGCGGCGGGAAGGACGCGGGGAGGGACCGGGGACGGAGGTGAAGGCATGAATGAGAGAGGGAGGCGTCGGGGCTGCTGACCAACCGACGGATACGTGTAGAGCAAGGCGAAGATGAAAGGCAGCCGGGCGAGTAGGAAGAGCGCAGTCTGCATGATAGGGGATACCTGTCGAAGGTGGGGGACCTATCGTGTTGGCGTGCCGCAGTAGGGTTGCTGTTTCGGACGTAGAAAAATGGGCGAGAGCCTACTAGGTGGTTCGCTCTCCGAAACAGGAGAAAGGAAAATAAGTTTGTCTGGTGTCAAATTTAAGAATCCCTTCCCAATCAATAATGAAAACTCAGTAGTTGGCCTTCATTAACTGTGCTTCAGCAACCTTCGCAGGACCAGCCGGCAACAATATTTATGACTTTAAAAATCTCTGTAAACCTAAACCCGTCTGCCACAAATTTATCGGTGCCTCTTGGTTAAGGAAGTTATCTGTCGGCCAGATTTTATTGTTGTTATGGGAGTTCTCTGATAATATTATATATGCTCTTTTTCAGACAGGTGAAAATATGCACACAACACAAATACTGGAATAGGAATATATAATTCACTTGTTCCTTGATGCATTTGTTTTAAAACTAATTTCCCTCCAGCAAAAAGAGTTCTGAAAAATAGATACCATGACAATTCATATTCATACAGTATTTTTCAGCGTCAATGGACACTTAACAAATACTGGTTATAGTCAAATAAGGGTTTAGCTCTCTTCTAATCTAAGCAATTTTGCCCTTCTGTTCTAAATGGATGATATAATTGATTTTACTTGTAACAGTAATCAGCCTGTCAAATAATTAACTTGGTTGCAGTTTGGGGCCGTATGATATTTAGCTTGCTTAATTCAGATACTTTAATCATGATTGTTGTGATGTATATTAAAAAATTTGTGTTGTATTTGTAAACTGATATTTGTAAACTGTTTATTATACAAGTATTGAACACTGGCATTATTAGGTCCCGTCTTAGGCACAAAGCCAGCCGAATGACCTTGGGCCAGCCTAGGAAGGAGGCAACTACAATTCACTTCTGAAAACTTGTCAAGAAAACCACAGAACTAATCCAGGCAGTCCCCAGGAGTCAACACCAATTCAGAGGCAGCAGCATATTCAGGACACAGTTCTCTACTTCAAGTTCAGATACTAGCTCAAGTTCCATGCTTATTTTCATAAGAGAAAAGAAAATGCGAAAAGCTTATAGTATGTTCTTTAAAATTGAGATAATGAAATGAAAAAAATTCAGCTGACTGTTAGAAGAAATTAAATTCAGATATACTGAATAGTAGAACTCAGCGATGAAATCTAGCCAGATCTATCTGGCTCGCGTGAAGCGGTAGTGCCAGCAGCGGGAGGCTCTGCCCACCCACCGGTACATTACATCCCATTTTTTACCCTCTGCGCATGCGCAGAAGAAGTGTTAGCATGCTCCCATTCCCGAACCGGTAACAAAGGTAAGTGGATTTCACCGCTGGTAGAACCAATTATCTAGAACAGGGTTGCCCAACATACAGCCTGCCAAGAAGCTTTGTATGGCCTGCTGGTATTACACCTAGATATTATCTATCTTAAAATTGTCAGAGAACCCAAATGCATAGCTGCATTATTTATTTTATCATGTGATTTAATACTGTATATGCAATTCCTAGAGAATCTATCAGTTTGAAATTAAGAATCATTAGTATGTCAACACACCAGATTAAGTTCAAGATACTAACATAGTTCTGGCATTCATGCCCGAGTGGGTGGGTTGGGCATCACCTTTGCAGACCTGGATGGGTCAAAATGAAGTCAAATTCCATTAAGAAAAAGTTGTCATTTGTCTATGATAATATTAGTCTGATTCTATTATTGGCTCTGATTAGGTTTTACTGCTCCAAACAGTTGTAGGGCAGCTGCTGAAGGCCATGGCTACAAGGGCTTTTGCCCAAACTTGGCTGGTACACCAGTTGTAAGTTTGGTAGGGCTGCAAAGCTCTGATTCACATCCTCATATTCTCACAAACTTGTGCCATGGGTTGCCTTTGAAGTTTATTTGGAAACAGGATTCTGCAACAGTTGTAAGTTTTTTAGTGTCACTGTAACTTTGAACAGTAGCTAAAATAATGGTTGTAAGATGAGGACCTTTTATACTGTATTTTTTCACACCAAAATAACTTGTATTTCTGAATTGTTTATGGAGGCAGATGTGGAAAAATATTTGTATTCCATCCCAAAGATTCTGCTTGCCAAGATAAACACAGAGTTGTAAATCTTTCAAAAAACTAGCCACAGTTGGAGTTTCTGGACGAGAAGCTCTCACTATAAGCAGTTTCAATTTCCAATGGCTATTCTAATTTCAGTGAAAATATATTATGTATGAATTTCTTCATGAAGTCTGCTAAATGCTAATATTGCTGAGCATTTTACAGTAAATAGTGTTTAGAAATCACAAACTATATCTATAAAGCAGAGCGGTACGTGGGTCACTTCATCTTAAGCACCTTAATTTATTGAAATTTTGATCTTGAAATTTCTGGATAGAGGTCCAAGATTGCCAAGGGAATTTTACTTCAGGATCCTTAGCTGTGTGCGAAGAGGAGAAGTCTACTCAGCAATATAGACTGTATAAAAGCTAGGATTTGGCTAAGTTTCCTTCAATTCTAGCTGGAAAGAAAGAAAATGTCTCTTTATCAGTCCGTCCAACCTATGTCCAAAGGCTTTATTTTGTGTCAAGATCTGATGGTTCTCATTCCCCTTATGCCTGATCAACCTGATAAAAGAAGTTGGTTTGTGTATAAGGTGAATATCACATGAAAATGTGGAATTCTATTTAGTTTTGTTAGCTAATACATTTTCTTTTGCTTAGAGAATTTTTTGTTTCTGCATATCCTAAAATTTTTTAGGTGAGTGCTTGTTCCCATATCAATTCCCACTGTAGACCAGGATTGCAATCACTCGTCTTCCGCTGTCCCCCAACCATAAACGAGTAAACCGTGATCTGGTGGATTTGGATAGCAAGGGAAAGACTGTGGTGTGTCTATGCCCGCAGGTAGCCACAGGTAATGAGAGAAGCATGGTTGGTAATAAGCAGGACAACTTGTGTGAATGTCTGTCAGTTTATCAGTAGACCAGATAGGAAATGGATTCTACTTTATTGTAAGGCTACATTAACAGACTCTTACAAGTATGAAAGTACAAACACCATGTCTCTTTTTTACAACCTGAAAAGAAGTTAGGACAGACCTTTTCTAAGTTTCTTTTTCTACCCATTATGCAGCTACAGGTGACAAACACATACAAACACATACACTCTTTTATCTGATTATTCCCTAGGCAGCATCTCTTCCCCTCATCCCTGAAGGTCATTCCCACATACTATTACACTGTCACTGTGCTGGAAATAAGTCAAGACTGATAATTTAAAGATGTGCATACTTGACATTTTAGCATTCTAACACTTAACACCAATACAGAATTTCCCAAGTAATTTTTTGCACAGAACTCATCACTTATGTATTTATGTCAACTCACTTACCACTTCTTATTGTTTTAAAGTAAGATAAGTAATCATGACTCTAGTTCAATGTGCATGGCTGTTAAGTATTTTCTACAACATGAATCTTCCTGTGCACGTTAGCTATCATTTGCATATTCCAAATGACCACAAGGATTATTTACTTAATAAACTTGTGTGTCACTGCAAATATATTATTGAAAAATTTTAAAATGTTTTACAAACATTTCCCCTTCCCCCTCCCTCCTCCCCTTCCAACCCTCCCTGTTCCCTCCCTCCCCCCCACCCCACTTCCCAGAGCAAAATACAGGGTATAACATTTGATAATCATAAGCTAACATAAGCTAATTGTCTATAGCCTCCTATCCCCCTCTTGAACTTTTAATTCCCCTTTTACTAAACTAAATTTAAGTACTTTATAAAATCTCTTTGATCATTCATAAGCTGCAAATATAAACGTTAGACAAATTACATAACAGAATTCAAACAAGAAAATATTAATAAAAATAAAAAATATTGTTATGTTAGAAAAACTGGTTCAATATTCACTGTTTTTTGTCTTAAACAAACCCCTTTAAACTCTCTTCCTGAAATAGCAGACCTATACAGTAAAAGTTTTGGTGACTTACTTATGCAACTTTAAACATTTAATTGGTGATTGATGCTCACTGATTTTAATTATTAGCTTTTTAAAGTTTTTATAAAGCTTTTGAAGGACTAAAACTGAATCAATATTCTGAAAATAGTAACTTTCATCTCTTAATTCCTTATCAATAGAAAAACATGTTTTTCAGTGGTTTCTTTAGTCAGGATTTGTAATAATGTCAAGAAAATTCTGCCAATAAATCATAGATGGCTGTTTAGATGTTTTTAAGCTACATTATATCACCTGGGCCAATCAAGTGAAATTTGCAGGAGTTCTGAATTAACGGGAACTTGCAGTGTGAGTTATATATTCGTATATAAACATACATACATACGTACATACATACACATTCTTATATAAACATACAACTATCCTTTCATATATAATACTGTATATGGTAATAGGTTGCACAATATGTGAGTCACATAAAAAGTAAGGTTTCATGCCAACACGTATCAGTCTCTTTCGCACAAATTTTTCAGCACAGCCGAAGCTGGCTCAATTATTAACCTTTTTAATATTTTTCATTCATAGCTTAAAATAAAGGAGGAGTTCTTAGCAAGGAATAATTATTTGGAACTTGTACCATTAATCCAAAATATAGGTAAATATCAAGAAGTGTAAGTATACCAAACTTTTGTATATGACCTTTAACAATCATGTACTTAATCTAATTGTTTTATGAGTTCATATGAGTAAGATAAAATTCATTTACATTTTTTAAAAAAAATGCTTAATTTCATAACTTCTGTGAATTCAGTTACTTGTTGGAAAATATCACTAGTTGGATATGGTGAGTAGGCATAACAGAGCATTAGGAAAGATTAAACATTGATGTGTTGCTGTATATGTCTCTATGTCAGGGCTCCACAACTTCTGGTTTCTCCTGCTTGTGAACTATTGGGAGCTGGGCTGCCTTGTTTCCAGACAAGTCAGAATTTGAGCATTTAGTACTTTACTTGCAAAATATGTTCCTTCCCCACAGTTATGACTTAATTGCTTGGGGGGGGGGTGTTAATACTCATATACAAAGTGGCCAGGTTCTTCACAATAAAAATATAGCCTTTATGTGATATAACTTTTCTCAAGAAGATTGTGTAGCTCAGCTGCATGAGTTCAACTTTGAGGAGGAAAGTGTGTGTTTGCCATCTTCAGTTATTTGTAGAAATAATAAAAGGTGGTATATAAACAAAGAAATAATTTTAAGGGCTTACTGCTCCATTGTTTCACATATGTAGATAGAGGGGAAAGGAGCAATAAAAAATCAAGCATCTTCCTTTCCAATAAAAAAAAGCTGCATTGAAATCTTCTATAAGTGCCTAGGCAGAAGATGATTAATAGTCATCATTTCTAGGGTGCCTTGATTGATAAAGTTGTCCCATATTTCATCTGATAGTGTCTCTGAACTAATCATTAAGCCACATCTTGTATTACCAACTGAAATGAAGCAGCACACTCCCATACAGATGTTTACACTGCTGTAGGCAATGGGTTTCACAGTTGGTAGTCAGTTACTTGACTAGATCTTCAAAGTGAGCTCTCAGGCATGCCATAAAATTAGTTATACATGCCTAGGCTATGAATCAGAAGTGGAGTTGCCCCATTTTATCGCTTATCTACTTGTGTTAATTAGAAATTCTATGTGTATTCAGTCAGTGAGGAAGACATCTAGTCTCAGAGAAAAATATTTTTCGCATTCAGTGAGGAAAGCAGTAAATTTGCTTGGATTCCCATCGCACTTGTTGAGCATAGAAGTTGTTTATTCATATGAGAGGGCTACATCATCTTCAGCAATATTTACAAGGTCTCACTAGTGAGGACCTCACAACTAGTATAGGACTCACTAGTTGTGTTAAGATTTATTTCTTTCTACTTAGGTTCACTAGTTCACTGGCTCTCTGGTTTATCTGGGTCACCTTTGGATTATGATACATAATAGTGGGATTGCAAGACAGTCTATATATGTTTTGCAGATTTCGGCCTCTCCTTTCTGGATGGCTGGCTCCAGGCTCTTTCTCTGGAACTTGGCACTTTTATAGTAAGACAGAAAATCCAAATAAGTATGTAATATACTTTATTATAGATACAAACAACGTTAGTAATAATAAACTTCTACAAAGGTTAAGACTCTCAAGCAATACAAACATACACACATATACTTGCACATATAAACACACATTTAAAATTTGATCTTATTTCTTCTGCCCTTTTGTAACATCCTGCTTATATTGTTTTTCTCAGGCTGGCAAGTTGTCTTCATTTGGTTTCGTTTTTACAAAATGGTTATGCCTGGTCTCAGGCTCCTTGTATCTCACCTTCCAGAGCTACCGTCATAGCTTTTTCTCTTTCAAGTCTCAATCTCTCCTCGTCTCTTCCGGAAGCTTCTTCCTTTTCCCTGGTTCCATCTGTTCATTGGTGAAGTTTAAACACGGCTTCATTTTTATCTGTCTGTTCTGATTTCCTGTGAGAAGATATCAAGTGACGGAGGAGAGAAACAGATGACTGGGAGAGTATTTAGCTCCTTAGCTTGTACTTTGCTTCAGTCTTATCCCAAATGGTCCTAAACAGAACAGATGGTAAAAGTGAATGGCAATTCAAAGTAAAATGATAGGTGAATGGTATCAGGTTACCATGAATGAGTTTTAGTTTCCAGAACCATATCCGTTACGTTCAAGAGTTTTGAAGCAGTTTGTGGATATCAACTTTTCTCTGACCTTTGAGGAATTTTGAAAACCAAGCATAATCCTAGAGGACTGAGAAAAGCCACTTTTTTCCTATGTTCAAAAAGAGATTTTAAATGTATTAATGTACAGATAGTCCTCGACTTACAGCAGTTCATTTAGTGACCACAGCACTGGAAAAAGTGGCTTATGACCTTTTTCCACACTTAAGACTGTTGTAGCATCGTCTTGATCATGTGATCAAAATTCAGCTGCTTGGCAAGTAGTTCATATTTATAACGGTTGCAGTGTCCTGGAGTCATGATCAGCTTTTGTGATCTGACAAGCAGAATCAATGGGGAAGTCAGATTCACTTAACAACCATGTTACTAACTTAACAATGTCAATGATTCACTTAACAACTCTGGCAAAAAAAGGTCTTGAAATGGGGGTAAGACTCACTTAACAAATACCTGATTTAGCAACAGAAATTTTGAGCTCAATTGTAGTCATAAGTTGAGAACTACATGTACATATATTGATTTAAAATGTACAAACTTTTATTGAAATTTGAAACAGGAAGAACAGGCTACAGTATGTACGATAAAGTGGACTAAGAAATTTGGTTATAATATATAGATGGATCAATGAGAAATGTGTGGTTAAAAGGGTTGAACTTTTATTTATTTATTTATTTATTATATAATCAAATTTTGAGACCACCCATGTCCCCCACAGAGTGAGTGACTTTGGGAGGTGTACAATTAAAATTCTATGCTGCTCAGAGATGGGTAGCATAGAAATGTAATAAATAAAGAAAAATACATAAATAAAATCAAGAACAACATATAAAATATTATTTACATTGCATTATGATCTCAAAGAAAACCTTTATAATGTAATATCATTAGTACATGATGCCAGAAAAATTATCAAAGGTTCGGCCCGGGTCAGGCAAACCAGTAGTGGTGATGATGTGATGTCAGCGAACCGGTTCTCTATGACTGTGAGCTGGGCTCTCCTGCCCACCCCTTGTTATATTTATCTTTATTTGTCATTTTTTTAGCCCAGCTGATAGGTGCGGCAGAGTGGATTGTTGTGCCTCAGCTGGGCAGAAATCTAATGTGCAGGTTCCGCGCAAAGCGCGTGGTAACACCAGTTGGAACCCACAACTGGTTCAAATGTATGTTGGAAATACGAAAACATGAAGGGGCATTTTATCGTGGGGATTGAGGGGTTTTTTAGGGAAACTTTTTGATAGATTTTTAAGGGATTTTAAGGGGTGGGAGGGTTGTGTGGGTTTGGGGGTTAACCCACGGGGGGAGGGGTCTGGCCCAGCTGTTAGTGGGGCCACGGAGGGTGCGGATTCCGGGGGTAAGGGGGACATTAGAGTCCATTCTGTCGAGGGCTTTTCTATCAATGTGTTGAGTGGGAGGGGCAGATATGGCGGGAGCAGGGGGCCGTATCATGTGGTGGGGGCGCGCACTCGCTATCTTCGAGCGGTGGCGCGCCCCGGTCCCCATAGCCCTTCTCGTATCCCAGGCTGTTCAGACTCTCAGGGCCCGAGCCTTCGGCTGCTGTCGTGCAATGCCAGGTCCGTGGTAAATAAAGCCCCCCTCATTTGCGATCTTATTCAGGAGGGGGGAGCGGACCTGGCAGGTATTACGGAGACCTGGTTGGGCCATGAGGGGGGGGTTCCCCTCGTGGATATGTGCCCACCAGGTTTCCGAGCATTCCATCAGCCGAGAGCTCAGGGCAGGGGTGGGGGGGGTGGCGGTTATTATAAAGGAAAGTCTTGATCCGAGGGAGACCACTGTTCCACAGATAGCCGGATGTGAGTCCCTTTTTGTGAGATGGGGTCGTGGAGTACAGATGGGCTTGTTGATCACGTACCTGGCTCCCTGCCGCGTGGCAACGGCCCTGCTTGAGCTGCTCAACGTCATAGCTGAGGTGGCGGTTGGTACCCCCAGACTTCTAGTCATGGGGGATTTCAACCTGCCATCTGTCGGCGAAACGTCTGAGGTGGCTCGGGAGTTCATGGCTTCCATGACGGCCATGGACCTTACTCAGTTAATTCATGACCCCACTCACATGGGTGGACACACTCTGGACTTAGTTTTTGTCTCTGGTCAGTGGTCGAGTGGCCTTGATACAGGGGATATAGTCATCGAACCCTTGTCATGGTCTGACCACTCGCTCCTTCGACTGGACTTTCTAACCGCTGCACCCCGCCGCAGGGAGGCGGGACCGACCAGGTGGTTCCGCCCCAGGCGCCTGATGGACCCTGATAGGTTCCAGATGGAGCTTGGGCCATTTCCTGAGACTCTGGCTCACGACTCGGCTGAGGACCTGGTGGCCGCCTGGAATAGTGCGGCTGCCGGGGCCTTGGACCGTGTCGTGCCTTTGCGGCCTCTGACCCGGCACCGAACTCACCTAGCTCCTTGGTTCTCCGAGGAGCTTAGGGAGATGAAGCGCCGGAAAAGACGCCTGGAGAGTAGTTGGAGGACCAGCCGCTCCGAATCCGACCGAACACTGGTGAGGTCTCATATTAAGACCTACCTAGTGGCAATAAAAGCGGCGAAATCTAGCTATTTTGCCGCTCTTATCGCGTCATCAGATAATCGCCCGGCCGCCCTGTTTAGGGTGACCCGCTCCCTCCTCCATCTGGAAGCGCGGGATGACCCCTTGCAGGGCCGAGCTGAGGACTTTGTGCAGTATCTGTATGACAAAATCGCTCAGATTCGGGAAGGGCTGGCCTCTGACTGGGTATGTCCGGACGGGATGACTGAGGCAGGTCTTGAGAGTGTTATCTGGGGGGAGTTCGATCCTGTGGCTCCCGAGGACATGGACAGGGTCCTAGGACGGCTGAATGCGACCACATGTTTATTGGACCCGTGTCCCTCCTGGTTGGTACTGGCTTCCCGGGAGGTGACACGAGGCTGGCTCCAGAAGATTGTTAACGCTTCTTTGAGTGAGGGGGTCCTGCCGGCCGCTTTGAAAGAAGCGGTTGTGAGGCCCCTCCTCAAGAAGCCCTCTCTGGATCCGGCTGTTTTGGCTAACTATCGTCCAGTCTCCAACCTTCGCTTTGTTGCGAAGGTTGTTGAGAGTGTGGTAGCACAACAGCTTCCCCGGTACCTGGATGAAACTGTCTATCTAGACCCGCTCCAGTCCGGCTTCCGACCTGGGCACAGCACGGAAACGGCATTGGTCGCGTTGGTGGATGATCTCTGGAGGGCTCGGGATAGGGGTTGCTCCTCTATCCTGGTCCTGTTAGACCTCTCAGCGGCTTTTGATACCATCGACCATGGTATCATGTTGCACCGGTTGGCGGGGTTGGGGGTGGGGGGCACCGTTCTGCGGTGGTTCTCCTCCTACCTCTCTGACCGGTCGCAATCTGTGTTGACGGGGGGGCAGCGGTCGACCCCGAGGCACCTTGCTTGTGGGGTGCCACAAGGGTCGGTCCTCTCGCCCCTTCTGTTCAACATTTATGTAAAGCCGCTGGGTGAGATCATCCGTGGCTTCGGGGTGGAGTTCCATCAGTACGCTGATGACACCCAGCTGTACATCTCCACCCCAGGCCACCCCAACGATGCCCTTGAAGTGATGTCCCAGTGCCTGGAGGCCGTGCGGGCCTGGATGGGGAGAAACAGGCTCCGACTCAACCCCTCCAAGACCGAGTGGCTGTGGCTTCCAGCGTCCCGATATAGCCAGCTGACGCCATCGCTGGCTATTGGGGGCGAATCACTCGCCCCCACGGAGAGGGCTCGCAACTTGGGCGTCCTCCTGGACGCACGGCTGTCTTTAGAAGATCATTTGACGGCCGTGGCCAGGGGGGCTTTTTATCAGGTTCGCCTGATACGCCAGTTGCGCCCCTTTCTAGATCGGGACTCTCTACGCACAGTCACTCAGGCACTAGTCACTTCCCGCCTGGACTACTGCAACGCTCTCTACATGGGGCTCCCCCTGGGGTGCACCCGGAGGCTCCAGCTGGTCCAGAATGCGGCCGCGCGGGGGATTATGGGGGCGACGAGGCGCTCCCATGTGACACCTCTCCTGCGCGAGCTGCACTGGCTCCCGGTGGTCTTCCGGGTGCCCTTCAAGGTGTTGGTGACCACCTTTAAAGCGCTCCATGGCTTAGGGCCGGGGTACTTACGAGACCGCCTACTGCCACCAATAGCCTCCCACCGGCCAGTACGCTCGCACAGAGTGGGCCTCCTCAGGGTGCCGTCCGCCAGACAATGTCGGCTGGCGACCCCCAGGGGGAGAGCCTTCTCTGTGACGGCGCCCACCCTCTGGAATAACCTTCCCCCGGAGTTACGTATAATAACAGACCTCCGGATTTTTCGGCGGGCCCTGAAAACTTATTTATTTCAACTAGCTGGGCTGGCTTGAGCTAAATTTTAAATTGGTTTTAAATTGGGTTGTTTTAATTTACGGCCAGAATATCTAATTATTTTAATACTGTTTTTTAAATTTTGTATGCTTTGTTTTTACTTAGGCTGTGCACCGCCCTGAGTCCTATTTGGAGAAGGGCGGTATAGAAATTTAAACAAATAAAAATAAATAAATAAATATCGTGATTGATGGACATGTAAAAAAGCTAAAACAAATTGGATTCAAGTACATATTTGTTACAGCGAATTTTAAAGATCAATATTCAATAGAGGCCAGAAATTTTCCTTTTAGGATTAATGGATAAACAATTAGAAAAAAGCTATGGAAGATTATTTCAATATATGATCACTGTGGCAAGATTACGATATGCAGAGAAATGGAACGATTCTTGTGATATATGGTTTTGATGATTAGAAAGGATAGATTATAGAAAGAAGAGTAAATGATGTTACTTTAGAAGGAGAGGTTAAAATATATTTGTCCCTTTGGCTGCTGTGAAGAATATATAGAAGCCACTTCTATATATCTTTTTTCTTTCTTTTCTATTTTTCAACTTCTTTTCTTTTCTTGCACTTTCTCCTTTTTATCTGATTTCTTTCTTTATTCTTTACTTTATCTTAGTTTGTGTCAGTTTTTATCTCTTATGCTTATACCAGGCAAAACTTGAGTAGGTTACTAAACCCACTTAGTTAGTGGGCATTTAGAAAAGAATGCATTGTTTGGTAGAAACAGTGTGACTTTATCCAGAATAAATTAAACCAAACTAATCTGATCTTTTTGGAGAGAATGACTATGAGGGAGAAGCAAAGCATTTCTTAAAACACTTTCTGTACTTACAAAAAAAAAAAAAAAGAGGCTGTGCTGTGTTGAGAGGCTATGCTAAAATCAATTGGTGCAAGCTGCCAGGAAAAAAACATTCCATTCAAACTACTACTAGAAAAGGCAACCAGCTCAGTTGATTCCATCCCTCAAAGGGTCCTGAGCATCTGACACCCCCCCCTTTCTACAAGGAACCCAATTAAGAGACAGCTCATTCATTCTAACCTGATGAAAGATGTGCAGCAGATCATACTAAATGGGCCAGCTCCACTTCACTTGCATCCATTTTGGTATTTGCACCAGGTAGTTGGTCACATCTACTTTATCTAAATGCAATGAACACAGTATACCTTGATTTCAACAAATTATGACATGAAATTCTAGTAAAAAATGGCTACATGTCTTGGTGCATCATCAACAAAATATAAGCCAATATGATGCAGTTGCAAAAAAAAAATACTATTCTAGGCTATATCAATAAAATACAGAGATATTATTATTCCTCTCAGTTCTGTATTGGTTGGACTTCATCTAGATTATTGCATCCTATGTTAGACATAATTTTAGGAAGGACATTGACAAACGAGTATGAAGCCAAGATTATAAGAGGCTTCAAAGAAAAAAATATATGAGGAACAATTGGGTATATTCAATCGGGAGAAGAGAAGACTACAGGAAAACATAGCAACTGTCCTCATGTAACTAAATGCTGTCATAGAATACAGGCTTCAGAATTGTTTCAAAATACAGGAAAGTTTAAATTAGAAGGAAGAAGATTTTGATTAAAAGACAAAAAAATCATAATACTATAATTCAATTGACAGCTTCAAGAATCAATTAGAGGTATTCAAACAGAGACTGAATCGCTATCCATTAAGGACGCTGTAGTACTGGATTCTTAGACTGGACAGAGGGTTGAGCAGCAATCCAAATCCAAACAGTAAGTCTGTACTGATGGGTGAAGATCTACCAATGGATCAGATCTTTGCCTACTGCCAGTGCATCTCTAAAATCTGTTCCAGAAGATTAAGGAACTCTTAGAACCAGATTTTGGGGGAGTATGGGGAAATGGAAAGAGTAGGAGACATAATGGAACTCCTATTACATGAACTGTGTGTAATGTTAGCTCTAGCCCAATAGATTTTGTTGGGGATGGAGAGAGCTTCCTAATTTTCCTTCATTTTCAACTAAATAACAAGGTTGGGTAGACATTTCTTTTTGCAAATATGTATCTTTTACAGTGTTCCAAACCAGATGTTACTTTATATTTGGAATGCAGAGTTATAATTTTAAAACCTTTTCACCAAAGATGTATGGTGAGAGGAAAAATGAACAAAACTGAGGAATCCTTTGTTCTCTTCTAAAGGAGGAAACATTTGTGTCATTCCAAAGCAAATAAGCAAGCGAGAAATATCCCATATTATAGTGAATGTATTATTTTGGGATATTACATTTTTTTACATAGATGTTTCATATATTTTTTCCTTTTTATCCACTTCAGTTTATAAAGAGGGTTAGGGTTAATAGATGGGTCTTCATTTGTTTTAGAATTAAGGAAGTAATTATGATTTTCGATAGAGCAAAAACATGTCCTAATTGCACTTTGGCCTAATTTCACGATGGTGAATATTCTTAGCCAGAAATATGCCTTTCCAGTGTGTTAATTGCTCCTAACAAAGAAGTGCCCAGAAAAAATCTTGTTGATTGTATTATTTTTTTTCCATTTTTTTTTTGACCAGGTGTGTAAAACTGCATTTTTGTTCACTCTGAGTACATTCATTTCCTTTGAAAGTATCTTTATTATTGCATTGTGTTGTCATGTTTTATATGAAAATTATCCATTTTTGTAGCACATGTAAGCCACAGACCTGTATTTTTAAAAGAAAGTACTAATTTCAATTATGTAATTATTTCAATATTTGTTGTATAATATCCATGCCTACCTATCAATTCCCTTTTTGGATAAGCAGTGGTATGCAGAGGATAATAAGGGGCAAGAACTAGTAAGCCAAAAAACTCAAGGCATGTAATGAGCTGTGTGAGCAAGCTCATTATATACTTGCAACAACCTCAGCCAAGGCAACAGAGATAAGATAAATTTCAGACCATAGCAGGAATGTAATTTGGGAAAGCTTTCAGACCTGACACTCCCTAGTTCTGTTTAAGATAAAGATAGAGAGGAGGGGGGCACACTCAGAGTTGCAAGATTATGTTACTGAACTCTCTTAATAAAAGTAGTTTTAGTATTCATGTCTTGAAACTCTTACAATTCTCACTTAGGATCACACATTTAATTCAGATAAAGTTGATTGTAACTAAATCCCTTTGAAACAATGCAGTTACCTTAGAAGCAGTAATTTGAATAGTAATTAGCCATGATTAGCTTTAGCTAGATCAAAGTAGAATTGGACATGTCTTTGCTATGAAGTGCTGACCAGTTACATGGAAATATACACCAAAATTACATTAAAGGACTAAATAATATAAACACAGTTCTATCAGCATCTCATATCAAGAATATCATAGGATGTGCATTTTAGTATAGTAAAATCTTTTTTCACTAAAAGGGAGTGAATGCAGAAACATTCTTACTGCAAAATACTTGTTATGTAAGCTTTGCAGAAGAACATGCTCTGTGTGTGTGTGCGCACGCATATGTGCAAGTGCTTAGAGAAACTGGTTTCTTTTTAACATTTGTTTCATAAGTTGACATGTTTGACTGAAATAAGTCTATTCATTCTTAGCTGTGCTCAGTTTACAATTGCTGTTTAGGCAAGTGCTGATTGCAAAGAGCATGGTTCCACCTTCCATTACCTTATATGAGAACTTAAATTTTGTACAAAACATCTCCTTACTGATTGTTATGTAAATTTAGTGATAGGTTACATTGATCTTGGACTTCCAGCATACCTGCCTTTTTCGGCTGAAGAATAAGAAAATAAAGGATTTGTTTCATGCTCCCGTTGTTTCCTATGATGAAACACTCAAATGTATTTGAAGCTTGTTCCACTAAAACAAAAGAGCAAACATCTAGAATTATTTTGAGATTGGCTGCTTTATTATGAGCAAAATATTGTTTGCTTGGTTTGTGGATACCTCTAATGCTAGCACAATGCTTAAGTAGTATCACAACATTTCAGTACCTTGGAGAGCACTTGACTCATGTTGTGGCAATTTAACATTAAAATAATGGAAATTCTGAACCTATTTTAAAATTAAAACAAAAAATAATAGGTCGGGAAAATAAATTTTCATGAATGCCTTGGGAAAGTACTTATCACAGAAGTCAATAGGGGTTTTTTTTTAATAAAAAAGATTTCAAAAGAGTTAAACAAATTTCCTGATATCAAGGCAAAACATTACTTGAATATGTATACACACACACACACACACACACTTGGAAAACTGAAAAGTTAAAAGTTGTTATTAATTAATTTGTTGTTGTTATGGTCAACTCACAATGGTCAACTTATGACCAGTTACTTGGTAACCGTTCAAAGTTACAACAGATTCACCCCAAAACTACTTACAACCTGATTTCAAAGTTATGATCAACACACACACACACACACACACACACACACACACAGAGTCACCTGATTGGATTCTGAATGCTTGGAAACTATTTTACATTTACAGCCATTTGCAGGAGCCCTTGATTACTGGAGTGTGATTTTTTTTGTCAGTTTCCAAGGTTTATTTCTGCTTTTCGGCAGATACTGCCCATTGGTATATAAATAAAATTAACATTAACATAACATAACAACATTGGGTAAAATGGATTCACTTAAAGACAATGGCGTTCACTTAACAACTGTGGCAAAAATGCCAAAAATTGGGTTCAGGTATGTGATGCCTTGACTTATGACCGCAATGACTTCCAGGCTCAATTATAGTCATAAATCAAGGATTAATTGTAATTCTTTACCATTACTTTAAAAATACTACTTTAAAAACACAGGTGCCATTGTTATTTTAAACTAAATTGGAAAATTAAAAAATTACTGATACATTTAGTTATACTGACCTACAATTTAGATTTGGTTTAGGGATAATCTTTATTGTATTACATATGCACTTAAAATGATCAGTAGCCCACATTTAAAAATAAGTTTAACAGAATTGATACAATAATTAGAAATACAATGAGAACAAAATAAATCCTTTGATCCTCCACCATATAACAAACTTATATCATTGACTTAGAAAACAAATTATCATTCTCCTTCACTCTATAATACATACAAACACAGAGAGAGTGTGTATTTCTAGGCAGCTAAAGAACTTAGTATCTCAGAAGTCAGAACTCCTGTCCTTTTATAGGAGAAATAATTCATTGATAAGTAATAAAAGTACTATGAAGTATGCAATCATTATAATTTAAGGTGGCAAATATAGAAACTGACAAATCATGAGGTTCTAGTTCCAGCTCAGTCATGAAAGATGGCTGGGTGATTTGGGGCCACTCACTCTCTCTCAGCCAACCCACTTCATAGGATTGTTGTGGGAAAATAGGAGGAGGAAGGAGTATTAGGTATGTTTGCTGCTTTGAGTTATTTATAAAAACAATAAAGGTGGGATATAAATAAATAAATTAGCTCAGTGTTTGCAGATAGTCATTAATCCATTATTTGAATTTTTTGAACAATTGTACCCGTGATAAATTAAAAAGGTTCTGTGGGGAATTTCATTCACTCAGTCATTTGTAGCCATTCTACAATAAGTTTTCTTTAATCTTTTTCTTTTTTCACTAAAATAGTACAAATATTCTTCATCGAATGATACACCTTTCCTCCCTCTTGAAATTTCCAGTGCCATTGGTTATTAGTACCTGTTCATTGACAGAGAGATAAGAAGAACCTGTATTCAGAACATTTGTTCAAGCATGCTATAATTGTTTAGTGTACATTATTCAGTTCTGTGAGGAGGCCAGTGCCTTCTGCCAAAATTATCTCTGGAGGGAAAATATTCAGATCCCCACTGCAACACTTCCAAATGCATATTCTGTGCTTAATGGGTCTGCAGTGGCTCTGCAAACCATCCATATGTTCTTTGGCAGTTCAGCAAAAAGTTAGTGTAGATAGATTACTGATACCCTTGACATATGCAGACATCAATGCAATTCTTCTGCGAGGCTTCCTAATAAATACCATCCTCATATATTGGACAACACAGTCCTGAATTCCATGCCAGCATAATCTTTGTCAGGTGAAATGAAGTTTCTCTATATTTATTAAGAATATGCTATTTTTGATACACATCGTCAGAAATGGACAGTAAATAATTCTTTGAAGCAGGTTGTTTCCTGCAGCAGGTCTTTTTTCTTATATACTGAGTAGAACTTGGCAGAATGGATC
Source organism: Pituophis catenifer annectens (assembly GCF_029215685.1). Taxonomy (NCBI): domain Eukaryota; kingdom Metazoa; phylum Chordata; class Lepidosauria; order Squamata; family Colubridae; genus Pituophis; species Pituophis catenifer. The sequence goes on along the minus strand of NW_027256881.1, from coordinate 66,222,825 downwards.
AAGATTGATGACTAAAAGAATCTGAGAATTGAACATGGCAAACTTTCTCACTTTAATCAACAGATCAGTACTATTCATTCTGAAGTTTTTCTGACAGAGAAAAAACCCTAAAGATCTCCTTGCACATTCAAACTACGATCACTGACCAACATGCAATCTGACCCAGAGTCAGTACAATGATTAAATGATGACTGAACCCTGTTTCAAAACCTGATTCAGCTTTGAAGCACTTTGGACCAGTTGCTATCTCTAGCTCAAGCTACCAAAGAAAATTTTTGTTAAGATAACCAAAGGCCAGACGGGAAGGAAAGAGAGAAGAGATTGTGTATGCTGCCTTGAACTGGATGAAAAGTGAAGTATAAATTCAAGAAACAAAATAAATTTCTGTTCCCAACATTCTCATCACTTCATAGTTTCATTTAATTCCCACAACTCTATTGCATCTGAATATTTTAGAAAGTGTATTGGCAGCCCCAATAGAGCTCTGCTATTTAGCATTGTTGCTTATGCCAGCAAATAATTTTCTCTGAAGAACACAAGTGCTCTCAAATTTAGTTCTCTAGAGTGGGAAATAGAAATTTTCATGCACTGTCTGCACTAGTCTACATTACTCTCTTCTGCTAGTCCACATTTCTGTGAAATCTCATAGCTTAGTTAAGGTAAAACAACTACTTTTAGAACTACAACTCATTGCACCTAATAAAAGTATTTCCCAAATATGGATTTTGCAGAAGGGGGATTTTTCATGAATGAAGATGGTTATACTTATTTTAAAATGCCTTGAAACTATTGAACGTATGTGTTCAGTCAGATATGTTACTAGTCAGAAAGAATTTTATATTACCTGAGAATCCTTCTGTCACTAGAAAAGACTAACTGTTTAGCTTCAGTTGATGTTTTTGCAAATAAAACGCAACATCTAATAATGTCAGATTTATTTATCAACATAATCTTACGAGTTTTGCTTATCTAAGAGATAATTACAGAAAGTGTTCATGTTTTCAGAAAGGCATGCAGCATCTCACCCAATTTTTTGGATTTTTGTTTTTTCCTCCAACCGTTGTTTTTTGCACCACATTATCTAATAAAGGATTCTGAAGAGTCATTGTGCATTAATAAATTCATCATTTCAGCTATGAGTTTTGCATTACTTCTCATAGATCAACGTGGTTTATTTTTTTAATTTATTACTTCTAGGATTAGCTGTTATTTTACAGTATGTGTGTTTGAGTGAGTGAAAGAAAATATCTTGTGAGTTTTTAATCCTGCACTACTTCCTGTTTTCTTATCACCTCAATTTCAAATTGATGAGAAATGTGCTACTTGAGTAGGAATTAGGACATGAGAAAGGTCGGTGTAAGCGCATTAAAAGCGCTTACAAAAAAAAGAGCTCTGGTGGCTCAGCAGACTAAAGCACTGTTATTAACATCCACTTACATCTGCTGCCTGCAATTACTGCAAGTTCAAATCTCACCAGGCTCAAGGTTGACTCAGCCTTCCATCCTTTCTAAGGTAGGTAAAATGAGGACCCAGATTATGGGGGCAATAAACTGACTTTGTATAAATATACAAAAGTATGAAAGCTATTGCTTAACGCATTGTAAGCCGCCCTGAGTCTCCGGAGAAGGGCGGCATATAAATCAATTTTTTTAAAACGCATCAGACTATTTTCAGTCTGATTTAAAAATTAAACACAATTCAGTCTTCGGCTAAGAGCTATTTTAGTCCAGAGATCCTATAACTATCTAAGATCGTTAAGTCTTTACCGCTGCAAATCATTGTGTCAATTATTATTGACCATTACTCCATAATATTGTTCAATTCTTCATTCGCTTCTGACTGTGATCTGATGGTCCTCATTTTGTTAGGATTCTTTATTAGCAAATCTATGTGGTCACTAGGAGTCAACAATGACTTGGCACATAATCAACAGTATTATTATAAGTTTATCTTTGAGACATCAAAATGTTACTTGCCATGTCCTTACATACATGTCCTCAATTTCTCCAAACATCAGTATCTTCTCCAGTGACTCTTACATTAATATTTTATGTCCAAAATATTCTACTTTTAGCTTCAATGTTGGTGCTTCCAGTGAGGAGATTGGGGTTTTTTTCTCTAGTACTGAATGATTTATTATTCTTGAAGTTGAAAATATTCTCAACATTTTTCCTTCAGCACTATAATTCAAAAGGATCCATTTTTCGTCATTCGACATTTCACAGCCATGTGTTACAACTGGGAAAACTAGGACCTTGACAAATGTTGTCCCTTGGTAGCTCTGCATTTACTACTTTGTCTAGATCTGTCGGACTTCCTCTCAAGTAGCTGATTTTATTTCAGGTCTATAATCAACATTTGTGTGAATGTTTCAGTCTAGGTAGATAAAATCTGTAACTACTTCAGCTTCTTCCCTGTACATTTTCCTTGGATTGTTGATATATTTTTAGTATTAACCAGCTGATTAGCTTTTATATCTCTTATTTTCCCTTCATCAAGATAGTCTTTGTTTATCACATCTAGACTTTAAAATGGTATCATTAGCATTTCTGACACTGTTGTTTTTCCTGTAATTTTAATTCCAATTTCTATTTCTTTTAGTCCAAATTTTTTCATTATGTGTGTGTGTTTAAATTAGTGAGACAACAGTATGAAACATTGGTTCTTTTCCTTTCCAATTTTGAACAATTTAATCATTCCATGTTCCATTCTTAACTAAGAACTTCCATTCTTAGCCTAGTCATCAGACTTTCATTGGTAGATCAGATGGCATACAACCATATTTTTAAGATCTATCCTCAGCTTGTTATGAGTGTAATAATAAAGTAGAATAAATGTCTTTAGAATTCCTTTGCTTTTTCCATTATCCATCAGACTTTGCAGTCTTGTCCTGCTTCTGAATCAAGCTTGTACAACTGGCAGTTGTTGTTTCTTGTATTGTTGAAGCCTGGATTGCAGCATCTTGAGCATTGTCCTTCTAACAAAAGAGATTGTGAAATTGTTCAATAGTCTCAACACTCTTTAACATTACCCCTTTTGGGTATTGGAGTATAAATTGATCTTTTCCAGTCCCTCAGCCATTGCTGTGTTTTCTGTATCTGGTTAGAAATTGCAATGGCACGATGCTGCAATATTAGTTGGTATCTTACCAATTCCTGCAGCTTTGTTATTACCAATATTTTCTAGGACCCATTTAATTTCACTTGCCAAATATCTGTCTCTAGTTCAGCAGTTAAACTTTTGTGCAGATCAATAATTTTGGGATTGTATTCATACAGTTCTGCCATATATACATTCCATCTCTGCATAGCTTATTTCTTATAGATGTATTTGCTGTCTTTTATCATACCATTTTGCATAAAATGTCCCTTTCCCATGTTTGCTTTCCTCTATTTTTTTTTTTTTTTTTGCATCATATTTCCTTATCTTTCCTTGCTCTTCTCTGGTCTTTAAGTTGAGGATTTTTTTCTTCTTCTGGCTCTCTGCCTTTTGTTCTCAGTACACAGTATTGACTCCTCCTAGCCAAAAGGTTCAGAAGATCTACCGCAGGGATCCTCAAGCTTGGCAGCTTTTTAAGACTTGTGGACTTCAACTCCCAGAATTCTCCAGCCTGAAGTTCTCCAGGACTTCAACTCCAGCCAGCATAGCTGCTTTCATCAAATGACTGCTTTCATCAAATGACAAAATAGCATAAAACCATCAACACTGACCTTTTTCTATATATGTGCAACATCACAATGAAACACCCTTCAGCATGACACTGATTTTATCTTTTGTCTCCATCCATCCCCTGGAACAAAGTTGTGAAGAATTAGAAAGATCTAACTGAATTCTGGCATATATGCCTAGTCTTGGTCTGCAGTCCTAACTACTAATCTACTAATTTGTTTTGTGTGCCCTTGCTTCCAATTTGTTCTCTGATTCTGTTTTCTGCTTTGTTATTCTGACTGATTAAGAATGTAAGGTATCAGTAAGACTGAAATAGCATGATACATCCAGAGAGACTCAATCATGGCAGAGATGGGCAGCAGTGAATGGAATCTATACTATTTGTAAATGTAATTGTCTGCTTAAAAAATGTGTCTTTATTTAGGAAAATTATATCCCGGGAGGAATTTACATTTAAAAATTTCTCTGTGTAATATACAAAGACAGACAGATAGACAGATACATAGCTCTGTGTATTAAAGAAGGAATGCAGATTTTTAAAAGTTAATAATTGAAAACATTTATAGAATCAAATACACAAAGACCTATGACTTGACACAAGATGTATTTAGATTGACTTGTGTGTCTTAATCTTGTTTAGTCATGGTACAATTCCTGACTCACTCTACATTACTAACCATGACTCAACCTTGCTAGACCTATTAGGATTAATGTGTTAGGGGAAGCAAAAACTGAGTTCATTTTCAGCAAAGAGAAATAACTCAGTCTGCCATCTTGTCATTCAGATTTTTCCAACCTAAATGATGTAGTCCTAACATTTATTGAACTATGGACTTCAGTAAAGTCCCCGATCATTCTTTCCACGTGTTGTGCTAGGGATTGGTCCTTCAGATAAATTAATTTAAATACCAGTAAGACATAACAGGTGGATGTGGCATATGACAGTAGGAGGGAAAGGGAGGAGAAGGCATGTGTAGCAGTAATAAGAACATAAGATTATGTAGATGTGTGGCGTGCATAATTAACAGTTATTTTTTAAATGATTGATTTATGGGCAGGTTTTTTGTTTTTGTTTTGTTTTTGTTATACTAGAGGAATAGTTTCATGATTAGACAGCCTACCTATTATTAGTTTTTAAAACAATTATCCAACATGTTTACACAAAAACTCTTCCTTTATTTAATTTTTGGTATTTTAGGTATGCCCAAGAAAGCTCAAAAACACTTTGGGATGGAGAGTTCTAAGAGATGCATTGAAGAAATTGCGCATAAAATAAAGGGTTTTTTTTAAAAAAAAGAAAATGTTTGATTGTCTGTAGAGTTTCAGCACTCAAGCAGGTTTGACCTCTTTCTCTAGATGTGCTTTAGATGGAACAGAGGAAGCTACCTTACATAATTCAAACCTTTGGTCCATTTAGACCCACATTATAAACACACACTCAGCAGCTCTCCAGGTTTCAAACAAGAGTCTTTTCTTGCCATGTCAAGATGCCAGGGACTGAAACTAGCATGTTCTGCATGTAAAGCATTTGCCACAAAAGAATGAGATAGACAGCATTCCATTTCAACAATTTTCCTGGCATTGAAAACAAAAGGCTTCACCCTTGTTTGGTTCCGTATCTTTCTCAACACCACTTCCTTGGGGAATGGAGTCTGTATTTGCTTTAAAATAGGGTACACTTTCAATGTCAGTTACTGATTTCCCATATTCTATCTTTTGGTTTCTTCATTAGTTCTAAAAAAAAATCTGGCCTTCTTTAATGTCCCTCCTTATTTGTTTTCTTTCACTAGGATTCTTTTGTGGATGATGTATTGTCAATTCTATTGATTTCAACAGGTTAGAAGCAATTGCAGGATGCATTTAGACAAATGGTTTTGTTCATTCACCATACAATATTATGTCTCTATGTTGCCAAGCTCTTTGTAGAATCTGGATAAAATATACAAGCTTATTCTCTATGATCATTCCAATATTAAAAGTTGTTAAGTAAGACACAAAATTTTGAAAACATATCGTATCCTTGATATAAATAAAGACACATTTGTTGTCTTTTTATTGCTGGTGATCAATAAGTATCCCTTCCCTTTAATTATTTGAACCCAACATTTAAACTAAGGTATGAAACTTTCAAGATAACGCAATTTTCTTTTAGCAAACAGTAATTTAAAGACTTAGACTTAAAAAAAAATGGACTGAATCAAAAACTGTAAGTATGAAAAAACAAAGAGGAGCAGAATTTGAGCTCAGTCTACCGGTTGGAGATACAATTTACAACAGCCAATCAGTTTAAGGAAGAAAGATATCAGAACAAATGTTACTTGCATCTTTCAGATAATGCTTGTGAAGTGACTCACAAGATTACTTTATTCTCAATTTGATGAGTTGTACCATGTAGGAAAGAAGACATTTTTATTAATTATGCAATGTAACATTCACATCTAAAATTTATATTTAAATTACTGTTTCTCTAGAGAACTTCAAAACTGCTCCAAGAGTGTATTTGCTTTGTTTAAGAGATAATGACTTGATCAAAACCATTGAATGGAACATTGAAGCAGTTAGACTTTTCCATTCTCAGTGAGCACTCACCAGCTAAATTGTTACAGCCATGTTTATTGCCTGTTGAGGAAAATGTCGGTATAAGAAGAGATGTCTGACAGATAGCTTTAATCCTTCTACTGTAAAATGTTTATTATTTCTGTCCTCACTTTGTTTTTTTCCCTCCAGGAAGGAAACTAAAGATGGGATAAGATGGCAGAAAAGGAAGAAAGCACTGAAATAGCCTTTATTCCAGATCAGTGCACAAGCTTCAACTTGAGAAATTCTTAACCTGCTTGTTGGTATTGCTATTCAGGTAGAATAGCATTCTCAAGACATATGAATTTGTTTTGCTTGTGTTTTGTTTGAAGATGATGGACTATTGTGTTTCCACGCAATAACCTGGGGTTATTGTATCTGTATCTGTATCAGTACTGCACTAAGAAATTATGGAAGATCTAATCTGAAAATGAAACTATAGCCTAATTTAGAGGGGATACTACTACCCTGAGAAATGTCAGCAGAGTTGCTCTTTTGGGATGATCCAGTTCTAGTGTTGCTTCTGGGAGCTCAGATAGTTGCTACAGCCAAGAATGCCATTTTGAGATGGGTTCTCTTTTTGGACTGGTGTATCACTTAGAATTCTTCTGTGGAAAAATGCATCTGATAAGAGTCATATACATGCCTTGCTTACCTTCTGGTTAGACTGCTGTCATATGCTTTACATGGGGCTGCTCGAGGTCGAGGGAATCAATTATAGAAATTGCAGTTGATTCAGCTTGCATCTACCAAATGGATTTCTTTGTTGTGCTTTTTGCTAAATTACACTATACTAGTTTTATATTAAATATAATGGCTGTTAAATAATTTCAGGATCCAGATAAATGTGGATAATATTAAGTATAGCATAGTTTGGGTGCAAAATCGTAGCCCACAGCTAGGTGGGAGAATAAACAGTTAATATTTTCAGCAATTCTTTGCTGCCATCAAGTGGTCAAGTCATACTTTTATTATAGCCCCTGTTAATAACTAATAAATTCTAAATGTTTTAGGTACAGAATATTCAAAATGTGTATGAATCCCATTATACATTGAATTAATTTTCAGTTTCTGTGTTCCATGTTCCATCATCTGGGAAAATTCACTTGATGTAAATACAAGACAGAATCTTTTCTGCCAACAGCATCGTTTTTAAAAAATGAGAATGAATGCCTACCAAAGGTTGTAAAACATTTCAAGCATTGTGTTTATTAACTAGGAGAGTTATTTATTTGATAAATAACTTTTGTGATGTAAGCTTCTGTAGGAGAATTTATTTAATTCTTTATTTTTTATGGTGGAAAAATATAAATATGCCTCATTAAGAAAAATAGTACAACATCTTGAGAGGCATTCATATTTCTGTATAACAAATTCTTTTTAAATCCATGCCTTATTAGTTTGTATTATTAGAGGTGTAAACATTATAAATATACATATGCCTACATAGTTCACAATCTTAGAGGGAGGGAAAAGAAACATGGGGATCAGGCAAATATATTCTATAGTAATCTGAAGAACATGATACAAACTAATAAGGCATGGCTTTTAAAAGATTTTGTTATTCAAATAATTGTGCCAATTTTGAACTGATTGTATCGTTCACCCAAATTCTGTAGTAACGGGCTTCTTTCTGGTCAGGATCATCTGTTTTTTGAAGAAATATTTGCCAACGCATTTTGTTGTGTTTGTTTTCAGGTTTGCATTGATAAATAGTTTAGGAATCCCTTGAATCAATGGAAAGATTAAAATCATAATAGAAAAAAAATTAAAGGATTATGCCATATGACTTTATAGGGCATTATTCTACTAGGATCTGGGACCTATGCCAGTTCCAGAAAACCTAATGCTATTTGGCTTTGATGAGGCTACTCCAATGCTTGAATTACTTATTCATAGTACATAGCTTTGTTCAATTAGTATCCCTATTCTGTGATATTTGCAAGTTTTCCTCTAAGTATATATTTAACCACAACCAGTTTAATGAACGTATGGCAACCACAGTTTATCTTCAAAGTGCTTTGGAGTATATATTTTTTGTGAATTCTTAATTTTCTCTGTAACAGCAAGCAAGCAGTTTTAATTAACCTGGTATAACTATCTACCACCTTCTGTTTCCATAATCACTATTTCCAGCATGGGTTAAAATCTCCACTGTACTCATATGCACGTATTGAAAGATGAAAATTTTCCATTCTTTAATTCCTCTGTATCCTGAAACTAAATTCATTATTTTATGGCTGCAATTCTATGCGTACTTACCTGGAAGTAAATCTTACTCAATATAATGGGACATGTTTCTGAATAAATATGCATAGTTTTGAGGTTCCATGGGATTTACCAGTAGAGTCTTCCAGCACCTTCATATGTCTACAATTCCCATTATTCAAAGATATAGAAAGAGATGGTTTGGAACCAGTTATACTTACAGACCTAGTGTAGGCATAGCTTTAGCAATAACGGCAATTCGCTATAGCTAAGTGTGATTGACTAGGCAGGGGGTATTTAAGAACTATATGTGATCTAATGGGAAGACAGATGGCAGCTAACTTGGTTAAAAGTAGTTTACCCTGGGGAAAATGCCACAAAAAAAAAAAAACAGTAATGGAAAAAGTGTGAGGCAGAACTCCATAAAAAGTTATATGCAGTTGCTAAGGGAGATCTTGTCTCTTGTCTCCAGCACAACAATTTGAAAGAACAAAGATCCCGAGTTTCATTAGCCATTTTGGTTGATAGCAACATCTCTAGAATTTCAACCCATAGTAAAAGGGGGGGGGGGCATTGAGTGCATGAGGGTTGATAACAAATTTATTATTTAAAACTGTATTTTTTTAGACAGAGATAGGTGATATTCTATTCCCTAATAGAATATGGAAAGTGTTCTACACTAAATCAGACTATTAATCCATCTGACACATATTGTTCATAGTGGCATGTAACACTTTAAATTAAATCAGATTATTTCCTATCTCCATCTTCTACATGCAAATCAGATATTGAAACCCTGGAAAATGATTCTTCCCTAAATCACAGGCATTTATGAAATCTTAGCATTCAAAAGAACTTTCAAGTCCAACCTTCTCCTTAGTGCAGAAATCCAAATTAAAGCATCCCTGACAAATGGTTGCCGAACCACCTCCAGTATAGGAGATTATTACTTCACTAAGAAATGATTACAGTACTGAACTGCACTAAAATTTAGGGAATTTTCCCAACATTCAGTTGGAATCCGCTTTCATAATTTAATTGATGTTTTATTGTGTGACATATTTGAGGGTATTTAAAAAGTACTATCATATCATCTTCCCAGAGCTAACTGTTTCCAGTATTTTCTCTCTCTTGTCATATGATTTAGTTCTAGTTCCCAATTAATCCTTGTTTGCATCATTCTCAAAGATTTTCAGGCCTAAGAATAAACATAATATTATCCTGAAGATGAGATATGATTCGCATAGAGCAAAGAGGAACTTAGCTCTATGATTTGATAGCTATATCTAAAAATGAGATAAGATTAACAAATCCATGCTAACTCCTAGCAATTGTTGCAATGTTTTCAAGATGCTTTCTGATCAATCTCTTTATGAACTGGTCTGGAATCTTTCCAGGAAGGAATATTAGACTGACTGGTCTGTATTTCTTCAAGATTCTCCTTTCCCCCATTTGGGAAGATAGAAGCAATATATTTTCTTTTGCATCTATCCGACATTTTATCTGTTTTCTAGGTCATCGGCAAATCCCTTCAGAATCTTAGGATGCATTTTATGTGGGTCCAGAGATTTAAATATACTAGAAGTAAATTGGTATTCTTTGACAATTGTTCTATGAACCTGAAATTTCTATTCCATGCTCTTCATCCTGCTCTTCACAATTGCCTAGTGGAACACAAGCTTTCTATGCAGACGAGATTAAGCCGTAATAGGACAGGTTAGACTAATTTAACAATTAGTTAACAACTCGGGTCTCTCAAATAGTAGTTTTGCATTTCTTTCTTCATCAAGCAATATATTTTTCTCTCATCCTTTTATTTTTAATATATTAAAACAAGGGGATGTCTTTGTTCATGTTCTTCACCATTCAGGTTGTTCTGAGCATTCTCTAACTACATAAGTCAAGGATACCCAGAGGTGGGATTCACTTACCTTCCCTACCGGTTCGCAAATGTGAGCGTGCGCGCAGTAGTCGTGCATTATGTCCATGCGGGTGAGCGAAGCCTCCCGCAGTTGCTGCTACCAGTTTGCGCAATCCAGAGAGAACAGGCGGAATCCCACCACTGAGGCTACCTATATGTATTGTTTCTTGATGATCTATTCTTTTCACCTACTATGTCTCCTTTATTATTACAGTATCTACTCATACTGGTGGTTCTGTGTTTCTTTTTTTCATCAGAACTGTTTGCAGTTGTATAAACAATTGTGTCACCTTTTCAAGGAGCTCCCACTCAACTTGAAAATTTTTCTTATAAATAATTCTTGCCATAGTGCTTGAATTACAGCTATCCCAATAGATTATTGTTAAACCTATACTTAAACTCATCTAGTGAGAAGGCACTTACTACTTCTCTAGGTCTATTTCTCTAGGTTCTTCTGCTGAATTGCTCTTCCTGTTAGGTAGGTAGGTAGGTATTTATTTATTTATTTATTTATTTATTTATTTATTTATTTTATATGCCACTGATCTCACTGTTGAAGTGACTGTGGGCGGCTTACATTTCTAACTTTCAAATAGAATTTGTTCTTTTAACTTAAATCTTTTATTGTGTGTCTTGCATTTTACAATGAAGTACATATCTTAAACTTCTTATGTATATTACTGCACACCTTCAACTATTTTAAGAATAATATCATATACTGAAACTCTTCCGTTCTTTTTCCAAGGCTGTATAAACCCATTCTCAATGTAGGAGTTAGTTTTCATTCTGTCTGTCATTCTTGCTGTTATTTGAGCCAGGTTCTGTTTAGATCAATTTGAAGTGTGGTGCTCAGAACAGAATAGAAAACTTTAGATGCAGTGCTGAAAAGATGAAAACTATTCTCTCCTATGAATTGAAAATTATATATCTAATGAGGCAGTTTAAAATGCATTATGATTCCAACACTTAAGCACTACAACTTTTAAGTGAAGATCTTCCTGCTTTAAATTTGTCTATTTTGTTAGAATAATTTCACAGTTACAGAAATACCAGTATTGGTTTAAAATCTACATAATCATTAAAACCATTTCAAGCTTTATGATGTGCTGTAACTTTATTTCTACCCATCACCCACAATAATCTTTATAATATTTAGGAAGGGAAAAAATTTCACTGAGACAGAACTAGCACATGGTTTAATATGATCAGAATAATCTTGACAGAACACATAATGACAAAAGTTGTGTTTCCAGATAGAAGATGGTTAAATAGATGTTAAGCAATTGTAGTTGTGATTTAGTAAGGATTCCATCTTTTTTAAAAATGTGAGATAGAATCTACCGGCTAAAACTAATGAGCACAAAACTACATTGATTTGGCCCAGGGTGGACAAATAGAACATCTGGCATATTTGGCACCAATGACACAGCTGGCATTGTTGGAACCATTTCTGCAGAAGGTACAGATGCAGAAATGGGAGAATTGGTACAAACAGTGCAGATGGAACAGTTGGAACAGATGACAGTGGGCAGAGCTGGCGATGCTGGCACAGGTGTCATAACCTCAACAGCTGGCACAAGTTGTGACAATCCTGGGATTTCTTAGTGCAAGGCACATGTTCATTTTGGCTTTGGTTGCAGAGAGATAAGAGCATTTTATAATTAGTAAATGTGCCATTTGAAAAGGAACTCCCCCCACCCCTATCCTTAAGGACATCTACCTCCAACTGTTAAAGCTTGGAATGCAGAATATTTTTGCACATTATAATTTCCCAGAGAAAGCTGCAATTGATAAATACAGATTTAATAGAAGGCAATTAGACTTTTTAAATTCTCATACAGCTAATAATCCTGGACAGGATTTCTTTATAAGAGTTCTATTGAAAAACATGTTCCGTTCTATATCCTGATTGTGGAGATTAAAGCAAGCTTTGTCTTAATGCCAGAGCATGTTTGCAATCAGATTGGTGGGTTATAGTTTCCTATACTCTCCTAAAGCACAGTGTTTAGTAATTAAATGGAGGCTGACAATCACCAATTTGAACACAACAGCATTTGATTACTTCTGCCAAAAATATGTTACCTGTTTGCTTAAAAATGGAACTAGATGCTTCGCTTCAATATGAAGAAAAGGTTTATTCTTTACTGTAGAAAAGTAGTAAATTTTTAAATTAAGAAAAAGAATTGTTCCTTTACAAGTTTACAGGCTGAAGAAATAAATTAGATGATAATATATGGAAGTTCTCAAAGTTTCATCCAAGTCTAACATATGGCCACCTAAGAGCTAGATCCAGACTTGGTTGGTAGTTGCTTACTTCTATTGATTTCAATGAGATTTATATTATTTAGGGAGAAAATAGGTTAGCTTAGGCTAGATCCAGGGTCATTCCATGTCAAGTGGTCTGGGGCTCCCAGGTTGACCATCACGGATTTTGATGAAATTTGGTGTGAACATGCACACACATCCCCAATGAACATTGGTAAAGTGTTATGTTTGCCGATGCAATACTTGCGGAGATATAGTCATTTGTATGATCCCATAACGTAGCCTTTGACAGTATGACTCTGAGATTTCAGCAACTTTGAGACATATCATCTCCGGCAATATTTTGTTGAGAGAAACAAAACTTGGCCATCTTGTACAACTTGTTGTACTCTATTGAACAAAATAAAAAAAACATTCTCATGAGTGATCTCCATCTAGATAATTGGGAGCAAAATTGGCCGAAAATGACTGTGGCGCGAAAAAAAGGTAAAATTTGGCTTCTTATATCTCTGGAAGGAAAGGTATGAGAAACGTGAAACTTTGTGCATAATAACTTAGCAACACAAAGTTGTCGAGTATAAAATTTCATTCTCCTACTGCTTTCCAATAGTTCACAAATTAAGTGTAAAGTTGATGGTTTTTGTAAAAATGCCAAAAATAGGGTATTTTTAGCCCACTTTTACAAAAAAAGACCTTTCGGAAACTCTGTTAAATCATTCTCATTAGAAAGAGCATGTTTCTAGCCCTCTAAAAAAGTAGAGTTGGTGTTTCATCGCTGATGTATGATAGGGACAAAGTAGAGGACGTTGCTATGGCAGCGTCACATGCATTCTATTATTGTTTCATCTTGTTTGTTTTATATAGACATCATTATTACTATTATATTGCATTGGTCCATGGTGACATTATCACCACCAGTTCAGGCACTTGACCCAGCCACCCATCGCCATAGGGGGCACACCTGATAGCCATGCAATACCAGCCACGGGTGGGTTTCTTGGTTCAGGATCCCAAGCCTGTAGTTTGGTTTCTTCCTCGAGGTTCCAAAGCCTTGTGTGGGTATATGTCTGGTTCCCAAGCCAGCAATTGGGCAGCTTATCCTAGGTTCCCAGACCTAAAGTGGGTATCTTATATGGTTTCCAAGCCAAAGTCCGTATTGTTCGTATGAACTGCCAAATTCCAATGATCGTTATTTATTATTGAATTTACGCGCCACGTTCTTTAGCATCACTTCTGGGAATTGATACTGTCGACCTGACGATGTAACTGAAGGCACTGGAAGCACGCATATAAGATGTGTTCTGGAACCCAACAAACATCTTGTCTTTCAGGCTAATAAAATGAAAGAGCAGGGCCTCGCAGATGCATAAATGTTACTAATGCATCATTTTGGTCAAAATTTCCATGACGTTGCCTACCCACCATTTTTTGTCATAAATGCAGGCAACATAACAACCGGGAAATAGGTCAGCCAATTTTAAATTCGGATCGACGGTATTGGACATTTTGGCCACAAAGTTAACCGTGTCATTTGAAAATTTGCTGACAGAAAGCGAATTTGTATCAATTGGCACAAACTGGTGATGATCTCTTGTGCCAGCTATTGTGCTGCTAACTTTCCATCTTTCTTCTTGCAGCATCCTGCCTTCTTCGATTTCTTCTTGCAGAACATATATATATTTAAGTCCATGAATGTTTCACCATTTGATTTTGTTTCACCAAATCACTATGCGATGGAGTTGGCAGCACGACTAAACGTTTGGCTGCTCAAGCCAGCCTCCAATGACCATCAACCGACCAAATACTGACGCCGACAGATCTGTTCAACTTTTGCGACAGAAACATTCACAGAATTAAATATTTCTAGTAATAGTAAGAGACAAAACAAGGACCTGATTTCAAAATAACAAAATAATAGAGTTGGAAGGGATCTTCCAACTCCCTGCTCAAGCAGGAAATCCTTTATTTCAGACAAATGGTTGTCCAATCTCTTCTTAAAAACCTCCAATGTTGGAGCACCTACAACTTCTGGAGGCAACTGTAGATTATTTTTATATATTGTTTTTTGACATCCACATCTAAAAGAGCTACAATAGTGTAGATGATCCTGGCTTGCAAATATATAGGTGATGTATGTGAGAATTTCTCTTTGCTGCTAACTACTGCTCATCTGCATTTTGCAGTTAACAACAACTAATCAGAGTAGCATGTTCCCTCTGTATAATTATTGAAGAAACACACCACAGAGTCAAAACACTATGTAAGATGTTATCCTTTCATTCTGCTCAGGCTGAATGAAGACTAAACAGCAAAAACACAGATATCAGATCAAATCAGACCAATAGTAAGTTCTCACTTATAACTGGCATAGAAGTTTTGATGTTTTACAATGCATATGACCTTCAAGGGTCAACAGCATAATCTTCACATAACATATATAACAGAGGAATTCTATTATTCCATTATTATATTTACATAGTGCTTAATGCCTATATTTTATTTTCCACACAGCAGTACTGTATGACTCATGATCATTCCCAAACTGCAGACTAATGAAACTAGTCCTCTTCCAGACCAACATCATAAAAGACTATCAAGTAAACTCCAAAATAAATTTTAGACACTTTTTCCATGACAAAAGAAAATCAAAAACATCTAGAAGGGAAAAAACCCCTGGGCCTACTTAAGTTTTTTCTGTCATCATTGAAGGTCAATAATTTACTCTGTTATATAAGCAAAGAGTGATTTTTACGGAACTTTACTGAGATGGAATAGCTCAAATAGCTCTTTCAGATCAATAAAAAATGTTTGGCGTTGCAATCAAGAGAATCAAGAGATGCAGCAAACATTTGAAGAAATTTCATGCAGGCATTCAAACCCAGCATAGACTGATAAAGATTAGTAGAATGTATTTATTTATTTATTTATTTATTGAATGAAAAGAGGATAGCAGATAGGTCAGGAATATCACCCTAATCACATTCCCCAGCTAATTAGGATGCTGCCTCTTCTTCACCAAGCTGTGTAATGTACAGAAGCAACAGTCTTTGTTACTGGTTGTGAAACATAGTGAATAACAAAGTTCCCAAAGTCAGATTTAGTTCAATAACTCTCACAATGACATTTGCATTTCAGCAAGTCAGTCAACTTCTGGAATGTGCTAGGTTTGGCATTATTATCCCTTTTAGCAACTGCAAATATAAACTCATCCCCCTCCCTTTCCATACATATATCCAGAAAGACAAACGCCAGTGGGTGCGTTCTATGTAGCAGCTGCTACTGAATGTCTCAGGTTGGGAAAAAAACTATGTCTCTAGTTTCAAATAAACTAGCACGTCAGTAAATGTTTGCTACTGCTTATTTATCCTATTGGCAATTTTGTTTTTAACAACTTGCTTTATATTCATACTTGGATTTTTATAGCACGTATATCCTATTTTGGTCCTGTTGGTGGTGAAAAGTAGCAGTTGGGTTCAATAGACCTAGTCATAAATGGCCTAATTTTCCAGCAAATTTGTGAGCAGAGAAATTGGGTAAGCTGGAGAAGGAGATATACTTTAACCATTTTCTAAATGTTTTTAGGAGGACTTTACTCCTTTGGGATTTAATAGAAGCATTGGAAGCCATTGGATAGAATAAAAGCATTGTAGTCCACTGGAGAGATAATTGTCAAAACATCACTCACTTCAGAACTAAATAAGAATAAGAAAATCAGAGTGTACCCATGAGACTTTTCCAAAATTCTCTACTTTAAAATGTTATATAGAACAAAATCACTTCCTTGAAATGAAATGAGAACTGATGGAAAGCAATGTAGGAAAATTTCTCTGGCCAGTGGTAAGATTCAAAGGAGGTAGATAATTTTAGTAATGAAAGAAAATATTAGCTTTTTGGCCTGGCCTTTCTAACTATGTATTCTTATGGCAACAATATATAATAAATGTTAACTACGGCTTGATTTTTCAAAGTTCTTGAGTCCCCAAAAGCCTTGCTTGCTAATGTTCAGAAATAAACCCAATCCTTCTAATATTGTCCTAACAATAACAAGTAATCCTAACAGTAACAACTAGACATCCAGGCTTATTAAAATATCTAACCATATTCCACTGTTATATTATTGTGATTTACTAATATAAAAGTATTAAAAGTACAAAAATGCTAAAAAATAATTATTTTAAGAAAAGAAAATTGACAGTGATCAAAAATGGTGTAGGGTCTGCTTGGGCATGTGTGTGTGAACAAGATGACCTACAAGGTCCCTTCCAACTCTGTTAATCTGTATCTGTATCATCCATGATTGTAATGGTAGCAAAGTAGAGTTTTTGCTTAAGGTCATTTTCTGCCAAGGGGAAATGGACAGACCAGATCAGAGCTTTCTTGTAATTTTTTGGGACCTAGGAAATGTGCCTTCCTTGTAATGGCTCCTGCTCTCAGAATGAGGTCTCCCCCTAAGATCCAGTCGTCTCCCATCTTGATGGTATTCTGGAAGGCCATAAAGACTTGTTAGTCTCCCAGGCCTTGAGAGATAGCAGGTGGAACCCTAGGTTGCATAAATGGACATGCTTTTGTATTAGTTGTACAATTTTATTTATTTATTTTATTGTACTTAGTTTTCATTGTGTTTAGATTTTGTTTTTATATTGTAAGCCACTCAAAGTCAATTAAAGTTGGGCATTGCTAAAACTGAGTCAAATAAATAGGATTGATTGACTGACTGACCGATTGATAGATTTGATTGATTTGCTGCCTATCTCACCTACTATTCCATTTAGCAATGGATATGGGCATGATTGAGCTGAGAATTGTTAAAGAAACAGTGTTCTTGTCATGCACCAGCATATAATTTGTGTATATACTATTGTTATTCTCTAGTGGCTGGGGGCCAAATACCAATCTCTATTGTTTGGAAGCTGACCCGGCCCCTTTATCCATCAACCCTCATTCCCAGAACAAGTGCATCCTGGGAAGCCAGACTCCATTTCCTTTAGCATTTGGAAGGAAACAGAAGCACCAGGAAGAATCCAGCCTAATCCATGGCACATGTTCACCTGAGGACACAAATCCACATCCCATACACACAACATCACTGATGAGATTTAGATTTATCTGTATTTAATAAGCAATTCAACACTGCTTATTTTGTATTTGGGTTCTTATTGTATGTATTTCTATTTTTCCCAGTTTCACCATCCTTTAATAAAGTATCTAGATCTATGCACACGGTCTGTTTTATTGGAGGATAGGTGGGTTTAGCTGCATGTTAAGCTGCACACAGAGCAACATGTAGTGAAGACAGAATAGTTCTGCATAGATTTTAAATGTTATCCGTACATCAGTCCAGTCGGTCAATACCACAATATTTCTCCTTAACGTACTTTTAATTGGGAATATATTTCAAAAATTATGAGAAGAGGGAAATATAAGCAGATTGTTCTGCTGAGGAATTCACCTTACATATATGCAAAGGGCCTCAGAATAATTGAGGCCCTTTGCATATATGGACCTAAAGTCAGCATTCTGCCCCTTAACCCGATGGCATCATGTGGCCTACAAGGGAATTGTGAAGCTGAGCTAACAGAGGCTAAATTTCTGCTGTAGAGGAAACATTGCAAAGGTATTTTTTCAACATTTTCTTTGTTGCTGTGGGACATTGGCAGGAACTCTTGCCCTATCTCTGAGATTTCTGCCCCATGTCTGTCAGTTCTACACGAGTAATCAAAAGGGTGGTTTGTTCTGCTTCCCCCCAATATTGTCTCCCACTGTGAAAGGAAACAGTAACCCTAACTCTAACCTATTTCCTTGATGGCTCTTCCATCCTCCTGCTTCCTCATCCATCCAAGCAGGGGAACAGCAACAAAGACTCCAACATGATATGAAACAGCAGCACAAGATAGGTGAGGTGAGTAAGTGATTTTGTGCAAGTGCTTGGAGAATTGTTTAGCAACCAGAACTTAATTCATATAAGTAAAATATAAATAAAAGCAAGAAGAATTTCTTCAAGAAAAGAGATTACTATTAAACCAATATGAATCTACATACTAGTGAGTGAATTTACATAAAGGCTGCAAAATTGGACCAGGAAGGTCCCAAATAAGTATTTTCTTCCTTTGTTTGTTGCTACGAGGTCTGATCCAAGGAACACACTTTTTAGGATTATAATAGAGAAAAAGGATAACATTCAATTAATGTTAAAAGTTATCAGCAAATTTATCAGCAGCAAAAGCAAATACCAAGAATAACTACAGGGCAGATTCAGAAGAGAAAACAGTATACGTGTTCACTTACAAAACCCAGGAAAATCAAACGTTTTCAGACATACCATCCACCATGGTAAATGAATGACCTTTCTTCGCTGCTCTAAAACTTTCCTCTCCTTAAAACCTTCCAAAAAACAACAGCCCTGTCCATTTTGAGTGAGGAAATAAAAATCAGACAAAGAAAGCAAAATAGCTGCAATAAATACGTGAAGCAAGATTTCAGCTTTTGATTTGTATCGGTTAAGAAGTTTCCAGCCACTCCAGAGTTTATATTGTAAAACAAAGATTTCTTTGTGGGGTTAGCGAGCATAGATTTCCCTAGCAGCTGGCGCTGGAGGTAAAATAACTCTTCTGCCAGTTGTGGCCTACTTCACAGATGTCCTTTTGTTTCCTCTTTCACAGTAGCCACAATTTTTGCTTGAAGTTTCCACTCCTTTTCTCTTCCCTAATGTAGGCAAACATATGCTAAAACTCAAACCTATATACAAGCCCGAACTGTTTCGCTAGAACTGGGTGTTGAAAAAATAGTGGTAGAACACTTAACCTCCCCCGTAAATTAACAGTTTAGTTGCAGTCTGTAAAAAAAAAAAACCAAGGAGAACTGATTAACCAAACAGCTTTTATTTTCTGCTGGACAGAAAAGAAACAAAAAGAAATGGGTGGGGTGGGAGATCAATCAGGCCAAGCACGTATTTCAAAGTTGCTGGCATATGCAAGCCCTACATAGAGAAAGTGTTTGTTTATACATTATGGGGGGGGGGATCTTAGGTCTAATAGGAGTCCCCATTTAACATATTATGGATGGAAACATCTGCAGCTCTGGTACCAGCTTTAAATATGGATTTGTTAGTGTGATGATTCTACCATTGATGCATATCTATGGTAATGTGCAGGTAGTTCCAATGGACCTAGAAACTCACTATATTCAAGCGCCTTTTGGTAGGCAGCCAGACCAGGGTGTGTGGGGGAGGGAATTTGAGGTAATAACAGTCCTGTCAACTGATTGCTATAAAGCACTTTTAAGGCCTCCATAGTTATTTGGCTAACAAATGTTTCCATTTAGAAGGTGATATGGAGGATTTTGTGTATGTGTGTGTATTTGTGTTTGGTTTTTGTTTTGCTGATAAATCTCTTTTTTGTGTGTGTTATTTTTGGTAGGAAGAGAAATAATCTTTTAGACCTGCCAAATATCCCAAACAACATGTACAGATGGGTGGTTCTGCAGCTGGAAGCTTTAACTTTGTAGTATTTATTTAAAATATGAAAGCCAGCCCACCAAGGCTAAAACAGAGTGGGCAAAATTCACAATGTTTTGGCTCTTAAGCAAATAGCATTTGAACTTGGGGCTTTTTTTCCCCCTGCTGAAATGTAATTTTATGCAGATGAGCTTTGCACAAAATTCATTAAATATCCTGGTGCAATTTTCATATTTTTGTAAGGGATCTGCATAAGCACCAATTAGATCTAAAAGAATGCTATTGTGGAAATTGCAGTGCTTATTGTTCAAGCAATCTTATGTTCTGCATCTGCTTCTCTGTAATGATTATATAGGTGCATGCCGTTCAAATGCCAGCTTGCTGGCATTAGTTTATTTAAAACAGCACTGAACTTGATGAAGCAGACGTTTAAATATTGCAGGATTTCCTGTAGGAAAACTGTAAAGTAAAAACAAGTTGCAAGAAAATAAATTGTCATTCTGATAATTATTCCCAAACTGAAAATGCTCATTTGGATCAAAATTCCAACTGTTTATCATGAAATGAAGGAAAATATGGCACAAACTCTATTTCTTTGCATACCTTTTCTTCACACAATATATTAGCATTGTTTGCAGTGCTATGTATTTTCATGCAACTAAAGGAATGTTAAAGTCTGAAGTTTGGATACGCCATCTATAATTCTGAAAACTGTGTTAAATACAGCATGAAGGTCTTAATCCATAACAGTCCAGGCCAAATTGTATTTCTGGATACAGGATTTCAGACCAACGAATTTCAATAAGGATAACAAGAAGATGGAATTAGAGTGGTATTTTTACAAGAAAGGTTTCAATCCCAAAGCCTACTTGGACGCAAGTCCACTAATCTCCATGGAAGTTATTTCTCTGTGTAATTGTTTCTTCATAGTTATGTAAACTCAGTCTTTTGGTATATGAAACCTCCAAAGCTTATCCATTAACTTGGATTCATGCTCTAATTCTAAGGGTGAAGAAACCAAGATTTATGACCCCAGCCAGGAGGATAAATTCTACATTCCTGTAATTGAACCCACTGTTGCTGTCTAATCAGAAAGTGACAAGATTAACAACTGTCCCCTCTCCACCTTCTTGACTAAATACATTCAGTTTCTTTAGTTGTTCTTCATCTGAATTTCTTCACAGTAATCCATAAATCCCTCTATTTTTCTTCTGAATTTATTAAGGAGACAACTGCTTGAGCAATCCATTCCCAGAACGCAGCATAGTTTCATTATTGGCACCAATTAGCAATACAATTTAATTTTCAAAAATTCCTCTTCTCCTTAAGAAAAGAGTTTTGTGGTGCTTTCAAGACAAATAAACTTACTGTGGCATAACTCTTGTAGATATCTATTAAACTTTAAGGAGCATACGATTCTTGTTTGTTTATTGCTATAGCCAACTAATACATCTATACCTCTGGTTGCTTTGGATCATACTGTTCTTGACATAATATGATAGGTGATATTTAAAATATTTTTCTGGCAAAGATATTTTTTCCTCTTCAGTAAGAATTGAATCAATCAGCAATTATGCCTCACAGTGGCTCTCTGTTATCCAGAGATGGAGAAATGCTTTAACAAAGGAATAGGATTTTTATGTATTGCAATGAAATAAAAGAAGAAAGATTGATTTTCTATTTTTCATTGATCTGAAAAATTCAAAGTCTGGAATCTTTAATTAAGGAATGCCTTTATTAAAACTAACCCAGAATTCTTTAGTAGATGAGATGGTTTGAAAAGCAGGCTATAAAGGAAGAAATTAAAAAGACCAAAAGCAGGTTATAATATTTACATTTTAAATCCAATCAAAAGATGGAGATTGTAAAATAAAGCTTGTTATATAATATTTCATTACCGTATAATATAGTACCATCAGCTTCTAACACAATTTTTATTAAACCAAATTAAAAGGTAGGAAAGCTAGTAAATCTGTAACCCTGAGCACACTAAAGGAACAGATGCACTATTAATTCCAAGTACATATTTTTGCAATTGAGGATTAACAATTACAATAATTGTTTTCAAATTTGTCCAAGTTGAAACAAAGTTTCTCTCTCTCCTTATCTTTCTGGCCATCATTAAAATTGGCCAATGAAAACTTATAAACTTACCAAGTTAGGCTAAATATCCATGAAGCTGCCAGCTTTAGTTCTCTAGACATTCAATTCGGCTGGCATATGAAAGGCAGACTGGCTGGCCTCAAGCATAAGTCAGTTTTGTATGTACCAGCCCATCTGCACTAGAAAGCTTTGCAAATCATAGTCTATCACAAGAATGCTGAGGAAAAACTAGTGGAAGTTGAGTTAATGGACTTGGAAACAGGAAATCTAAGTTTAAATCTACTCTCTGCCATGGCAGCTTACTTGGGTGGCTATTTCTCAGTCCAGCCTTTCTCACAGGGTTATACTAATGAGGGAAAATTGGGAGAGAGAATAGCATGCATACTGCCTTTGCTGCTGAACCAGGGGTGAAATCCAGCAGGTTCTGACAGGTTCTGGAGAACCGGTAGCGGAAATTTTAAGCACTTCAGAGAACCGGTAGCGGAAATTTTTAGTAGTTCAGAGAACCGGCAAATACCACCTCTGGCTGGCTCTAGATAGGGTGGGAATGGAGATTTTGCAGCATCTTTCCCCTACCACATCTACCAAGCCATGCCCACCAAGCCGCGCCTACAGAACCGGTAGTAAAAAAATTTGGATTTCACTACTGTGCTGAACCAAAGGTAGATCTCAATCCAAACTTCTATTATAGCCAGATACAAGTGAAATAGGTGAATATGAAAATATATAAAGCTAAAAAAGAAAGAAATTAGTAGATGTTTTTAGAGTCAAGAAGAGGTATATAGCACATACAGTGGTACACAACTGGGCCATCTGGAAAGAGATATCTAAATAATGATCAGGAGACCTGACAAGTAGAAGAAATTTGTAAATAAAATATAAAAGTCCTCTGGGATGCTGTGTAGAGAGGGTAATGAAAAAGCATATAGCTCAAGACCTCGATTCAGTTCTATCCACAAAGACAGATTTGTGCAAGGGAATCCTTTTGTAGTGCGCCAAAAATGCTTGTCAAACCAAACACCAAGTAACATTTTAGGATTTTGCAAAATAAAAGGTAAGAAGCTGGCACATACCCATTTGAAATGACCCCATGTGCTGGGTAGTTGGGAACCAGACTCAGATACTTGGGATTTTCAAAGCCTGATGGGCAACGGTTCTTCCAACAAGAGTCCTAAGAAGTGAAGTTTGCAAATAACTAGAATAAAGATGAGATATGTATGTAATGAACAAATCAATGCATGTCTGCCAGCTTATATTAATATACACTTATGTGCCCAGCAGACAAAAATATTATAGTACTGTTATACCTACTCATCTACCCAAAGTGGTGCCACACGTAACATTTAAGTAATGCTCTTCAGGTAATGCTAACCTTCCTCTTGTACCAAGTCCTGGATTTTAATAAGGAATCACTCTGAGCAAAACTGTAATGGCGGCTCTGTTTACCTGAATTGGCCCAGAAAAAAAAATGCTATCAATACTGATGTACAAGAAGTATCTGACATGCCCCAGCATATAATTTGTATATAGATATTGTTCTCTAGCCCCATCTAGTGGCCAGGGGCCAAATACCAATCTGTATTGTTTGGAAGCAGACCTTTTACCCAACAACACTCACTCCCGAAACAAATGCATGCTGGGAAGCCAGACTCCATTTCCTTTAGCATTTGGAAGGAAACAGAAGCACCAGGAAGAATCCAGGGTAATCCATGGCACATGTTCATCCGAGGACAAAAATCCACATCCCATACACACACCATTGCTAGTGAGATTTAGATATATCTGCATTTGTTAATTGTTATGCTCACCAACTGCTTATTTTGTATTTGACTTCTTACTGTACAGTATGTATTTCTATTTTTCTCAGTTTCATCCATCCTGTTCCATATCCCAAAAGAATTATGCTAACAGATGTGTGAAATGCAGTAATTGAAATAAAATCTTTATGGAAAAAGGGAGAAAATACAACATTCAGATAAAATGTAATTGTGGACCCCAAGAATAATCAGAATATAAAAGAATGCCGGGTGAGCGAGTGGCGGATCTGCCATGGTTTCCCATTCGGGCTGCTTTTGGAGCTGCATCTGGAGGCTTTGGGGTGAGCCTGAAGAAAATCCCTGTCTGATAGAGAAAGACCATTCACTCCTCAAGAAGAATGAAACAGCCACTTAGACTGCCGAGATACTGGTGAAAATCAATTTGATATTTGCAGTAAACCTGGACGGTCCTCTGCTTTCAGAAAACTACGCTGCTGAGTATGCCCTCCAGCTAGCTCAGCTGTCAAAGAAGCCTAGAGAACTCAACCAAGCCCTCGCTGTCAAGGAGGCCCCAGCTCAGAATCTGGCTCAGATTGACCATCAGTCACAAGAGGAAGACATTTTGAAAGACATAGTGTTTGTCCAAATCAGCCCGTTCAGGCTGGGTAAAAGCACCCAGGAGGAAGACATAAGCCTGGAATGGATGCAGTATCTTTAAGAGAATAGGTTCAGGCTGAGGAAACTCATCCATTCAGATTTCTCAAGTGAAATTATACAATCAGACTGGATAAAAGCACCCGGGTGACGCAAAGAGACACTTTCTTTGAGCCTTCCTCCCAAAAAGAAAGGAAGACATTTTGAAAGACTTGGCATTTCTCCAAATCAGCCCATTCAGTCTGGATTAAAGCACCCAGGTCTCTGAAGGAAGAATGGAGCCAGACACCATGGAAGCCTCTCAGAACAGCGCCTCATCTCATTCCCTCCACTTGCACCTACCATGCTGCTGCCCAGAATGAAGTAATGTCAAATAAATTTCTTAAACTAATTCTTCTTATACTTATTCTTTATAATAAAGTATTGCATTTCAGAATATAAAAATGCAGTTTAGTTCCAATCCTTCCCTGTGTTTGTGGCTTAACATGTGTCAGTTGGCACATTAACAGTAGCATATGGGTTGATCTGATGTGAGTTATGCATACAGTATGTTATGTTCAGGCCTAAAGTGTGTAATTCTTTTGGATTACTGTTGGCAGATCTCTGTGTTTCAGGGAGCTCGAATGTTCATAAATGTTATATATCCATAGGATTTTGTGTTGTGAAAGTTACTGTAATATCTGAGCATTTCACAAACATTAATACATGCTTGAAACATCAAAATATGGCTATCACAATATTAAGTATTTTAAAAGCAGTTAGCATCCAAGAAAGGGTCGTTTGTGTAAGATCTCAAGAATTGAGAGGTTCTTAATCACAGAACAGAAGAAACCAGGATTAATTCTGCACAATAGCAACAGCAGACTTATATACCACTTCATATTGCTTTACAGCACTCTCTAAGCAGTTTATACTGTAGAATCAACATATTGCCCCCAACAATCTGAGTCCTCATTTTACCAATCTCAGAAGGATCGAAGGCTGCTGCATTTCTCATCCACTGTTACCTTTTTATTATTTGAGTACCTTGTAGACCATTACTCTCAAAGATAATTTAATCAGTTGTATGGATTATTAATCGTAGCTTTGTTTAGGACTTCTAGACCACATCAGTCTGTTTAATTTTCTATAACTTTAAAAACCTGATAGCTAATAAGGGAAGACCCAGATCATTACAATCTCCAAATTACCCTAACATAGAGGATCAAGGTGATGGAAATACAGGGAAGTAAGCAGCTGTCTGTGCCCAATAAATATATATTTGAATTATAAAAATCGCTTCATGGTTAGTCAACATTATTTTTAATTAGTTATTGTATGTACATTTGTCTCCTAATTTTTCTCTAGAAACACAAAGCAACACTTGTGGAGGTCCAAAGTTGATTGGTTGAAAAGATTGATTCTAAGTTGTGTGGAAAAAGTGAACCCCCAATCAGGCAACCACATTTTAGCTGAAAATGTTAACTCTATAGTTGATAATTCAGTATGATATATAAATGTTAAGCAATAAAAGTAAACTATGTATGTTTCTATGGGTAAGCTTGCTGTGCAAATAGAGCTCGTAACAATCAGAAACATCTAACTGAATCTATTATTGCATTAGAAATTGAACTTGGCTCTTCCTAATGCCGTTCTCTTAATAGTCTTTCATAGATATTTTATTTAATTTTCTTCATTGTTTGGTTATTGTTGAACAAGCTACAAGTGAATGGATATACACTTAAATTTCAAAAGAAAAACTTACAATTCTAAAATTGGTGAAAACAATGTATTAAAATGGGATTTATTCCCCAATTCTGACTTTATTATCAGCTTATTAATATGCTACAGTAATAGAGAACCTCAGCAATTTCCTGAGACAGAACACTCCAAGGGAAAGCTTTTCTTTGTATCTGTGCAACATAAAGATACACATTTTCTTCTCTTCAAGGAACTCCTGTCAAAGCAGAAATGAACAATATATGTACACATACATTTATAACCCATTCCTCCATGGTCCTTTTGTGTGAAAATACAAATGAAAGCTGTTAACAGTGTGATCTTTATGTCATTCATTGGAGCGCTTTCAATTTATGAATGGCAGATCCTACATATTCTTAGTAGAAACAGCCAAAGGAAGACTAGACTTCCCCTCCCTCTGCTTGTATTTAGAAAAGTCTTCACAAAGCTAATTGCTAATACTATTTTCAGCAAGCAGTTAAGATAAATACTATATATCAGTCTCTCCCGAAGAGTCAGAATAACCATATGGCAAAGGGGTGGAGAAAGTAGGCAGAGAATAAATGTATGTGGACTGTAAACTACTGAAATATGTATGAATGGACAAGAATCACCATTAAGGAGTATGCATACATTTCCTGCATAGCATTTCAATACTGAAAATATCAAAATATGTGTGCAATTAAATAGTTAGAAAGAACGGGGAGGGAGGATATATCAACTCAGGGAGGTTTAACTAATTCCATCCTTTCAGGCCAAAACTTGAAACAAATAAATGATGCTACTGTCACATCTGAACCTATGTTGGATCTTGGCTGAGTCAATCTACTTTAATCAATGAAGGATTTGGTGCTCAGTTGCTTTGGCCTGTGATAGCAGCTTCTGCCCATAGACATTGCAAGCACAAATGCTGTTTGCAGTGAGACAGATCTGCAAATCAAAGTGGGTTTGACCTATAACTACCATGCACCTTGGGCAATAAGCAAAGCATCTCATTGAGATGAATTAATCTGCACATTTCTAATGGTTGTTGTCCTCAAATTCTGCTTGTGAAGTTCCCAGTTGTATTTGGGTTGGCCACTTTGAGAAATAGGATGCTAGACTACAGGAGCCTGCATGGTTCTTCTGACATTTTAACCAAAGTTACATTTCAGCATCAAATAAATTTTGATCTTCTTAGATAAATTCAGCTGCTTAAACTTGCCTGTCACCGGGAGACTTTTGCCATCAGACAATTGTTGACCCATAAACAACTATGCTTCCTCCATGAGTGCCTTTGAAAACAAGTATTACGAAAAATGGAAGAGGAACAAGTCAAAGAAACAATGATTGTATGGGGAAAATTTTTTGGTTATGCTATAGAATTAGATAAATGGCAAAAACTTTGGGATAGGAACTATAAACTGACAATGGCTATTGCATATAAGGAAAATCTTTATAAAATGTTTTATAGATGGCATTTGGCACCAGCAAGAATGGCAAAAATGTTTAGTAATATGTCTGCCAAATGTCGAAAATGTAATCAGACCCCAGGTACTTATTATCATATGTGTGGACTTGTATATGAAACATATGTATGAAAGCAAGAAAGTATTGGAAGAAAAATACATACTTGGTTGGAAAAGATGATTAAGCAACATATAGATCTGAAACCAGAAATATTTTTGTTGGGTATAATACCGGAGGATTATGATAAAGGGACTATATATTTAGTTTTGTGTGTACTGACAGCAGCAAGGATTGTATTTCCACAATATTGGAAAAATGAGAACACTCTATCAGATGAGGATGGAATTCGGAAAATATTAGACTGTGCAGAGATGGACAGATTGACTTTAAAAATAAAAGACAAAGAAGACACAAAATATTACTTGATATGAAATAGATTTTATGAGTGGTTAGAGATAAGAGGTAGAAATTAGATGAAGGAAGATTATTGCTATATATAAATTAAATATAAAGATGGTTTATAATTATAAATATGCTAAAATAATAACAGAATTATAAATAAGCTAATATAAAGAGTAATTTAGCCAAAACTATTCTGTTATATTATTACTATTGTTACCAGTATATGTGTTAAGTTTTCTTATTGTTTTCTTTTTGTTTTTCTTTTGTAAATAATATACCCTGACAATACACTGTATTCAAATGTTTATGAAAAAAAGAAAAGAAGGAAACAAGTATTACCAAAAAGCGTATGTTACTGACCACTAATCAACCACCCACAAGCATGGAGACTAGCCTCCCAAAGCAGACACAAGATGCTTCAATTTATGATCACCAATGCCCATAATCACCTGGAAAAATATCAATGCATCATAAATAAACAGAAAGCCAAGTGCCTCAACACTATTGGACAAAACCTGATGGACTCTTTGGAATATGTGATCAACAGAAAATCTGACAAGTTTCAGACCTAAAAATGTAATGCCCTACAGAAGACACTACAGCGATCACCCCAAACCACAAGATCACAACTCTAACCTGTGAATGAAAAATTTATCTAACAGACCCTATCAGATGACGAAAAGACCATCCTCACACATAGCCTTAATTTCAATCACAAGGACATGGACCTGGTCAGTTTTCTAGCCAACTTTGAATCCATATTGAAAGCCAAAAATCTCAGTGATGACATACAAGAGTACATCAGGCAGAGAATCATCCCAAACATCCAACAAACATAATAAAACATTCAACTAGAAAGAGAAGAAGGTATTAAGGAAACTGAGACAAGAGGAAAGCATTGTCATCCTACCAGAAGACACAGGCACACTGACCGTGATAATGAACAAAACAGATTATATCAACAAAACTGAAGATCTGCTAAATGACACCAATACCTACCAGATAATGAACAATAACCTGATGAAACATCTGGGGAATAAAATAAAAAACACCCTGAAGAAAATGGAAAATGAAAGAAAATGATTGTGACAGAAAGGAGGTACTTATAGCCACAAGATTCCAACTATACCCAGATTCTGCAGACTTCCAAAAGTACAAAGATCATGGAGTCCCTCTTTGCCCAATAGTATCGCTACTCAGAGCATTGGGCTACAGGTTAGCGAAAGCCTTACGAAAAAGGCTCCACCACCTTCTCCAGGACTCAGATTCAATAAACTCATCTGAACAGTTTCTTCAACTAATCAACAACATCAAAATCAGCAATAAAGAAATCATGGGTTCTTTTGAAATCACTGCACTGTTCGCTTCGATCAACATCGATTTAGCCAAACAAACCATCTGTGACCTGTTCACAAAACACCAAGACAACAAAGAGATCACACCTACAGAGCACTCCATGTCTACTGATGCAGTCATGAAACTTCTGGAGCTATGTCTCCCAACACACTTCAAATTTAACAGCAAAATCTACAAACAAATACAAGACACACCAATGGGATTGCCCATATCCAGCTTGATAGCAGAGGCGGTCATGCAATGACTTGAACTCATTGCTCTACCTATTATTCAACCAAAATTTTGGGTATTTTACATCGATGACACTTTTGTCATCATCAAACTCTCCAAGGTAGAAAAAGCATACCACCTACTCAACAACTTATTCACAGGAATCAAATTCACATGTGAAGAAAAGAGCAACAATTTCCATTCCTTGATATCGACATACGGACACTGAACAGTGGTGAACTAGTAACTTGTGTTTACCAGAGCCCAACACACACAGATCAAATCCTTGGCTTGCCAGCAATCACCCAACTCTGCACAAAAAGAGCTGCATTCAAACTCTCTTTAAAAGAGCCAAGACACATTGTAGGACCAAGTCCCTAAAAAAAAGCAGAAGAAAAGCACTTTTTCGATGTCATCTTCCTTCATGACAACTAGCCAAAAAGCTTCATACTCCTCCCTTGAGGAGCATCTGGAGGCTCCAACTGGTGCAGAGTGCGGCCGCATGGGTGGTTATGGGAGTGACGTGGCGTTCCCATGTAACACCTCTCCTGCACGAGCTGCACTGGCTCCCGGTGGTCTTCCGAGTGTGCTTCAAGGTTTTGGTTACCACCTTTAGAGCTCTCCATTGCTTAGGACCCGGGTACTTATGGGACCACCTGCTGCCACCAGTAACCTCTCACCAGCCAGTACGCTCTCATAGAGAGGGGCTCCTCAGAGTGCCGTCGGCCAAACAGCATTGACTGGCGGTCCCCAGGGGAAGAGCCTTCTCTGTGGGGGCACCTGCTATCTGAGCTCCCCCCGGAGGATCCCGGATTTACGCACCTTCCGCCGTGCCCTCAAGACCTTTTTATTCCAACAGGCTGGCCTGGCCTAACCTCCCTTTTTAATTGTAAATTTTAAATTTGTCTAAAACTTTAGGGGTGTTTTAATCTGTTCTGGGCCAAATTTATTTAATTAGGTTTTTATACTGTTTTTAAATTTTGTAATCTGTGTGTTTTATTTCTTGGCTGTTCACCGCCCTGAGTCCCTTGGGAGTAGGGCGGTATATAAATCTAAAAATAAATAAATAAATAAATAAATAAATAAATAAATAAATAAATAAATAAATACACACACATCACCCAAACCTTGTCACACCAGCACAGCCAGCCGCAGCACAACAAACCTTACCATACATCAAAGGAGTATCAGAAATGGCAGCCAGAATTCTACAACCACTGGGAATAATGGTGTCTCGCAAACAAACACCTATGTTCTGACTAGAGCTGTCCAGAACCAAGGGCAAAGTATAGAAAGAAGAAAACAGCAATGTAATCTACAAAATCAAATGCAACAACTGCAACCAATTTTATATTGGGCAAACAGGATAACTGTAAACAAGAATCCACAAACACAAACTAGCAGCCAACGTACATGACCACAAATCCTTGATCTTGACCCACATCAATACCGACCAGCATCAGTTAGACTGGGATGGAACAAAAATAATTAGCCATGCCACCACATACATACGTGAATTCGTCCAAGCCTGGTATTCAACGAACAGTTCAATCAACAAACATATCAACTTGGAACAAGCCTACAAGCCCATAAGTAGCCAGATCAATTGAGCAACCAGCCAACGACAACATCAACGACCCTGTCACTAAATGACCTCCGCAACTAACCAGTTGATCTTGTGACTAACTGACCACATGACCACTCAAGACCAATTAAAAGCAGATGAGTACTGAAACGAGAAGCTTAATCGAAGTCCCATTGATGATGTTATCTAGCCTGGTGATGAAATATTTGGAAGCTAATCAGCAAGCTTGGAGAACAAACCACTGCCAACATTTCTTCTTTATTGTTACAAATTATTTTATTATTACAACCCTGTGTCTTGGTTTTATTTACTTTTGGTGCTCTTTATCTAAATGCAACCAGATGAAATGTTCCAGAGCTATGAGATCTCTGTCTTTTCTTTTCTTTTCGACACAGATTCTTATATCACATTGCATAACTTTTTTGTCTCTGTCCATAGCTGCATTACCTCAGAAGGAAGGTACATGATTACAAAGTTTGTGGGGGTATGTACTATATGAGTGAGCAAGGAAAGCAAGTAGTGGGTCAGAGCCATAACTGTGTGGCCCTATTCATTTCCTCTGTCTACCAGAAAAGTACAAATGGAAAAGGATAGACAGATTTTATCAGTTGTCTGACTTACTTGCCTTCAAAGTGCTTTTGAACTAAATGTACCTATGGCTCACTTTCATTCTTTTCTATGTTCATCCTATTTCTCTCTTCAGTATTAATTCAAATCCACACAAAGGGTTAATCTTGTGGTCCATTGGCTTTCTGTGGGGGACTGTTTAGAAAAATACTAACAGGCCAATTCAACATTTAATTGTTTACAATCTCGCATAACACTCACCAATATCCTAATTTGATATTACTCTGCACATCAGTTAACAGGACTCCTCCCATCTGAAATCCTTCTTTGCCTAGTAATGTTCACACATGAGAATGAAGTTATCCATCTTTGCTTCCAGTTGTTATCCAATTAACTTTTTAAGCAAGCAACAAACTGATAAAATATTTAGTCACCATTTGTCATCACTGCTTTTCTCAAAATGGCATAGTCTCCATATTTTTCTCCCACATTGTGTCCTAAATTTCTCTCCCCAAGTTTTACTTTTTCTTGGATTGCCTCTTTGTACCAGATGACAATGAATTGCTGAGCTGTTTTATTCTTTGAAAAGAACATGACTCCTACTATACGTATGTGTGCATTTAAGAGTTGGCCACAGATCACCACTATTATCTTTCACATAGTCTATTCATTTAAATAATTCCCTTTGCATATTCATGGCTTGAAACAACTTGCATACATTCTGATTTGTATAATTGTTCTGGTTTCAGACAGACCTTACAGGGAAAGAAAATTGTTATACTGGGAACAGAAAATCAAGCATCTATGTCAATTTTATCTAAGTATGTGTTGCAACATAGCATGCTACAAAACAAACTGATAAAAATCAGTGGGATTTCTATTTTTAATAGTATTCACATTTAGTCAGTTTATTAATTGGAAGTGAACTCCATTGTTCTGTACCATGAACAGTTTGCATTGCTTCAGATAAAAAACTCAGACCTGTTGCATTTGGTTAGAAGAATGACATAGGAGATGTAAAGGTCAACTGATTTTCCAATATGTTTTGCTCAGAGAATAAATTATTTTATATATACTTCACTCACTTATAATAGCAAAAATGAAAATGATGCTGCAGAAGAAACCATCATGTTACACCCCCTCCATCTGTCCCCTGCTGTGCACCCACATATCCCGTCATTCTACAAATTAATCTTTCACACATTTTTTAACAGAAAAATGTGTTAATGTTATAGAAGAGAAAATAAGGAAAACAGTGATCTGTGTAATAATACATTAAAATTAAAATCTATTGGCAGCCACCATTATGACTGAAGAAACTGAATATGAGAGTAAACAGTCCAATCCATGCAGTGCTAATGGTACATGGATTAGAACAAAGCTACAATTATCATGAGACCATTTTCTTTCTTTCTGGTGAAAAATATCATTTTGTCCTTCACCATGGTGACATCTCAAAATGTCCTGGCCCATGTTCAGGTCTGAACTTTTTTTTGCATTTGTGCAGTTCTGTTGGTTTTTGTGGAACTGCAACATATATTTTGCCTTACTAGTTCCTATACTATATTCTTCTGCTATGAAAGTTATAATAGTTCAGTACTCGGATTTTGAAGTATTTGTCACATTTGTCTCTTTTCTCCCCTTGAGCTTGTTGCTGTTTCATAATATAATGATAGGCAAGAGCCTTTTGTTTCCCCCACCCCCATTTGTTTGTTTCTTACATAGCTTGTGATAAATTTGTCTACCTTTATAAATCTCTGCATTCTCAGTTTTTACCCTTTAAAAAACAGTTCTGTATTCCAACCCGATTCTCCCACAAATGTTTTTAACTAAAATATGGGGATAACCGATGATGAGACATCTGAAAGAACATTGCTGTGAAAGGCTGGATCAGAAGAGAAGCCAAAATATATGCTAAAGGTTTTATCACCCTTTAGCCTCTTCATTTTGTGGCCTAATTTTAGTGTATTTTACTGTTTAATGAAACCATAGCAGTGATTGACATAATAACTAACTAAAGAAGGAATGTCAGTTCATGTTTATTCCCAAGATTTTAATGTAATTATGGCTGGGCCAATAGGCAGGTCAGTCTATTACATAATTCTAAAGTCTGAAGGGCCTTTTATGTCATTGTGCCTAAACCCATGCTCAATGCAAGAATCCAAATTAAAGTATCTTTGACAGGTGGTTGTCCAGGCTCTGCTCATATACATCTAGCAAACACAGAACGCAACACCTTACTCAGCAATTGACTCCCCTGTCAATCTCCTCTTACCTTTTGAGAGTACTCAGAAGCATAATATAGACAGAAAAGTTGCAATTCATAATCTTCAGACCTCGCTAGTCTGCCTTTCCTTGAAATGGATGTTTTGTGACTAGCCATGTCTTTTATGGCAGCCATTTGCCCCTGGACCAAAAAGGTTAAATATCCTGTCTAAGTCATGAATGATCAGTGTACATTATATTTTACACCCTTCATTAATAATCTTCATAATAATATTCATTAAACTTAAACTTCTCAATCATGCTACAAAAAAGAACTGAGTCAAATATGTCAGAACAAAGCAGCAGCCTCCTTATTGACCTCACAATTTTATTTTCAGTGAAGCAATAACAAATACCGGCATTCACATTTAATTTGAATTATGAAAGGCCATCGGCCATAACAAATGCATTCTGTCATATAAAAAAAGAGAGAAACTGCTGAGTTTACTTCATTTTATGAGTTTAGTGCAGTTGGTTTTTACAGAGTGTACTGCAAAAATGTGTGATCCCATACAAATGAAAATATTTCTCAATTTTTTTTTCAAGCAACCCCATATTTTTTCCATATATATAATTCTATGCATATGAGATCCAGTTACCTATAATTTGATCCTATGTCCAGTAATTCAAATAGAGTCTAAATTCCATTTACAATGCAAGAAGAAGAAGAAGAAACATTTATGCTAAGACAATCTTGGGGCATTAATTGGTTTGCTAATTATGAAGGGGGAAAAAATCACTTAACTACTTTCTTAATTTCTCAGATATGTAGATCATCCCAACAGCCCGTGCCTGTGTTCAACGGTGAAAGGACATAGAGCAGAAAACATCCTGCAGAAAACACAGCTCCAGCTTCTCAACAATAGCAATAGCACTTAGACTTATATACTACGTCACGGTGCTTTGCAGCCCTCTCTAAGTGGCTTACAGAGTCAGCATATTGCCCTCAACAATCTTGGTCCTCATTTTACCCACCTCGGAAGGATGGAAGGCTGAGCCAACTTTGAGCCTGGTGGGATTTGAACTGCCAAACTGTAGCAGCTGGTGATCAGCAGAAGTAGCCTGCAGTACTGCACTCTAACCACTACTAACAGAAGTATTGGAGGAGGTCACATAATTAACAAAGAAAGCACAACTAGCACCACACAACGAGAGCAAAGAACAAGAGAAAGGCAATTTTTCTACCCAACAGTTTAGACAAGAAAAAACACACAAAACAGAAGAATCAACCCAGATGAGAGAGGACAATGACAAAACTGACCAGTGGGTGAGAAATCTGTCTGGCAGAGAGCTTACCCAAACAGAAAAGACTGTATTTTGCAGTTACACCAGAAGAGCTACCAATTGTAGATCTCCTCACAGCCACAGAGTCAGCCATCAGGAACAATAAGAGGCAGAGGCAGAACAATTAAGGATAAAGGTATCTGCAAGCCTTGCCAGGGCCAAAGCACTGCCCTCCAACCTCACAATTCAAGAAGGAAGAGCAGTGTCATCCCTAAGAAGAGACTCGAACATCACCATCTTGCTGGTGATCAAGCAGCCCACAATTCCCTCTATGCTCTTTAGAATGAAACCCTTTCTGAGCACCTTTTCTATAGTTCCAATACGGATCTTTTGCTCAGACAAAGTGCGCCCACTCCTGAAACAGCATCACCAAGTGGGAACTGTTGCTTTAAATCCAGGCTGCAACAGCCCTCACACTGCTAAACCTGAGGCTGCTGCAGCTGAATTGACCCTGAGAAGGCAAAGGAGTGATATACAAACTGTGTTACCCACAGCTGCAGAAACTGCTGAGGACGTGCCAGAAGAAATGCTGATTGACCTATTCAGTGCATTGCCGGAACCTGAGCAAGTTAATATTATTCAAAGATCGGATGATCTAAAAGAGGCTCTTACAACAACTCAATCTACAGCAAAGCCTATATATAATTTGGCTCCACTAATCGCTCAACCTTGTGACAATATACTTAACCAACAATCTGCCTTTACCTCAATAGTAAAAGATAGTGTCACACAGGCTGACAGTGGGGTAAACTGCACTGACTGACTGAGACTCTGAGAAACAGCTGAAAGACAAAGGACTTCATCACACAGTGCCCCCTAAGAAGAGAAACATTAAGGATATAATCCAGCTTCCATCCTCATTTGACTTAGAAGTTCCCACAACATCTCCTCACAAGATGAATCGTCAGCTGTGTCCCTCCAAAAATGAACATAAATCTACATGGGTTTTGGACATGGATTTTGCTGAGACAATTGCTAAAGGTGAAGACACTCTTATCCAGCCACCAGCTGGAGATCAGAGGCAGAGGCATGCCTCAGTGCCCCACACAAATGTGGAGGCTACCCTTGATGTTGAGGATGATGTCCAGAGGTGGGTTTCAGCAGGTTCTGGCCAGTTCTGGAGAACCGGTAGCAGAAATTTTGAGTAGTTTGGAGAACCGGTAAATACCACTTCTGATTGGTCCTGCCCCCATCTATTCTCTGCCTCCCGAGTCCCAGCTGATCGGGAGGAAATGGGGATTTTGTAGTAACCTTCCCCTGGATTGGGGAGGGAATGGAGATTTTACAGTATCCTTCCCCTGCCACGCCCACCAAGCCATGCCTACAGAACCAGTAGTTAAAAAAAATTTGAAACCCACCACTGATGATGTCCTCTTAGACTTGCAAAATATGCCAAATTCTGGGTTAAATGCATTAACTAAAAACAATATCTAGCTCTTGGTGTCAACAGTACCCAGCATAATTATCTTCCAACAAGCGCCTTGTACTGACATTATGAAGACCAGCGCACCATCTTGCTGGCTGATAGAGGAAGATGCACAATTATCTTGAACACAGATGCCAAAGTGGACTTTGCTGAAGGACACTGCTACATAAGCAACATAAGACTCTGAAGAGAGATCCTGCCAGCAGTTATAAGAACAAGGTCATTGATTTCTTGCAACAATTACTAAAGGATAATGTCATTAACAAGCCAGAATACTATCGCCTTTACCCTGGGGAAACCACTGCATCCATGTATATATGGACTCCACAAAATCTACAAAGAGGGAATTCCATTCAAACCAATTGTCAGCAGCGTCAACTCCGTCACCTACAACATTGCAGCAAAAAAATAAAAAAGTGATGAATTTCCCTAGATATTTAGATGAAATGGAAATTATAGACTATTCTGTTAGCTTTGGCATACCAATTATTTCACCTAGACTGGAAGTTTTAAAAAGATCAGTTTAGGTAAAAAGCAATACTTGGATTATTTAATAGTAATTTATAAAGAAAAATTACACCATCATGATTCACATAAATTCAAACATCACTCATTCAAATAAGAGTATTTAGGAAACAAGTAAACTCCATAATCCTTAGAATGACAAAAGTCACAGATTAATGAACAGTTAAGCAAAGTTTATTCTTTTTATGAAAAAAGACCATGCCTCATTGATCTTTTAAATTAACCTTCAGTCTAAGGGAGGGAAGCATAAACATTAATAACTTCTTTTTCCACCGAGTGCTACTCCAAAAGATAAAGAGTAATTTTAAACTAGTTAATTATTTTAAATCAAATTGGCACCCAAAAAACTTCATTGTAGCATCTCATTACTAGTAATAATAACCTCCCTTACTCTGATGCTCCCATCATGTTGGTCTCACATCTGGAGGGCACCTGGTTGGACAAAGCCTTGTTTTTCTCCTTCACTCATTTACTTAGGAGAAAACATGCATTTGCATGGATAGCCATAAGCTGCACAGCAGTAATCACAGATTCAGGTACTCCCCAGCCAAAATATCGCCCCATAGTTACTCATAATTTTACAAATTATATTAAATGATTTATCTGTGATTTGTTGCATACCATTTAAAAAAAAGGTCTATTTGAATCTGTGCCCTAGCTCCATGTTTTTAAAATATAGGGAAACACGGGATCTGTATATTTCAATGTTCTCAAGGTACAATATTTATTTTTACAGTTACATGCTTTTGGTGTTAGTATGATCCTCTCTAAATTCCAGAATATTATTTGATCTGGCTTTTTTTTTCTTCTTGGTAAAGAATAGGTGAAAGGAGGCAAGGACAAACCATTTCCACAAAACTAGGATCTTACTTAATTCTGATTTGAAAGGAAAGGCTATATATAGAGAACTGCAGATCCAGCATTTTTGAGAGACATCAACACACACAATACAATCTCTTAACTAGCCACAGAAGGGTGAAATATATTCTTTGTTGCTCTCTGGCAGGAAGCAGTGAACATGATGTAAGTTTCCAGATTCACCACTGTTCTTCCAAAACATGTTTCTTGTCTTCTTAGCAGAGTGTATCATTCTGAGCAGAGACTTCCTAATTTTACAAATCTTGCTGATAGTTTCCATTAAATTAAATGATAGTTACATAGTAAATTTATTTTCTTCTTTCTACCTCATTCATTTATTACTTCACTTTGTTTTTAGACACATTCTTCCATTAATTGTGCATACTCTTTATTTGTCTACTGTAGATACTTTCTTATGTAAGAAGCCCCCTCATAGGAAACTGAGGAGCAGTGTCCTCAAAATTGGAAAAAGCCTCCCCTAAAATAAAAGCCAATTTACATCCTCTCCTTAGCAGGGAAATCACCTGGAGCAGCTTTCGCAACAAGACAAGTTCTTGTAAATGAAATACTATTTTCCCACCCCACCTCCATCCTCCCAAAAAGGGATGCCAAGCTAATCTCATGGGTGATATGTCAGATAGATGAGAAATAACAACTCTACCCCAACAAAATTAAATTGTGCAAAATATATTTGCATATATTAGCACAAAATGGGGAATTGTAGGGAGGCATTCCCCCAAAGGGAAGGTCAGCTGGGGAGTGGTGTCCCCAAATTAGGAAAAAGGCTCCCCTGAAATAAAAGTCAATTCGAATCCTCTCACTAACAGGGAAATTGCCTGGAACAGCTTTCGCAACAGAGATGAGTGCCTGTGAATGAAATACTATGTATCCTTTCCTAAAGGCAAAGCACTCCTTGTGAATACTCAGTATCCAGACAGCTCCTTTCATAAACAAAGTGCTGCCGGATGCAGATCATTCATAAGCAAAGCACTACAGGCTGCAGCTTTCACAAGAAGTTGAAACTGAGCAGATTAAAGATACAAAAACAATGACACTTAAGTTTACATTTCCAACCTACCCAACCTCAAGGACAGGGCATGATTCCTCAGCCACAATAGGAGTCAGGCAACAATTAGAATATTAAAAAACACACTCTTCTACATAAAATTTAAGTGCACTTCACAATGAACCTGGACATTTGCATCACAAAGCCCCCAAATCATATAAAAAACCAACTACTCTCAAGACTACTTTGTCAGTCACCCCAGAAAAAAGCTGCTGTCACTGTTGTTTCTGGCTACCAAATAACAGAGACGACATCCTTTCCAACTGCAGCTTGGAAATATGTCACAACACGATTCATGTGTTCATCTCTTGCACAGGAAGCTTGGCCATGCCAGCTTCAAAGTTTTGCAAAGGATGGACCAGTTTGCAGAAGGATTAAACTTAAAGGTGTGAGATATAAAAACCCCAATTGTATACTCACAATTCAAAAACAAGCCTGGTTCACAAAATCAAAGGTTTATTGGAGATATCATGAAGAAAAATAAAAAGTGGTTGCAAGTGCGGCCTCTTAGACCCTTCCCAATTGGATTGAGTACAAAGAGTACAAGAAGCTGTTTTCAAACTACACATTTTATACTCCTACACAATGTACACCACGCCCAAGAAGCCCTCCCAACTCCCCTTTATTCTCCTAAGTCATCCTCCAAATTGTTTTACACTTTAAAGGGTTATCTTGACATTTCCTGCCTAACCAACTATCTTATCATGTTTACTTTTAATTTTCACCTTGAGCGGATGTTCCTTTCTTACTGATAGTGGTCTTGCCCAAGGCATAGGTTCCTGTCTCCAAGGGAGCTTTTAGCAAGTCATTACAAATTGTCTCTACTGATTACAATTTGTAGTCAGTTTGCAACAGTAAGAACTTCATAGCGTTTTAATACATTTAACACTTTTATAAAAGAGTAACTTATTCCTTTCCCTCAAAGGGATATAAGGAATACTTGCAGTATGCAAATCATCAAAGTCCAAGGCATTCCCAATAAGCAAGTTTAGCACAAGGCAGACAACAAGAGCTCTAGAGCTGGTACATGCAGATTTGGTTGGGCCAATGCAAGCCAGTTTGGGAGGAGCAAAGTATACTCTGGTCATTGTAGATGACTACAGCAGGTTTGGGTTCTGCTATTTACTAAAGAGTAAAACAGAGATGCTACAGAAATTTAAGCTTCGTAAGGTAAGCTTCGTAGAAAGAAGATATAAACAACAAGTATGTCAGCTGCAGACTGACAGAGGTTCAGAATTCATGTCAGCAAGTTTTCAACAATGGTTGGGATAGTTGGGAATAAAACACAGATGCACAAATCCATACACAGCAGCTGAGAATGGTGTTATTGAGAGGTGAAATGGTATCTTACAAACCATGAAGGACTCACTGCTGGAGGATTCTGGTCTGAGCAGGTCATATTGGGGTGAAGACACATTGACTGCTACCTATTTAATTAATAGACTGTGGAGTTCATCCATTAATGATATTCCATATGCAGTGCTATATGGGAGAAAGCCATCTCTGACACATTTAAGAGTTTTTGGTAAGTAATGTGTGGGTGCATATTTCAAAAGCAATTAGAAGAAAGGGACAACCAAAGGCTAGAAAGCTCAGGTTTATGGGCTATGAGCCAGGTGAAAAAAGCTATCATTTTAGCAATGGGAGCAAAAGATAGCGATTTCAAGGTCTGCATGCTTTGCAGAGCAAAATTGGAACAGAATTGATGCAAATTTTTGGGATGATTCACTTAGTGATGGTAATTCACTTAGTGATGGTAACTCACTTAGTGATGGTAACTCACTTAGTGACAGTGTGAACATTCAGGGAGGAGAAGCTGAAAAAGATATGAAGCAAGAGAGGGTTGAAACACAGAAGCAGTCAATGCCATGAAGGCCAGAACGATGGAACAAGGGGATTCCACCTGACAGGTATTCTGCTAGTAAAGTAAAAGTGTGTAATGTGTGGTATGAGTCAAGGAACTATAAAGAGGTATTGGCATTACCTAAAATTGAACAAGTAAAATGGAAAGAAGCCATGGACAAGGAAATGAAATCTATGGATGAACATAATGTGTTCACATCTATGACTTTGCCACAGAATAGCAAAGCTGTAGGGTGCAAATGGGTATACAAGAAGAAAGTACTGCCCAATATAAAGCAAGGTTAGTGGCACAAGGTTTTTCACAGATGAAAAATGTGCACTATGATGAGGTATTCATGCCAACTGTAAAGAGTGAAAGCATAAGACTGGCACTAGCATTGGCAGTGGCACATGGCCATAAAAGTTGGCATTTTGACATTCCTCAATGCAGAATTGGAAGAAGAAATTTACATGGTTCAAGCACCAGGGTATGAAAGTAAAAAGCCTAACACAGTGTATAAATTGAACAAGGCCATTTATGGGCTGAAGCAGTCAGCCAGGAATTGGAATATCTGTCTAGATAAGGCATTGAAGGGTCTTGGGTTCAAGAGTTGCAAGACTGATG
The DNA here is from genome assembly GCF_029215685.1 of Pituophis catenifer annectens. Taxonomy (NCBI): domain Eukaryota; kingdom Metazoa; phylum Chordata; class Lepidosauria; order Squamata; family Colubridae; genus Pituophis; species Pituophis catenifer. The sequence continues at coordinate 66,181,039 of NW_027256881.1, read as the reverse complement.
GTTGCATATACACTGGAAAGTTACAAGGTGGGGATTGTCAACTATTAGCATTCATGGATGATCTTTGTTTCATTGCAAAGGATGTATCACAGTACAAAATTTTTACAAAATTTACAAAAGCCTATTCCTCTCTCCCCGCCAATTCCACCAGGGGTTCCTGAATCCTGGGGCAGTTAACGGTTTTTATGACCTCCCTATAGAGACAAAAGAAAAGTGACCTCCAATCTCTGGCACCTGATTGCGACTCCCAGACAGTCCTACTCACAAAAGAGAATATGTGACATTGGCAATGTCATTAGTTGGGGCTCCAGCACTTGCTGGAGAAATTTTAGGAACATCAACAGTCTGACATGCACTCTTGTCAAACAGCCTAAATTCCACCTCCCAAGCCCTAGATGCTCTGAACAGAGAACTGAGACAGATCAGGGAAGCCACGCTTGAAAACATGGCAGCCATTGATTACCTATTGCTGAGGCACAACCTTAAATCCCCTTTTGATCTGTCAGGACTTTTTTCTTGGCTGCAAGACCTCCACTGGTTGAAAGCCCTCCTCCTGGGAGCTGCTATTATAACCATCATAGGGATCCTTCTCTGTTGTCTCTGTCAATGCAACCCTCAGATAGAAATAGCCAAAGAAACTGTTTTCCCAACCCCCAGCCCCCCAAAAAGGGATGCCAAACAAATCTCATGAATGATGTGTCAGACAGATGAGAAATATCAACTCTACCCCAACAAAATTTAAATTGTGCAGAATATATTTGCATATATTAACACAAAATGGGGAATTGTAGGGAGCAACCCCCCAAAAGGGAAAGTCAGCTGGGGCGTGGTCTCCCCAAATTAGGAAAAAGGTTCCCCTGAAATGAAAGCCAATTCACATCCTCTTGCTAACAGGGAAATCATCTGGAGCAGCTTTCGCAACAAAGATGAGTGCCTGTGAATGAAATACTATGTATCCATTCCTAAAGGCAAAGCACTCCTTGTGAATAGATACTCAGTATCGGACAGCTCCATTCATAAGCAAAGCACTACCTGCTGCAGCTTTTGCAAGAAGTTGAAACTGAGCAGATTAAAGATACAAAAATAATGACACTTAAGTTTATATTTCCAACCTACCCAACCTCAAGGACAGGGCATGATTCCTCAGCTACAATAGAAGTCAGGCAACAATTAGAATATTAAAAAACACACTCTTCTGCATAAAATTTAAGTGCACTTCACAGTCAACCTGGACATTTGAATCACAAAGACCCCAAATTATATAAAAACCCATCTACTTTCCAGACCACTTTGTCAATCACCCCAGAAAAAAGCTGCTGTCACTGTTGTTTCTGGCTACCAAATGAGTGGAGACCTCCTTTCCAACTACAGCTTGTCTCCAAATTAATTTTTCCTGCATCTTTCTCCTGGCTTGGAACTAGACCAGATTTTACTTTCAACACTTATGACTTGCAGGCAATATTATAGCTATATATGTGGCTATTTTGCAATTAGTTGAGCTAGTGGAAGAACCAGGCAGCACAACTCTGACTGTAAGAAGACAATTAGCAGTATTGGAACGGAAATGCAGAATAAGCATTGGGCAATTGCTGAGGACTTGGAATTCAAAACTATTTTTACTAAGCAATAAATAACAACAATATAACAGTAGGTAACGGATAACCATGTGAGCTAAATTCACATTTCCCACTTTTATGTGGCTGCTGGACCTTGTTATGTTCTTATAATCTTAATCAGTCTAAACCTTAAATATTAAGATCTTTATTACACATTAATGTAACTATATTAAAGAAGATTATTTGATTTAAGACCTGATATTGCAAAGATCAAAGGACTGATCAATTTTGCTTATTCCTATTTTTACTCAGGAAAAGTTTAATAATTTCACCTAGTAAAACATTACATAATAAAATAACAGTCCTGGTAAATATCTATCCAGTAATCAATGGAATGGATTAGATAGCTATCCCTTATCTTCCTTACCAGCCACATGAATGGATAGGATTCCATTGTTCTATAACCAGTCTGCCATGCTATTGGTATCTGATCAAAACTTAATCAGAAACAGGGAGCTCAACTCATAAGCAGTGCTTTTCTTACATACCTAGGAGAGATGGCTAAGCACAACATTCAAAGAATCATGTTCCATGAATTGTGTCATTATCCCCTTAAAGTTGGGGAAACTATCATTCATCCTTTTTCATTTGCTAAACAGATAATTGAGATGCATAATTACACAATAATGCATATTTGCATAAAAATCTTGTGATCATATATATTCATCTATAATTACGCTCCTATTAGGAAAGGGTTATAAGACATATAGCTTGGTTGTGAACATTGTGTCTTCTATTAAACTGCTACTTGAAATTATAATTTTTGGACTTATGCTTCTTGGTAATATAAGAACCAGGAAACATGCAAAGGAGCAAATAGGAAATGCAGATAATCTTTGACTTAAAGTACAACCACAATTGAGCTTAAATTATTATTATTTTTATTAAGCAAGGAAATTGTTAAAAGTGCACCTCATTTTTTGCCATGATTAAGCAAAACAGAGCAGTTACTAAGTGAACCCTGCGGTTGTTAAATGAAACTGGCTTCCCCCATTGTCTTTGCTCATCAGAAGCTGGTTTGGAAGGTTACAAATAGTGATCACATGACCTCAGGACAGTAAAGCTGTCAGAAATACATGCCAGTTGACAAGCATCCAATTTTTTATCAGATGATTATAGGGATGCTACAATGGTCGTAAGTCTGAAAACTGGTCATAATTCACTTTTTTCAATGCTGCTTTAAATTCTAAATGAATGGTTGAAAGGACTGTCTATATCAGGGGTGGGCAAATGTGGCCCAAGCTGTCTCAGGAATTCTGGGAGTTGAAGTCCACAGGTTGTAAAAGGGCCACATTTGCCCACCCCTGGTCTATATAACACTGTCAACCATGATAGTCACTAATCTAGTAGCAAAACAGAGATATGAATTAGATACTTAGATAGAAAAAAAACAGAAAAAGAATGGTGCTATCAACACCCTGTCAGCGTTCCAGAAAAACCCCAACTCCAAGTAAAGACGTGGAAGCAAGCATTTTCCAAAGTTCTCTTTACTAGAATAGGCAAACTGGCACATCTGGGAAAACCCAAATCTGAAAAGCCCGGGTTTTCTCTCAGTAAGTCAAAACCCCCAAAACCATCCCCTTACTCCCCAGTCGATCATATCCAATCAACGTCCATTCCATCTTGATCCAGCCCTCTGACCACTCCTTCTCCAGATGCTGGATCGCCCTGACCTTGACCTACAGGAAGAATGCTATTATGTCTACTAACAACCCCTCTCCTTAATCCCCCCTCCTACTTTCCCACACATGAGAAGGTGGCAGCATGGAAGCTTCCAGCCTAATATGGCTTCCAAAGCTGACACATCCCTTCATAATTTTTCAGAATTTATTTACTTATGCAGTTCATTATCACCTGTTATAGTTTTCTAGGCATTAAGCACCAAAATTACAAAGTTAATTGCAGTAAAAACACCAAATTACACAAATAGCAACACTCTTTTCTGGTAATATTGTATTGCTAACTAAGGCATACAAAACCTTTGCCAGACCAATTCTTGAATACAGCTCGTCTGCCTGGAATCCACACTGTATTTCGGACATTAAAATGATTGAGTGGGTTCAGAGGTATTTCACAAGAAGAGTACTCCACTCCTCTACTCACAATAGAATTCCCTATGCCACCAGGCTTAAAATTTTGGGCTTGGGCAATCTGGAATTGTGCTGCCTGCAGTCCAATTTAAGCATGGTACACAAAATTGTCTGCTGCAATGTCTTGCCTGTCAATGACTTCTTCAGTTTCAACCACAATAGTACACAGGGAAACAATCGATAAAAACTCAAGGTAAATTGCTTCAAACTTGATTGCAGGAAATATGATTTCAGCAACAGAGTGGTCAACACCTGGAATGCTCTACCCGATTCCATTGTTACAGCCTCAAACCCTCACAGTTTCAATCACAAACTGTTTACCGTGGATCTCATTCCAGTTTTAAGAGGTCTGTAAAGGGGGCGTGTATAAGTGCACCAGCATGCCTACTGTCCCTGTCTTACTGTCCCTATTTATTTGTATTTACTTCCTTTGTTTATGTTTATAGTCATACTTATACTTGTTATCTTGTACATGTTTGACAAAATAAGAGTACATAAAAAGAGCTACAATAACTTAGTAAGGGCAAAAATACAGTAGTACTTTTGTTTCAGTAAAAACTAAAATAGTTAATAAAAATTATATCAAACTTTAATACATAACACCAAAATATATAAGTGGCTTGGGTAAATTAACAAATCTGCTGGAGGCTGAAAAAGGCTGTGAATCTATCCCCCAAACACATCATAATTGATGTTATTGCCACCCGTATACTTCAGGATATTAAATATTTTTTTTTGCAGTAGTAGCCTTTAACAGAATGAAAAGGCAACAGAGTTTGACCACTTTCTTCAGCAAGAAACCAAGATTGGAACAACCAGATACAACAGAATTGGCCTTGAATGATCCAAAACTGTCACAAGCACCACAAGCACCACTACTTGTGAGCAAGAAAATAAGATCGGAACCAGATACAACAAAATTGGCCTTGGATGATCCAAACCCGTCACAAGCACCACTACAAGCACCACCACTTGAACTTGAAGAAAGCAGCAAGTCAGTCTCCGAAATTGAAAGTAATCTTCCTGACTGCTGGACATTGCAAGAGTATAGCAACTTTAAAGAAATAAAATTTTGAATACCACCACTGGTGAACATGGCCAGGAATTGGAGAATGCCAGCTTATTCTTGGGAACTCTATGTGAACGGTTCGAAGACAACACCAGGCCCCAAAGGGCTGAGGGAGAGATGCTGGCGTTGTGGCAAAAAGGCAGGCTGGTCGTGGACTACATCTGGGAATTCAGGAGACTAGCCAGTAAGCTACGGGGCTGGCTGGAACAGTTGCTGGTGCACCAGTTTAAGGGAGGCCTTGACCGCACATTGCACCAGGCTTGTGTCTATTGGGGCTTGCCTCTGTGCTTGGTCGCCTGGTATCCAGCAGCTACAGAACTGGAAGCCGACCTGAAAAACTGGGCCACCAGATGGCTGAATGCACTGCCCCCACCCGAAGAGCAAAGTCAATTCAGGTGGAAACCGGAACACCTAGAAAGGCAGCTAAGAAAACCCCAGAAAAGTCTTGAGCGCTACAACAGGCAGAGGCAGCGATGGTGACCACGGCCAACAAATCCCAGTTGATGGTGGAGGGGGCAATCCCAGATTGACAGCTGTGAAAGTGAGTATGAGGGGGAGGCTGACCCCATGGTAGGAGTGTCCGACTCTTCTGGCTGCCAGTGGTATTGGTGGGCAGGAGGAGGTGGGCCTGTAATGCTCAGATTGATTCAGGGTGTACCCGGTGCCTTATGAGCTTAGCGACAGTTAATAGGTTGGGGGTTCAAGTGCACCAATTGACAAGAACCATGAGATTTGGCCAAGTGGATTGCTCGCTGTTGGGTGAGGTGCCAGCTACCCAAATTACAGAATGGGTGAAGCTGGAGTTTTAAAGACATCGGGAGCAAATCCGCTTTATAGTAGTCCCTAGGATGACAGAGGAAATCATTCTGGGGCTCATGTGGCTGGATAAGTGGGGTCCAACCATATGGTGGGCGGGTGGCTGTAGGTATTTGCGTATTGGAATTGGGCCCCATCTACCATCACATGAAAACCAGTGGTCTGGGGGTTTGGGGGAGGGGTTCCACCCAAGTCAAGCTGAGGTGGTAGAGTCCAAAGCCATCAGAGGGATCCGGCCTTCCTGGCAGTATATCCAGTGGTGGGTTGCTCCCAGTTTGCACCTATTTGAGCAAACCAGTAGTGGTAATTTGGCCTTGGTCGCCAAACCAGTAGCGACGGCTGGCTGGCCATGCCCCCAAACCAGTTGCCCAGTTGCTGTTCGCTTGCCCTGCCCGCCTGCATGACTCTCGCATGGCGCACGGCACATGCTCGATGCTCACTCGCCCACTCGAAGCTCGCCCTACTCATTCGAGCCCTATACATACACCTCTTCACCACGTGGCCCACCATTTGCCTCGTGACTTAGTGGTGACCTCCCTGGCAAGACTCGCACCTGTGCATTCTGCTCCACTGAATTCACCTGTGCCCCAATGGAGCTGCCTCCTCCCACCTACAGGTAAGCACTAGCCGGCCCAATCCCTGGCCTCCTGGAGCTTGCCTGCAGCCTTGCTGGGAGCCCAGATGGATCCCCAGCCAGCCAGAGCTCGCTTGGAGCCTTGCTGGGAGTCTGGCCTGATCCCTGGCCTCCCACAGCCCGCCAGAGCTCGCCTGCAGCCTTGCTAGAACCCCGGTCCAATCCCTGGCCTCCTGTAGCCAGCCGGAGCTCACTTGGAGCTGCCTGACCCAATCCCTGGCCTCCCATAGGCTTCATGACCACCTCAGCTCCATCCCAGGTGGCCTAACATTTCCACTGTCCTTCCAGCTCCAGCCTGCCTTACCTGCCTGCCTTGTACAGCCTCCAGCCTTCAGGAGACCTGCCTGGCTTGATGTGGAAGACATCTGATGGTTGCATCCATCTGATCGGTGAGCAACTGAATCTGCCTGCCTGCCTGCCTTGTACCTTCAATTGGGTAAGTGGTTGGTTTGTTTTTCTTTATGCTTTAAAAAAAATATTTTTAGGAAATATTATTTTTTTTAGGAAATGTATTCTCAGCTCTGTCTGAGCTTGGCTTGTGCGGAGCACAATAAAGCCTGAAATCCAAACAGGGTTAGCAGAGCTTCTTTAATTTGGCACTTACAAAGCCCAGTACACGGAACACAGCGTGTGCATATTCAAAGTCAGCGCTGAGAGCTTCTGCCTCTCAGCACTCTTTAAATTCTTTAGCTGAGCTGGCTACCCACCATCCAGCAGCCAGACCCGCCCCTCTTAGCTGTTCAGTGGGTTTTTGAAATCATGCCTCGTGCAGCTCCCCGGGTCCCCGTGACATCATCCGTTGTTGCCTGCTATGCCGGGGCTTGGAATCTGTTCTGCAGTTGCTTGCCCACCATCTGCTAGTCGAAGCTTGTTCCCACTACCTGCCCTGCCATTCTCGCTGCTCACTTGTTTGCCCACTTCCCCCCCAGATATGTCGAGCCCTGGCTTTGGACTCGACAGGCGACTCTCCTCTACCAGGGGTCCACCTATAAGGGAGAAAGCAGAGGGTTAGTCTCATTTATTGTAGGCCGCCTCCGCGAATGGCAAGAGGCCTGACCAATCGGACTGCTGGTATGACATGTAGCACCTCAGGTGTTTTTCCACCACAGTGTTGGTCCGTTCCGTTGCTCCATTAATACTAAGGTGGAACGTCCCTATCAACTGTATGATATCCTGCCAGAACCGGGCTGTAAACTGCACCCACCCATCGGATATTATATGACGTGGTACCCTGTGTAGGCGATAGATACTTTGGAGAAACACCACACATGGCACAAAGTGGGCCTGTTTTGAGAACAAATTTATCACTGTCCGTATCACTTTGTGACCTTTGCTATTCGGGACATCTACAATGAAATCCATGGCAATTTCATCCCATGGCCGGCTGGGATCGGCCACTGGCTGTAAGAGCCCAAATGGTTTCCCCGGTCTTGGTTTGGCCATGTTGTCCACATTGGACAACTTTTTACGTAGGCTTCTATCTCTGTCCTCATCCGGGGCCACCAGAATTGCCTCCTTGTAAGATGCAATGTTTTAAGGACACCAAAGTGTCCAGCTGGCTTAATATCATGACATCTTTACAGCACTGTAGGCCGGAGATCTTCGGGAATATACAGTGTACACTTTCCGGGCCAGTCCCTCCCTGTGTGTTAGTAAAGCACGATTTCCCACTAGCCATTGGTCAATGAGCAATGCCTTATGTAGATTGTCACATAACGGGTTTCCTGGAGGCCCCTCCATTGTTCATCTACTGGCTGGCTAGGTGGTATAATGGCCTGCATTATCTCCTCCGGTTTGCTGTTATACTGGGGCATATGGGACAGGGTATTGGCTAGGAAGTTCCTTCCCACCGGGACGTACTTCAGTCTAAAGTTAAAGCATTGGAAATACTGTGCCCACCGCACCTGTTTAGGGGATAGCCTCCTTGGCTTTGGAGGGCCTCCAGGTTCTTGTGGTCTGTCCACACTCCTAAAGGTTCCCTGGTGCCCTCAAGGAGATGATGCCATGTGAGGAGTGCCCACTATACTGCAAAGGCCTCCTTCTCCCAGATTGACCAGCCTCATTCTTTTTGTGTGAGTTTACGAGAAGTATATGCACAGGGTTGTAGTGTGCCCTAGCTGTTCTTTTGCAACAAGACTGCCCCCATGGCCACATCACTTGCATCTGCCTGGACTACAAAGGACTATGTTGAGTCGGGGTGTTTCAGGACTGGCTCTCGGTGAAGAGAGCCTTTAGCTCCGCAAATGCCCGCTGACAATCGGCCCTGGCTGGGGTTTCATTATGGCAGGTTTGGTACACAGTCAATCCATCAGGGCAACGCCACCCGAGCAAACGATGGAACTGTCAGTAAAAGTTGGGAAACCTGAGGAAACTTTGCAGCTGTTTTCTCATTCTCGGTGCTTGCCATCCCAAAACTGCCTGGGCTTTATGGGGATCCATCTCCATCCTCTCGCTAGAGATCCGATAGGCCAGCCTGGCCTAATACGAATTTTAGAATGGGTGTATGTGTGTTTTAATCTATGGGCCAAATTTTTATATACTCAATTTTAAATTGTTTTAAATTTTGTATATTTATATGTGTTTTAATATGGCTGTACACTGCCTTGAGTCCTTCGGGAGAAGGGCGGTATAGAAATCTAATAAATCAAATCAAATCAAATCAAATAATCCAATCTTGTTCAGTGAAACTCGCATTTTGAGAGTTTCACGAAAAGCTTGGCAGCTAACAACTTCTGTAAGACCTGACGTACCAACCGGGTGTGTTCCTCCATAGTTTTTGTGTATATCAGGATGTCGTTCAGGTATACAAGTACCCCCCTGTATAAATGTTCATGCAGGACTTCATTGATCAACTGCATGAACACAGCGGGGGCTCCTTGCAACCAAACGGCATGACTTGGAACCGATAATTCCCCAGGGGACAATTGAACATTGTTTTCCACTCATCCCCTGGCCGGATACGCACCCAGTAATAGGCTTCACATAGGTCGAGTTTTGTGAAGAAACGTCCCATTGCTGGAGTAGCGAGGTCTTTTATTAATGGTAGCAGGTAGAGATGTTCCACACATACTCCATTCAATCCACAGAAGTTGACACAAAGGCATAGACCCCCGTCCTTTTTCTCCCTGAACAATACAGGTGCTGCCAGTCTTGATCTACTGGGCTGTATGAATCCCCTGGTTAGATTCTTGTCTATGTAGCATCTTAACCGTTTGAGTACCTTTTGAGTCATTGAATACATATGGGGTTTTGGCAGCTTGGCTCCCGGGAGCAACTCAATGGCACAATCAGTAGAACAGTGAGGTGGTAGAACCTCGCATTCTTCCGCACTGAAGACCTCTGCCAAATCTCTGTATATGTTCGGATACTCAGCTGGTCCTACTACTGGCAGCTCAGGACCGAGTGCCAACCACAACTTACAGAAACCCCCTTCCCACCATATAGTGGGTTCCCACTTATCCAGCCAGGCTAATTCTCGGCTTGTCTTTCATCTCAAGCCACGAATGTAACAAAACACCACAAGCAGCGATGAGAATGCAAGTTTTACTCAGGTTATTGTAGATTCACAGCCAAAAGCAAAGCACAAGTCGGATGGTTGGTTCAAAGTCAGTGCTGTGCGCAACTGCAGCACAGCGCTATTTATCCCGCACTAAACTCCGAAACCAACATCCGGCACTTAATACCCAATTACTCCCCCCCTCCAATCAGCTATGTAACAGTGGCGATAATTCCGACGTCATAGAACATCGCCGATCAGGAACAGAGGAGGAGGCCGATGGGTTCAGGGATCGCTGTGGGTATGCCGTGCCATTGTGCGCTGGCCGTCTTGCTGCTCGGCTTCCCATTCCACATGGGTGACATCCTGGCAGCCTCCCAGACCCCCCCCAGCAATGGCGGGCTCTGATAGGACTTGACACTAATCCTAAAATGATGGGTTCAATCATTCTCTCAACCACAATAAATCTGATGACTTCCCAATGTTCCTCTATCTCCAACCTAACCGGTTCTGTGCAATGGGTAGCCAGCAATCCCCCAAGCATGGACCTGTCCATCTGTTCAAATTTAATGGCATGCCACATTTGCACCATCTGGACCCCCAGGTTGCCTACCAAAGCACGGTGTATCAGGCAGCATGTGCAACCCGAATCAATCAGGGCCCCATATTTCACCCCATGGGAGGTGTGGGGGTTCCAGACAGTCACTGGGATCACAAATGGATGTATGGGATTGCTCACCATCGGATCCTCCAGGTCCTCATTGTCGCTGTCACCGGAAACCACTGGGAACCACCCTATGTCCAGCGAAACACCGATATCCCTGGGTGGTGTCCTGGTGCTAGATGACGGTGTCAGTGTAGCCACCCGGGACCATTCAGGTGTTGTTCGGGTCCTGTCTTTGGGTTGTCCACCTGTTGTCACTAGTTTTGGAATTGGTAAATGTGGAGGAGACATTGGACACTCTGCTGCCTGATGGCCCACCTGGTTACAACTGAAACATTAGAAAGACAGCCTCTTTGCCTGGTTAGTGGTGTCCGGTATTCTCACAATGGGTCTCGCCTTCCTTAGAGGTGGAGGTCAGTCCACACCCCTTCTCTGCTGTCCAGGGCCTCTGTTCCCCCGTGATCAGAACTCCCAACTCAACATCCAAGTCCACCGCTGCCCAGAACCAATCAGCCAGATGGGGGGGTAACCCCCGGTACAGACAGGCTTGCCTGAGGTCCCGTCTAAACCCATGCAAAACTGATGCACCAGGAAGCGCTCTGGCCAAGCCCGCAATCTCCCGGTGATCGTATGAAAGTCTTGCACATAGTCTTTTGCTGGATGGCCCTTCTGCCTAAGCACCACAAGCTCTCCCTCCACCACCTGTGTACGAGATTCATCTTCAAACCTGGCTCTCAGTGCTTCCAGAAAAAGCCCCAGGTTTGCCAGTTCCCTGAAGTGGTCACTGTGGAGATCAGCTACCCAATCTGCTACCCCGTCAATATTGCTGTGACCACCACTACCATTGCGATGGGTAACGCCATCCATAGAAGTCCATGTGGCTGATGATCTGACTAAGGAAGAGGGTCACCCGGTCAGATCTGCCACCAAATGTTGCCTGTATTGGTGGCAGACCCCAAAACCCCTGCTGAGTCCACATCCTGGGTCCCCATGGTGTCCCGCGGTCCCCATGGTGTCCCCATGGTGGCACCTGATCAAGTGCTTTTATCACAACTATTGGCCAGCTATTGGCCCTTTGGGACCCTGGGGGTGGTCCTTGGGTCTGTGAACCTCCAGCCTGATCTAACAGGGTCCTGGGTGGGGCCTGTTCACCCCCTCTCATGGTGTCCTCCAAGGAGGAACCATGGTTCCAAGGCCTCTGATGTTCGAGGCTTCTAGAGCGGCCGGGTGCCTTGTCCAAGTGTAACTTCGGACTCATGAGATGGAAGTGTTTCTCTGTTCCGGGACCAGAACCGCCTCCTTGCCATGTTGCTGTTGGTTCTATCCCTGTTGCCCAGGGCTGTCAGGAAGGTGCATTGTAGAAACTAGCCTACCCAAAGCACTCTCTCAAGACATCCATCATATTGTCCCCAGGACCAATGGAATAACTCCACTCACCCTCCTCATCCTCCATCCAACGTCTCTCACTCTGGGCCTGGAAAGAGGGTCCGGCATCCTGCTGGGTGGGCGTGGGCACCTTGGAGCCTACAGTCCCAGTTAGGGTGGAGCTATGCTACCATTCTCCTGATGATTGTCCTGGTCTGGCCCCAGGGCCAATCTCGCTCTCCTCCAAACACTCCTTTTTCTGGGCTTTCAGCTCCTTTGGCCAGACCATAGGTTGGTCACAATCCTCTGGAACCCCAGCCTCCTCCTCTCTTTCTTTCTCCACTGCCTCTGTCACAGTCTCCTCCATCTCCTGCTTCCCCTCCGATGTTCCCTTCACCATCCGCAGTCTCACCTCCAAACACTTTGCTCCAAGCGGGATGTAAGGAAAAGGGACCACTGACTTTCTCTCAGCTCTGTCTGAGCTAGGCTCGGGCGGAGCACAATAAAGCCTGAAATCCAAACTGGATTAGCAGAGCTTCTTTATTTTGGCGCTTACAAAGCCCAGTCCACAGAACACAGCATGTACATATTCAAAGCCAGCATTGAGAGCTTCTGCCTTTCAGCACTCCTTTAGCTGGGCTGGTTAGCCACCATCCAGCAGCCGGACCTGCCCCTCTCACCTGTTTGGTGAGGTTTTGAAATATCCATCTGGTGTGGCTCCTCGGATCCCCATGACATCATCCGTCGTTGCCTGCTATGGCGGGGCTTTGAATCTGCTCTGCATTTGCTCACCCACCATCAGCTGGTTGAAGCTTGTTCCCACTACCTGCCCTGCCAGTCTCATTGCTTGCTTGTTCGCCCGCAACCCCCCTCCCCCAGGTATGTCGAGCCCTGGCTTTGGACTTGACATGTATTTCTTTTGGAAATGTTGTTGTTTTTAGGACATGTATTTTTTGGGAAATGTTATTGTTTTTAGGAAATGCATTTTTTTAAGGAAAAAGCTAAAGATATTGTCAGAACAATTGCTATGAGTTCAGCAGAGGTGGAAAGGGGTTTTTCAAAAATGAACCTCATATACAGTATTCAGAACAAAGAACTCACCTAACTATTCCCAACATAAACAGTCTGATGATAATTAGTGTAATTGGCCTACCTGTAACAAAATGGGACCCTCCTTCTGTCACAAAATGGTTAAGAGCATATCATCGCACAGCTGATGATCCAACAATCAAGAGCAAAAAAATTGCAACTGAGGAGGTTGCCGCTGCCAATGAAAGAACGATGTGGAAACATCTTAAAGCTAAGGACAAGTAACACAAGTAAGTACTTGTGTGTAGCTCTTTCAGTGTGTTGTTCTTATGTAAGGTGTAAGTGCATGCAATTAAAAACTTTCTTTCTGTATCTCTTCTTTGTGCAGGTCATTCATTAGGGCACGGTGGTCAGTGATGTTGAAGACAAACAACACTGTCATCGTTCTTCTGTAAGTACTTGTGTGTAGTTCTTATAGTGCGTTATTCTTATGTAATGTATAAGTGCATGCAATTAAAAAGTTCCTTTCTGTATCTCTTCTATATGCAGGTCATTCATTAGAGCAAGGAAGTCTGTGATGTTGAAGACAGACAACACTTTCATTGTTCTATATGTAGCTCTTTTATTGTTTTGTGTACTTATTTTATTCTTGTGTAAATAAGTGCACGAAATAATAAACTACCTTTTTGTATATCTTCTTTTTGTAGGTCATCCATTAGGCAAAAAAAATCAGTGATGTTGGCTTGGCCACACCCATCCAGTCACATGACCAGTGAGCTACACCCGCCCAGTCACATGATCACAAAGCCACACCCAAGTCACATGACCAGGAAGCTACCCCCACCCAGTCACATGACCACGAAACCGTGCCCACCCAGTCACATGACTATGAAGCCATGCCCATCAAGCCACACCCACAAAATAAGACACGCCCACAGAACCAGTAATAAAAAATTTTGGAACCCACCACTGAGTATATCATGACCTCGCTGAAGTTTTCAGCAAGGAGTGTGACATTCTTCGCCCCTACCATCTGACAGACTGCATTGTGGAGATACAACCAGGAGCTAAGCTGCCAAAACCGAAAATGTATTCTATGACCCCTAAGGAGATGGAAGAGATGAGGAGTTATATAGAAAAGAACTTGGCCAGGGGTTTTATACAACCCGTGAGGTCCTGTATCACAGCCCCGGTCCTGTTCAGGAAAAAGAAAGATGGAGGGTTACAGTTATGTGTGGACTTCTGTAGAATCAATGGAGTGTGTGTGGAGCACTTGTACCTCCTACCCCTTATGAAGGACATGCTAGCTCGCTTGGCTGAAGGACGCATATTCACCAAATTAGATCTCAGGGAAGCCTATTACCAGGTTCAGATAAGGGAAGGGGATGAGTGGAAAATGACTTTTAATTGCCCATTGAGTAGCTACCAATACAGAGTGATGCCGTTTGGGCTGCAGGGGGAACCAGTCGTGTTCATGCAGTTGATTAACAAGATCCTGCATGACCACCTGAATGAGGGGGTGCTCATTTACTTAGGCAACATCTTAATTTACACTAAGTCCATGGACAAACACGTTCAACAAGTGCATCAGATTCTGAGGAAACTATTGGTAGCGAATTTGTATGTCAAACTATCAAAACGTGAATTCCATAAGGCCAAGTTAGATTTGGCTACAGAGTATCAGGGGAGGTAGTGGAAATGGACCCCCGGCCAACGTACAGGCAGTGCTAGATTGGCAAGCCCTGAAAACTCAGAAACAATTGCAAAGCTTCTTGGGCTTTGCGAACTTCTATTGCCAATTCATCCCATCCTTCGCAAGAGTCGTTCTTCCCCTCACAGACCTCCTGAAAACCAAACACCTAGCTGGGAAGCCTAGGCCAGGGTACCCATTGAAATGGACAATGGAATGTCAACAAGCCTTTGAAACCCTGAAGGCATTGTTCACTAAGGAGCCAATACTGAGACACCCGGACCCCACCAAGCCTTTTGTAGTACAGGCCAATGCCAGTGATGTGGCTGTAGGGGCTATTCCATTACAAACCAATGAAGAGGGCAGACTACAACCTTGCACCTATGCCTCCCACAAGCTTACCGACACAGAACATCGATGGGCTATATGGGAGGAGGCCGCCAGACGCATCTCTTGGAGGGGGTTGCGACTCCATTCGAGGTGTAGATCGACCATAAAAACCTTGAGGTCCCTATAGTCCCCACATAAACTGTCACCCAAACAGGTCCAGTGGGCACTGTACTCAGGCGCTTCTATTTTACACTGAAGTATATTCCTGGGGGATGGAACTTCCTGGCAGATGCCTTATCGAGGAAGCCACAATAAAATGGCAACCGGGAAGACTTGGTGCATGGTATGGTGCCTGGGCCTTCGCAAGTGGCACATGTGGACGAAAGGCGCCAGGTATGACTGCAAGGGGGAAGGGTATGGACGATATCTCCTGTTCTCTACAAACAGCCCTGCTCACCAACCCCTGGTTCCAGGCAAACTGGCAGCTTCTTATGTGGCATGACAGCCTAGCGTGGAAAGGATCAAAAAGATACATGCCAGAGTCCCAACACCTGGCTGTGTTGCAGAAATGCCTGATGCCCGGATGGGTGGGCATTTTAGATTCTTGAAAACCCTCCATTTGACGAACCAAAATTTTGGTGGTCATGGATGAAGAAAGACCTGGAGAACTATGTACAGAGCTGCCCTGTTTCTGCCACTATGAAGAAGCGACCCAGGAAGCCTCCTGGCCTCTTGTAGCCAGTGGCAAATCCCACCCAGGCCTGGGAGGAACTGGCCATGGACTTTATAGTGGACCTCCCAGAAAGCCGTGGCAATACCGTGATCTGGACCATAATAGACCTTTTCTTGAAGCAGGCCCACTTCATGGCTTGTCCTGGCCTCCCATCAGCTCAAAAGCTAGCAAAGTTGTTTATTATCCACATTAATCATCTCCATAGTGTGCCACGAAGGATCGTTTCTGACCAGGGGGTGCAATTTACTGCGAGATTTTGGCAGGGGTTTCTGAAGATGGGATCCTCACAAGGCCTCAGCTCTGTATTCCACCCTGCTACCAATGGGGCAGCCGCAAGGACCAACTCAATGTTGGAACAGTATCTACGCTGCTACATTAAGTACCAACAGACTGACTGGGCCAATCTATTGCCGTTTGCCGTGGTGGCATATAACAACGTGGTGCATAGTAGTACCGGATTCATATCCTTCCGAATCGTGACCGGAACTGAGTTTGTCCCGATACTTGAGTGTCCTCGAGAGGCCCTGCTGATATAGGCCTAAGTGATTGGCTGGCAGGTGTGGGATCATGCCAAGGAGGCCTTGCAAAAAGTGGCAGAAACCTATAAAATTCAAGCAGATAGGAAACATAGCCCCCAAGCCCCCTTTAAAGTAGGGGAGCAGGTGTACTTCTCCACAAAATATCTTAGGCTCCAAGTACCCAGTTAGAAGTTAGCCCCCGAGTTTCTAGGACCCATCCCAATCATACAGGACATCAATCCCGTTACTGTGGAACTCAAACTGCCCCCATTCTTGGCAAGACCCACCCAGTGTTCCACAGTAGCCTATGATGTCCAGTGACGACTGCAACCATACAAGGGGTCCCAAAGCAGGTGCCTCTTCCCATCCAGGTAGGTGGAGAATTGCACTACGAGGTGGAAACAATACTGAACTCCCATAGGCATAGAGGCCATGTACAGTATTTGGTACAATGGAAGGGGTATGCCGTATCAGTAGCCTCATGGGTGAAGGAAGAGGTTATGAGAGCCCCTCGGTTGGTGAAACGGTTCCACCAACAAAATCCAGGCAAACCGGGTTGGGCAGATCCCCAGGAGGCGGCTAATGCTATTCTTTGTCTTCCAAGTGTCGTCCCCCGGTAGAGGGCCGCATGTCACCCCAATCCACTGGACAGCCTGAGGCCACCATTCGGGTGGGGGAGGAGTGGCAGCTGGGACGTGCGCGCATGGGTATCAATGGCCACGCTGGACTGTCATCCTGGCAGGAAGGAGCCGCCAGCTGGGACGGCATTCCAGATGCATGCCTGTGACCCATATTACCCGGACCTTGCCTCCATGGGGCCACTGACTGACTAGCGGAGGCCCGGACTTTGAACAACTGAGTTTTGACTTACAATGGAACAACTGACTGTTGGGTTGGGGGGAAAACAGCTGATTGTTGGATCGCGGGTGGAAGCAAGAGGCTGGGTGGGCTAAGCTGGGATAGGAAGGTAGGGTGTGGCCTGACTGTGGCAGCCGCATTGGCAGCAATCAGTCTGTGGGAGGGGTGTAACACGGGGGGTGGGTGGAGCACGATATAAGGGGGTGGTGAAGTAACCACGGTAGCACAAACTTTTATTCCTTTCTGGATGGTTGCTTCGTGCCGGATCCACGTTTCCAGATAAATGTTATCACCTTGACTTGTGTTGCTGGCTGTTCTTATGCAGGACACTGGAACGTGACAATGACATTATCAAAAGACAGGATTTAAACAGCAGTTCAACATACAATCAATGTAGCGGTTACATTACAAAAAACATTTATCCTTTTAATTCAGATACTGTAGAAGATTTAAGATTTTATCCACTGTACTTAAATATTATTTCCAATTTATTGGATTATTTATTGGAAAATAGAATTTCTGCAGATATACCACCCAATTTTAAAATATTAATTAAATCAAAAATAACACTAGTATCTGTTTTGGCCAAAGAGACTGCGGGGAGGAAACTCAAATTCATAATAGTAATGACTTTATTGTGCCAAAGGAATGTTTACAGAATACTTGGAAGTTTTTAATTTCCAAGAATTCTTCTTGAGGCAAGGTAGTTAAATATCCAGGGAGAAAGTGTGAAAAGAACATTTTGCTGATATTTGAACCGTGTCTTAAATAAAACAAAGGATTGCCAAACATGCCTGTTGGGTCTTATCAGTACAGAAGTTGTTTTCAGTTGCATTAGAGCATCAGTTTCCCAAGCTTGCTAGAAAGAAGAAACAAGCAAGTAATTGTTGGACCAAAAAATCTGGAAATATGAAATCTAGTTGAATGAGTATAAGATGCACTAATTCCTTAGAAGACTGAAAATAATTAAATATTTCTAGGCTACTGCAAAAAGAGACACAATATAACTCAGTGTAGAGCCAATGTTCAAACAGGATTCAGAAAAAAAAATAATTTAGGGGAAAATCTAATTGCAATTTTAAAGATCTGTATTGTATATGCATCATTAAACAATGCTTACTGTTCATTAATACCTTCACCTCACTACAATTCCACATTGCAACACACAAATTGAGCTAGCAAGCCCCCGGGGCTCTGTATTACTTGGGTGTTATAAACTGAAGTTGGCATATTTCAAGATGGGAAAGGTTTTCTTAGATCTACTGTGTATTCTCCCAAATGGCTCTTTTTGTGGGGGAGGGCAGGCGAAAGAGATTAACTTGTTTTACGCTCAATGAAAAACATTTCTCTCCAGTTTACAAACTCCAATTCATCCCTCAAATGTGTGCTTGTTTTGTGTATTACCTAGGGATGCATGACATGAAAGATATTTTAAAAATGTATGTAGAGGCCAGATGTCTTGCCAGATGTTGTATAGAAAAAATGTATTCCTACTAAACTGCTTCTGTTTCTATTTTTTTTTCTTTCAGAAAGGCTTAGGGCTAAAGGTGGTACAACGGCAGTGTCAGGCAAAATCTGATTGGCCACCAAATCCTTTTGAAATGAGAGTTACATGTGCAACTTGAAGTTCAAGTAAGTATGAATGGGGAAATGATAAAACTTAAGATTTGTTTTTCCCAAAATTATTTTTCATCTGTTTAACCTGGTGATGATCTATAATAGCAAATAATCACCTTAGCAAGACATTTTTTAAAAATAGAAAAGGAAATACAGATACTTCCTTGCTCTGCACCCCCGCCCCAATGCCACAATCTACGTTATACTTTAAATCATCCCTGCAATATTTTAGAAGGATCTAGTAAAGACTGAGTCCTGCTACCAATTTGGTTAACAGCATGCAGGCTTTTTTTCTTTTTAAATGTAAACAGTCCATACAATTATGTTATCAGCCTTATATTATTAAAGTGTGTGCATATTACATTAAAACACTCCAGCAGAATGCAGACAACTTACTCCATCCAGTGTCATTCCTTAATTAGTGACACTTCTATGGCTCAATATGCCATTGAGCTAAAACAGGGCCAGCCTAGCCATGGTGTATCCAATACAATGGAGGGATGGAAAACTTTTGTAACCCTACGCAAGGTAACTTAAACTTTGTCCTATCTTGAGATTTTTCCTTCCTATATAGTAAAAGATTAACAAAAATTGGTGTCTGGCTAGCTATTGCAAAGGTGGGTGGAATGCCAATTGACTTAGGAGGCAGTTGGCAATTTACTGTTTTGGCTTGGTCTCCTGTTTGGTATGACTCCCATGATTAAGTTACAATACCTATGGCTAGCTTTTAACTATGATTTGTAGATTTAGACTTTTATCTTTTTACATAATTGGTTGGACTCATACAATGTGTGTTCTATAAAGTTTTGATTTGGGATTAGTGTGTTGTATGTATTTAATGGCTTATAAAATTACTTTTGTGTTTAGGGTTTTGTGTAATGCAGCCAACCACGCTAACTGTAATTAAATAAACCACAGCTTAGTGTAATGTATGAATATTGTCATTTTGTTTAAATCATGTGAGATTGCAATATATAATGTGGTGATAGCACATTATTAACCCTCTAAATTGATAAAAGACAAGGCAATAAAGCAATCAGTGTTTTAATTGTGGGACGATGCCAGGTCTTTATTAACCAGAGCTTTCTGTATAGCAGTACCAAAAAAAGAAAGATGAATAAACCAGCTACCAACTTTGGTACAAAGTGTGGTTAAAGTGCTCTCCTCCAGTATATTGTATGAACAAAAATACTTAGCTCTTTTCAAGTTTCTTGGCTCATACAACATAAATGTCCTGATTTTCCATGTTGTATAAATATACAACAGGGACCATTTTTTCAAAACAAGTATTTTTTTATTTATTCAGCAAGCAAAGTGGGTGGGGAGGGGTGAGGACTAAACATAGGGGCTTATCTCCCATATGGATGGTTTAATACTAAGCTGTGCTATGGCTACAAATATAAATCAATACAACTGTGTAATAATCTTATTTTATTTCACAGACATTGTATCTCTCTCTGGGTATATGTTAGTGTGTTCACACAGCATTTTAAATTGGAATAAACAATGTTTGGGTCAAGGATGCATTTGGAAGCATTTAAATTTATATTGCTGGCTATCTTGCAAAGTATATGGTAACTACATTTATAAAGTTGCTCCATGAGAGAATTTTTTTAACTTCTGCCATGATGGCCATTACTGGACGCAAATACCTGTTTATCAGAAGGGAAGCAGGTTCACCCTCACAATGTTTTATCATTACAGTGGGACTTTTGGAGGATCCAGATGTCATTATTGCAAGTATCTATGAGGCTATATAACTGTTGCTTTGCTTTGCAACAGACCTGCAAAAAAGAAAAATTTTTTTTTTAAATAATTAAAACAAAAAGGCAGCGAGGGCACCAAGGTAACTCCTGTGAACACACTGTGTGTTTAATAGTGAAGTACACCAAACAGTCTGCATCAACATAAATAAGCAAATGTTTATAGAGTGAAGAAATATATGCTCCGGAGGGCACACTGTTACTTATCTATCTGCAAAATCAAGTTGAAAATACACCACCTCATATTCAAAATTCTTTCTACTCTTTCTTAATAGGAGAAATTGAAAAAAAGTAAAAAAAAAACAACTGTGGGAGGGCACAGCTTGGATAGCAAGAACTCCTTTCTTCCTGTCAGTATTGTCAATAATTTCATTTTTACTCTACTGCCTTTGGGTACAAACTTTCATCCCTACCCATCCCTCTGTTTTTTCCAACTGTAAAGTTCACATCTAAAGCAAAAACAATCCTTCTGAAAATGTGTTTGCATTCCAAAACCTGAGACCTGCAAACAATGCTCTCTTACTATTAAGAAAAAGTTCCTTATTTTTCAGGCAAGCTAGTTCTGGCATCTCTCTTCATAAAGATGTCCCAAATATTCTGCTACTTGCTACTTTACGGGCTGATAAAAGTAATAATAAAACAATCACAGGTACTCATCAGACATTATATATATATATGTTATGATCACAACTGAGCTAAGACTAAGACAAATCACCCTTGACATCCAAGCACACAGAACAGATCTGGAAAGATCATATTTGCATTTATTTTACATTTGTTTGCTGCCCATCTCGCGTAACTACATAGCTGTTCATGGACAGACTCCCATATAAGCAGAACTCCTATACTTTGAGGTTTCTTCCACATATGAAAGCCCTTATTGTTGGCAGCACAAAAGATGTTTCCTAGTGAACTTGATGCTAATAAGCAGTTCTCTGAAGGCGAATTCTCAGATATTCAACAACAGGCCAGTTTAACATTGCAAAGCCAATTCTGCTCATGTATTGTGCATGACCCAAAGACAGCTATTTTGAAGGCTGCTGTCAGAAATTAAAATGAAGTTAACTAGCAAGAACAAAATTCTTAAGATATTAAAGTTTTCATCGTCTAGCTCCAAATGACTTCAAGGAAACATACAAGTAAATTTTTTTGATCAAAGCAGTTTGTCAACTTTCCTCTCTTTTTTTTGACTTCTCAATATAGCCTACTTTCCTGCCACTTCCTAGTGGTTTCCCATCCAAATATTAAATAGGATTGTCCTTGCTCAGCTTTTCCCAATCAGCCAAGTGCTGCCATCTAGCTGAGTATTTTAAGATACTACTGCCCACTGATAACTAGCATCTGGCAGCAGCAAAGACAAAGCCTTTAGCATTACATTAAGTTGTATTACGATTTATCTGAATGCAAACAGTCCATTTCCATTTCTACATATAAACTAACAGGCTAATTATATGCAGATTAACATCTTCCTTTATATAATATAAAGGATGGTCATTTATATAAGCATAATATAAATAAATAAATAAATAAATAAATAAATAAATAAATAAATAAAATAAATATAAATAATATAAAGGGTGGTCATTTATATAAGCAATATATAAATGACCACCCCACAGCCTTGACTTCGGTTGGTGGTTCTTCCAGGTGGACAGCTCCTAGGTACCAACAATCAAAATATACAATCTACAGCTATTCAACCTCACATTCAACGTATTTTGGGTGTGAATGGCAAAGGGAAAAAAATCGTAACACTATAGGACAACGCAAGAGGTTACAAAGGGGCAATAATATCGTCTGGACCTTTCATCAAAATTACACTTTTGAAGCAGCTGCAATTCCGTTTTTAATTCTGCAAAGTTACGGGTTGAGAGGTGGGCAGATGGCGGAAGGACAGGAGATATTCCCTAAGATTTATTTAATGATGAAGGGATATAAAACGTAGAGTACAATCGTACTCATTTTACTCTAAAACAAAAATGACTTCTACTCCTTTAAGAACTCCGCAAGACAATTACCAGGCACTCCCTCGTGTTTTTTGTTTGTTTTTTTTTTTTTAAGAGGAAAAGCTCAACGGTCGCATTTCTGCCTCCCCGAGAGAAGTGCATCTGCAAAGCTTATGAGAAACTCTTTTCAAATTTGTTAAACAAGAGTCATAAAAAGGCTGGGAGGAAACCGCGAGTTCCGTGCAGCACAAAGGCGTTACAGCAAGAAGTCCTTTGAACCATTAAAAAGTGACGAGAAGTTAAATGGCAGGAAAGCAACTAAAAAAAGCCGTTGGACAGAAGAAAAAAACTCGTCAAGTTATGGGGTGGTTTTTTTTTTTTCTTCCCGCCGCTGTTTTGCAAAAAAAATAAAATAAAAAACAAATGAGCGGGCACATCTGGCGGAGAAGCCCTCGTGACGAGTAGCCCAGCAACAGCAAGCGCTACGGAACCGCCACCAAATCTCCAAGCTCAGGCAGCCTCCAGGCAGGCCTCGCCTTTCACTCGTGTAACCCTCAGCCTATCCCACCAGAGACCCATAGCCATTATTCCCCACCATGCACCGCGCCCAGGGAGAAAAGAGGCAGCCCGCCCGAGGCCCGCTCCTCCCGAGGCCGAGGAGACTGCAGTGAAGAAGCGCGAAGGACGCGCGGACTGACCCGGGACTACAAAACCCCGCCCCTTTCTCAATCATCAGCCACACGCCTGTGGAGCCAATAAGCCCTCCCCGAAAACGCTGATTAGCCACAACGGTGAGCTCGCTTCGCTTCCTTCTGTTGCCATTGGGCGGGCTTCCATTGTCGATCAGCGACTTTCTTTCTTGCCGATTGGACGAGGCAGCGCCGTGAGCCAGCTGCGCTGTCAGTCAGGGAAACTGCTCGGGGAAGGAAGGGAAGAGGGAGGGGAGGGGAGGAAACATCTGGCTGCCGCAGCCCGGGCCCCGTCTGTGCCGCCGCCGCCGCCGCCGCCGCGCGTGCTCCTGCGCTGTGTGCGCCTGACTCCCCGCCCCCTCTCCCTCCCTCCCTCCCTCCCTCCCGCTCCGCCGGCCCGGGATCCTCCGGGGCGCTGCCATGGGGCGCCGCTGAGACAGCGCGGGGAGCCCCCCTCGCTCCCTCCCCTGCCTTCCTCTCCCCATTGCTCCGCTCGCGTTGCCCCGCTTTGGTGGCCCCTCACTCACTCGCGGACTTGGAGGGGGGGGGGAGGAGGAGGAGGAACGAGCGGGACGCCGGGCGGGGAGACGGGGCGCCCGCAGCGGCGGAGGGGGCGGTGGCGGCCGAAGGAGGAGGAAGCGGCGCAGGGAGGATCGCGGCTGGGACCTGGGGCCGCTCCAGAGTGTGAGTCCCGGGGCTGACCCCGCGGGGACTGGGCGGAGAAGGGCGGCCGGGTGCGCGGAAGCCGTCCCGTGTTGCTAAGGAAGGAGTAAGAGCCGCAGGTTGCTTGTTGTGCTGGGGTTGCCGCGGGGGTGGGGGGGCGGTGGGGGGGGGGAGTGTGAGGTTGTTATGGGACAACTGGCAGCTTTGGGGCAAGTGGCATCGAGGACAGGGCGGGCAGATGTCAGGAAGAGAGAAGGATGCCTTGAGTCACCCTGAAGAGCCGCTTAAAGTGAGCTGATCAGGGGGGAGGGGAGGGTTTAACAGGTGGAGAAAAGGAGGGGATCGGTGGGATGCGAAGTTGGGGGAGGGAGAGACATAGCCTCCTTTTTTTTTTGGAACGAGACCCGTAAAGACCGACGGGGACAGTTAGAGAGGAGGGTCCGGGTTTAATGGGCTGGAGAGCGAACAGCTTGTTTTGGATGGTAAAAGTCTCAAGTGGACTTAGGTGTGTGTCCTGGACGGGGCTTTCATAAGAGGAGAGGGAGAGAGTAAGCTTCAGAGCAGATTTTGTAACTGCAGGAGAGAGAATAAAAGCAGTTCCGAGTAAGTTTGCAAGGTTCAGAGTTTACAGCCTCACTTGCAGGATGGGAGATGGAGGGGGGGGGCGATTTGCAGAGGGATTGGGCTGAGCTTGGGAGCAGATGGGGGAGCAGAGAGGGAGTCCTTTGTGTGTGGCAGAGGCTGTGTAGTGTGTGTTTTGTCTCACAGCTCAAAAGGTCAGAAGGGGTAGGTGATGTGGAGAGCAGTGCAGCTGTGGAGACAAGGCAGGGTGGATGCGAGGAGAGAGATTTGCTCCCTCCCAGAACACTTGTGTTCAGCTCTTCCTCCTTACTTTCCTTTTGTTGTTCCATTGACTACTATTCCTGTATTTGCCTGCTTCCTTCTTTCCTGTCTGTGTTGCTTTCCACCTCTGTGCATTTACTTGCTTAATCTTAACACACTTTGCAATATGTCAGGAGTTAAATGAAGTTATAGCTGACTTAATCTTCAAGTTGGTGTCACTCTCTATGAAAGGTGAAAGGGGAAAATCACAATTAAGTCATCTGCCATGCTGTGTTTGTCTCATATTCACCTAGAACTTTTGCTTCATTTGTAAAATTCTATTAAGAACAGTGTCAAAAGAGAAATTGCTTGAATTAACCAGCTACCATAGTAAAATGAGATGTGGGGGGGAGAGTTATGAGTAAATGGTGCAGAAAACTTTGTTAATTAAACATTGTCTGTGGCCTAAGACTGGCAAGCTGGATACTTGTCTATTCTGCTGAGATGAACAGCTTGTTTCATTTTAGTTTATTTCCCGATTACTCACAGCATTTTCCTGTAAAGTTAAGGAAGGTCATTACATTTTTTCCATTCTCAAAATAGGTTTAATATATGCATACGGAATAAAAATGGCAATAATTTTGAAGTGCATGATAGTATTTTTGCCTTACTAATGAATAGCAAACTTCGTATTCAGTTTCATGCCACAGATAAAACAGGCTTGATAACACTCCTTGAAATAACTGCACTTTTTACAAATTTATTACGAGGGGAATATTACTATTATTTCCGTTCTTGTAGTTGCAATAGTATGATCTGTAGAGCACATTGAGCATGTAGATTACTTATAAGTGCCCAGAAAAGTGTTCCTTATGGTACATAAAAATATAATTATTACATCATTAGTGAGTAAAATGAGTTAATGTACAATTGCACTGATATTTATATAAAGTTTTTCTAAGTCTGTTCTTTCTAAATTGATAGAAAAGATAAACTGAGTATCAAGATAAATTCGTTGGGTAAAATGAATTGCTTAAAATGAACCTCTGGGTTCAGTAAAATGGATGGGTAAGTTCTCAATATAAAAAGAAATCCCTCCAAAGTTATGACAGAAGGGCTTCTATACTGTACATGCAATGAAGCCCCATATGTCTAAGATTTTTTTTTCTTTACTTTTCTCTGTTAGAAAGTTTTGAAAAAAGAGACTTTGAAGTATTTTGTTTATACTAACAGACAAGAAAAGTTCTCCTAAGAAAAAGCTGGTGGAAGGAGTGTAGAGGAGTAGCATATGGCATTAAAAGGAGCACAGCTGGAGGTAACATTTCCATCTGAACATGATGTCAGAGCAGCTGACAGCCTGCCATCCCTCAGCCTTTTATTCTAACACACAGACAGGGAGTGAGTGTGTTTGCAGATCTGTGTGTAGGGAAGGTATCTCATTCCTCTCTAACATCATCTCCACTTTGCATCTGTCTCTTTCTTAGTCTGCCTTTTTCCACCGATCTAACAGACCTGGAGCCAGCAAGACTCGGACAAAAGGACTTAATCAGGTTTATGTGTGCTAAAGGTAGGAACAGCAGGAGGCTAGCTACAGTGTGCTTCTCTCTTGATGTTTGTTTATTTAATTTCCAAACAAAAATCCCATTACTTGTTTAATGATGTTTAGGAAAAAATTAGTAGGGTTCATTGAAAAGGGAATAATAGTTTCTATTGTAATTAAGACTTTAAATACATGTTGATGCATTTGTTCCTGTGCAGTAATATTAAAATAACTATTTAAATGATGTAGTTCCCCTGTTTTTATTACGAGCACTTGAAAAAATAATTTATAGTTTAGGGAATCATTTTGATATTGCAATTATGATGGCTGTTCTAAGAGTACTGTTTCTAAAGGTAAAAATATGAAAATAAGATTTGAAATGATACATTGAAATGAAAACTATATATGAATATGCATGACGATTTATACTATTCACATTTATGCTTTGCCCAAGCCATTGAGAGATCTTGAAATCTATAGCCCCCCCTCCCCTTTTGGGGGGGGGAAGGACTTGAATGTCTATGCAACTTTAGGATCCCACCTACCTTGAAACTAACTTAGTCAGTTTCACCCTATTTTTTTTCCCCCTGGAAATATATTAAAGTTTATTTCAGTACAACAATAACTGAAAGAAGGGTTTTGTTTTCACGACTAATTTAGAACTTGTAGATTTGAGCTGCCTGAATTGGCCAGACAGCTGTAATCGCACTCCTCTATTCTTAATCTCTTTATCTGGGCAGCAGCTGCCATATGGCTACAGTCAGCTGGATCAGATGTTTATAAGCTTCCTTCTTCGTCCCTCTCTGTCCTTTCAGCCTCCTAATTTGATCACAGCTACCTTGTGAGCTGCCCTCCAATCTTTATTTTTAGCCCTCTTAAGGATTAGGATTGATGTTGGCTGTGGGGCACTTAAAGTGATTGTATTGTAAATCTTCTTGCTTTATTCTAGCAGTAGAATATACTTTGGACCAGAGTGTAACTTTAAGAACATATAATACCCAAAGATGCAGCAGCTGTATGTAACTAGTTTAGCACAACTTCAGTTGTAAGTAGTAGAAAATAAAGAAGATACTTAAGATGTTTATGTAGAAAACTCGAATGCTCATTTTGAATGGTTACACAATGACCCCAAGGGGAGAAAAGATTAGTGAATTATGCTGAAATTGTTTCAACTGATATACAGCAGTAACATAGGACTGTCTTAACAGAAGAGTCTTAATTTTTTTAAAAAAGCCTTTTATATAAAGAGTTTGCATTTTTGTGTATTTTTAAAGGGGGATGTCTGGTAATCAGTTATTTTGTTAGAAAAAGAAAATGGAAAAACTGGCATTCACAGATGAGGCCAGCGATGATCTGTGCCAAGACAGTTTAGAAGCCATTGTTATTTTAATCAGTTAAGATTAGTTTTTAATGCCCCCCCCCCTTTCTAGGATTAAACAAGTTATATCAGAGATATCTGTTTCTGAATTCAAATAGGAAAAGGCTGTTGTAACTTTCAAGTTCTGAATATTCATTTTCATCTGCACCTCTCAGTCTATTTCTTTACGGTTAACAAAACGGTTAATAGAGAACTCTGAAAGTTGCAAAAAGTGATTAACAGAAAGTCGTGAAACCTTAATTTATTTCCGTTTCTCTACAGAGCATTACTTCGGGTTTTTGTACCCATTGCCGAATTATCAAATGTAGCCAATGAATATTTCCAATGTTTAATTAAATCTTTTTTGCTTCTAGGTTATGAAGACAGCATGGAGTTCCCTGACCACAGCCGGCATTTACTACAGTGTCTGAGGGAACAGAGGCATCAAGGTTTCCTTTGTGACTGCACTGTTCTGGTAGGAGATGCCCAATTCCGAGCACACAGAGCTGTACTGGCTTCATGCAGCATGTACTTCCACCTATTTTACAAGGACCAGCTGGACAAAAGAGACATTGTTCATCTGAACAGCGACATTGTTACAGCCCCAGCTTTCGCTCTCCTACTTGAATTCATGTATGAAGGGAAACTCCAATTCAAAGATTTGCCCATTGAAGACGTGCTCGCAGCTGCCAGTTACCTTCACATGTACGACATTGTTAAAGTTTGCAAAAAGAAACTAAAAGAAAAAGCCACCACCGAGGCAGACAGTACTAAAAAGGAAGAAGATGCCTCAAGTTGTTCGGACAAAGTGGAGAGTCTTTCTGACGGCAGTAGCCACATTGCAGGAGACATACCCAGTGATGAAGATGAAGGGGAAGATGAAAAATTGAGCATCCTGCCCAGCAAAAGGGACTTAACGGCTGAGCCTGGGAACATGTGGATGAGATTGCCCTCGGACTCCGGAGTGATTCCCCAGAGCGGTGGGGAACCAGACACACATGCAACAGCAGCTGGGAAAACAGTAGCCAGCCCCTGCAGCTCAACAGAGTCTTTGTCCCAGAGGTCTGTCACCTCCATGAGGGATTCAACAGATGTTGACTGTGTCCTGGACTTGTCTGTGAAGTCAAGCCTTTCTGGAGTTGAGAATTTGAACAATTCATATTTCTCTTCACAGGATATGATGCGAAACAACTTGGTGCAGGTGAAGGTGGAAAAAGAGGCATCCTGTGATGAGAGTGATGTTGGCACTAATGACTATGACATGGAGCATAGCACTGTGAAAGAAAGTGTGAGCACTAATAACAGGGTACCATATGAGCCAGCCCATCTGGCTCCTATGAGAGACGATTCTGTTTTGAGGGAGCTAGATAGAGAGGACAAAGCCAGTGATGATGAAATCATAACTCCAGAGAATGAGAGAGTTCAGGTGGAAGGGAGTATGGACAGCAGTCTTCTCCCTTATGTCTCCAACATACTTAACCCTGCAGGCCAAATTTTTATGTGCCCCCTCTGCAACAAAGTCTTTCCTAGTCCCCACATCCTGCAGATTCACTTAAGTACGCACTTTCGAGAGCAGGACGGGATCCGCAGTAAGCCTGCCGCTGATGTCAATGTCCCAACCTGTTCCTTGTGTGGTAAGACTTTTTCTTGCATGTACACTTTGAAACGTCACGAGAGGACTCATTCAGGTGAAAAACCATACACTTGTACTCAGTGTGGAAAGAGCTTCCAGTATTCCCACAATCTGAGCCGCCATGCCGTAGTTCACACACGGGAGAAGCCACACGCTTGTAAGTGGTGTGAGCGGAGGTTCACCCAGTCTGGAGACCTTTACAGGCATATTCGGAAGTTTCACTGTGAACTAGTGAACTCGTTGTCTGTCAAAAGTGAAGCACTGAGCTTACCTACTGTCAGAGACTGGACATTAGAAGATAGCTCTCAAGAACTTTGGAAATAGAATTTTATATATATAATTAATATATATATATATATATAAATAAATCTATATAGTTGTGGTACAGTCTAAAAGCAGTCTTGTTTCCTTAAACTAACAAAGTTTGGCCATTAGCTTGTTTTATGCACTTTAAAGCAGCATGAACATTTCACTACTTAGTGTTCTGATAATGAACTATAGAAATAAGACAAATAAACTTCATAAAATCTTCCCCTATCTCCCTACCAAGTAAGTACTTCTTTTAAAAATAACTGCAATTGAACCAGAGCGATTGTTAGAGTCTATTTAACATTATTTACAACATTGCATCATTTTCAATCTCCACTTAAATCAGTACTCTCCAGTTTTTGTTTTTTTATCAATTCAGTTAAATTTTTTATACTGCATGCATCTTTTCTAGCTCAGGGAAACCTGAATGCTTTTAGACCCAAGCGATATGATTTCTAAATGACTGGAGTATCAATTTTTCAAAAGTGATTGTTATTATGTTGTAATTTGTAAACTACAATAGTTCCCACAATTTAAAAAAAAAAGAATTTTTGAAAATACACTGGAATCACGGGGACTCTGAAGGCGTGCTTGGGATGAAAAAGGATGTTGCATTTTCAGCAGTTGCAAACTGCATTTAAAATGTGAATTACTGTTATATACTGTAATTGATTAAAAGGGTTGGGGGGTGTCAAAGAAATTGACAAGTTGTGTTAATGCTCTAAGTTGAGTCTTGGAAAGTAAATATTAATGCTACAGAAATGCATGCATTTCGGTATATTTTTGTCTTTGTTTGCATTGTATAACTTTAATGAGTGATTTTAAAAACTTATTTAATTTTTAGTAAGAAAAAGCACCAGAAAAAAAACACCTGGTGTTATGAAGAACATAAATGCACTGCTTTTATTTTATATAATTTAAATTAATTGCCCATTGTCTTTAAGTTGAACAAACGCTATATGTTGATTTTAGCTATGTAAAGGAAGATAGTAATGTTTACAGACTTAGAGATTTGCATGTGCAGTGAACATTTATTTAAAAAACGATTGCACAAACCCATGCCAGCTCCAACCTTAGATGCATATACTTACCCATGTGAGCATTTTTAGAATTCCTGCTGCACAAATAAACAATAGGTGTTCATTTTATTCGCCCCTTCAAAAGATTCTATGGAGTGAAAAAGCCCCAGGCTAAAAGAACTAAAAACCTTGATTGACATGGGACAGGGT
The DNA here is from genome assembly GCF_029215685.1 of Pituophis catenifer annectens. Taxonomy (NCBI): domain Eukaryota; kingdom Metazoa; phylum Chordata; class Lepidosauria; order Squamata; family Colubridae; genus Pituophis; species Pituophis catenifer. The sequence goes on along the minus strand of NW_027256881.1, from coordinate 66,150,563 downwards.
GGGGAGGTGGTGGGAGAAAAGTTGGGGGAGGGTTTGTGAACTGTGTATCCAAACAGCAAAGACTGCAGCCTGACGTGTGGTTTTAATGATCAACACGTAGGGCAAAAGCATTTTGCACAGTGTTTGTTTTCCTGTCTTGCACTTACAAATAAGGTCTATGAGAGTAGCATGGAAAATGGTTTTTTTTTCTGCTTTTGTTTAGAATTTGATCGCCTTAACTACTGTAAACATAGCCTATTTTTGTGCTTAAGAAACTGAATGGAAAACTCCATTGTGTATTGCTGGACTGTTTTGGAAATATTTTGGTCAAATGTATATTAATTTGGCTGTAATGGCATTTAAAACAAAAAAAGCTGTGAAAATGGCCTTGGAGCATTATTTTTAGTTACTTGAACAGTCTCTAGGTTTTAAAAATTCATTGTTTTTATTTAGAAAAGACAATCAGTGTCTGAAAAAAATGGACTACTTATGCTTTTTTTTTTTTTTTTGTGGACATGAGTGATTGTTGGGGGGTTAGGTTGCCCTTTAGTTTCACATTTTTATTTTATTCTTTGGTTTTAAAAATTAGACTGACATCTAGCCTTGACAATCATAGTATGTTTTATTTTCATGAGGGGGAGGGGAATAACTTATAATGCTGTTTAGTTTTGTACTATTGGTGTGTTGGTGAATTTTTAAATTGTGTGCTAACTGCAATAAATTATACATACTGAGAAATCATTTAGTTGTCTTCTCCCCTTTTTAAAAGAAAAAAATGTAAAATGTTGTACGTACTTTATCTTTTTGTGCAGTTTCCTCTTGCTGTATGGAATAAGCTTGCAGTTTGAAATGAATCTCAAGCAAAAATGGTTTCCATTAAGCAAATGCTACTAATGCTGTAATTCTAAAAAAAAAACAAAAAAAAAAAAAACCCTGATCATAGCAACTATTTTTTTTCCCTACAGGTTCCTAAATAAAAAGCTATGGTAAGTAATATTCCGAGTTTTATGGAAGCACAAACTTCTAAGTCCAAATGTAAATTCTGCATCTAAATCTAATTAATATTAATGTGAAAATAAGAATGGGGCAAAGGGAAAAAGTGACAGTTTGAAGAAATGACTGTGTAGTGAGGCATCTACAAAATTAAAATAATGGCTATTCCAAATCACATGTACGCAAATTATATCAGTAGATGGTCAGCCCGTTTTTCTTTAATAGATGAGCTTATTCCTGCCAGAGCAACTTATAAATAGCCCTTAATTTGACAGACTAGTTTCTTAGGATGTTCCCAATGAAAGCTCTGCAATAAAATTTTCAGTTTAGATCAAAAGAAATGCGCACATCAACCAGTGAGCCTAATCCTTATTATTCACAATATGGTTCATAACAATATTGACAAATTATTATAAACCTCCAAATGATCTCATTCATTTAATGCAACATCCATACAGTTTAATAGCTCACTTCGTGATAGATTGGTCTCACTGTTGATGGATATTTTTAAAATGCATGACAGACATAAAAAAAACTTCATATCACAAGGTTGGATATGTCTCAAAACTTCATTTTTGGGCTTTGGACTTCATTTTCTTGAGTTTTAAGGTAATGGTCAGAAAATAGAATTCAGATTGTCACTTTCACAGTAAGACATGAAAACTCTGAAGGAATTTATATCATTTCAAATTTTGCGTTGAGATAGTTCAGGTGCTTAAAGCTTACTTTGGGATATAATTTTAGAATTCACTACTTCTGACAATAAGAGGTCTGCTTAACTTATGCATATTAGCATCTTTTTCCACAGGGCTGTAAAAATAAAGGAAATATGTGAATTCAAAAATTTGGCCAATTACATTTACTGCAGTTGAAATGTAAATTCTCGTGATCATCCACGTATGAATGTATAAGATAATAAAATGAACCTCTCCTCCCATAAGACATGCTTTCTCTTTTAACTTGTAATCTGTGTGTCAGAATTTCTAGGGTGCGACAGTAACAGTTAACACCTTGGTATAAACTGCAACAAAGAATGCTTAGTAAGTCCCAACAGTTTTTTGAATTCCAATAGATTAGATTCCAATATTGTAAATCAGATTAGATTCAATTACACTGAATTGTACATTGTTGTAATCATGAAAATTGCTTGGTGAATTTGTATAATGTTGCAACATTTAGTTAAATGACTACATTTTGAGTAAACCCTGTAATTTTGTTTTGGGATACATCATATCACAGGGAAAAAAATAGCCCATTGGTTATTTATTGTTTTATATTTCTTAAATGTGAAATAAAGAGACTTTGCTGCACACATGTGTAATATGGTACATGCCTGTTCTTGTGCATATGTGCCAATACATATGGTATACAGGGTAAGTATTATCAGAAAGAAATTCACAGCTAAATTGCTGTGATAACAGTTGATACGTTCGAAAAGTATTAACCATTGTATTTACTTTATTGTTAGCTTTTTTTACAAGCAGCTGCATTTCTTCAAGAAGTCTGCTTGCGCTCATTTTTCCTTCTAAAGTAATTGCTTTTAGCATCATAACTTAAGTTACATCCTTTTAATTATATTCTTGAGTACTTTGTTTCTTTTAGCTCTACCTATGAACCTCTTAAAAAGTCTATGATAACACAAATCAAATGCTCTGCCAGATCACGGTAAAATTGAGGGGGGTGGAAAACAGCTGTTTTGAATGGAAATTTAAATGTATGCATGCTTATATTTTTATCCCTGAAGTATGAATGGCGTATTTGGGGTAGCACACATGCATGTTATTTTTTTTCCTGGAAATCATCATTTTTTTTAGAATAATCATAAAAAGTTGTTCTCCAAAGTTGTTTTATAATGAATAAGATTAAAAAAAAAAGATAGGTTAAAAAAACCGATTAACCTTTTACAGTTTGTCCCTGTAGCCTACTGAAATCTTATATTTAATACAATTAGGAAAATGTAGCATATTCAAATAATTTTTTGTTATAGAACAATTGTTCTGTAATAATTTTTTGTTATAGAATAATGTTCTATAATCTAGAATTAGGTTATAATATACAACATTATAGAAACATGGTTTTAGTCATTTTTTTTTACAAATACTTAGTAAGATCACATTATTTCCTTTTACAACATTACAATATCCAAATGAAAAACAATATTGTATTGTATAGTCAAGCCCAGAGTCACAAAGTTGTTCTAAGGTGATATACCCTCCTAAAGGTTTTGCTGATGGCAGATTTTGAAACAGAATTAGATTATAAAAAACATTGCTTAGAAATCTTGAGGATTTTAAGTACTATCAGTATTCTGCTCAATAATATTACAAGTTCATTTGTTATCTATATTCTAAATTGTGAATACAAGAAGTATCTAGCATAATACTGCTTTTTATTTTCTGATTTGGATTCTTTATTCTGTCATAGTTTTTGAACCTGTAACTATGGATAAATGTATAGTTATTAAAAGAAATGCATAGTATTTTCAGAGTACTGCATATCTTAATGCAGTATTTTTCTACTGAGAAAGGAAATTAAACTATAAATTCTGTACTGATATTTATCACAATTCTATACATTAGAAGAATTATCAACTGAACAAGAGACACATATAGCACTTTTAAATAATAGTTGTAATTTTTAAAGAATTTTTAGAATTGTAGCAAACATAATGATACAGTTAAGTATAAAACTAAATTGTATGTGTTTATGATGTATGTCAGAATGTACATTGATCAAATTTTCTTTCCACTCTAGTGAATAAAACTCATAAATTAGACAAATAATGTATAAATATAACCAAGCAATTGAAAAATTATATTTTAAAAAAGTATACATGTAAATTTATCCTTAACATGTGTCACCATTTTTATTCATCAGCCAATGCGTTGTAAATATTAGAGTTTTCAGCTTTGATAAGTATGACAGAAGCCTGGATTCCATATCTTGAAATTCCCTTCGTGCAAATACTTCACTGATATTGGAACACTAAGCAGAATTGGACTGACTAAATACTTGGATGGAGGTCTCCAACAAAACCCCAGGATTACAGGATAGACTGGGGAGCCTTGAAGACATCCCAGAAGGAAGGCAATGGCAAACATTGCTGTACTGATCCCAAAGAAATGACATTAATTAAGGAGACTACGTTTAGAAATGTATTGCTTCCTGAGATTATTGAAAAGAATTGTCAGAAAAAAATAGTCAACTTTTATTTGAGATTTTTATGAGGGCAAGATGTCTTCCATTCATAATTGATTTTGGTGTGTGTGTATGTGTTTTTCCCCATCAAGGGTGGGATCATTAAAAATTTTGTAGGCTGTTCCATAAGAAGAAAAAGACAATTTTAACGGCAATGGTTGGGCTCCTTTCATTGAAAGCCCTCCTTATGCAGCTGCTTGAGAATATTATATGTAGAATATTATATGTAGAATTGGGCACCATCAGTTAGGATATCTTTGCTGAACTGAAAGGATTTTTCTCCCATTAATAGCACTGGAATTCTATAATGATTTAGTGAGGGGATGCATTTTTATTTTTCTGTTTTAATTAATAAAATGATTTTATATAATGAATCCTGTTGATTTTAATTCCAGGGTGATGGTAAAACAGCCCATCATACTTCAGTACTTAATACTTTGACAAAGAAATTGACTGTGGGATATGAAATGTAACCTTTGTGTGTGAGATAATTAAATATATGTACAATTCTATTTTTTATTGCTGTACAGTATGTAAAATGTTGAGCTAATGCACTTTGTTAATAAAAAAGAAATGAATACTCAAATGACTACCATTAACTGCATTATACTTAGCCTATATACCTCTCTTAAAGGTTGTTAGATATTCTCCTTAATAAATTAAAATTTTCAAACGGAGTAAGTAGTCTCTTGCTTTAGCTATGACTTCAAAATGCACCTAGATCAGTAATGGCAGAGTAACAATGCAGTAAATGATCAGAGAGTTACAAAACTAAAACTGTAACGTCAATTATTTGTTGTTTAGCAAATTTTAAGAATGATTACATAAAATAAATCATGCACATGAATTCAGTTAATTATACTGCTGTAAAGTCTACCATTGTTAAGATTTTATAGATTTTCTATAGTTTATTAGCTATGTTTAATATATGGATGATTTAGATTTAATTTATGAGAATTATTTCTATGACAGGAGTCAGTAACTATAATGGGAGAAATCCAAGTGAGGGGATGAATAAAACTACACAGTAAAACACTTAAGAAAAATCATTTTGAGAAGTCTGTAAAGAAAGTTTGTACATTCATTTATTTAGAAATTTACATGGCTACCTATTTTGTACAATATAATCCTAAATGGTTACCAGTAATCAGAAAAAGGAAAATAAAATCAATCAACTCATTCCATTAAATGCTACCTATTCTTTAATTGGCTGGGCTTATTTCTACCCTAGCCCCAAGGTTATAAAAATAAAAATAAATTTAATTTTGTTTTATAGTATTTTAATGTTTGTATTGTGTGTTTTTAATTTTGGCTGTTCACCGCCCCGAGTCCTTCGGGAGAGGGGGCGGTATAAAAATTTAAAAAATAAAATAAAATAAATAATAAAAAAATAAAGGTTATCACACCAACCACTTTATTTCTTTGTTCAACATAATCAATGTGTATTCTTTGCACCTACATGAGAGAGGGAGAGGTCTGAAGGAGGAGGCGCTTCAATATAATTAGACATGGATACCTCTCTGCAGTTCTCACAGCTTCCCCCAAAGCTTTTTTTAAATAACAAAAAAAAAAAAAACCCTTTAGAGAACAGTCCTAGCATGTTTACTTTCTAAAACTGACAGTCCATGGATATCATGCCACCAGGATTTTTCAGTAGTTCAGGAGCAGCTGCAAACCTGAGTGATCTTACAATAACTTCACTGGTGAAGCAGGCACAGCAGCGACTGCATTTTCTGCATCACATGAGAAAGGTACATCTTCCTCCCCTGTCCTTACCACTTTCTATAGAGGGACGATTGAGAGCATCCCGTCATATTGCTTTACAGACTGGTTTGGAAGCATTACTGCTTCAGACAGGAAGGCAGTGCAGAGTGTGATGAGGAGGGCAGAAAAGATTATTGGCAGTTTGGTCCCTTCTACCCAGGACATAGCATATAAGCATTGCTTGAGCAGGGACCGTAGGATTGCCTGGGATGCTACACATCCTCTTCATGATCTGTTTTCCTTGTTACCTTCTGGGAGGCAGCTTTGTGGTATTCAAAGCAGAACATCCAGATTCAGTCACAATTTTTGTTCCCTATAGCATCAACCTTGTGAACTCTCAAGCTTCCTCTTTCTGCCACGTATTCAAGATGGACAATAAATAACATATGTATTTATATGTATGAGTAGGTATTTACATATGCATGTATATAGCATGTCTATGTGTACACTTTTGAGAGTAGGCAACAGAATTTCATTTTTAATGTGTGCCAAGGTGCCCACAGTAAAAAATGACAATAAAGGTTATCTCACATTGGCTGGTTCAGGGAGCTAACTCAACATATTTCTACTCCAGTTCCAAGTTCTAAGAGCAGTGCAAAGCTAGGGGGGTTTTCCTTCTGAAGGGCTGGACCTTTGTGGGCAGACCATTTTTCCCTTGGCAGAAACTCTTCTTCACCCCTTCTGCTGCATTTATACCCCCCATTCCTTGGCCTAAGTGCTTATCGGCAGCCAGTGATTGCCATACAACCATGGCTAAATAGAACTATTGATCAGGTGATCTCTTTTTCACTGTTTCACTGATTGGCTGAAGCATGAGCACTGGTTCATGGCGTCACCTATGCGTTTTGAAAGTTTCAAGGTCTGCAAAAGTGATGATTGCAAGTTGTTTTGAGTGAATTAGAAGTGGAAACATCATGCTATAGAAGTGTCCTATGTTTGAATCACAAACTAGCCAGCCACAGTTTAGCAGTTTAAACATATTGGGCAACTGCAATGACTTGAATTTAAATATGACAATAATATATTTAAATTAGATGTATGACATGAATGTATAGGAAAACATGGTTAACTATGAATAAGAGAATATAAAGCAAGTACATGTAAAAATAGGAAAGCATACGTTATAAGTTGAAACATCAGGAAATAAAAATTCAAAAACTTCATTATAAATGCATACACACATCCATACAGCCTGAAGGGTTTTTAAATAATGTGAAGAGAAGGGCAACTATGAGTAGGAAAGTGCTTAAACTTTTTTTTCCTTCTTGCCATTTCTTTGCAACACATCTTGCTTCTTTCCACTTGTTTCTCCCGTAGTTCCAAAAAAGAAAGTCTCAAAAAGTAGAGATTCCTGTACAATATGTTCTGTGATTTACAGGTATCAGAGAGAGGTGTGTGTTGCCTCCATGAGAAGTTTCTAAAAAAATCTTCTGTTCACCATGAAATATATCTCTACCTTGTAGAGATTTGCTCAAGCCGACAGTAACTGAAACAAAATTCCTTCTTAAGTGCTTCTAACTTCTACTGGACATGTCAGTTGCCCGTACGTGTACTCTCAAACTTGAGAATAAACATTCACTCAAATAATGTCAAAGCCAAATGCTAAAAATTTGAGAATTTTAAATGTGGCCTGTGAACTCTCACTACTGCTATCCCAAGAGCAGAGAGAGTAACTTTGAATGGACCAGTCAGGTTGCAGTACCTCTAAATATTATATAGAGACAACAGTCTTTTTCCACCTATTGCCCTCCAGATGAGTAGGAACTCTCCAAATTTCCCAGTCAGTGTAACTATTGAACAGATTGATTCAGAATCCTGGGGTTAGTGCCTGTAAACTTTTGCAAAGCATCAGCATCACATGGGTAGAGACCTTTCCACTATAAACAACAGAGAAGAAAATAGGAGCCATATTGTGGTTTCATGGTGATCTCATTTGTAGCATTTAATGCAGCTTAAAAGAAAGAGGGTAAAATATAAATGTAACTGCTGTTAAGAAGATTGAAACCACTTTTTAAATTACTTTATCTTTTTTTTCTATTTTATTTTTTCACATATTTCCTCTTTCTGTTCTTATCTTCAGTTCAAAATTTGTGTTATTCTGTTGAAAACTTCTTTAAAAAAAACATTTAAATGCAGCTAGTTTTCAGAAGGGCAATTTTAGCAGGTGCAGGAAGGAGGATGTACTACTTTTGGACTACTCCCATTTCTGTCAACTACCTGGTTCTGTATTATTGAGACATAATAATAATAATAATAATAATAATAATAATAATAATAATAATAATAATAATAATTATTATTATTATTATTATTATTATTATTATTATTATTATTATTATTATGAGTTTGGCCTGGACAAATGCGCCACATTTGTTGGCACTGAAGAAAGGGAAAATCATAGAAAGTGATGGAATTGAAATGCCCAATGGACAAACCATCAAATGCCACCAACCCGAAGCCTACAAATACCTGGGCATACAGCAGCTGGACAATATCAAGCATGGGCAAGTGAAAAATGTGGTCAGCAAAGAATACACACAAAGGGTCAGGAAACTTCTAAAAAGCAAACTGAATGGCGGTAATACTATTAAGGCTATAAATACCTGGGCCATACCAGTCATCAGATATACTGCTGGGATTGTAAACTGGACACAGGCAGAGCTGGACAGTCTGGATAGGAAAACAAGAAAACTGATGACCATACACTATGCACTGCCCCCGCGTAGTGACGTCGACAGGCTATATTTGCCCAGAAAAGCAGGCGGCAGAGGACTTCTGCAAGTGAAGCAGACAGTCAAAAGAAGAGAAGCATGCTCTGGCAGATTAAGTGAAAGACAGTGTTGAACCAGCTCTGCTGAAGGTCAACAAGAGGAAGCTGCTCAAAGTGCAGCAAACCAAGACTCAATATAGGAAAACAGTGATGCAAACTCGGGCTGACAGCTGGTGTAACAAAGCACTGCATGGACAGTTCCTTGAGAAGATCTAAGAAAAAGTAGATAAGGAAAAGACCTGCTTATGGCTGACCAACGGAACACTGAAGAAAGAGACAGAAGGCTTGATTCTTGCAGCCCAGGAACAAACCATCAGAATGAATGTAATCAAAGCCAGAATAGAAAAATCTGCTGATGACCCCAAATGCAGACTCTGCAAAGAAGCGGATGAAACCATTGATCATATACTGAGCAGTTGCAAGACAAAAGCTCAGACTGACTACAAACAACGTCATAACACAGTCGCTCAGATGGTCCACTGGAACTTGTGTCACAACTACCATCTGCCTGTAGCTAAGAACTGGTGGGATCATAAGCAGGGGTGGGTTCTAAATTTTTTTACTACTGGTTCTGTGGACGTGGCTTATTTTGTGGGTGTGGCTTGGAGGTCATGTGACTAGGTGGGCATGGCTAGCTGGTCAGAGTCATTTCTGGAAGGTCCTCGCACTTACGACCAGTCCACGCACTTACGACCCGACTCATTGTTTGCTTTTAACACTGATCAGCTGTAGGATGGCCCTTTGAAGCCCTGCGGCAAGAGTTTAAACAGTTTTTTTCCCTCTAGTCATCAGTTGGGACTCAGGAGGCAGCAATAGATTGGGGGTGGGACCAAATAAAAGGTAAGAATAATGTGGGGGGGGAGGGCGGGGGGGGAGAACCGGTTCGGTGACATCATATTGTCACCGCTACCGGCTCGGCCGAACCGGACCGAACCGGGAGGAACCCACCACTGATCATAAGCCTGAAAAAGTGGTCGAAAATGAGCATGTAAAACAACTGTGGGACTTCCGAATATAGACTGACAAACTTTTGGAACACAATACCCCGGATATCACGATTGTGGAGAAGAAAAAAGTATGGATCCTCGACATTGCCATACTTGATGACAGCAGAATTGACAAGAAACAATTTGAAAAAGTCACCAGATATCAGGACTTGAGAATCGAACTGCAGAGACTATGGCATTGTTTACTGTGACATGTTATTCCAGCTAAGTACCAGACATGAACTACCATGGTGGGGGTTTTTTGGCCATTTTTTAATGTTCTTAATGAAAACATAGTGGGCTTTTTTTTTTTAAAGGCTCATATCAGGAGTGCTATTCAGCAGGCTCTGACAGGTTCTGGAGAACCGGTAGCGGAAATTTTGAGTAGTTCAGAGAACCAGCATATACCACCTCTAGCTGGCCCCAGAGTGGGGTGGGAATAGACATTTTGCAATATCCTTCCCCCAGGAGTGGGGTGAGAATGGAGATTTTGCAGTATCCTTCCCCTGCCATGCCCACCAAGCCACGCCCACAGAAACAGTAGTAAAAAAAATTTGAATTCCATCACTGGCTCATATGGTGAATTCTCACAAAGACACTGTGACAAAGACATTAATTTGACTGGTTTTCCAAGATGAGAAGTTTAGAGTTTTTTGCAAGTGTTATTTCTTTATATTCTTAAAAATAATAAAATCAGCTACAATGAAAACCAGGTTGACTTAAAAGTATTTGATTTTGAAATAGTTTTTTTTATTCTCAAGTTATTTATTTCATTTGCAAGTAATATGTTTCTGAATAAAAGGAACTCTAAGCATCATTTATCAAAATTGTAGAGATGACATTCAGTAGCATAAAGTTCTTGCCACCATCAAGACTATTACTGCCATCACCAAACGGGCCCTCTTTTAGCAAACTTTATATTGTGCACTGACTCATCTTGCCATTCTCTGAAGCAGATTTTGAGAAAGAATGGAAGGAAAGAAGGACATGGGCAAAAATCCTCTTCTTCCCACAGATGAGTTTTCTCCAAATGAAAAACCCAACTGTAATAAACTCTTGTTGTTGTTGTTGTTTTACATATTAGGAATCTACTGTTTAACCCTTAATACTTGTTCTTGACTATTCAGGATCTTGGCATTAGGAGCGTTTTAATCATTTTCAATATCTCTGAGGTAGTCACCTTTTTACAAAGCATCAGAACCAGAATGCATTTCACTTCTTCTCAGCTTAGTGGGTGACTCAACCTTCTTTTGTGTGTAATTTATAGCTTTTAGGATTTGGTAATTTCCCGTGTTTATTTTTTGGTTAAATATTCTTATTTGTTGATTATTTAATTGTTTGTTTGGGTGAAGATCTCATTCCTAAATGGGGAGAAAAAGCAGCTTGATGCCATAGCCGGAGTCCAAAAGAAATTAACTGCTCCATTGCACAGACTGGAGTTAGGGAGGTTTTTAAAATGAGAGAGAGAGGGGGGGGGGAGGGAGGGAGGGAGGGAGAGATCCTCTAATCTACCATTAATTTACTAAAAGTTACATCTGTCTGATGAAAAACTGCATTTGTTTTAAGTTAACCCACACATGAAAATTGAAGTCTAATTTGGAGAAAGATCCATTCTTTGTAATTTCTTTTAAAATTTAAAATGATAAAATGCTCAATCTTTTCTTCTTAATACAAGGAAACAAGATAAGCAGAGTATATTGAGGCTTTCATTTAAGTGGAGAATTGAGATTGTTGAGCCCTGTACATTTGTTTTCCAATGTTGAACACTTGAAATCATAAGTGGATATAAGTGGAGAAATAGCTATCTTTTTTTTTTTGGTATAAATAACAACTGCGAAACTCTTCAATAACCATCCTAAACAAAGGACATTTAAAATGGCATGGATTTATTTGCTAAAAGATTATGGAACTAATTAATTTGGAGCCCAGAATAATTTTAAAGAGATGTTGTAAAAGAAAAAAGAAAAGAAACATCCTAAAATGCAATCTATTATTTTGTTTCAAATCAGTTGGAAAAGAGGAATATATGCCTTGGTTTATTATCTCTTATTTATATATATGGGAGAATAATATGCTTATACTTTAGCACATTGCACATCACAAATAAGTTAATGGAAGATGCAGCTCAATTTTATGTATTCTTACTTAGAAGTAAACTTCACCATATCCAATTGGGGCTTCCACCTTAAGTCCACCCTTCATCTTTTTTGAAAATACAGCATTATTTATTTGACAGTGCCTGGACAAAAGCACATTTTTTGAAAAAAAAAACATTTTGGCACAGTAGCTATGCAAATGCCAGAATACACTAAAACCGCATTTAATTGGACCCACTTGCCAACTTCTTGAACACAGCTTGGATTATTTCACTGGAGGCCGTTTCTGTTAAAAGCTGGGGGAGGAGGAAGTGGCATGCTGTCAAAACTTCAGTATTTTTTTTTTCTTCTCACTAGAAGTACAATTATACTCAGAGCCAAGTTTAGAGGTATTTTACTATATTTAATAATTATTACTCCAGATATTGTAAACATATGCATTGAAGAAGATTATAAGCAGAGAGTAAAATCATGTTAAGAATGTGGTGGTGGGTTTATTTTGATTTTTCTCTTTTCTGATCTATCTATCATTCACAATTGCTTTCAGACTGTCCATGCTGCCGTAAAGCTGAGGTTACATGAGATGACACTTGAGGGTTAAATGAACTGACAGGCGTTTATTCTTCTTGGCTGTATGAGACAGTTTTCTCTCTTGCCAGAAACAAAGTACATAATGGGATTAAAATTATTTCTTAAGATTGGCTCCTCTCAATTCAGAACTGGACAAAAAGTTACTGATTCAGGGAGCTCTCGTGAGCTTCTATACATCTCACCATAAAATTCATCTAAATCAAATATGCACATCATGATAATTTCCATTCAATAAATGGTTTTCCATATCTTAAATACAGTAGGATCATATCTGGTTAAATATTGGTGTATTCTATTGTGTTTCCCTGGGAAGGTTGTTTGAGGTGATGGGTTAAAGGGTCTACCAATAATTTTCTACTTTTTTAATGCATTTTTATAGCTGTCTATGATTATTATGTCTACAGTGTGCCATCACCTCTGAACTACTTTTTAATTGAGTAGTCTAATTCATGCCCAAATAGAGCCAATGAGGAATAGCATACTTAACAATTTGTTGTCAATTGTGTCCTCTATTTATAAATGTGGATTTTTGATGGCATTGCATTGACTGGTGATGCTCTCCTATTACAGCCCCTTCTGAACTTGAGAAATAGAGAGTTAGCATAATCACTACTCAAGAGATTGGGACATTTCTTGATGTTGCGTTGTGCCATGCTGGTGGTTTTATCCCTTGCCTATACCAGGCTGAACAATTCCCCCAATTGGACTTTAGTTGCATGTAGTTGAACAGAACATGGGTAGTCATTCATGCTTTAATCCAATTCCTATCGAAAATAATGTAGTGCAGATGGTGACATTTCAGTGGGATATGCATTTGTGTGTGCATTCAAATTAGCATCCCTATCACATTCTGCTTCAACTAGACAACTTTGCATGAATGCACTGTCTCAGACCAGGATTAGTTTGTTATTACTCTTTTCCTAAAGAAAGGAAAATTGTTACAGTGGGGGCTCTGTATGAAAATATTCACACATATTTTCAAATTCAGTTCAACACAGTTATGTTTATGACATATACCTATGACAAGCAAAGACTATGGCTGTCAAAAATTGTTGCAATATTTTAACAAGAGCAAGCAGCGTTTTGGATTTTTCATGGTGTTTGTCTTGGTTTCTTGGCTCAACTCAAGCACTGAATTGTGTGGATTCATCTAGTTTAAGGAACTGCTTGCCTTATTGAAATCTTCAGCACCACTTGGGGTTCATTGGAACACCTGCCCTGAGAATACATGCTGAATTTTTTATAGGCTGTTCCAGAATTGTGAGGTTCCATTTTTTCTGAGAGCTCATTAGACTAAACTTCATTTTGTAACAACTACATGACCCAATTTGATTTGAACCAGGATTTTTTTTAAAAAACGGGATATAGTGGAAACGATTTATATGTTTAATTATAATTTTGTTGGGACACCTCATTTTTGTTTTGATGTTTGCTGCATTCCAAAAACTGTCCACAGATGTACTACCCCTGTATCTCTATGAAAAGTCAAGTTGATTAAGTTTCTGCTTGGTTCCTACTCCAGAGAAAATGTTGCAAAAATATTTCCTATCCTGCAAAATGCTTCTTATTGGTAGAAACTCTCACCTCATCCTGCCTCCTGGATTTCCCCACTCGTATCAGATATTATGATACATTGGTACAATTTCACCATCCTTTACCATTGCATAACCAATGGCTTTGTTTTCCCCCTGCAGAGAGTCTATTAGGGCTGTACTTGTCCCAACTTACTAGGAAAAAATGTGGCAAGATAAGAACAAGGAAGATGACAGAATGCTGGCAAGCTGCTAATTTTAATGCCCGCCTCCAATTGACCAGCTGCAGGAAATGCTCACCATTCAAAGAGGAGGACACTTGGATTAGTGCCATGCAAAGGGATGCTGATGATGGGGGAGAAGGGGCAATACAAAATGAACCATTTCTATGTATTTTCTGTATTCCATTGCTTGTAGTTAATATTTCAAAATGTAGCCAAGATATCTATAACTAACCAGGAAATAAAATCACTAATATCATCAATGAAGTGCTCTACTATCTGAGTAGCGCAACGCCCCTAGAATTTAAACATGACCTTGGATTTCTTATTTTACACAGGTGCAGCATTGTTCAGCTCTACCATGATTTGTCTTGATGGAGCAAACAGGAAGATTGAAATGTGAAACAAGAAAACAGGCATTTTTGCTTTGGTTTAGGGAATAGCTGCTATCTTCCCCTAACTGGAATGCTATGGGGTGTCCATGCTCTAGCTACCTCCAGAAAAGCAAATGGACCAAGACAAAAAACTAATCCTGTTTAGTTAAATGCAGTTACAAATTAATTATATTAATTTGGTTTATGTCCCATGGACAGGTAGTCCTTGACTTACGACCACAATTGTGCCCAACATGTCCATTGCTAAACAAGGATTTACTTGAGTCATGCTTCATTTTATGACTTTTGCCACGGTTAAGTAAATCACTACAGTTAAGTAATTCATGTGGATCGCTAAGCAAATCTGGCTTCCTCCATTGACTTTGTTTACTACTACTTGTCCAACACCCCCTAAGAAGGGCTCAAATGACAATCCCAAGACCCCTGGATGCTGCCAACATTGTAAGTTGCAAGTCGAGGACTACCAATAGAGATTTTTTAAAAATTTCTGTTGCATTATATAATACAATTTAGTGGAAAGTTGTAGAAGGTTTTGAGCTATGTGGTTTCAAGAAAGTGTATGTGTTCCTCTATCCCACAGGTGTAATGTTCTCCACTTCGACAGTTTAATAATTTTTTATTAGAAATAAATGGCTGGATGTGGCAAAGGTTTCTTGAGGACATCAAGTACAGCTTCTTTACTGTGTGCCTTAATCAGAACGCTCCCATCACAAAAGAGTAAGCATATTTCAATTGTATTTATCATCTATTTATGTAACATCAGTTCTGATACTTAAGTTGTCACTTATTCCAATAAATATTTGTAAGATTAAAACTGGCTGTATAGCTTGAACCAGATGCTAAAGTATAAGGACCTATCTGATTACTTGAACACTTTTCACACTGAGATTTGCTGCAATGTTCTAAGGAAAACACTGATTACTTTTAAAAGCGGGCGTTCCTTCTTTTTTAATATCTTCTGTTCCTCTCCATCAGAATGTAGATTACAATGGTTACTTAATTTTTAACAAAATATTAAAAGAAGCACTTCTATTTAGACCATATTAGACTATAGGTTTTGTATTTTACATTGTAATAATGGTCCACAACATCCTGCACATAATAAATGGTGGAAACCACCTCTGTACTTGCAGCTCATGTGCATGGGAAGGTAGAATTGTTGTTTAGTGAAGACTGTAACTAAATATCCTTTGACCTTTGTCCATAACAATCAGAAGCATATTTTTGTTCAAGTTTTTCATCCATGAAACACCTGTGTTCCCATAGAGTCAACAAGGAGATAGAAGATTCATTTTAAGCGATCTAGACGCCTTTACAATGCAGCAGTATACAATTTCTGGCTCTTAAGCAATATTCGGGGGGGGAAAATCTTGCAAGCAAATATTTCCATGCATGATATACTTAATGTATGAATCTCATATTCATGAGTAGTCTGAAAACTTTGAAATGAGTCGTTGTGGTGATTAGATTAGGTAGCTGGTGAATTAGATAAAAGGGTGGGAGGGCACAATTCAGCCAACGTTAATCTGTTATAAACACCACTAATTTTAAAAAGAAAAATACATATATACTTCAATAAATCCAATTGACACAAATGAGGATTGCTCCACATTCTGCCCAAAATAAGAAATTAATTTTGACAAGCTCAGACTCTCCAGCATATTCCAAAGTGAACTTCTGCATGGCTATTTGAACTAGGTTTAAGCAATTTTAACTAGATCATGGTACTTTCTGCCTGATTGGTAATTCAAGTATTTTACATTTGAAATGCTTTGATTATATTTGTGCTAGAGGATCTGAATATTTAAAAGCTATGTTGCATAGAGTTCTGTTACTTTTTGAGAAACATTTAAGGGCATGTGTAAGGATGAAAATATCTTGCAGGCATAATTTCAGATCTATAAATATCTTATTTAATATAAGATAGGGGCTGGGGAATAAATCTGCAGATTCCTAAAGGGTGTTAATCAGCCAGATGGAGATGGGATGTGGAATAGTGTGGTGAGAATTAACTAGAAGTACTGGGAATTCTGCGTAAAAAGTTTAACTTGTTTACACAATAATCTCTTTACTCAGAAGCACATGTATTTGTTCTCTAAACTGGGATCAGAGATGCTTAGTTTCAAAGTCCAGTTTAGTCTTGGACTTCTCAGATGGCCAATCACTTGCCTTCATTCATCTACAATGAAAATACTGGCCACATCTAACAAATATAACTGATTGGGGCATTTTTTTCCCTAAAGTACTAAAGTATGTTAGTACATGTGCTGTTGGAAATAAATCTGTGTTAACAGGAGAACAGGCTGCTATGGTTTCTCAGCTTGAAGTAATGAGTAGTACAGACTTGCCACGACTTATGCTTGCTGTTTAGAAGACAGATCAGGGGATTCCAATATGTTCTCAATAGTGTTTTTGTACCACTGTGACAGATCATTGACCTCACAGAGAATGTTCCATGTTCTTAGACATAATAGGTTCTTTGTCATTTATTTAAGAGACTATTCCTCAAGTGGCATAATATTCATTTGAACAAATATGGAATGAATCAAGACAAGGACTGAAAATTTGAAGTTCAGCAACATCTGGAGGGCCATAACTCCCAGCACCTCTCATTATTGGCTAGAGTTGTTGAAAGTTGTAGTTCCCCAGTATTTGGAGCACCACATGTTCTCTATCCCTCTATCCCTGATTTAAGGATTTATGTCAATCTATTACAAATGGCCTTTGGAGCTTAATTCTTTCTTTAAAAAAAAAAAAGCAATAAGAAAAATCTCTACATTTGGCTCAGCATAGAGAAACTAATGTTCTCCTAATCTGGTAGTCTCAAGAAGTATTTCAGTCTACCTGCATCTGGATTTCCTAACTGGAATGGCACTTATTCTACGGACTGTCCAGGTCTGAAATCAATGTAATCTTCTGTTCCTTTTTCTATTTTTGTCATGAACAGCAATTCTTTTTTAGAGATTTCATCATTCACATACTCTCACACTATAAACTTTAACAATTTTCCAGCTTCAAATTATTGGACATACATCTCATACTATTTTACGAATCCAGGGAGAATGGGAGTTGTTTAAAGAATTGGTACAAAGTGGTTTCGTGCATATTATTGTCCCAATGTATCTGAAGCAAAGATGCTCTTCAATCTCACAATGGAAAGATTTTGTTGCATGAACAGAATACCCTTCTATTCATTCAGAGAGAGTTGCTTTTCTCTGTGAACTCTTGAAGTGTATTTTGAAGGGTTCTTAATCCCTCCAAGTCAATTTTCTGGTGGGTTCAGAAGACTGGCGCTCTGAGTGGGGACCTGGATAGACATATAGAAGATGCAACAGAAGTGACAAACTGGAGATGCAGAAGAGCTGCAGAAACTTAACTGAGTTTTTTATCATGAGAAAACAAAATGAAGATTGGCCTATAGCAGGGGTGTCAAACTCGCGTTGTCTTGGCAGCATTGTGTAACATATCGGGACTTTTCCCCCCTTTGCTAAACTGGGTGGGGGTGGGGCCAGCATGTGACACATCCGGCCTGCAGGCCACAAGTTTAACACCCCTGGTCTATAGCTTAAGACAGGTTATCTGTTCTGCATTCTCCCAGGTTTGCTTCTTGGCTTCTCTAGGATGATCTGGGAAAATCTTCCACTCTGAAAGACCACCTGCTTAGAAGTGAAATTACTAAATTACAGACCCTAAGATAAACCTTATTTGCCTTCCCAATATATGGTTTATACTTCAGCACCTAATAAGAACCTGTTTAAAGTGCCCTGGGATAACTTTTAACTAGCCTTTGTTTTCATCCTGTATTACTGTTTGGGGCTCACAATTAATGACCATCTCCTGCCTGCTTCCCACCGTCCTGCCGGCTGTCACAGAGCTGCTCTCCTCAGGGTACCGTCGACCAGGTAATGCCCTCTGGCGACGCCCAGGGGTAGGGCGTTCTCTGTGGGCACCCCTACCCTTTGGAACAAACTACCCACCGAGCTCCGGACGGCCCCGGATCTCCGCTCCTTCCGTCGAGGCCTGAAGACTTGGCTATTCCAACGAATGGGCTGATGCTGATTCTTGGGTTTTATTATTTATTGATTTTAATTTGGTTTTAACAGGATTTTATTATTTTATCATTGTATGTTTTTAACCTGTGTTCGCCGCCCTGAGTCCTTCGGGAGAAGGGCGGCATATAAATACTGCCAAATAAATAAATAAATAAATAAATAAATAAATAAATAAATAAATAAATGTATACTATAAGCTCAGGAGTACCAGTTTGGAATTGACAAAGAAATGCTTGGAAACAATTGAAAGCAAAAAGTGTCAGAATCTCTCAGCCCCAGAAAAAAGGCAATAACAAACCACTTCTGAAAATGTGGGCAAGAAAACTGTTGGAATTAGTTCTGAAAATCACCAGGAATCAACACTTTCTTAAATGGAAAGGAGGAGGAAGAGGATTGGATCTCTACGGGGCATGGTCAAAACAGTCAAGGCAATGGCTCCATCTGTTTTTTTTTATATTGAGTTTTCTGACCATATCTTGCAGACACTCATGGACTGAAACATCCTACGTGTCTAACAGTTTCAAATGTATAATGAGGGAATTTGCCCACATTGATTATAGCTGCTTTTCAAAAATGTTTACAGGCATTAAAAAACACCATACAGTACCCTTTTTTCTCCCTTAATGAGAAAAAAAAAAGAACTCGTGGGAAAGCATGAAAATGGAAACTACCTGGTTTCCCCCTTCCTCTCTCTCCCACCCCCATTACATTTTGTGGATGTATCAGGATGGTTATACATTAAAAACTGCTTTGGCAATTCTTTTAACATGGAGTCAAACAGGCACTGTCCTGGCAACTTTATGTTAGGGCAATATTTTGAAGCATGTACACAATTGCAAAAGTGGAATAACTGTTAATACTATGAGAAAATTCTCTGCCATAGGGTTGTCCTTGATAAGTCATTGGAAGCTTCAGCTAATACAGATAACACTAGTCTGGCTCCTAATAGCAATATTCAGCTGCCTTGCTAATTGTGAGAGCAACGTATCTTTTTGCATAGTTTGGCGCAGCGGACTAAACTGCTGTTAAAGTAGCACTTAACTGCCAGATGCCTGCAATTACTGCGAGTTCAATTCTCACCAGGCTCAAGGTTGACTCAGCCTTCCATCCTTCCGAGGTAGGTAAAATGAGGATCCGGTTTGTGGGGGCAATAAGCTGACTTTGTATAAAATAGAACACTGCTTGGGGGGGGGGGGGGGCAAAAAGCCCTATTAAGCAGGTATATACAAAAGTATGAAGGCTATTGCTTAATGCATTGTAAGCCGCCCTGAGTCTCCGGAGAAGGGCAGCATATAAATCGAACAAATAAATAAATAAATAAATAAATAAATAAATAAATAAATAAATAAATAAATAAATAAATAATCTAGCATGCCAAAAAAATAAGTCAAATCTCTAGAAATAAGAGCATGCTAGAAAACTGCAAATAGTAGTAAGACAACAACGAATATGAGCTTGGAAAGAATTGCCCAATGAGTACAGAAGCTCTATAAAGGCAGAGAATTTTTTTTTTAAAAAAACCTCTTATGCCCTGGAGGGTAAATCTGGTGTTACTCTAAAGGAGGTCTCTGCGAAGATGGTGCCAATTATATCGCTGCTTGAAGTTGGCACACTTGCTCATGGTAGTAAAGGATGTCTTTTCTATGTCCGTCTTAGGAGCTTCCTTCATCACTTCCCTGTCATCTGGCCAGCCATGTCCATGCAGTGCTACTGCTTGTGAATTAATTTTACTTTGATAGCAAAGGTGGAGGAAAATGTTTGCTTAGCAACATTTAAAAAGCAAGAAACCAACTCTGGGAATATTTGTTGTTGTTTTGAAATGCAGGAGCACAAAGAAACCTATTCAGCAACATGACCAGCCTTTTGCATACACAATGTCCTTGAAATGCAGGTCAGTAAAATAAGGTAACTCCAGTACTAATGGGGATAAAAAGAGCCCATTCTTATATATGCATGCATTTGGAGTTCCAGAATCTCTCAAAGTTCCCCTTGCTAGCAATTGTGCCAAAACAAACACGAGTTCTGTAGCAACCTCAATAAGATCCTAGGAGTTCCATTCCAGCTTTTCCAAGGATAAAATATAGTGCGGCTGGGCAGGCAGAAAGAGTCTGCAATACTCATGGGTGGACAGATTATACAGTAACTGAGCTAACTAAATAAACATATGGGTGCAGAAATCAAATCATAGAAAGGCATAGATAACCTTGCTCTAAAAGGCTGGTTTGTGTCAGCAGTGTCTATAGTGGCAAGAGGATCATATAAGAGAATCTGGGAAGTTGGAAAAATAAACCATAATGACAGTCATGTTATAATTATAAACAGTCTATATTTGAGGAAAAATGATTAATTATACCGCAGAAAAGCATGATGCCCCGATTGATATACTGTCTAACCTGTCTGCTAGCTGATACCATAGCAGACACATCTGCTGAGCGATTTCCAGAGTGATGGGACTTTTGCCCATGTGATTTTCTCCTGCCAGTTGGGTAATTAGCCAGCATGCTACTCCATGAGGAGGACAGAAGCCTTGAGATCTCACCCTCCATTTTCTTCTTTGTTGGGCTCTCACTGCTTTCAGTTTCACAGAATGTCCCACCCCAGCTTAGCCTGAGAAATGAATCTGATTCCACCCAGAGAGTTGTGACAAAAAAGCTATGTGATATGCCATTGCTTAATGTGATTTGATTTGATTTGATACCACCAGAGTCACTTTTTGTGAGATGGGGAGCTATATAAATGTCATTAATGCAAAAGAAAAGTGAACTCCGTCGGTGCAATTGATTATGCACATGGCTTAAATTCCTGTTTAAGTTCTACCAAGTACAGATACAAGTTCAAGCAATGATCAAGGACATAGAAGGAGGGAGGGAAAGGAAGAAAAAACAATTCAAGGAGGATTTCATTCAGAGCTGTGTAAGAGACACTGGTTGTAAGATCTTTGGGCAGGTAAGCAGGAGATTTTATTGCCACTCCAAATGTCAATGTATGGCTGGCTCCCAATATTGCACAAGGCTGGAAGAACCAGTTGCTTCCTTCCTTTTGGTTTTATGCTTGCTGGCCAAAAATATGCCTTCCTAGTTAGCAGGTTGATGCCATTTATAAATTATTGTACATCAGCAACATTCTACTGTTTCTAACACTATGTGAAAACCTCGGTGAGAAGAAAATGAATTTTAAAAGAAAAGTCTAGTGTTACACTCAACCAGCCCTCCAGATGTGTGGGGCTTCTTCTCCCATAATTCCCCAGCCAGTAAGAAGGATTTTCAGCTTATTACACAAATCACACATATGGATAGCAGCATTCCCTCATAAGCTGCTCTGAAGACAACCAAGAATTTGCAATGGCTTTGCAACCTTTCAAGATATCAAAAACAGAAGATTCCTCATGATAATTTTTTGAGAGCCTCCACTTTCCTTAAGCCAATTGGCAGGTCACTAACTTTCCGTTATGGTTCCGGAAGTTATTTCCCTTTAACTGTAGAATGGCAATTAGGTTGGGATATTATCAACCCAAGAAAAAACTGCATTTCACTTTTTCATTGGATTTGGTATTATTGCCAACATAGTTCACGTCATTGGTGAAATTTTCTCAAGCCTGCCAAAGAAGTCCCTATTTTTTCCTCTTTTTGACCAAGGAAAATTAGTGCAATCAAAGCTTTACTTTCAAAAGCATTTAAAATTTAAAGAGATTCAAGTTCTCTGGAAGAACACACATTTTTACAATGGGACATACTAAGTTCCACCATCCTCAGCATCTTCAAGGAAGGATAGAAAGCCTTTATTGAAAAATTGGAAAAGCCACTGCCTTTTTGCACTTGCAGTACTGAACTAGGAGCTTTGATAGTCTGCTTGGCTCAGCATGAAGCAGTTTCTTGTATTCTTCCTAACTTGAGCAGAGAGCTCACTTTCTGTAACGTTTGCAGGACTGTTTGATTATTTATCACAACATTCTATACGCCACCTCCTTGCTGCTATTATTATAATTGTCATTCCCCCTGAAAACTCAGGCTGTCTCATTCCCATTCTGAATGAAAGTCTGGTTAAAGGCTCATGAAAGAGCAGAACTGTATCTAAAAGTGGAGGTTGGCTTCTGAAGAAGACCCCTAGCCAGCGTGTTATCTGTTAGATTGCATTTCAGGCGGTGCATTCGCTGAATTCTTTCGGCACTCATGGCTGCCTCGTAAAATTATTCTGCAGGGATATTATGTGTATCTCTTTAGAAGATCAGGCTAATTAAACGACTTGGGGCAGAAGTTTGCTTCTTGCAAGTGGGTGAAAAGAGAAACTGGTACTTGGTATGCCACAGACAACAGCTGGCAACTTTGGTCAATGTTGGAAAGCTCTCTGGAAGCAAGTGCACCTCTCCATTGCCTGGATCTTCCTGCTATTTCTCTCTCAAAGCAGCTGCTGCTAAAAAGCCCTTGCAGGTTTACACTACAGATGCAAAGGAGGGGTAAAGGGACTTTCCACTTCATGTTCCTCCCAAGTTTCACCCTCCAAGGAGCACAGCATGGAAATCTTTACAGTTTGCTGGGAAGGAAGGGGGGGGGAGAGAGAGGAAGGACTCTGGCCTTGTCTGCCTGTGTTAATTGATGGCTTCTGCTGCAGCTCTTCACACTTTGAAAAATGGGAACAAATGTTTTTATTTATAAGTGTAAAAAGGAAGGGGAAAAAAAAGCCGAAGCAAATTAACAGCTTCATTAGGGTGTTAAACTAAAGCTAAAAAAGAGGGAAAAAGAGTATACTCAAAATGCTTCAGTGTCAAAGGCCTAATTCGTTTATGGTAAAGAAGAAAGGTACAGGAGAATTTATTTATTTTTTACAGGAGAGGGGAGCAAGAAAGCAAATGAGGAAATGGCAGGTCTTATTTTTGTTTTAATTGCTGGAGGGAAAAATGTTTTTGCGAGTTGCCCTGTGAATTCTCTAAACTGAAGGGCAACTTATAAAGTTTTCAAGTACAACCAATAAGGCTCTTTCCACATGCATTGACTGTGCCAGGCTGATGCTGGCACCACACTCTTCCATGTCCCCACAATGCGATGGGGCTTAGAAAGATGAGCCCGTTAACTATCAGCTCCCCTCTTGCTCCAGAAGAAAAGGCTTTGGCAGCATTTCTTTGAAGCTGTGGGGCAGGCGGTTTACCACTGGCTGCAGCCCTGCCTCATTTTCCTCCTGGGTCCTGGGATTTCCTCCCTCCATTCCATACACCAAGGCATATTACCCTCAACTCAAACTCTTCATTTCATAGTGTTGGAATATTTATCTCCAATTTTAATGTTTTTATGGTATAAGCAGCCCAGAGATGCTCGAAATGAGATGGATGGCAAATAAATTTAATAAATAAAACAAACTCTTTGCCCTGCCCAGCACTTTTGCTGTTCTCCCCAGAGTAACTGGTGCTGAGTGGAACCCCCTCGCTTTTCACTGCAAGGAGGAATATGGCGATCAGACACCAGCTTCTGTTTGTCCATCCTCTTCCCTAGTCATCTGGCACTACAAGGAGCACTAGGTATATCTTAAAAGAATAATGAAAGACTAGTAAGGCTCTTTACATAGCAGGAAAAGATGATCACCAAGGATTTGATAGGAAGTAGCAGTGTGGAAGTATTTTTTTTAAATATGTATATGCTCTCATTACTTTGCAAACTTTTTGCTTTGCCTTTTTTTGTTTTATGGCAGTAGCACATTCTGGAATTGCCGACATGAAATGATGCACGTACATGTATGTCAATCCCATGCAAGCAGGCAAAGAAAAGGTATAAGGATGAAAACTGTCTTCCTGGGATTAAAAAAAAAATCACAGGTATGACAACTACAGCCATGAAATAAAGAGACATCTGTCGTTTGGAAGAAAGACTGAAAGATATAGACAAAATATTAAAGATCACATCACAGTGACAGCAAAAATAATTATTATCAAGGCCAGGTCTAACATACAGATGCAAAAGGTGGACCATCAGAAAGAAAAATAGATGCCTTTAAATGGTGGTTTTGGAGAAAAACGGATTAAAAGCAGATGGAATAAAATCAGCCTGCTCACTGCTAACACTAATAATGAAACTAACGTGAAAATATTTCAGACACAAAATATGGTGGCAAGGAAAAGACCCTGATATCAGAAATAACCAAAGGGATTAGGAAAAGTCCATCAGAATACAAGGTTTCTGGATAACCCCACTGATAACATGTGTGAAATTACACAAGTTCAAAGAAGCAAGAACTGAGTTCTGAGTGTTGTCATTATATTTACACATGCTCACACGCGCACACACACAGATACACGCAGTTGTAACTAATCAAGGGGAGAGATAACTTATATTTTGCACAATTTTAATTTCCTGTGCTACATTCCCTGCTATCTTTTATTTCATGAAGTATGTTCTGCAAAGGTTTTTGCACTTTAAACATTACCTGGAAGAAGTAAAAATTAGCTTTTTCTCTTCCTTGGTGATTATGAGATAATATGCTTTAAAAGTCATTTATTTGATTTATATTCATGTTCATATCCACTGCAATCAGAAATCCTTGCTCAGTGGTTTATGGTAATTACAAGCAACAGAAGCATTTAAATGTCCATGGTCAGAACTCAAATATATGAAATTCCAGCTATAACATAGTTCTTTTCCTTGCCTGGGGTAGATTTAAAACCAATATTGTTTTTCTGAGCATTTTAAGATATTGAATATAAGGCTGTTCATTCAATCTTCCCACTTCATAAATACTAATGCTTCAATAACTGGCTATATCTCAACTCTTCATATCATCCTCATTTTACTTTGATATCACAGATTTCCTCTAGAGCCTTGGTAGTACAAGGGTTTAAGGCACCCTGTTATTAAGCTGCTTAAGACCAGCTGCCTGCAATTACTGCAGGGTTCGAATCTCGCCAAGGCTCAAGGTTGACTCAGCCTTCCATCCTTTCTAAGGTAGGTGAAATGAGGACCCAGTTTGTGGGGGCAATAAGCTGACTTTGTATAAATATACAAAAGGATGAAGGCTATTGCTGAGCACATTGTAAGCCGCCCTGAGTCTTCGGAGAAGGGCGGCATATAAATCAAATTAAAAAAAAAAAAAACCTGCAAGGTATCTGTAGATTGTAGATCCTGGCTTATTCAGAATAGTATCAACATGAGCTTTGTTGTGCTTGGTGTATTAGCTAAAATGTATCACAGAATTAACCAGTATGGTATCCTTACAGTTAACAGGCAATGCTGCATATGGCATGGAGCACTTAGCACCAGCACTAAGGTTGGTAACCTAATTGATTATTTCTCTATATTATTAACAAACTTTATGTGACAGCTTTCTCAAGTCCTGAATCTTGGTTATTCAATTCTTCTAAAATAATCTACTGCTAGATTAATGCACCCACATCTTCTCCCAAAGAGAAAGTTGGAGATTGGATGCAAGTTAACTATTACACTGGTTTGAGATATAATCCCTTCAGAATGGGACATAATACCATGCACTTCAAGGTAGGTAGTAATAGCTCCCATTTCACTCAAAGAGATATTACTTCCTGAATCCAAGCCTAGATACCCTATCCAGGATATCTATTAAAGAAGCCAAATGGGGCAAGAAATACTCTACAAAATTGGCCAAATAATCTCCCAAGACTTTGCCCAATTGTGCTTTGAAGTAACAGAGCAATTTTACTTGTGAGAAACTCAGAAAAATTGTCAGGTGAACCTATTTACCTCCAATCAAGTGTTATTCAGAAGACAGTAAAGATTTGCGATATAATACTTGGTCTATCTTGATTATCACATACAGACTTGGTAACAGACTTTGATTGCAAGTTTCCTTCACCTATGTTGTATTTCTCTGAGATTAGGGATTTCTGGGGAGAGATCAAAATCTTCAAGAGATGTCATAATTTTACCCCTACTCCTTTTGTACATGAATACATACAAAAGGAGTGAGCTGGGGTCATGCCTTAATCTTGCAGATTCTGCCCCCTTCACACTGCCTAGCCTCAAATGAACAATTCAGAAATGCATATAATAAACTGATATTTGTATATTATTTTTTGGTTTAACAATTCTCCACACTGGGGACAGCAGATTAAGAGGTCCAAAGCCCACATGAAAATTCTATGGCCAGATGTACCAGATACTAAGCTATTCTGCAGTTTCCTATCAATTTAGTATGTTGTTTGAACCAGTTTGTTATCTATAAATTATTCTGGTTTATTAGGGTGTGTGAATCCAGCCAGTTGTGATTTATTCAGTAAATTATGGTTAAACTATGATATCATGCCACAGCGAAAATCAGCTGGTGGATTTTGAGGAATGCTTTGCAGCATTTATGTATATGCTATAATTAAAAATGAATTTGTTTACACATGGTGTGTGAGAGAGAAATAATTCACAGTTTGAGGCTACATCTTTCTTTGTTTTATGTGTAATACAGTTACTGACAGCTACCCATAGTATTGTGAGAATCCCTGCTATTTCATGTCAGCATTACTATCTGAAGAAAGGTAAGAACCTGTCTATATCCAATTCAGTGGGCTCCCACACATCACAGAGCCCACTTCAGTCTCCTTGGCCTTTAGGCCACCCACACACCAGCAGATCCTTGCATAGCAGTCCCCATTTATTTTTACATCTTCTCCAAATCTACTGCTACTTCTTACTATCAAGAGTAAACTATAATTCTACTTAACATCAGGTTGCTTCCAATTTCCTATGCAGAATAACAAAACCCACAACCCTTCTCACTTTCCCAACCCTTCCACACCAGATCCTCCTCCACAACCACCGTCACACCACGCCCAATTGCTTTGTTGCAGGGCTTTTATAGCTGCTGTTTGCTAAGCAACTGGGCTGGCTGGGGAGAGGTCTTAAAGGGACAGGGCACCATAGACTAGCTAATCTCATGCAGCCTTGCCTCTAATTGGCTACCCTTTATCCAATAACAATCTACTGTGAAAAAGAGTATCCTTCAGTTTTTCCTTATTCATGGCTTGTCTCTGAACTGATGCTTACACATTGTAAAAACATATATGGAGATGATATTGATGGTGCCAATTTCATGGATGTTGATGATTAAAGGATTTATATACTAATATAGTGGCCTGCTGAAAATGTTCTAACAAAACATGGTCTCCATGTACTGGCTATCCCTGCTCACTGGAAAAAAGCATCTTGCCCCATCCATTAGCGCGCTCTCTCTCTCGCTCGCTCTTGTTCTCTCCCAGAGCTTGTATAGATAATATTTACATGTTTTTTCTCCAGAGTTGTGAAATATATGGAAGCATAATGTCAAGTTCTCAGAGTGCCTCTTTCGTATGACAAGTGTGGTTATTGGGCATGTCAGCTCAGATTTCCCATGTTGCTCTGATTGTAAGTGTTTGTGTTGTACCTTTCCACCTCCAAATGTTGATTCTGGAGTTGTTATTTTAGGCTCATAGTAACTGCAAGAAAAATCACATCCCAAATGTTTCTGTCAAAAAGAAGATATGTAATGAGCAAGTCAACATTGAATTCCACTTGTCAAACATCACTTGCTTTCATCTATGGCTTTTGTTATGCAACCTTGTGCTTAGATAAGTTGTGTGAAGTAAATAGAAATTCATAGTCTGTGTTTCTTTCTGCTTTACCATGAAATTTTGGACATGGTGATTGAAACTTCTGAAAAGAAGAATATTAAAAACAATTTTTGTCCCTTAAAAATCATTTGGATTACTTTCCCTATACTGTACAAAACCACCAGATTGAAGTTTTTCTGATGCTACCCCCCTCCAGTGGACAGCTAAGAGAAAAAGAGATTGTATCCATAAAGAAGAGTTTGACATTAAAAAAATTCACACACTTCTGAAATCGACTGTCAAATCACTTCACATCTGTACCTAAAGCAAACAGACATAATGCTAACAGCTTGCTAGAACTCAAAAATGCCACCCACTAATCAGTCCACCTGTGGAGTTCTCAGTCCATCTTGCAAACTGTGGAGCTGACTGCCAAGATGCTTGACAAGAAAATGTATATTTGACTGCTGAGGAAGAAGGGAAATGGAGGGTAATGTGCTGTGGTACAAACGACATGCATTTGGCATGGAGCAAGGAAATGTCTCAGGGGAATATGACTTGCCATTTGCTTACCTCTCGGAGATACCTCTCAAAGCTGTTGTTTCTCAATTAGTAACCTTATAAATGGGTCACTTGTTGACAAGGTGTAACATTAGCCATCAGTGCTCAGGATAGCCTACAACCAATTCTCCTGTCAAACTACACAGCCAAGGCATTCTGAATGTGCAAGGTTACCCTTACAGAATCACTTTTTAAAGGGAAATCTAAATACACGGTAGTGGAAGAAGATTTTCCATGCAATCTACTGGTATGTGCAACTCTTATTAATAGGAGCTCATGAAATGGAGAATATTTCTTTTGAATATCTCCATTGTTAACCTCCATACCTGAGCTGCTTTTCAAAGCTGCATGAGTAGGAAGCCATCACTACCATTTCTATTCCATAGATAACTGACTTTTTCCCCATCTTCCTATTTTTGCAAATCAGGCATAATTGTCTAATGTTAGAATTCTTTAGAGGTACAGGGGGGTGACAAGGAAATGTAGCAACCAGAACTATGGGCAGTATTCTAGGTGAACTCATTTGTGTACTATAAAATATTTCTTAATGAACTTCACAAATGTTAATTTCTTTAATCTTTTTCAATTACTTTCCTGATTATCCCCACTTCTTGTTCCTTTCACAGAAGTTGCACATTGTTTCTGTTAAAAGATGCACCACAATCCTGCAGTCCTGTTTTGGTCAATCACACCTATCTCAAAGTCTTATCAGGATTTGTAGTCTTAGTTTGTAGTCTTAATGTGTATGATTCTACATTTGTTTCCATTGAATTCTGTTCTTTCCTTCAATCTTGGACACATTGAAACCTATTTGAGAGTTGAGCCTATTTGTAGTTTTTTTAGAATTTATTCAGGCATATCAAAAAATATCAGGGCTTTTATCAATGGTTGTGTCCACCATCTTGTCTCTTATGAATATCCCTCAGAGCCATCCCTGGACTGTGGAGCTCTGACTGATTTTAATATTTTGTGTTTTGTTTCATTTTCATTTTCTAAACTTCGGGTTATACAAAATACCAAGGGCATAGGGGAAGCTGTACTTTAAGCACATTATTTCTCTGAAATCTAGCAATCCCAGATTATTTGCAGAATCTGAACTCTCTGCCTAGCCATGCAACAAACCACAAGAATCATGGTGACCTTATTAAGCAGGTAGAGTTATGAAGAAAAATCGAGCAGGACTCTCTCTTTGAGGAAATCATTTAATGGAATCCAACATGCGACTTTGTTCTGTTTCTACATGCGATATTTTAATTTACTTCTTTTTGGATGAGATCTTTCTCTTCTGCATCAGATTTTCTCATTGGCTTTGCTAAAGGTTTCTCTTTTAATTACTTCTTCACACCTGGATATAATTACCATTCACAAGAGTCTGCTTATTCGCAGGCTTAACTCTCTGTGAGATTTCCCAAGCAAGCTGGCTGCGTGACTAAAGACTGCCTCCTTAAGGGCTGGATAAAGAGCTCATTTGATATTTTTAAACTGTTATTATAGTTCTTATAATATCATCAATAACAGCAGCATTGCATGATCACGAAAATGGTAAAAGAGTTAATATTTCAATGATTAAGGCCAAAGATTGTTTCAAGAATAGGAAAGTTTATGGAAGCTCAGATGTGGAATAATGTTATATGTCACTAAGTGGTTGAACCGCAAAGGCCAACAACTTTTTAAGAAATTATTCTCTACATGCTATTCCAAGTCTATACATTCACACTCGAGGGTTTTTTTTTTTTAAATTTCACTTTATTTTTTTCACTTTCATTTGTACAAATTTGAAATGTTACTTTAGCATCTGCTCTTTTAAGGCAGTTAGCTCTGGGAAGGCAGTGTGCTTTGCCATAAATTTAGGTCATTAATTTGTATCTGTTCTTTGTTTATTTAAGAAACAGGACAAAAGGGCAGCTGCTGAAACATTTGGCTATGCTAAGGGGTAGTGGGCTGAATATGCCAGAGTTCTGCGTGCAACCAGCTTGAATTTGTATCCACAGCTACAGGACAGCACTTTATGGAACGCCTTTGCCAAGCCATGTGGTGTCCTCAGCATCGCTCAAAATACCTGGAGGATCTTTTGGGAAAGGGATAAATGGAATGTTCTGGAAAGGAGTGGAATGCAACCAGACATGTGTAAGTGTGTGAGAATATACACGAGCTGTTTTGGTTGCATTTTTATTGCATTTGTTTTTATTTTTGTTTTTTAAACAGCAAAAATAATTAGAGCAAAATGACTATTTTGAATTGATGCAAATAGCAATAAACAAATTCATTCTAGATTGTCAGCCATATACAAGGTCCTTACATTGATAGTTTAGTTCTGAATAATTTCTAGAAAATTATTCATAATTATAAAATATTGGGAGGAGGGGTTGTTTCTATTTGTTTCCTAAACTTAAACATCTGAAAGAAAATCAGATCAACAAATTCCCTTTGTTGGAATTTCATCTTAC
Source organism: Pituophis catenifer annectens (assembly GCF_029215685.1). Taxonomy (NCBI): domain Eukaryota; kingdom Metazoa; phylum Chordata; class Lepidosauria; order Squamata; family Colubridae; genus Pituophis; species Pituophis catenifer. Next base: position 66,119,446 of record NW_027256881.1, on the reverse strand, counting down.
AAGCAAGTTCTTTGGCTTTCAACCTTTGTATCGAGACTACTAGGATACAGTCTGCTTCCAATGAGGTTGCTTTAAACTTCTTGAAAAGGCCTCTATCCCTATCTGCAGACTTGGTTTACTTAGTTAAGAGTTGTTTTACTTGTAAAATAGGAGACATGTACAAAGCAAAAATGCCAAAGGAAGTTATTTTGTATTAAATTGTCCTTGTATCTTTATGGCATGTGTTATATGTGGCATAGCTTTCCAGGTCAAGAAGTTGTAACTAGCTTTAGAAGTTTTGAACAGCCTTTTAGGAAATGTGCTTTCTACTGTGCACTTGGGCCGGCCCAAGATGTTTTGTTACCTGTGATGAAAAATACATTACCTAACAGAATAACAGAATTGGAAGCAACCTTGGAGGGCTTCTAGTCCAACCCCCTTCTCACGCAGGAGACCCTATTCTATTTCAGACAACCTCTTCCCATTCTTTCTGAAAAAGCTAATTGCAGTAGTATTTGTTGCATGTTGGCAAGGGGACAGCATTCCCACTTCATTACAAAATATTATGCTAGCTTGGGAAGCATAACTTTGTTTCCAAAATTTTGTTGCCGCTTTCTGTTTTTTGCTTCCTGAGAGAGTTGCCTCATTCTGCCTAATGATGGAGATGGCCTGGTGAGCATCCTTCTGCATCAGTATATCCTCCATGGGCTTCCTTGTCAATAACGGTAGTAGCAAACAAAATGTTCAGAGTCAAATTAGAGTGATGAAAACAAGGTTGATTGCGTTTCCATCTTTTGAGGTTCTTTCTTCTGGACCACAATGTCAGAATTTGTCAAAAGAGAGTTTGATAATGCTTGATAGCAAAGGTAAGAAGTCTCTACAATCCATAATTTTTCACTTGAAAAGATCATACATCAGAGTACTTTAGGTACATTTTTACAGAAAAATCAGCACATCCTTTTCTTTAAAAATGTGCATCAGAGATATAAGATAAAATAGATTTTACAGAAAGAGTATTGATTAGGTAAACCTTTCTCAGGAAAAAAAATGCATACACTGTAAAACATACGGTAGATTCAAAATCCACATGGCAACAATTTATTGGTGGTATACATTAAAAAAAATCCCACCTTGTGGTTTGATAAATCAATAAATCAGCAGTTCTATGAAATCCATTTGAACTGGTCTTTATTCCCAGTAATAGGTGGTCTGTGTAAAAGAAATATTTTTTCCACATTTTCTGGAACTTTCCATGAGCAAAAAATATACATCATGTAGGTGGGTTGCTCCCGATTCTGTCCGGTTCTATAGAACCAGTAGTAAAACCGGTGGGAGGCTCCGCCCACCCGCCACGACGTCATCATGGGTGATTTCATTGCACGCTCCCATTGCAAACCTGTAGTAAAGGTAAGTAGAACCCACCCCTGATGTAGATATATATTAATAATATAGTGTCTTGAAAGAATGTGGGTTTAACCCAATATCTTATTACCCCAGGTTATTGTAAGCTAAACAATTAAATACAAAAAAAATGGATATGAGTTCCCTAATGGAAAAATATTTTAACTGGTGTAAAGAACAGTGATTATTATTGTGCTTAAACCAACTGAATCGAAAGGTTTAGACTGCCTAATAGGATTTCCCTCCCCTCCCTAAATTGGACAGGAACTGTAGATGGAAGGGGCATCTAGCCAACAGACCTTGATTCTATTTTCAGTAAATAGTTAGAAAGATTTCTAAGCACTAACTAGCCAGCCACATTTTAGCCTAGTGTACTGTGAACACAACAGGGACTGGCAACACAGTTGTTAAGCAAAGCTGTCGGTAAGTGCAATTATTAACTGTGCTTATGATCTTACTTCAGCTTTCTTTTGTGTTACGTGAAATAAACGTGAAAACTAGATGCACAGTTATTTCTTCATCACTGCCATAACTGTGAACATTCATTAAACAAAGCGGTTGCTAACCAAGGACCACCTGTAAAGGCTTTGGAATCAATATGTCAATGAAGATTCTCAGTCATCCAGGTAGTTGTCTGAATATTGAGTCATGGCAACTGAACTAATTTTTTTTTTGTTGGCTTGAGCTTTGGAATCAAATATCTTACTCAGAAGATAGGAATGAAGGGAAGTTGACTTACTTTTTTAAGGAAAGAGACTTCATTATAAGCCCCCAAATACTCAAAGTTCTTGGTTTTATGTTACATAAGGATGTTCATATTCCATTCACCTGGTCTTAAATTTTCAATGAGAACCAAATAGGCTGGAACTTCAAGTCTCTGTTAAAGCAACGTTCCTCAAAAAATGTTCTTCTCCCACTTGCTACAGAGAAGGGATTAGAAAGAGAAGATACTACACTTTTTTTTCTTTTACTGCTTTGTATTTCTTATAAATTGTTTCTCCTTCTCTCCTGCTTCAGAGAAAGACATTATCCAGTCCCCGTTCCTTATTACTTTAGGATGCTTATAACAATAACAGAGTTGGAAGGGACCTTGGAGGTCTTCTAGTCCAACCCCAGCTGAAGCAGGAGACCCTACACCATTTCAGACAAATCCTTATCCAATCTCTTCTTTAAAATTTCCAGAGTTGGAGCACTCACAACTTCTGAAGGCAAGCCGTTCCACTGAGTCTTCTAACCAATTTAATTGTTTTAACCTGTTTAAAGACAGGAGCCCTGGTAGCACAGCAGACTAAAGCACTGTTATTAACATCAGCTGCCTGCAATTACTGCAAGTTCAAATCTCACCAGGCTCAAGGTTGACTCAGCCTTCCATCCTTTCTAAGGTAGGTAAAATGAGGACCCAGATTGTGGGGGCAATAAGCTGAATTTGTATAAATATACAAAAGTATGAAGGCTGTTGCTTAACGCATTGTAAGCCGCCCTGAGTCTCCGGAGAAGGGCGGCATATAAATCAAATTAAAAAAAAAAAGACATTTTCTTTACAATATCGTTGTTGGTCTAGTTTACACTTCTTTCCCTCTCCTTTACAGCTTGTCCACTTTTATACTCTTCTAGCATTTTTATGTTTTGCTTTGTCCTCTTTACTGCTTCGGACAACTCAAGCAAACAAATTTAAATATGCTCACTGTTGCACATGGATTTTCTGGCCTGGCCTGGCCTGGCTGCTGTTTTGCTGGTGTAAGTCAGACATGGGAATGAGGAAAAGGAGAAAAGTAGTTCATTTTTGGTCTTTTTAAAAATATGTATTTATTAAATTTATTTTATTAGGTTAAAAGCAAACTAACGTTAAAATACAAACAAAAATACAAAAAATAAAAGAAAAAAAGGGAAAGGGAATAACTGGACAAGTCAAAAAGTGCCAAAAATACAACAAACAAATATATAACAAAAATGACTACCTTTTTTTTTTTTCAGTACAGAGATAATAATACAATACAAAACCTCTAAATCTAAATTTAAATTTAGATTTAAATCTAAATCTAAATTTAAATTTCTAAATTTAAAAGAGTAATATCAATCTTTAAAATACCTTAAAACACAAATAATCGACCTTCTAAAAAACCAATATTCATAACACATTAATTTTAATCTAACACGTAATTGTCAAATATAAATGTACATTAACAAAACACAATCTTTCTCAATGGCAGCTGCTCCAATGGGAGGCTTGATGAGAGCTGACCTGGCTACTAGCCAGGGCTGGTGTGGGTAGATTCTGAGGCAGTCCCATAGTGCAGTGAGATATATAGTGTTGAGGACTAGAATCTTAGTAAGATGGAGGGGGGATACCCATCCTCTGAGATGCTATGAAACATGCTGCCAGTCTAAACAAAAATTGGACAGAAATTGAGAGAGGAGAATAAAAGTTTATATCTAGAGTAAATGGAGGAGCTGAAGAGAAAAGACTTCAGAGAAGTTGGAGAATGAAGTGAAGAGTGTAAGGCAAGTATTAGCTCCTGTTTGAGGACAGGAGAAGAATATTCCAGGGGTGGCTTCTCTGGGAATCGGGAAGCAAAGACCCAGAGGGACAAGCTCCACCAAGTAGTAGTTTTATTAAAAAACAAGAGAGAATATTATCAATTTGGAACTTTAAATTTACTTTCAAACTATCTGTTCGAGTCAATTCTTGCAGGAAATCAATTGTTCTAGTATCAATTTCAGCAAATTACATGATGAGCTTCAGCCCAACTCTACAGGTAAAGTCTTGAATTTAGAACATTATCTCTCAGCTTTGTAGGGGATTGCTTTTGGTTTTGTGTTAAATATTTCTAATATGCTACAATTTTCAGTACCATAATCCAATTCTGTTTAACTATGGCCTCTCCCCAACAATATACATAATTATCATAAATATTGGCAAGCAGTCTGCTTACTCCATGACTAACTATTCATCCTTGTATGAATCAGGCTTTTTTTTTTTTTCCAGAGGTAGAAAGCAAATTACTTCCAGGTTCCCTCCAGCCCTGTGCTGCTTTCTTTGTTCCATTTCCTACTCTTGGCTTTAACATTTTACTGTGTCCCATTCATGATCAATATTGGCCTTTTCCTTTTTCCTGAAATGGGGTGGACATTCTGTGATGTAACCACTTTTTTAGTGATATTTCTATAGGTCCCCAATTTACCCTTCCAACTCTCATAATTATCAACAGAGGTCTTTTTTCCCCTCCCTATAATGTACAAAATGATCTGCCCTTTTATGATTGCCTTGAGAATATCCCATAAAGCCAACGGTGAGGGAGCAGATGCCTCATTCAATTCCAAATAGAAGGAAATCTGTTGTCTCAAATAATCCCTAAATTCAGACACTTTCAGCCAGCTATTACCAAGAGACCACATTTTAAGAGCAGATGTGTTATTAAGGCTGAGAAATGTTATGAGAACTTCGTGATCTGACAAATAAATGCAATTCTACTGAGCATTCCAACATTTAATTTTTTAAAAGATTTTTTAAAATTGTGTGTGTGTGTGTAGATAGATGGAAGACAGGCTGACATTGGAATTATAAGGGGAGAGGAGATCTTTCTACACAAATAATGCAGTATTTTTCAAACACTATTTAAATATTTTGGAAAAAAGGCAGATTTGAATTTGATCATTTTTAATATATATTTTTCTCTATGAAAACTAAGAAAATGTGTAATATATATGTACACAGAAACACACATATATACACCATTCCATTGTGTCCAATTCTTGGAGTCTGCCTGAACAAGACTCCACAAATTTCTAGGCAAGATTTTTCATAAATACTGTAGTTCACCATTGCCTCCTTCCTAGGGCAGAGAGACAACGGTTGGCCCAAGGTCACCCAGCTGGCTTTGTGCCCAAGGCAGGACTAGAACTCACTGTCTCCCAGTTTCTTGTCTGATGCTTTAACCACTGCACCAAACTGACTCTCCAACATATAGATAATTTTTTGATATTTTTAGCATTATAGTCTTAAATTGAGGACAGTGTACAGACTGTTTGCATGGAAGCCTAGTACGTTTTCCTGGTGATATAACTCATTGATTTTGTTGAGGTTTACTTCTGAGTAAGTAATTAACCTGTGCAAAATCTGCAAGGGCATTTCATATCACATGGCTTCAAGCAAAGCATTCCTTCTAAACTGCTTTATGAAGCAATTCTACCCCATTTCCAAAAGGGAAGTGCTCATGTTGCTTCACTTGTTCTGCACCAACTGCTTCCTCTGGCTGTTCCAACAACTAGAAAGGGCTCCTTCTGTACATGCAACACATATACAATAACCTTGTTCAGCTATTGGAACTGCCTAGTGAAGAGGAAAAATCCCCAGGACCCAATTTATGAGTGGAGACTACATCATCTGCTTGAGCCAGGTTTATTTGAACAGCGCTAGGGACAGAATATAAGGTTATGCCCAGTTAAATAGAGTAAACTTTCACGTAGGTGCATAATAAATGCTGACCGGTAATCATGGCAAATGCCGATTATCTTATTTTTGATAACATGGGTTATATTTTGTTTATAGTGAGAATACACAGTTAATAAAGCAGAAGTCAGCACAAAATGGCTTTATAATTCCTGTTTACAATATGTGAGGAACCTAACTGTCTATAGAATGGCGATTCTAGAATTCTCTATTAATCGTGAAAAGTTCACATCTCAGCAAATGTTCTGCTGGACAAGGAGTTAAAGATAAAAGTTTTGGGGTGTTTTGTTGAATGCTGAATTTGAATACAGATAGTTCTCATTTAGCAACCACAACTGGGACCATCAACCTGGTTGTTAAGCAAAGCTGTCTGTCAGACCTGCCGCAGTCAGATCCCGTAGGAAAGAAAGACCCTTGACTCCATTTGGTTGAAATGATAGGTTATTTTACTAAAGGTTGCTGTCTGCAGTAAAGTCAGGCTAGAACTAAGATTCCCATGCAAAAGGTTACAAAATTTTTCCCTCATCCTGGCCCTCCCCCCTTGACCAGTTCATCTTCCGTCAATGGAGAGCTGCATACTGTAGGTGTTTTGGGAATTGCTTGGATGTTTGGAGCAATCCACATTCCGTCCTCAGGCCTCATGCCCTTGAAGACTGGCACAGGCTGGTTCTGTCCATCTCTGATCTCTGTCAGCTGCCATCCACTTCCCTATTTCCCATCTCTGCCCCATACATGTTTATTGCCCATTTGTTCCCTTGCCTCTCTCCCCCCCCCCAGCATTTGATGGCAGGAGGCTGGCAGGGCATCAAGCAGAAGATGGCAGAACTGAGACTGTCACTGAATGAAACACTGGCTGTGCTTATGACCTTACTTCAGCTTTCCTTTGCTTTACACACTTGTACACCCAACAATTAGTGACAAAATGACTTTTTCATCACCATTGCAACTTTCTACTATCCAAGAAAGTCACTAAATAGGGACTATTTGTATAAGATCTGTTAAATTGTTTTCATTGAAAGTTGGTAAATCTACTGTATGTCCCACTTATTCCATCTCAGATTTTAAATGATATAAGTAAACTTTCATACAAAATGCAAAATAAAGGAAGCTTATTAACCATAATCTACAATGATCAGCATCTAGCAAAAACATTTTCCCCAATAAATAGAACTTGGCTTGACAAGATTGTCTAAAGAATGCAATTTAAATCTCCTAGCTAAACCACAGGCAATAAGGATTTGAAGGCTGATTTGACTATTTCCTTTATTGTCCAACTCATACTCTTCAGCTGACAAATGGACCTCCTTAAACCTTGATAGTAGCTTCAGATTGCCTTTAGGCTAACATAAATGAGATACAATCCTGAAAGTGATTCCCTTTCTTTCAAAACAACAGATCAGCTATAAATTTAAAAATGTGTAAAATACTATTCTACTAACAGATATATAGTACTGTATTACTTTTTCTGTTGAAGTCACTAGTAAACATAAAATTTATGCAGATGTTTTTATGACATTCTGGGGATTATTAATGTGATTTGATTATCCAACGATTGTATTAATATTGCAAGGCTGAATGTGAAGAAAATATTTAAATTTGCTGGATAAAAATGTCAAAGCACTTTTGCTCTCAAATTTTTGAGAAGTGACAAGCACTATTTAGTCTTAAAAGATGTGGTGATCAAACATAGTTTAGAACACATGTCATTGCCACCCAGTCTTGTCACAAATCAATTCTAAACTAAGCGGCATTATTTTATTCACACAAAAAATGACCTGTCCGATGAACCCAGAAATATAGCAATCTTTACCCATGATGTCATGTGCACATAATAGTTCATCAATAAAATGGAGAAATTAGCTTAAGAATTAATCAATTGGTCAACTGGTCAATTGGTATGTTTTATTTTTCCACTAAGTATTTTATAGAAAAGAAGAATGCTAGTATACCCATTTATTTTCATTTAAAAGGCACAATATTCCTAATAGCAATAACAGAGGAAGAGAAAGAAATAGGGAATTAGCACTTGCCAAAACAGAAGCAGGAAAAACACAAGGAAAATAGACCCAAAGTTTTGCAGGCTCTGTGCTACTACAGCAGGGGTGTCAAACAGGCAGTCCACTGGCCAGTTGTGTCCTGTGCAGGCCACGCTCATCCCAGCTCCGTAAAGAGAAAAAAACATCGTGAAATGTCACGTGACAGCAATGTGATGCCGCAAGTTTGACGCCCATGTACTAGAACTTTGAATTTCAGTAATACAGGACAGAGAACCAGTTTGATGTAGTGGTTAAGGTACTGGCTAGAAACTAGAAGACTGTGAGTGCTAGTCCTATCTGAAGAACAAAACCAGTTGGATAGCCTTGAGACAATCATTCTCTCTTAGCCCTATGAGGCAATGGCAAACCACCTCAGAAATCTTGCCAAGAAGACTGCAGAAATCGGCTGGTGTCTTTGTTTATGTGAGGGAAATGTTTTGGACCAATCCCGGCACCTTTTATCTTTGTGGGCTTGCATTTCTTTTATACTCGCCAGGTCAGCACCCCACTCTTGAACAAGATCGTAAATGAGGGGGGCTTTATTTATCACAGACCTGGCGTTGCACAACATCAGCCGGAGGCCCAGGCCCTGAGGGTCTGTGCAACCCGGGGAACGAGAGATGCATTGGGGGCCGGAGTGCGCAATTGCTCGCAAACAGCGAGTGCGCACTCCCGAAACCTGATATGACCCCCTGCTATTGCTTGTTTGTAGTGGTGGTCTTCATTCTGCAGGCAATTTCTTTCAAGATCATCAAGTTGAGACCTCAGGTTGACAAACATTTGAGTCCAGATGCCAGCCTGGAACTCTGCTAACTACAGCTCTAATCCTTCAATTTGTAACTATTGGAAATCATTTAACTCTCTATTAATGTAGACTACTAGATCCGGATACTTAATTATTTTAATTGTCTGTTCTAAATTTCTGAATTGATTTTGTCAGAAATGGTGTAGGGTCTCCTGCTTAGGCGGGGGGGTTAAAACCAGGAAGTAATGACACCCGGGCTCCGCCATCTCTACCGGATTGCCGAACCAACGGCCAAGATCACTACCGGACCGGGTGGTGCTGGTACTTTATATGCAAGGGGTTCATTTCATTTTGCACATTCAAGCTGCCACCTTGAAAGAAAATTTTAATTGAGGAAAATACTTTTAAGTTTTAGTCCCCACATCTTGTTTGAAAATTTGAAGTTTCGTGTCAGAGCATTTTATGTATCCAAACATAACATCAATACTTTAGCCAAAACCTTGTAACTTTAAGCTCAGTTCATTCATTGAATCTGAGGTTCCTCCATAACAGAGCTTAGAATATTAAAACAATAAAAATGTAATATCAAAGTTTACTAATTTCAAAAGAAATAAGAAATATTTATTTTAAGAAACATAATAACATCAAATGAATATTTGATTATTATTCATTGTATTAATCAATTTCTAGGACTTATTGAATTGAAACTAGTAGCCACTTAGAGTTGCTATATCAGTGAGATGGGTGGCATAGATACTTAATAAATAAAATAGATAATTTACATTTCATAAGCCTAACTTACAACTTCTATAATCTTCCAAGAGTTCTCACAATTTCAAAATCCATTTCTCCCAACCTTTCATCCTTCATAATATCTTCAAAGGAATTACAAGTTAATTGACAAACACTATGATCCTTATATGCACACAGTATCATATTCTCATTCATTAAATGGTACAATTTATTATTTCAATTTCATTATGTTGTTGGGCATAAATTATATGTAATTTAAATAAATTCCTCACAGGTGTATTGCCAAATAACTAAAACACATTTTTAATGGAGTCAATTGGCTCCTTTATGGAAAACTTTGCCTCGTAAAAAGTGCCTGATAAATTTGTGATCTGATGCCATCACAATGTAAACTTAAAATTATTTATTGGTTTCAATTCAACTTGTCTTAAAAAAAAATTTGACATTTTTTCAAGATTAACCAATTGTTTATTGATAATAAATGTGGTTTTTTTTTAAATCTCTGCAGCAATGTTGTTGAACTGGCACAAAATAATTCAACGCACTTCTTGTTCACACGAATACAAAAGCTGCTTTCACATGAATGCTGACCGTGTGCTCACAGATATCCTCTGTGCTTATGCCTTGAAAATCAGCTTTGCTGAGCAAATAACCACCCTGTGCAGCGGCTGGTAGACAATCAAACTGTGCAGCTGCCATGTTCCTATCGCATTATGCAAGTTACTCTCTCTTTCGTGTTACCACCAATCACAGTTTTGAAGATGACAGATCACATGCTGATACAGATGGTGAGATCCATTTTAAGCTCTGGGTGGTATATATGGTCCCATATTTCTTGCATTTTGTTCATTCAGTTTCTTTTCCAATTCAAACAGGGAGAATAGTTGTTGGGTTATATGAATAAGATGGCAGTAATCAGTGACCTTCACAGATCTCTCTCTCTCTCTCTCTCTCGTTCACTTAGTGACCATTTTGTCAAATGAACAGGTCACTGAATTGGAATACAGTCACTAAATAAGGAGTGGGTGTAACCTTATGCTTTCAACTCATTATAGGAAAGTCAGGACATTTCCATTAGCTTTTGCAAACATACTTTTCTAAGTTTTTAATTCAAAATAGTGAATAGTATTGATTTAACTATAGGTTCAAACCACAATAGTTAGTCTAAATAGTTTCTTCATGTGCTTGTTTCCAAAACCTGTTAATAATATTGCAGCAGCCTCATCATTTTGGAAGTACATTTCATTTCATTTATTTTTATTTATTTTTATTTTATTTTGAATTTGTATACCGCCCTTCTCCCTGAGGACTCAGGGCGGTGAACAGCCAAATAAAAACATCAAATACAAATATTAAAATACAGTTAAAAATATATATATAAATTTGGCCCCATTAATTAAAACGATAAACAAAACAATTAAAAACACTTAAAAAGAATTAGGCCAGCCCGGCTTGTTGGAAAAAGAAGGTTTTAAGGGCACGGCGGAAGGCACTGAGGTCATGGATTTCATTTCATTTCATTTCTTTCCTTTTTTTTTTGGTAAAATGTTCTTTAAAATATAATGCTATTTTAATCAGTTTAACAGCTGATTACTAGGGCTGCACACACTTCAAAACTGATATGAAAGATGAGCTTTGGATCTCTTATACTCCTCTCTGGTATTCCTTAAAGCAACTTGATTTTTTTTCCAGATTTCTACATGAGCCTTGGAAAAAATACTACCAAATTGTATTAACTTTAACAAGTGGGCTCCCTAAAGCTGTGGCATTTTTATTTCAGGCTCCTGCAGAAACCTGAAGAAAGAGGGACTGCTTGACTGAATAGCAGAGAGGTATTGTGTTAGCCTGAGGCCCAAAGCATTTCCTCCAAATGATTTTCCAAATGCACACAACCCTGTTGATTACTCTCATTATATTACCTCTCACCTTAAGAGAACAGTGCTGATTAGCCATTTCTCTCAATTACCAAACTAACTTTGTGATGAAATTACTTCTTCCAACTCAGTTTCCCAAACCTCTCTTAGTAATAACAAAAATTTATTTTTGTAGAAGATGACCTGCTCTGGTGCGTGCAATTGAACATCAGAAGCAGAAGGCTGGGCAAATGAGCAAGCTTTCTTTCAGGAAACTGTCATTATTGATCATCCCACTGGACAATTCCTGATAAACATCTGAGAAATTCCAATGTTTCCCAGAAAATAGTTTAAACATGACTATTTTAAGGGCCAACTCATTTAGGATGGCCCAATAGTTTCAGAACTCTATGGCAACTGCAAATCTATTGCAGAGATTAAGTGGCTGAGTTGTGTCTTAGTTGCAGGGCATGTCTGAGATTTAATGATAACTAATGTGAGTGCTTGTTGCATAGCAACAGTACTTAGTGATTACTCTGTATCAAACTATCCAACTCACTGGCTTGGATCCAGATTTCAATCCACTGGTGGTAGCATCCCCTGAGTGAAATCTTGCTTGTAATGACCCTGCTGGTGGAAAAGGAAGGTGAGAAGCTGATTTTTCCTCCAACAACCCTTAGCATCACCTTTCATCATTCTAGAGGAGCTCCAACATGTCAGAGCAGATTATTGCAGGACATAGTGGAATGCAATTAAAAGACTTATTCTCTTTCCCAGCATCAAAAATGATCCAGTAATGCAAAAGTCTTCCATAGACATATAAACAGCCCTTCACCAAGCCTAGATAAATGCTGAATCGACCAATTTCTTTTCTCCCACCTGGGTGGCAGTTAAACATCTGTAACTCAGTCTTTCTCTTCCCCAACCTTTCTGTTGACTTTTAATTTGAAGAAATATCTTCAAAACATTTGAAGAAAAATTCCTTAAATATATAATGAATGTAATGAAATAAAATTGTAATATGAAACAGTGGTGAAATTCAAATTTACTACCAATTCTGTGGGCATGGCTTGGTGGGCATGGTATGGCTTGGTGGGCGTGGCTTGGTGGGCGTGGCAGGGGAAGGATACTGCAAAATCTCCATTCCCACCCCACTCCAGGGGGAAGGATACTGCAAAATCTCCATTCCCATCCCTCTCTGGGGCCAGCCAGAGGTGGTACTTGGCGGTTCTCCAAATTACTCAAGATTTCCGCTACTGGTTCTCCAGAACCTGTCAGAACCTGCTGGATTTCACCCCTGATATGAAGTAATTCTATGGTATTTAGGATTAGGTTGAGAAGTAAAATCTGTTATAAAGAACAATGCTTCCATTGTTTAGTTTTACTTATGCTTCGTACCAATGATGTTGGATCCTTAAACGTGCTCTTGCAAGATTCTTCTCTTCCTGAGAACTTGGATGTATGGAGCTTTGGAATGGCCACCAGCAGATAAAGGAAATTGCTACTATACCATTGAACCCACAGCTTCTGGAGGCAAGTCCTTCCATAGATCAACTATTCTAATTGTCAGGAAAGCTGAAGAAGCTTCTTAGATGAGAAGTGAAATGTGTTCAAAGAAAAACCAGAAAGTCCTGTTGCCTGTTGAAAAAGCACCTTTGGGACAACTGTCAAGAAATTTCTCCTTAGTTCTAGGTTGGTTCTCTCCTTGATTAGTTTCCATCCATTGTTTCTTGTCCTGCCTTCTGGTGCTTTGGAGAATAGGCTGACCCCCTCTTCTTTGTGGCAGCCCCTTAGATATTGGAAGACTGCTATCATGACACTCCTAGTCCTTCTTTTCATTAAACTAGACATGCCCAATTCCTGCAACCATTCTTCATAAGTTTTAGCCATATAATTCTAGATATGGATATGGCAAGAGATGTAACATCATAACAAAATCAGCTACATAAGAGAAAATAGATGGCTAAATACAAATCAGTCACTTTCAAATGAAAACTCTATAACAAATTGTGAACTATCAAATAGGTACAGTCAGGACCATCTTTAAGATAAGTAAACACTGACCCAAGGAGTCAAAATCTAGGGGTAATCATAGTAATGTCAACCTAGTGAACGTACATTTATTGTTGAAATGAAGTAGATATTTTTATATTCTTAGGATCAAGTGCAGCAGGGCAAGTAGAAACAGATGCAATTAAATCTTGGGAGAAATGTAACAGTAAATCTTTACAAAATAAAAATGAATAAAGATGTCTATGACAGTAAAGATAAGAATTGGCAAAGTAATGCTTTTTTCCTGTGGTAACGTACAGGTATGAACACTACATTTAAGAAAAAGCAAGAGAGAGGTAGATAGACATCTTTGACTTAGGGATCTGAAGACCGTTATTATCAGTAGCATAGACCACCGGTCCCCAAATTTGCAGCTTGGCGGCTGTGGGAGGAGAGGAGAACTTGGCTGCATGAGTGCACACTCACACAGCCCTTGTGTGAGTGGCAGGCCTGTGTGCATGTGCACAGCTTGACATGCGCGAACGGCAGGCCAGTACACAAGCATGCAAGAGCCCACCAGCCCACCACTCACACAGTGGGCTGCGGCCTGGCGGTTGGGAACACCTGGCATAGACTACAGAAAGAACCAATTAATCAGTCCTAGACCAACAAACACTGTCTTCTCTTTTGAAGCATGATCAGTAAGATGAAACCCAGGTGTGGGTTCTACTTACCTTTACTACCAGTTCGCAACGGGATTGTGCGCTCTTGCTTGCTTTGCTCACACATGCGCCTTGCTTCTGCGCATGCACAGATCACCGATGACAACATCCGGGGTGGTGGGCGAGGCCTCCTCACCGGTTTTACTACCGGTTCTTGTGAACCAGTCTGAACCGGGGGCAACCTACCACTGCTGAAACCCACCAACTCTGGAATGTGAAATGAGTAAATGATACACAAAATAAACATGTATAGTGTATTGCCCTCTGATGCAACCTTTTACTCAGATAATGACAAGAGTTTTAGTAATATATACATATGCATCTGGCAAAGTAAGATGAACACAAGCATTACCTCTGACAAAAAAAATAATCTTGTTACAATTCAGTTCGAAATATGTATAGTCAGACAAATCAAACAGGAATTTTCCAGCTGTGGCCTAAGCAAAATACAATACACTTGTCAATTCTATTGACCTGAAATCTGCTCTCCTCCTCCTCTTCCCCCCCCCAATTTTCCTAAAGTTCAACTGTCATTTATTTAAAGATTTGGCAGACAAATCATTTATAAATTAAAATATAGTTTAATTTAGGGCAAACACTAAGTTGACAGAAGATTTAAATTCTTCATATCTTATTGCATTAATTTATGTAATATAAACCATAGCGCATTCTTTAGAATGTTTTATTTTGTTATTGGGAGTGAAACCCACCAAGGAATATAAGGACTCTCTGTGACAGAAACTAGAACAATGGGGAGGTGTGTTCTTCTTGACCGAGTGCAGGAAATCCTGCATGCCTTGCATGGAAAAGTATCATTTTCCTTTTCGGACCTACAACTTAATTAGAGGCAGAATTTCACAGGCTCGGACGAGTATTCTTTGAATGGAAATGCTAAATGACATCAGTTCCATGCCTATTTGAAAAATGATTTTACTATTGAAATCTATACACCTGTTTTAGAATAGGAATGCTAGTTACACATTTTTTAAAAATATGGAATAGTACAAAACAATTCAATAACGTTGTCAGACTTCGATGCTATCTCAAAATAAATGAATTTCCAAACTGCCAATCTTTAAGGAAATCTTCTCTTTATTCGAGTACAGCAACTGGATCATGACTCGTGCGGACAAGACTGACCTTTTGCCCCCCAATCCCTCCCTTTCCGATCCCCAACTCTCTGCCTCTCATTGGCTATCTTCCAAGTCACTCTCCTGACTTCTTGTCTCGTCATTTCACAGGAATGTTCCCCCCTCTTCATTTCCACGGAGTCCGAGCTTCAAAGGGATTTAGCAGGCAAAAGTTCAGGGCTTATCTCCCTTTTCTATGTCAGTGCTGAGACGCTGACAAACGTTCAGTCTTAATGTTGGACTCCGAAATGAGATTATTTATCCATTATGCAACTGTGATACCTGAAATCTTTCTTGTCCAGCTGGTACTACAGTTCTCAGAATTCTCAATTAGTATCTCAATACATTAGAAGGAATAGAATAGAATGAATAAGCTGGAAGGGACCATGGAGGTCTTCTAGTCGAGCCCCCTGCTCCAGTAGGAGAACCTATACCATTTCAGATAGGTGACTATCTACACTGTTCTTAAAAACATCCAGTGATGGAGCGCCCACAATTTCTGGAAGCAAGCTGTTCCACTGGTTAACTATCCTCACTGTTAGGAAGTTTCTCTTTAATTCCAAGTTGCTTCTATTTTTGATTAATTTCCAACCATTGTTTCTTATCCTGCCCTCCGGTGCTTTGGAGAATAATTTGACCCCCTCTTCTTTGTGGCAGCCCCTCAAATACTGGAATATTGCTATCATGTCACCCCTAATTCTTCTTTTCTTTAGACTAGCCAAACCGAAATCCTGCAGCCATTCTTCATATGTTTTAGTCTCCAGGCCTTTGATCATCCTACTTGCTCTTCTCTGAACTTTTTCCAAAGTCTCAACATCTTTTTTGTAGTACGGTGACCAAATTGGTTGTGCTATTCCAGGTGTGGTCTTATTAGGGTCTTATAAAGCAGTACTAATACTTCACGTGATCTTGATATGCCTCTGTTTATACAACCCAGGATTGTATTCGCTTTTTTGGCTGCTGCAGCACACTGCGGGCTCATATTCAAGTGATCATCCATTAGGACTCCAAGGTCCCTCTCACACTTACTGTTTTTGAGCCAGGTCTTGCCTAATCTGTACAGGACATACATTGAAGAAAACTTTGGGCATAGCATCTATTTCTTCTCATCATAAACAAATGGAGAACCAATAATAGATACCTATTCCATCCTTTTCTCCAAAGCAAAAGCATAAAGAGAAGAGTAAAAATTCATTGGACACAATGCAGCTAAACATCTAAGCTAGCTGGATCACCCTATCACCCTCTTCTTTCCTTTCTCACTGCTGAAAAATAAAGGGATCTCACAATTTTTGTCCTTAAATACCTAAGGATTCACAAACTATTTTAGGCTGAGGACTGTCACTTGGAGGTTTTCTGATATGTTCGGAGATATAATCCAAAAGGTGGGCAAGACCAAAACAGTTGAGCTAGACTAGAACAAGAGTACAAAAATAAACTATCAATTATGAAAAATAAGGTGAATGTATGAGTTAAAATATACTATTTCAACCAAATCAAGGTTAACAGTAAACCTTTGCTCTTAAAAGAAGATGAAGATGATTGTTCTGAACAGAAGAGGGTCATTCAAAATAAAAATCATGCTAACATAATGAGGGTAATTGCCAGCTTCAGGACAGGCGCCTCCAGCTGAAGTGCCATGGTTTAGAAAGTAATTTTCTGACACTTGGGAAATGATCAATGAGCAAAGTTAGGTGCTGAGAAAAACATGGGCCACTGCTGAATTGCTTGAATTTCTTGCTCTCTTGGTAGATGACTATAAACACTTGGCGTCTGTCATGATACACGGGTAATCTGTTCACAACTGTACAGGAACTAAAAATGAATCTGCCATATACACAGATACAAAATCAGGTTATGTTGCATGAGCAACTCTGAACAAAATATATTAACTCTGACCCTCCCCCTTTCTGAGCCCCAGTGGAAATTACGAGATAATTTAAGCACAGCTGTCCTGCTGTGCATTTGTATCTATAGCCCTGGAGGATGGTGACATGTCTTAATAGGAATGGCTGTCCCAGAACAAAAATAATGAGAGAAACATCTGCCTCTCTGTTACTCTCTCTTCTACCACCCGACAAATGGCATTCCTGATTCAGATTTGAGATTTGTATTGACTTGTCAAAAACGAAACAGAGATATATGCCTTCATTTTAGTTTCCTCAGAATCTTTGGTAAGAGAATATTGAACATTCTCTGAACTTAATGAATATATATATATATATATATATATATATATATATATATATATATATTCATATTCATTAATTTGCAAAAGATTATTATTATTTCCTGCCTGTGACTAGAAAGAACAGCTGACATGTGGGAGTCCAGACTACAGCTGGGTGAATAGAACTCATGAAAGCGATTTAGCAGTAAAAGCTGCTGAGTCACTTTGGCTGATACTTATGACCTTGTTTAGTACTGAACTTCTGGCGTTTTTGTGTGTTAATGAAAGAAAAAGCAAAATAGCACAAACCCACCATGTTCTCTCAAGATGTTTACATTGCATTACCCTTCCCCATTTCCTGGGTGTTCCCACATTCTCCTCACTTTGTTTAAACTTTATCTCTTTTATTTTTACCATCACTCTTTGACTGTTGCTTATCTGTTAGATACAAATCCTCTTCAAATGAAGAGGATGCAGGAAGGCTTCAAGCATCACACCTATCTATGCACCAAATGCCTAATTATATTCCATTTAGAGATAAGTTGCCCACTTCTATTAGCTACGCTTATAGCAAACCATTTGATTTCCTTACCTCTTCTTCTGCCCTATCTCAAGGCCTTCTGAGAACAAAAGCATCATCCTTCTCTGAGTTTCAGATTATTCAATTTTATGTCCCCACAGTAGTTGGACTACATTCTGCGAAACCAGGACCTAAGGTGAGGGTGGGAAAGCTAAGGCTTTAAGCACAGTACTCCCCTGGTCCTAATTTTGTGCAGAACTAATTTGAAGTTGAAGCAGTTAGAAAATGCTCTCTGGGAAAATGGTGTTCAGAGGAGGATGAGAAAGAGAAAAGATAATGGGTCACAAGAAGTGGGAATTAACCAGGTTTCACCTGCAAGAGTTTTACTCCTGCTCGCTATTGGCAGGCAACTCTTCAACAAGTTTCCAAAAAAGAATGTAGCCCTCATTGAGTAAATTGCTTACCCCAATCCTTAGAATACAAAAGGCTGCGTAACCACAGAAAACTTACAAAATGAGGAAGGGGACTCTTTAACACCAGTTTAATTTTATCTTCATGGACATAGTTTTTTGCTACCTTTACTTTATAAATCATTGCTTAAGGATAAACAATGAGCAAAGGCAATTGATTTGCCTTTGAATATATGTTATTATTTATTTTGTATTGCTTTAAAAATAGCAGAAAAAGAAGGAATAAATATACAGAGACAAAGAAAATTGTAATGCAAATGCATAAATAAGTTACTCATCCAACATGTTTTAAAAAGCGAAACAAATAACAGACGAAGAAGAAGAAGAAGAAGAAGAAGAAGGAGAAGGAGAAGGAGAAGGAGAAGGAGAAGGAGAAGGAGAAGGAGAAGGAGAAGGAGAAGGAGAAGAAAGGTTTTGAATATATGTTGATGATTGATTTAGATCCCTGATTATTTCCTATACGATCTAGGACATGGTTCCAAAGTTAGAGTAGAAACATTACTATCATTTGGTAAGCACAGTCGATACTTCCATTCCAGTAAACAGTGCTGAACTTCTTCCAGCATCTATGATCAAAGAAAGAATTGCAGCTGTTAGCATCTAAATCCTGGCTCTTATTAATGTTGCTCCATGCAACTGAATTCTAAAGCACACACGCCTGTAAAAAAATAATAAGCAAGGCATTGTGGCATCACAAGATATTCCTACTTGGATGGTTTTTAATAACTACCATAGTCATATTTTGGGGCTGTATGATATTTTAATTTTATTTAGAACTTTATGTTACTGGTTTTATTAGACCAGATCTAGGTAGGAGGCTCATGTGTGTAGATGGAGGGCTTTGTCTATTAATCCCTAGATGGATAAAGTATTATGCACACAAATGCTGCTATGTGTACAGTTTCTGTCCTTGAATCAGCTGCTGCAATTGTAAGCACAAGACCCTGTTTAAAGTAGCAATAGGCATTCAGTGTTTGGGTTAAATTTCAGGGATAGGAGTTTAATACATTTAGATAGAGGGCAATGTGCAATTTTTAAAATATACATTTTCTATAGAAAAATACAGGCAAAGTCCATTTAAAACAAATGGACAACCCTATAGCAGGAAGAAAATGCCTCCAACCCAATTTGCCTCTAAATTGCAACCTGTTTATAAAGTTCTCAACTTGAAATGAAAAGCATGTGTTGTTACATACTGGCAAGAATCCCAACTATCAGGAGAACATTTTCTGACCTAAGACTGACCTAAGATGACACAGTGCCAGTCCATTTTTAGCAAGTCAACAAAGGATGGGTTTCCCAACAACCCTAATTGTATAAAAACAAGACATATCAGTTTTGAAAGTGGGATCCTAAAAGCCTAATAGGCCCCCAAATACATGCATTTTAGGACTAAGAGTCTCTGACAGAGACTTCCTGCCATTCTGAATTACCCAGGCCTATTTCCTTCCCCATCTGTCTTCCTCAGTGCTCTGCACCATGCCTTCCTCTCCCCTTTGGCCTTGTGGGTCTCACCACCCCCTCCCTACCACTATCATTTATCCTCTCAATTCCGAAACGCTCTGCTATATTATTTCCCCTGAGCTTTGTATTCTCATTTGAAAAACCAAGTAAAATGAAGTGTGTTTGACTTAAAAGGCATTAGCTAGTAACTACAGTATGAATTTTTAAAATAATAACCCAGCAGCCAGAACTATATTGTTTTCTGACCTTTCCCTCCAAACCTGAGAATTTTCTAGGATTGATCCTTTACCCTTGCCCCCTTTTTATCAAATCCGTCATCCTCCCCTCTTTTTACATTCTATTTCTCTGCCATGGAGATGAAAAAATGTAGGAAGATAACACTTCCATCACAGATGGTACAACTGTTAAAAAAACGCTGCATTTTAGACAAATATAAATTAAGTCCATGTAATATGTATGTGTGGTGACATTTATATTCACACTCTTAACAGCCTTCTAAACTTTGCAGTACACTGACAAAAAAACTGTGTGAGATTTTTCATATGTGTGTTTAGTTTATAAGTTCACTTCTATTTTAAAGGGAGGGGAAAGGAATTAAGTAAACATCCAGGTTTATACGTGGATGGCTGAATTTAAGTTTGAATCATATTTTCGTAGGAACTTTCCATAGAAGAATTATCTGGCAAGTATATTCAAATAAAGAAAATTTAGTATACTGCACCTAGATTCAAATGTAATGGGGTAGTGTGTACTTTCAAATTTCTTGTATGAATGATGGTCTTGTGATGATGGGCTCATAACTAAGTTTGGTGCTTGTACCATTCTGTAATGCTACAGTACAGTATATACAGAGCACATGAAGCAAAGACCAGTTTCAGTACCTGCATTTCCAGTTAAATTGGAAAATATCCCTGATAATTGATTAAAGAGCGATTTTGGATCCAGATCAGGCAGGGTTGAATCATTGTGGTAGTGGCTGCACTTAACATTCACAATGGATCAAGTGATGATGCAAAGTAGGTGCAGCTACATGAGGTGTCAAATGCTAAATTTGTCTAAGCATGCTAAGAGCTGGTGTCTACACATCTTAAAGTTGTCAGGTTTGAAAGCATTGTCTAAAGCAACTGGAGAACAGTAGACTGAAGAAGGTAGCAATAAACTGTGTAATTTCATAAATTGCATTACAAGTCATCCAAGCCCAGAAATAAAAAAAGGTTAATAATCTATTGTGTACATAATCCACCCTGAAATAGCCACTGAAAGATTCCAGTTTCTCAGGACAATATGATACCACCAAATACAAAGTCTCTACTTTCAAATTGTCTTTGAAGTCAATAGATAGTTTATTAGAGTTTCTATGGATAGACTAGTAGACAGTTTAGAGCAGAGATCTTGTGCCACTGTGCCACTGTGCCACCATGACTCTAAACCAGAGGTCTTCAAACTTGGCAGCTTTAAGACTTGTGGACTTCAACTCCCAGAATTCTCCAGCCAGCTATGCTGGGAATTCTGGGAGTTGAAGTCCACAAGTCTTAAAGCTGCCAAGTTTGAAGACCTCTGGTTTAGAGTCATGGTGGCACAGTGGTTAGAATGCATTATTGCAGGCTGCCTCTGCTCATTGCCAAGAGTTCAATCCTGACTGGCTCAAGGTTGACTCAGTGTTCTATTCTTCCAAGGTCAGTAAAATGAGGACCCAGATTGTTGAGGGTAATATGCTGACTCTGTAAACTGCTTAGAGAGTGCATAATGAAGTGATATCTAAGTGCTATTGCTATTTTTTTTTAAAAGCCAGAAGAGAAAGTAATGCAGTGGCTCACTTGTGTGGGATTCTTTTTTCTTTTGTGTGAGAGAGGAAAGGAAATCACAAATTTGAAATAAATGTAACATACTGTTTGTTCTTTAATAGTGTACTCATTACTTAAGCATAAAGCAATAAAACCAGAAAAAAATTCCCTCCCCTTTCCCGTTGTGAATAGGTATTAAAGAACATATGTTGTACATCCCTCTTAACTGCACTTTTTGACTCTTGTGGGCTTCTTATTATTCCTTAAAGATGTCTCATTATATAGTCACTGCTATTTTAATTGATTGTTATGTTAATGCTAAATAGTACAGGCAACTATTAGGTCTATGTCTCTAGACAGCTATCTCAAAAAGCCCTTTCTAAGAGGCATTAATTTTGTTATCAAGATGAGAGGCTCCATTCTCAAAATCATGTAAGTATTTGTATTTCTGCTTCTTAGGAGTAATAGGACATAAAGCTGGAGAGGTGTGAGTTTTTAGAAGGAACAGAATGGTGATATAATACACAAAGAAACAGATCAGTAGCTCAGAACTCTATAAAGAGCTTGGTGTGTATGAACAAAAGCATTTCTTGAGATTCATAAAAAAGGGGAAGATATAAAAAGGGGAGGATATAAAATACGGAGCAGAATAAAAGATCATTGAATGTAAGATGCTTCTTATTGCCTCTTTGCAACTACCATCCATTTCCTGAATCACCACAAGACACAGGTCAGACTGGATCATAGTTCAGAGGAACCACAATAATCACAATAGTAGAAGGCATCTGTTGTTAACTATGATATATTACAAATGATGCTGTTCTGGCAAATATTTTGGTACAAAAGAAGGTGCTTAAAACCATCCTTGGATATGAGTTGGTACATTATTGTTATTACTGTGTTGGAATTGATTCTGATGAATAGAGTTTTTATTTAGTGGATGAATTTACTTCTGAAATTTTTATACTTTTATTTTGTTAGGAAAACCGTGCTCTTTGTACCAATTAAACAATGGCAGAAAGATATATCTAAATTTGTGTGGTAGGGGAAAAACAAAAATTAAATATAAAGTGTTGCAAGATCTAAAAGAAAATGAAGGATTGGATTTACTTAATTTGAAATTATATTTTTCAGCTTTTTTGTTTAGCTTGGAAGAAAGAATGGATGCTGCTGAAAAATAAAATGGTTTTGGAGTTAGAAAAACATGCCTTGAAATTTGGGTGGCATGGATATTTATTTTATGAGCTAAAGTTAATGTAAATTTTAAAAATCATTTTGCTGGACATGCCAGACTGAGAATATGGAATAGATACAAACCCAGTTTGTATCCAAAAATACCTTTGGGACTCAGCACAAGAAGGGAAATGATAAGGAAACACAAATGGCTAACTTACCATGACAAATTAGAATTTATCAAGGAGAATGTAAAATAAAATCAAAATCAGATCTTGTAACAGAAAGACATGCTTGTCAATGCTTTTCTTATGTACAATTAGAAGATTTAAAGTAGACAAAAGAACTTTTAGTTTTTAGCAGTCTAAGACTGAGTTTGAAATAAAACTATGTACAAATGATGAATATGTTATTGCTAAACTATATATATAAATTTAAAAAAGAAAAGTGAAAATGTATTTTAAAGAGGGCTAACAAATTCAGTTTCAATATACAAAACAGTGAGAAAATATGTGATTGAAAGGACTGAAATTTACATTATCTTAAAGAAAATTGTTATAAAATGTTGTATCATTGGTACCATATATATCACCAGAGAATCTGTCTAGAAAGTATAAAGTATTCAAATTTATGCTGGAAATGTGAATTTTTTTTTTTTTTTTTAATTTGATTTATATGCCGCCCTTCTCCGGAGACTCAGGGCGGCTTACAATGCTTTAAGCAATAGCCTTCATTCTTTTGTATATTTTATACAAAGTCAGCTTATTGCCCCCACAAACTGGGTCCTCATTTCACCTACCTTAGAAAGGATGGAAGGCTGAGTCAACCTTGAGCCTTGGAGAGATTCGAACCAGCAGAAATTGCAGGCAGCTGTGTTAATAACAGGGTGCACTAAACCCTTGTACTATCAAGGCTCAAACCCTTGTACTATCAATAACCAGAAAGGATATTTTATCATGCTTGGTGAACATACAAAATGTCAGAAAATGTTGGACTCAAATACATACACTAGATTTTAAAGGTTACTGTACAACTGACATCAGAAACCTTTTTTTAGGAATGATCAAAGTTGGAAGAAATCATGGAATTCTGTTTTACAAACTACAGGAGATTATTATATGCACATAGTTGAAAAGATTTGACATTAGCCACAATAGAAGAATGGACAGTGAAGATGATGAAACTTGCAGAGATGGCCAAATTGACATCTTTGATGAGAGAAAAGACATTATCTACGTTTATTACTGACAGGAAACCCCTTATGCTCTTTTCGCATGAAACAAAAAAAAATGAACTTTTGATGATAGAGAAAAATAGATTATAGAAAAAATGGGAGTCATGCTGTAGCCACAGAGTAAGAGATAAATTTCAACTCATTTGGGGCAATGGTGAGCTATTTTGCCAGCTCTTACAGAAATCCCTTAAAGGTTCTTCTCCAAATCTGCTAGATTCTAGGTATTTTCAGAATTTGGCAGTGATACTTGTTTTTATCTCAAAACAATCTCAAGTTATCTTTTCTAAACAATTAGGAAATCTTTACTAATGAATTCAATCAGATGGCTGTGTATCACTGGAGTGAAATCAGGATTTGTTAAAGTTTCTCTACCAATTAGCTTACAATTGAAGAATGACATTCTACCTTTGATTGCATATGTGTAGTCCTAATTAAATGCAGCAAAAGCACAATTTGATTTATATTCCTGTGGTTAATCTACAAATGTTTCAGCTAGAATGCTTAGATTAAATCTGATCAGCAGCCAGCTCTACACACCTGTTAAACCAGAGTATTTTAATGCAAACTAAAGCATTCCAATTGACATATTTGAGACTGACCCTCAAGTTTATTTGACAGGAATGCTGTCAACAGCTCAGATAATTTGAGTATGTTTAAACCAATGTTTTATTTCCTAAAATAATTACATTCAGTTTTATTCTTGGAATACCTTCACAACCAATATTTTTTTGTTTCTGAGTTACTGAGAAATAAATACTTTCTCTGATCCATAACTCCTATTAGAATAGCAGAGGGCAGCTGGGACAAAGAAGGCTCTTGAACAATTTGGTACACCAGATGTTCTACTTCTGGACTGGAGGCATTGCTTATGGTCACTCATGCCTTTGCCAATCCCTGAGGCAATTTGTGCAATGTATTATATGTGGGGCTACTCTGAAAAACCATCCAGAACTTCAAGTGGTCCAGAATGCACTAGTGCAACAGTTACGGGTGCACCATCTTACAGCTCTGCTTCCTGAGCTGCACTAGGTCTTAGTATGCTTCCAGATCAATGGTGGGATTCAAAAATTTGTTACTACTGGTTCTGTGGGCGTGGCTTGGTGGGGGGGGGTAATGTGACTGGGTGGGAGTGGCCATTTTTTTTTTTACTTTTAAAACCATTTTTTCTACAACCTCTTTGGCAAAGAGGTTGTAAAAAAATGCTTTCAAAAGGCTCTGACGATCCCAGCTGAGTTGCCTGATCAGCAGAGGCTTTTTTTCTTTTAAAAGCCTCTACCAATCAGGCAACTCAGCTGGGATCATCAGAGGCTTTTAAAAGAAAAAAAGCCTCTGCCGATCAGGCAACTCAGCTTGAATCATCAGAGGCATTTAAAAGAAAAAAAGCCTCTGCCGATCAGGCAACTCAGCTTGGATCGTCAGAGGCTTTTAAAAGAAAAAAAGCCTCTGCCAATCAGGCAACTCAGCTTGGATCATCAGAGGCGTTTAAAAGGAAAAAGGCCTCTGCCGATCAGGCAACTCAGCTTGGATCGTCAGAGGCTTTTAAAAGAAAAAAAGCCTCTGCTGGTCAGGCAACTCAGCTTGGATCGTCAGAGGCTTTTAAAAGCATTTTTTCTACAACCTCTTCAGAGGTTGTAGAAAAAATGCTTTTAAAAAGCCTTTGACGATCCCAGCTGAGCTGCGTGATCATCAGAGGCCTTTCTTTTTACTTTTAAAAGCATTTTTTTTGGCCAAAGAGATTGTAGAAAATATGCTTTTAAAAATTAAAAAAAAGGCCTCTGATGATTGCGCAGCTCAGCTGGGCATGGGGGGGCAGGGATTTTTGCTACTGGTTCTCCGAACCACCCACATCAATCGCTACCGGATCGGGTGATCCGGTCCGAACTGGGAGCATTTCACCCCTGCTTAGTATGCTTCCAGATCAGTGGTGGGATTCAAAAAATTTTACTACCGGTTCTGTGGGCATGGCATGGCTTGGTGAGCATGCCTTGGTGGGCATGGCAGGGGAAGGATATTACAGTACTCCCCACTCCAGGGGAAAGTTACTGCAAAATCCCTATTTCCTCCCAATCAGCTGGGACTTGGGAGGCAGAGAATAGATGGGGG
The DNA here is from genome assembly GCF_029215685.1 of Pituophis catenifer annectens. Taxonomy (NCBI): domain Eukaryota; kingdom Metazoa; phylum Chordata; class Lepidosauria; order Squamata; family Colubridae; genus Pituophis; species Pituophis catenifer. Next base: position 66,093,467 of record NW_027256881.1, on the reverse strand, counting down.
TGGGGCCAGTCAGAGGTGGTATTTATTGGTTCTCTGAACTACTCAAAATTTCTGCTACTGGTTCTCCAGAACTGGTCAAAACCTGCTAAATACCACCTCTGTTCTAGATGAAATTCAAGGTGCTGTTTCTTACATATAAAGTCCTTCATGCATTGGGCTGGACTACCTCTCCTTGGTTGTTTATTCCAATCCCACCTGGTCACATTCTGGATCCCCCTAGGCTACTCTATGTGGGGGAGGAGTGCAATGGTGGGTTCCTTCCGGTTCGGTCCGGTTCCACCGAGCCGGTAGCAGTGACGATATGACATCACCAAACCGGTTCTCCCCCCCGCCCACGTTATTCTTACCTTTTATTTGGTCCCACCCCCAATCTATTGCTGCCTCCTGAGTCCCAGCTGATGAGTGAGGGAAAAAAACTGTTTAAACTCTTGCTGTGGGGCTTCAAAGGGCCGTCCTACAGCTGATCAGTGTTAAAAGCAAACAAATGAGTCGGGTCGTAAGTGCGAGGATTGGTCGTAAGTGCGAGGACCTTCCAGAAATGACTCTGACCAGCTAGCCACGCCCACCTAGTCACATGACCTCCAAGCCACACCCACAAAATAAGCCACGCCCACAGAACCGGTAGTAAAAAAATTTAGAACCCACCCCTGGAGGAGTGTCTTCTCTAAAAGGACCAATGAAGAAGGCTTTACCTGCCATAGTGCCTGCCCTTTGGAACACCATACCCACATTTGAGTTAAGAGATCAAATGAACAAGTATTTTTCAATAATGTCTTTCCTAATATTTTGTCTTGTCATGTTAAGACTTAATATCATGAGTTGGGGAACAATATTCAAAATACACCAAAAGAATGTTTCTGTCCAATATGAGCTCTAAAAGGATTCTTACAGATGCCCTATTCATGTTATTATCCAAGACAATGCTTATTGTAATATATCATGCCTTAAATTACCATTGCATTAGCCATGTCACCAGTTAAGATTCTGATGCAAAGTTCCGAGAGTATGAGCCTATCAGTTCTTCCATCCAGAGTAAATTGCTCTCCATCATACCCTGCCTTCTCCATGCCGTCAGGTCATATGGTGTTGTATTTGCCTACTAATTTAATCAGTGTTGGGTTGCTACTGGTTCGCCCCAGATCAGGCGAACCGGTAGCGGCGGTGGCAGGAGGCTCCACCCACCCACTCAGACGTCTCTGCACAGAAGTGTCAAGCACACATGCGCGTCCACGAGCGAACCGGTAGCGACGGGATTTGAAACTCACTACTGGATTTCATCCTCTCCACTCCCATCCAACTAATGTTATTTATTTATGGAGATAGCCATGCAATGAGCAGAAAAGTGCAAAACTGTCAAGGAACAATGACAACTGAACTCTTCAGAGAGGCTGAGGATGCCATTCTGAGACTAAGAGTAGTGTGAGGCCAGGACACACCAATGGAAAATGTCCTGCTTGATAAGATGATCAGAGCTTTTAGCCTTGCAAACAGAAGTTGCTGGATATGCCATAGCTGCCCAACACAGATCAACACAGGTGGAGATCTAATTTTGGAACAGTGCAAATGTAGAAATGCCCCTTCTCTTTCCAGAGCAGATTATTGCTGTTTAGTCCAAACAAGTTTTGGACAACTTGTCCAAATGACCCCTAATGTTTATTTGCCAATTAAGGGTGGAGCAGAAAGTTTATGTAAATTTTTTTGCTTTTTCTGCTGCCTAAGCCTACTGTACATTTGATGAATTTATACATTTAATCTCAGAAGACTGAGATTAAAGTGTCACCATTTTTATTTAGTTATCAACGTTTTCAGGATGTCAGTGAATATTGCATTTCTCAACTCTTGTATCCCACACAAAAGTAGTAGGGTAGAAGAATAGAGAGGAAAAGACAAAAGAACACCTGTTCTGTGAGCAGAGCACATGGCTGCAGAGGGAACCATCCCTCTTTGGGTATGAGATACATGTGTTACCTTCCTTCACTCTTTGTAATCATGTATCTCATTGCCAGATTTTACAGCCAAAGCAAAATTCAGAATAGTAGGTGACCTACCACTCTATTTAAAGCTTCTTATTTTTCTTTCTCTCTTCAACATTTTTATAATCAATTTTTTTAAAGGAAGACTATGAATACCAGAAAGTGAATAACAGTAAGGCATGAATGCAAGATGCAGTGCAGCCTGGCAATCTGCTTGTCTCCCATCTCTGCTTTAGGTTTTATCTACTTTATCTGAAAGAGCTATTAGCCGAGTGTTCAGCCGAATATCACTCCACAGCAAAGCATAATCGCACTGGGCTTCCAGAAGGCAGGCTAAACTGTGTTTTTAAAAGGCTTTCACCTTGGACCCAATGACATAAAAATACTCATTAATATTCTGTTTTTAGATAAGAGGTGAGTTCCTTTCAATTGTAGATTGAAATGGTTTGCTAGACTCATTTCAATGTATTTTCCAGCCTGATCATAGGAATTTGGTAGTCTTGGCTTGCAGCCAGATAAGCTTTGCAAAGAATTGGTGGGGTAGGGCATATGTTGAGAACAGTCTTTGTAACTAGACCACTAAAGCTCTAGTTGCAATGGGTTTGGAGAGTTGTTGCTGAGCCATTTCTATCTAACAGCGGATTTTAGGCCAGCAACAGTTTGCCATTAGTTCACACCCTCCTCCTGCTCCTGACAACTACCCAAATCATTGGGTGAGTTTATTCATAGTTTTAATTAACTGAACCATATTTTGTTCAACTAAACCAATTTCTTGAGTTCATGTACTGTAGTATGCTGAATTCATCACTTATTACCTAGATTTGTGTCGATTTCAGAAGATGAAATTATGTGGAAAGTTATATTTTGTTTTGGCTATTGTACTGGCTCCTTCCAAACCTATCACTCCTTAATCAAACAGACTTTGAAAAGAGGAAGGAAGGAAGGAAGGAAGGAAGGAAGGAAGGAAGGAAGGAAGGAAGGAAGGAAGGAAGGAAGTTGAAAAACATTTGACAGTATTCAATTGTTGGCAAGATATAATACTGATTGCCAACATATAATTCTGTTTTTTTTAAACTCCATATATCTGATAGATAACATGCGTTGGTATTTAGTATCTGATGACATTTAATTATCAAGCAATCAGCATTAAAATTTGCCAGTTGACTGTTTAGTGAGATCTCATATATGATGCCTACACCCATTCAAGCACGAATTGCCAGTATCTAAAGTGGACTTTCCTAACCTAGTGACCACCAGATGTACTGGACGGCAAACCTGCCAGCAGAATTTATGGAAAGCTGGACTGAAAGCATTCAAATTTCACATGCTGTGTTCCAAATCTTAGTGAATTTTTAATATTTGCAAATATTTGTTTCATCCCTGTACAGATGAGAGAATCCTGCTGAATAGCGATGTGAATCAGGCCCTGTTCTTCTTAAGGAAGTGAAGTATATATGGGCAACAACAGATGGTGATTATGAGAAATCCTGCTCGAACAAAGTATTTCCCTTCCCTCCTACCTACTGCCAAAGCCACAAGAGTGGGTGGGGAGCTGCCCATAAATAGTCTGGCTGCTGTTTGTCAAAAACAACAGTTAAAACATCCTTTCAGAATTGCTACTTCAGCATGTGCTGGAAATGACAAAGCCATCCAGATTAAATGGCTCCACTGAGAATCTTCATTCCAAGTCACTGCAATAAAGCTATTGGTGGGTGGCCTACATCACTGATTCCCCTCATTATAATTTCATTGTGTTGATATGGCCGACTGCACTGTGGAGCTCCCTAGTATTTGACTGGGGCAGTTTGACATTCATATTTATACTTCTTTGTTGCATTTCAGTGCGTTCTTCTTTTTATCCAGATCCAAGCCTTTTCTAAAGTGATGTACAGAAATGCATTCAATTCTGAGCCTGCAGTTTGGATTATTATAATGAAGTGAGGACATTGTTCAAAGCAAGCTTGAGAGATTTTTTTTTCTTGCCATTATTTTCAAAGTAAACAAACTTAAAAACAAAAATTCAGCGCAGGATCCATAATGTTATTCTAAATATAAATGTTGAAAGAACTCAGCCAAATGTATCGATCAGTGAAACTGTAGACAAAAATGTGTCTGTGAGAAGACAAGGATGCTACGATAGGACACTTGAATTTTGCTCCTTTTCATTATGCCTATAGATTTGATAAATGTTGCCATTCTAGCTATTTTGCCAGACTAACAAGATTCCTGTTGCAAATGATATTAATGGACAAATTGTGGAATTTCCAGTTATTAATTTCCAAGATCATACACAGTTTGGCCCTTAAATTTTGAAAACCACTAAGATTAACTTAAATTGTGGTCATCTACTAAAATAGAAAAAGAGAGAAAATGAATCATTAGTTCACCAGTTATAAATCTCTTTCTACTCACAACCACTCTAAGGGATGTTCTTTCAATTAGTGTTTTTAAAGTATAATCCAAAATTTATCAGTAGTTCAAATCTATATGCAAAACATCAAGCTAAAACTTTATTTTAAAAGTTAGAACAAGCATTGTCACTCTGTTTGTCCCTGTTGGGAACCAGAAATTTTGGCAGCTGTTCAAGCAACTTAACTACTGATATGCTTCATGGTTAAGATTTTCTATATATAATGCATCTCTTCAATGGCTCTTCCTGGTCTTTAAAAAGTTTCTCCTTGCTTGTTTTGCTAACAGGAAAGAAAAATATGATGATGAGATGCTATCCTCCACGAAAAATATGAGATACGGTGAAACAAATTGCAAAAGTGAATGCCTCTCACATATTTAATCAGCATTATCATCATCATTTATGTTTATATAAATGCCCAGCATGCTTTCATAGAGAAAATCTATCTATGTGGTTGCTAAGAGTTGACAACAACTTAATAGCACATAATCAATCAAAAGCAAGGAACTAACCTGCTTACTTTGCATTGTTCTAATCCAACAAAGTCTTGGAGTCTTGGCCTGTCTTTCCCTCTCCCCCTTTTATTCATGCAAATGAGGTATGGAAACCTAGCCTGCCAAATCTCCCCAGACTTTATGAATGAAGCTTAAAAAGATAGGTCTTTAAAATCTTGTACATATTTACCATCCTGAAGAGTTTTAAAAGTGTACTTGTTTGTAAAGTTTATTTGTTTATTTTTAATAATTTCTGTCCTAACTCATTATTAAATAATAATCCCAAAATATATTTTGGGCTTTTTTTTTTTGGTCTGTTCAGCATGACAAGAAGATACAAATCTGTTTATCATTTAGGGGACCCACACATTCTAGCATCTTCCGATATTGCTAGCTTGCCAGGAGACCAGAGTACCTCTGCCACCTCAAAGATGAAGAAAAACTGAATGCTAGTGCTAAAATATTATTGAGCAGTCCATCAAAAGATTTGAAAAATGGGTTGGCCAAGATGATCAGGTTCCTGGAAAGCAGCTGAAATCTGACAAGGCATCCTAGCGCCAGCCGACTCCAAATGAACCAGCTCATGGGAGACTGAGGCCAGCTTTTCCACCATTTGGTGATGGGTTTGACCACAGCTTTCATTACTAATGAACAAGCATGACCTACCTGACACTGGACCTCAGATTCATACATCTCAGAGAAACCCCCAGAGAAATGAATCTTCAAATATCCTAATTACTAGGGCCAAAGCCCCACAAAATTGATCAATTCAAATTTTGCATTCCATGTGCCTGTACCCCTAAGTGAAGTAGAAGAGAATCTACTAATCTAAGAGAAGGCTCTAATCTTTGCAGGAGGAGATTGTCAGCTTTCTTTGAGAAAGAATTAAGACCAGGAAGTGGAGGAAGGAGGTGTTACACTTGATTGTCAGAGGAATGTGCTTGCTTGGAGTTTTTGGAGTCCTAAATCCTGGGTCTATCTGCTGTACTATATTGTTCTCAGAAGAGTATTTTGTCTTATCAAATGCCATTGCTAACAGACAGCAACAGTATAACCCTTAGAACTGAAATCCATTCAAGAATTTATTTATTTTAAAATATTAGTACCATCAGCACCAACAGAAAAGGGGGAAACCAATAGCTGATATGAAAAGTTGAAGAAATTCATGAATGACATTTTAAGAAAGAACCACATTTTTCAGTTGCATTCCTTGCAGCTCTGAAGGCTGAACCTTCAGAGATACATAAGGTACCCTGTTTTCCCCAAAATAAGACATCCCCTGATAATAAGCCCAATTGGGCTTTTGAGCGCACGGCAATAAGGCCAAGCGCTTATTTCAGGGTTCAAAAAAATATAAGACAGGGTCTTATTTTCGGGGAAACACGGTACCTAAATTGCTGAAAAGCATGGGGGAATTGAAAGGGCCAATGAACTGAGCAAGAGGGAAAAACAAAAAAGTTGTAACCCTGTAAGTGGTAGATGGGTTACTTTCATCATATCTGTCACTCAGAACATTATTATAACAACTCTATTATTAAAGCTACACTTGTTCAGCATCTATTACCACATTTCAGAAGTCCGGCTGGCTTTGGCTTTGTCAAACCAATGAGAGATAGCAGAAAAGAAATAAACAAATAGGGAATTACGGGTTTTGTTAATCATGATTTTTAGCAAGGCATTCTCTCCACTATCCCAAGAACTGTGGACTCGAACTCCCAGAATTCCCCAGTCAGTTGAAGACTACTGTCTTAAAGTTGCCAAGGAAAGACTGGCCTAGTATTTTGTTCTAACCAGACATGTGCTGATACAGATGCAACAAATGCACTATGAAGCTACATTTTGCTCCTCATGCTCTGCTGAGTTCAGAAAGTTTATAAGACATTCCAAAAAGGCAGTGGTGGATTTCAAAAAATTTTACTACCGGTTCTGTGGGTGTGGCTTGGTGGTCGTGGTTTGATGGACGTGACAGGGGAAGGATACTGTAAAATCTCCATTCCGTCCCCAATCCAGGGGAAGGTTACTGCAAAATCCCCATTTCCTCCTGATCAGCTGGGACTTGGAAGGCAGAGAATAGATGGGGGTGAGGCCAGTCAGAATTTTTACTACCAGTTCTCCAAACTACTCAAAATATCCACTACCAGTTCTCCAGAACTGGCCAGAACCTGCTGAATACCACCTCTGCAAAAAGGGAAATGGCTACCTTTTGTGAAACATGTTCCTGTGATTTCTCAATATGCCCTGATGAAGAGCATATGCCTCTTTATTTAAAGGGGATGTAGACATTGTCAAGCTCAGGATAAATGCTGAAAGTCAAAGGGCTTTGCAATGAAAAGTTTGTGGTCCAGTCCACACAATCCAGAGGCAGGCAGCATGATGGATGCAGAATATCTGTTCAGGGCTTCATTTTTAAGAACTTTTGAATAATTTCCCAATTTCTTCATTTGAGTTTCGGAGGAAGACCTAAACTAGGGTCAGACAGAGTAACTAATAACTTGTCTTGTTAAATGCATTCCTGAATAGCTAGAGAACAGTACGGATGTTGAAGGAGAGGAGCACAGATAAATAATTAAACCGATTAAGTAAATTTTCTCTCTCTCGCTTTTTTAAAGAAATGACAGGTTGCACGACATACAGTTGCCTTTTTCAGTAATGATGCTTAAGAGAGCCTGGATAAAGGGACAGATAAATAAATCACTTTCATCTCAAAACATAAGCCATAAAATGTATCCAATGGTACATGATTCCCCCCCCCCAAATGTGGACTGGCCACCAGAGACATCCATAATGGACTTTTGGAAATCCTGTAATGCATTTGGAGTTTTAGAGTTTGAGCGGCAAAACACATTCCTTAAAAGAACCCATTTCATCTGTCCGAATTCCTGAAACCTTGGGTCTGGCCACTCCTATCTTTGAGATATAACTTTCAATGTCTCCTAGCTGAAGTTGTGCATTCCTAATTTAGAACTTGCAGATCGTCTGAGAGCCCGTTTAAGAATACCAAACAATCATCTTGAATCTCAGAACAAAATGTGTCTATCTGGCAGTGGTTAGGCTTTGCATCTAATATCTCTATGGACTTTGCCATCAAGTGTTAGGTGGACAGAAGTTGCTTTCACATTGGACTTCGCTATCCTCTGACAATAGATATAGGTCATACCATTGAAATGGAAACTTACATTCATATATTTTCCAAATAGGTGGTGTCTGCACAAGCTTCATAAAAGAATATTGTGAGGATGAATATTGAGATCATTTATCTTCTGAGGCCTCTGTTCAGATCCTCTATCACACAAATCAGTTCATTTTCACCTAGAGACTTCAAAGCCATCCCAGTCCTTTGTGCATCATGACCTTGTCTAACTTCTCTTATTATGTGTTTATTTATCTATTGCAATTATACCCTGTTGCAATCCAATTACTCTAGTTGGCTTAGCTAGAGTATATATGTAAGAATCCTCTTTTCATATATATATATCTATATATTATTTTCCCTCTTTATATTACTTACATTGATTTCTAAGTAAGAAGGAATTCCTTAATAAGGATTAGGAAATTATTTAACTTACCATTTTGAGTGTCCTGTGTCCAGAAATGCATAGATACATGTTGAATTAATAAAGAACTATTGCGAGCATGAATACAACAGAACTCACTTTCCACTATCTGCATAGGGGTGTGGGTTCTAAATGAAGGCTCTAAAATGATAGATCTCAACTCCAAGGAACCGTTTTTCATTCCAGTATGATTGCTATATCAAAAGTGAGGAACAAATCACAAGTTAACCCTGTGCCCCCCTCCCCCACCCGGATACATTCCAGTAACATCTAACATGGTTTTATTTCAGTGTTGCATTATATCCAACTTCGGCTGCGGAATAATCCAAGCTTACATTTAGGAAAAAAAATAAAACTCTATACTGGATAGTCACTTCTGGCAATTTTATTCTCTTCTTTGGACTGATGGAATGGCAATCTCTTTATCCCTCCTCTTCTCTCTCCCCCCCCCACCTCCACCAGCCCTGCTTTTCTAATTCTAAATATCAGGATCAGTTTGGATGGGCCTGTATTCACAAATGAATAAAAATGAGTAAAGTCTTCAGAATCAAAGGTAAGCCAAAACTGGAACCCAGAAGCACAAGGCAACCCAGAGAGCCCATCTGCAGCCAAATCAGGCAGCCGATCCAGACACAGCTTAAAGGCTGGCAACAAGACCGCTTACAAAATCTGCCAAGGAGCCAGATGCTGTTGCTTCCAAAGCTTGGCATGAGGGTCCCCGATTGCCATCCAACAGAGAGGGAAAAAGAGGAATGATCTAATGTAGTGGGATACAACACATCCCACCTCAACCTATTTTATTGCTCATCAACCCCCCCCCCCAAAAAAAAACCCCAAGAAGTAGAAGATGGTATTGGAAACCTATCGTTGTTTTTGAAATACATGCATTAGCCACAACAGAACATATGCCAGTTGGGAAATGGAGTACTTGCCTAAATGTATAAGCCATGAAAAAATATTATGTACATGATACATTTGGTGTTATATATGAGTGTGAGAGAGAGAGAGGGAGAGAGAGAAAAATACTGTCAGAATGGTTATTCTCAGAATAAATATATGTATATCACAGATAAGATTCAGTCTTTTAATGCTAACATTTCACATTTTATTACCTTAGACAGCTGATCTCGTTCTATACATTTTTTTTTACTAGATTTGGAACATCAAGAAGCAAGCTGCCATTCTAAAAGTGATTGAAAAAGAGAAACACACTTGTCAAGTTCCAATATAAGCAACTGTATTTGTGAGAATGATTCCAACTTTCCAATACATACATAAAATACAAATATTGATCTGGTTGATGCTTAGATCAAAAATAGCAATAAAAAATATCAATCCTGTCATACTGGTCACTTCAAAAATATATGAACAGAAACTAATTTCCCACGAATATTTCAAACAGCTGTATTTTTCTTACTGCACCAGCAAAGTTTTTCTCTAACATACAGTATTGTGAAATACAATTCAGATGTAGCATCGGTAATGCCTCAAGGAATATCCCATTTGTCTATATTGGGCACCTTCATGGGGCAGAACAATTCATGGGGTGCCCATTATTAGTTATTGGGTGACTTCACTCGACACTGTTAGGAAATTGTTATTATCTAGCTGGTTGGTCAAGAAATATATAAACCAACATTGTGTGTTTGTATGTTGTAAGACAAGAATATCCTTAACAGACACATTTATGGTAACTTTAAAAAGCTGACACAAAACTTAATCACGGTTTGCTCGATAAACCAACATTTCATAATATACTGAATATTAATCCTATGGGATAGAATCATATTACTTACGATGCTAAAATATAGTTGGCCAATTTATGATTCGGTACATTAAGCTAATACAGCCAGTGAATCCAAATTCTGGTTTTACTTCCAGCATGATTGGTTGCCTGGGTCAGCTAAGAATATGTCCAAAAATTCTATGCAATGCTGAGCAGACCCTGAAGTATACTTTAGACTCCTAGCATACTTTTATGCTTCTCTTCTTAACACAGAATTGGTGTTCCAGAAAAACAAGACATGTAAGGGAAGTGAGAACAGTTCAGGGACACCACCTTTAAAGTGACTATTACATAATAAAATACATTGCATCAGGATCAGCCAGGCATTGGAATTTCTTATGGCACTCCCTCTGGTCTTAGCTTTGCTGAAAAAATTAGAAAGACTTGTACAAGTAATGACTCTCAAAGGCAAGGTTGGTGAAAAGAAACCATGTGTCTCCAGGAGAATGGCAGCTGTCTTTTTGTAGTCTACAATAAGGGGGCACAGGCAGCCAAAAGTGATGGCAAGACTCTATAGGGCCCAATTCCCGGCTTCAGGAAGATCCAACAGTATGTTCCTACCTATGTTCCTACTAGGAAAAGTCAAGTGCTCCTATCTTAATATGTACTCTCATGCATCAATCACCTTAAGTATGTACTCTTCTTCTCTGGGGAAATTTTATTAGACTCAATCTTAATAATAATAATAATAACAATAACAACAACAACAATAATAACAGCAACAACAACTTTATTGTCATTGTACATGTATACACAGTATACACATACAACGAAATTCACTTAACACCCAAAGACCAGATCCAACACACATAACAATCGCCAAACACCCCCCTACCCACCACAAATTCCCAACCCCTAAACCACCCAAACGTCCATACAACAGACCAAGTAATCCTGTTCAACAGCTCACTGATGGTGGCCCTTTAGTTATGACACAGTATGTCAGGTTAGTCTTCCATAATAGCTTCCAAGCTAACCAGAGTCTGTGGAAAGTCTTCAGTTTTACCTTTCTATTTTCATAATTCTTAAGCCCACCCACACATACACACACTACCTTCTCTTTTAAGAGGTGTTTTACTTGTGCAAAAGGTAAACTGTTAGGGTGGAACAACATCTTACCCAATCACTGTGGCACACAAAAGGAAAAACACTCTTTTTGCATATTTCCCATTGTGAACCAATAGTAAAGGTAAGTAGAACCCACCCCTGGTTGGAAGGGACCATGGAGATCTTCTAATCCAACCCCCTTCTCAAGCAGAAAATTGTAAACCATTTCACATAATTGGCTGTCCAATCTCTTCTTAAAAATCTTCAGATTCGACTGGAAGCGTTGCGGCGAGACAGTTGGGAATTAGTGAGCTCCAATGAGCCTTGCGGAATTCCAGTCTGACAAACCGTTATCCGGGGGGGGGGTGTCTTCGGACCGGATCTGTCCTGTAGGGATGGAGAAGGAGAGGCACCTCGGACAACCAAGAGGAACAGGCAAGTTTGTTTTTTTTAATTTGATTTATATGCCGCCCTTCTCCGGAGACTCAGGGCGGCTTACAATGTGCTCAGCAATAGCCTTCATCCTTTTGTATATTTATACAAAGTCAGCTTATTGCCCCCACAACTGGGTCCTCAATTTACCTACCTTAGAAAGGATGGAAGGCTGAATCAACCTTGAGCCTTGGCGAGATTCGAACCTGCAGTAATTGCAGGCAGCTGGTCTTAATAACCAGCTTAATAACAGGATGCCTTAGACCACTGTACTACCAAGTTCCTCAGAGGTTGGAGGAAACTCTTCAACTCGACGGCAGGGGCGGCAGCCATAGCGACCACCATAAAGCTGGGGCAGTTTTGAGCAGGAGCAGTGATTTGGACAGAGTACTGGTACCGGGTGAGTGATTGTCAGCTCATAGGTAAAAAGAAATATTTCTAAATTGTTAAAAGGTGCTCCAGTGAAGAAAAAGCAGCTAACAGGCATGGGGGAATGTTAATGGAGAGAGAAGAACAAAGCGGAAGTTTAAAGTGTTAAAGCACGAAATGGAACTTGATTTTTGGATTAGAATATGAGTGGAGATAATTAAATTATTAGAAGAAGAAACCCGAAATAGCTGTGAAGAGGACTGGAAATAACTTTTAAAATTTTGACCATTGAAGGAAGAACAAAGAAAAACTTTAAACTAAAGCCCTGTAACAGAAGTCTTTTAATTGGATTTGGAACTGGATTTTAAATTGGATTTGGGGGAATACAAAATTAAGAAGTAGTTGGAAATTGGTAAATATTGGCAACGTGGATTTAATAAATAAAATGGATATTTTTTTAGTTTGTTGATTTGGAATTGTGGATTGGAGAGAGACATCTACAGGTGGAAAAAAACATTATGATGGTTAATTTGTATTTTGGGGAAAAAATTGAAGTGATAAGAGAGGTGGGAACTTTTGAGGAGGATTTGTTTTCTGTTAAGCTGCTTGATTTCGACAACCAAAGAAGCTGGATTATAATAAAACTTAAAATTGGAACAAGGACAACCCAGAAACAACAAAATGGCGCAGGAACTAATTGAAATTATTAAAATGATGTGCATATCATTCAAATTGGAATTAAATGAAATGATTATAATGATGGATGGAAAACCTAAGCCTGATGAACTAAAGACTGTGTTTGAACATACCCAAGTGGATAAAGAAACTATGAATGAGAAGGAAGAAATTAATACTGAAGATAAAGACATTGATTATGAAAAATCAAATAATTATGTGGGGAGTAACAATGAAAAAAAGAGAGGAGTTAGGAGAAAATTAACTGGAAAAAGGAAACAAATAAAGGGAAGAAAAGGAAAGGGGAAAAGATTAGAAACAAAGGTGAACTTTAAAGATTACATTGGGATTAACAATGACAAAAATAGAGAGAGTGGAAAGAGACAAGGAGAGAAAGAAGAGAGGAAGAGACAAAACCAAAGAGGTCAAAGAGGTTGTAAAAAAATGCTTTAAAAGCCTCTGACGATGCCAGCTGAGCCATGTGATCATCAGAGGCTTTTTTTTTTACTTTTAAAAGCATTTTTTTGGCCGAAGAGGTTGTAGAAAAAATGCTTTTAAAAGTTTTTTAAAAAGCCTCTGATGATCGCACGGCTCATCTGGGCATGGGGGGGGGCAGGGATTTTTCCTACCGGTTCTCCGAACCACCCCCTGCCATCTCTACCGGATTGGGCAATCCGGTCCAAACTGGGAGCATTTCACCCCTAGACAAAACACAAAAAATTCAAATGATTACACTGGGATCAACAGTGGGAAAATAAGAAAGGGGGAAAACGAGGAGAGCAGATGGATATACAGGGCAAATCAGGAGAATAAGGGACTTTAAAATTAGGAGAAAAAAAGGGAAAAAGAAGAAAATAAGAGAGTGGGATAAAGAGAAAAAGGAGTAGTTAGTGGAAAGGAAAAGGGAAAATATGTTTTATATTTAGAACTATAAATGAATTGAAGTAAGATCTATAATTATAAATGAATTGTAGCAAGTTTAATATATGTGATTCTAATACTTGGAATGTCTTTAATTGTAATAATGGAGTTCAGCTAAAGCATTTGAAATTATATTGTATTGTGAAAAGGGATTAATGAATTATTAAATAAGAGGAGAAGAGAAAGGGAAAAGATGAAAATTGACTTTGTTTACTGTTTAACATGAAGAGATTAAGACACTGTTAGCAATAATTGAAATTAACTTTTAAGAGGGGGAAATATTACTGATTATGATTATGGTTTATTATGAAGAGGTATAGATAGTATATATATTTGAAAAAGCAATAGAAAATTGGGTTTATTTAAAAAAAACAATTGGAATTGAGAAATAGAAATGAATGACTTTAATGTTATATACTTAAGTGAATTGTAGTAATATATTTGATTGTAGTATTTTGATAAGCTGATGAAGGAAAGAAATGGAAAAAAGGGAAGGAAATGGATTATATATGTAAAATTGTATGAATATTAATATCTATAATTGGAATAAAGGAATCTAGAGAAAATATTTAAAACTATATTATGTTGTGAAAAGGGAGCCCAGGGAGCATGCCTTCTCTATCGTGGTGCCTACCTTCTGGAACACCATATCGCGCAAGATAAGGAAAATATTTCCAGCTGGTTTTTGTAGAACTTTGAAAACCTGGCTCTTTCCCCAAAGATTTAAATCAGGGTGTTGGGTGAGATCATCTTGTGTATTTGCATAATAGCAATAGCACTTAGACTTATATACCACTTTACAGTGCTTTTACAGCCCTCTCTAAGTGGTTTACAGAGTCAGCCTATTGCCCCCAGCAATCTGAGTTCTTATTTTACTGACCTCGGAAGGATGGAAGGCTGAGTCAGCCATGAGCTTGGTGATATTCAAACTGCCAAATTGTAGGCAGCCGGCAGTCAGCAGAAGTAGCCTGCTGTACTGCATTCTAACCAATCTAATAAGACTGTTATTACCTGTTATTATAAGCTTTTTAAAACTGTTCATGTTTAATGACTAGAGTCATAGACAAAGTGGGCAGCCTAAATGAACCAATCAGCCTAAATGAAACATCAATTGGGCTGACTTCCTCCTTCCCAAAATGGCTAAAATGAAAAGCTCACTAGCAAGACTTGGAGCAAAGAGCCTACTTCTGCTAAAGCTCCCTTATAAATGATAATTTCTGCCTTTGGTTCTAAAGGTCCATTATCCCCACAATGATGCTAGTATTAGTTTCTGCCTTTGAGAGACTATGTTCCAGAAATATCCTAATCCTTTTTTAAAATATCTAAGATAGTTGTGCCAGTCAACTACATAAATTAATGTATAATGTAATTTTTTTCCCTACTGGTTAATTTCACTGGAGTCCTCTACATTGTAGACTTAAGAGGGGGGAAAAAGCTCTTATCATCCATTGGCCCATATTTTTGATCATCTGATGAACCCAAATCCCTAAGTCCTTCTGTTACAGAAACCTCCAGTTTTGTTCATTCTGATTGCTATATTTTATGCAAAGTACGGGAAATTATTTTTATTTATATATTTTGCCATTTCTTTCCCAATTTACCCAGCCTGAGAAGATAATTTTCAAGCTGTTCATATTTTACTTACATTTTCATTACAGTATTCTGAAAAACCCGGGGATTAATTGCAAATAGACCATCCATTGTTCATTTCTATTTCCTGATCACTTGTGAACAACGCCTCTTGTCTCTTAATATGTATTCTTGAAAGTCCCCACTGATTATTTTTCTCCACTGCAAGAATTATCCTTTTCTTTCTACCTTCTGCTCCTTGTGTTGTGATTTTCATTAATGTGTAATAGGATTGAAAAGCTATTCAATTAGGCTATCAATATCATCATCCAGTTTCTCTTTGTTTACTGAGTTCCTGGCTACGTAACAATTAACTGACTGATAGAAGGGCTAAAAGGTTTTCAGATCTTATTGGCATCATTATGTATTTTGTTTAAGTAAAAGTTAATAATTTTAGGATTTATCTTCGTGGGAGACAGACAACATGAGGGTAGCATGAGTGAAAGCTGTACTTTGTTCAACCCTGTCATGGTTAGCTAAGAAAGCAAATACTGTATATTCTCTTTTTATTGTAATAAACTGATAGCTAAGTATATATATATATATATTTATACCAATAGCTGGACCATATAGAATTTGAAGTTACTTTACCAATTGTTTACATACATATACAAACTAACATTCTTTTAAAAATAATTGTCAAAGGATCTAATGGTGATGTCTTCTTAATGTCTGAACTATTTGGAAAGAAAATAAAACAGATTTAAAAAAAAAAAATTTGGAATATGAGTTTCATTTTCTCCAGAGCAGAGCTGACAGGACACTAACTCATTGGATTACATCAGCTCCAATCCAAAGAGTGTACACTTCTCTTTATTCACAGCTTGAACGTGGGCTTGTTGTGTCGGAATAAGTCTACCAAACCCAAACAGATGAATGTACTTCAGTACTTGGAGAACATTTTATACTCATTATGAATGCAATGCAATATCAAAATATGTCCCCTAGGACCAAAATATAAGGTAAGAGCATCCTATGAGCAAGGTCCTTTGCATTTTAAAAACAATATTGATAATTTAAGAATATGCACTACAGCCTGTTATTCTAACATAAAATAAGAAATATTTGAGTTTTAAAATATCATTAATTTTCAAGTTTCTAAGTATGGACCTAGTGAACGCATGACAAATAATCTGCTGGTGCTAGGATAATATTTTTTATAGGAATCTGGATAAGATGGTCAACATAATTTACATCTGACATGCCTTAGGGTAGCATTCTCCAGATGGAATGGATTATAAATTCCAGCATCCCCAGCCAGTTTGAGACTTGTAATTTAGTATACCCAAAGGACACCTTTATACAGAAGACTGCTCAGTGCCAATCCCTATCAACAGACAATTCCAGAAACAAACTTCACTAAAGATAATAGTAAGGTCATAAGATACAGAGTAGTAGATATGCAGATGAAACAAACATTGAGGTCATAAGTAAACCAAAGCTTCATGTTAATCACTTGAGCCATGCTTACACTGGAAAATATCTCAAGTTTCTAAAAGCTACCACAAACTGCCTTGACACTACTCACAAAACAGCAAAGGCATCTGTGTTCATCTTAGAAGTAGGTGGAAGTAAAGCATAAAAAAGAGAAGTAGATGAAAGGAAAACATCAGATAAACCTCCCCAAATGTTATGACCTAAGCACAAAATTCATCACTGTCACAACTAAGGGACCATACATCCTGGCAAGTCATGAGCTATCCATGATTTGTGTCATTGCCGAGGATGATAAATCATTGCTAAGGACATAACAACCAGCCTCATCACCACAACATAATAGATCATGATATATCAAGTTCTTCTCTGAAATATTATTTACAGTTAGTAGGGGGTTGGAATGGCAACACAAAGCTGATATTAATTTTGCTTCTAACGTGCCAATGTGTGCAGCCAGATCCTTGCCTTAAGAGCCACAGAGGCCATGTTTTGCAGTTGTAATAAGAGGCATCTGTAAGGAATTTAATGTCAATCAGTATCTATGGTATAATAAAAGTGGAGAGAACTAAAACTAATATTAGTAATGCTGTCTTCTTAACTCTAATTCTATATTATAATATGATTATCTCCTCCAACCAAGATAAAAGAAGTATATCAAGTAGTCAAACTACGGAAACTGAGAGAAGTTTTATTTTACTTTATTTATCCTAATTTGTATAGCTGCCCATCTCACAAGAAAGTGACTGTCCAAGGATCACAAGAGGAAGTGAAAGAGTTAAAATGCGCGTCATAAAGAAGATACTCTCTTATATTTTGTTAGTAAATAAGACTGAACCGAGTTATACTTCTTTGCCTGACACACAAAGCAAATTTTGTTGTTTGTTTTATTGCAGAATATGCTCTAAATCAAATATTGTACCGCCTAGAAAAACTACCATATTTTTTGGAGTATAAGATGCACTTCCCCCCCCAAAAAGAGGGTGAAAATTTGGGTGTATCTTATACACCGAATGTTGCTCCGCTCACCCGCCGGCCCCCACCCTTTTGGAGCTTATGGAGGCTACAAATGCAGCCTCCCAAAACAGAGAGCCTCTCAAACATCCTCCAAAAGGTTCGTTTGAGAGGCTGCCTTTGCAAAGAGAAGCTCCTTTGCAAATGGAGCTTTTGGAGCTTTTGGAGGCTGCAAACACAGCTTCTCAAACAGAGAGCCTCTCAAGCTGATTTTATTTTTCTTATTTTCCTCTCCCCAAAATAAGGTCCATCTTATACTCTGAAAAATATGGTATATGCTTATCAACAAGTCATTATTGAAACATTTCACCCATTTTCTGCAGTCTTTCGGGATTTAATTTCCAGGAAATTATTTGGACCAAAATTTATTATAATTCTGGCTTTTAGTTCCTATCTATTTCCTGGTATAAGGGATGCATAAATTTATTGCTATACAGTACTGAAATTTTATGAAGATGGCCTATTTTCCCCTATACGGGAATCATCCTAATCTTTCATTAGTGTGAGACCTTCTTATTTTATTTTATTTAGTTAGTTAGTTTGTCAAACATGTATAAGATAACAGGTATAAGTATAAACATGGACATGAACACAGGAAATGAGTACAAATAAATGGGGACAGTAGGCATGCTGGTGCACTTATGCCCGCCCCTTTAGGGACCTCTTAGGAAAGGGGTGAGGCCCACAGTAAATAATCTTTATAATCTTTCCATGCCCCAAAATTATCCTGATTTAAAATCTGAAGTACAATTTTCCAACCTAAGATATTTAACATTTCCACAACTTTGCGATGTCAAATGCCTCTTTTTATATGCCTGAATTTATGTTAAATTTTCCTAAAGGAATTATAATTGTTTTGGACAGTACAGTTTCCTGTAGAATCTTTAACTCTCTTGTCATACATAAATCTTACTTACATATAAAGGGGGCACTAGAAAATACATTGGGAACAATCCAGGTTTTAATAAAGGTGCAAAGAGAAGTTATGCATAATGAGAATGTGTTAACAGAAATAGTTCCAGGGAAAAGGGGGAGGGGAGTTTCTTCATTTAGAGAAGTGTGTATGTATGAGAAAGAGATTAATAAATTCTTCATGCAGAAGAAAGCTGCAAAAACTGTGCTTCAAAGTTTTTCCCCATTATTTGCTGTACTTATAATATATTTTTTTAAATTCATTCACTTGATCATTTTTTTCTCTCTAGGTTGGATGGAATCAAGGCTCAGCACATGCCACCACCCCACTTAGTTTTACGGTCATAGAATTCGAAGCAAGGAAAGAGTGTGTTTCAAGTTCTCAATGCTCTATATTTCAGGCATCCAAGATTTGTTCTATCAGAAGATACATTTTGAGCTTTCTTCTGTTGGAACTGCCCAACTGAAATATTCTTACAGAACAATCTGGACTGGGCGGTTTTGTTCTGGGCTCAGAATAAACTAAGCTTTTTGTTATTGTTATTATATCTACCTCAATATTAGAAGGGGAAAAAAGCAATGATTATTGAATTTATCTCAGCAATGAAATTTGTGGAAAATGGGTTTAGAGGAGGGGTCCCCAATTCCTGGTCCATGGACTGGCCCACGGCATGCCAGAAACTAGGCCGTACAAATAAGCAAATCCCCATCCGCAGGATACAGGTAGCATGTGAAATCATGCTCCCTCCGGTCCACAGAAAACCTTTCTCCATGGAACCAGTCCAAAAGGTTGGGGGCCACTGGTTTACAGGTCAACCCAGAGATATTTTTTTTTATCACAACTTTTTACTGTTTTGCTGTTACTTAGGAAAGAAGTACATTTGATGTTGCTTTGAATAGTGAGATGGGTGGCATATAAATTTAGCAAATTATCTTTCCTTTAAGATGAATGCAATTTAAGGTACTGAAGAGCCAAGTTAAAA
Source organism: Pituophis catenifer annectens (assembly GCF_029215685.1). Lineage (NCBI taxonomy): Eukaryota > Metazoa > Chordata > Lepidosauria > Squamata > Colubridae > Pituophis > Pituophis catenifer. The sequence goes on along the minus strand of NW_027256881.1, from coordinate 66,073,834 downwards.
TATTTCTAAATGAATCAGTGGGTTCATTGGATTCAAACTGACTTACATACCAAACGGTCCAGACCTATTACTTGCAAGAGGCTTGAAAGAGCTTGTGGTAGTCATCCTAGTGCCCCTTTCTTTGACAAATCATGCAGGACAGGTATAATACCAGACAACTGGAGAAGGGCAATTTTTCTTCCTATCTTCAGATAATGGAAAAAGAAAACAGGCAACCATAGACTGGTTAGGTTAAGTTGACATTGATTGTGGAAAAAAATTTGGAAGAGATGATCAAGCAGTTGGTTTGTGAGTATTTAGAAAATAATGCATTGCTTGGCAGAAATTAGCATGGGTTTATGCCAACAAACCCAATTTCTTTTTATTAGAGCGATCAATTTAGTTGACTACAGGAATGCAGTGGTCATAGTGTAGCTTGATCTTGACAAAGCATTCAACAAAAGCAGTTCTTATGGTTCAATAATGTTGTGTTTTACATAGTTCTAATTAATAAAACATAGTTATGCAGTTTGAAATCTGACCATGTAGTCTTAGGAATATGCAGCTATTAGGAGGATTTTAAATTAGCTATTAGGAGGATTTTAACCCATGCTCCATATGAGACACTGCATCTGTTTACACATCTTTTTCCAATCCCCTTTTAAAGCAAGTAAATAGTACCATGAAATACGTACCATCACTTTGTATAACAATAGTTACAATATTTTTAGTAATCTACTTGAAGAAAAAAGAGAGTTGCTTTATACATTTTCATCTGTAGAATTGAAATGGGCCCACATACAAGCTTTCTTTTGATTTTCAGACTTCACTTTCTAATTGGACACAAACCTTCACTAATGATGCTGCTTAAGACTTTACAGTCCTAATTGTCTACAGTCCCTCACTTGTTTTCCTCTAAATTATCCATCTTTTGTTCAGATTCATGAAGTTTAATTTTTGTTCCCTTCACAGAAATATGGAGAACATCCAGCTTTTGTTTTATGTCATGAAGAAAAGAATACACAAAAAATATCTTTGCTTCAACGCCCCAGACTGAATTTAAAATATAAAGTACCAAAATCTCCAGTTTCTAGTCAGTTCGGTTGACTATATATTACACTTACAGACTTCTCTTTTGCATGATCAGACTGCTAAAAAAAAAAAAAACACCTTTCACTAACTTGAAAACGGTCTTTACACTTCAAAACTGTTATTCCAGAAATTTTGTGGCAGTCCAACATAGTCTGAAATGACTGCAATAGTGGATGACTGCAACATTGCATCAAGCAAGATGAAACTGAGATGTGTGATATAGTCTTTGCTTTTTTTTAAACAGGACTAATAATCTTCCACATGAATTAATCTGATTCGTTCACAATAAGCTAACAACCTTCTAATGCAGCTCATTCTTTTGTCGCGATACCTGTTATTATAAAACTTACACTGATAAGAATGAAGCACTAATTATCATTATTAATATGAAAAAAAAACCAAAATCTACTTTTTTCTCCTAGTATCCATTATTTACATGGAATCCATTATAATTATTTGGGTAGCTATACAGCCATAAAGTTATATATACCCATAAAGGCGTATATTTCAACTATATGTCCAGTATTTATCCAAATGTGCCAGTTGTTAAAAATGTTAGTTGAAACAATCAAGAACCTCACTCTTGAAAACAGAGTCATGCTTAAGTTTTAACTTGAATGCTACCTGCCAAATTCCAAATAGTAGAAGAGGGCAGGTCAAAAATAAAAGGAATAAGAGCAAAGCCAAAATAAAATTAATTATAGTTCCTAGGATGACTCCCCATATATGCAATGATTTTATTCCTTCTGTCATGTTAAAAACTGCAAATCTGGGATAACTTTTTGATAGGTTCTTAAGATTACACCAATAGTTTTTGAAGATCATTTGAGCTGCTGATTTGGTACTCCTGGTTTAATATATGGAAACTAACTGAAATTGCAGTCTTCCACTTAACTTTTAGGAAAAAACATCTTTAAACTTGATGGGGCTTATTTCTGAAGTTGTACTATGTACACACCAGAGGTGGGTTTCAGCAGGTTCTGACCAGTTCTGGAGAACCAGTAGCGGAAATTTTGAGTAGTTCGGAGAACTGGTAAATACCACCTCTGATTGGCTCTGCCCCTGTCTATTCTCTGCCTCCTGAGTCCCAGCTGATCAGGAGGAAATGGGGATTTTGCAGTAACCTTCCCCTGGAGTGGGGTGAAAATGGAGATTTTACACTATCCTTCCCCTGCCACGCCCACCAAGCCACGCCCACCAAGCCATGCCATGCCCACAGAACCGGTAGTAAAAAAAATTGAATCCCACCATTGGTACACATGCACTGAAATGCTCCAGATCACATTTCAGTCACATTATTTGATAGTCATAACTGCACGCTATCCTGATAGTGTTTCAGCATAGAGAGGTTGGCACCTCGTGTCATATCCCTCAGTATCTATGGATATTGCAATAGTAATCCATGACAGATATCGAGGTAATAAAAAGTACACTGTATACCAAAAACAGCTTTTTCCACACACCCAAATAGTTATGCAGTTGCCTGTAACTATGGCAACTCCTTCTTTACTCTTCCTCTGCCTTCTCCAGGTCTACATAACCTTTACTAAGGATTAAAGATTAGGCACATTAAATATTATTTGTAGGCAATTTAAGGCAAGATAACATTCTATCATCTTTAATCTGTATCAAGCAAGCAAAGTCTCAAACCTGACTCTCTCCCCAGGCTTTGAGTTAGGGTATCTACTAATGATGATGTAGGGAAAGTGTTTTATCTCTTTGCTCAGGGTGGCTGCTGTCCTTTTTACATAATGTTACATAATGTTACATAAATCTTTTCTTTTCACCAGTGAAGCTACCAAGAATAATTTTGGCGATTGGCACCTTACAAATTTGATAAATAAATTTAGAAATAAGGACAATAAACATTCCAAACTATTGATAAGCATACAGCATATTTGAAATTAATACTACATTTTTTTCAAGTGAAATTAACTCAAATATTTATGTAATCTTGGTAGCACAAAAGATTGGAATCTTGATGCTATTAAATAAAAAGGCTTGCCAGATATTCTATCTGCAAATTATGCAATTATGGAAGACCTTCCACTATCACCCTATAATTTTCACTGTATCTGTCTTTTTCTTTATCTTCCTTTGCAATTAGTGGGACAAAGGTATATAAGCAGTTTTTGCTATAGCTTCTGTAAGCATTGAAACTTTGCTGGGAGTCCAGTATATTGCTTGTATACATGCAAATAAAATTATATTGTATCTTCCAAGTGATTTGGTTGCTTTAAGTAAGTCAGGTTTTGGCCACAATATTGGAAAGTGTGCCTAAGGTCAATTTTGTGAATTTCTGAGACTCTCCTCTTACTTAACCTATATGCTTAATATATATTAAGGAAACTTTATTTAGAAACAGATGAGTATGGTTTTAAAATTTAAAACATCATAACCTGCTTTGTGCTGATGACACTAGCCAATAGCCAAAAAATACAAAGGATCTGCAAATACTAGTAATAATTTGGAATGTTGACTTTTGCTATAAGATTTTGGAATTTACTATAAAAAATAAATAACTACTTATGAGAACCAGATTAATTTTGGCTACCTTAGTTATTGAAAGTCATAACAAAGATGAAGACCCAGATGTTGATAGAGACACAGATCCAAGACAGGAATATGGGAGGCAAGACAAAAAACGAATAAGAATTGAAGTATTAAAATGGGCAAGAGATGATGGATAGAAAGGAATTATCATTACTTTCTTTTCTTTTCTTTTTTGTTAATATAACGATGGCCTTTATACACACCTTTATATTAAGTAAGAGTTGGATGGAAAGATTGGAGGTTGAAAGGTGATATTATTATTAATTTAAACATATTATTATGTTTAAATAATAGGATGACTGCTACTAGAATGGCGTATTGTGATTTTGAACAACTAAATAATGAAGGACTATGTCTTAATATAAATAAGTGTATTAACGCTAGGATTAGTAATGGTGGCCTGATTAGAAATTAGAATAGAGGTAGAAATAAGAAATAGGGGGAATATTAGCAGATATAATTTTTATATAATAGAATATAAGTAATAATTAGATAGAAAGATTAGAGGTTGAAAGATGGTATTACTACGTATGCTTAATAATATCATTGGCATTAAAATGGAACATTGAAATATTGAATAACTACTCTAAAAAACAATCATGTATATCAATACTAGGATTACATAAGATTGATTAATGCAACAACTATTATTATTAATATTATTACTGTTTGTATCAAAATGAATATGCCCAGAGGCCACACAGTTCATGTATTGATATTGATGTATATTTTTTTTAAATCCAATAAAACTTTTTTTAAAATGATGTCTGGTTCAATGGATAGACTATGCCTAAAAGATGTTAATGTGAAGTATTTTTTTCCCCTGACAAGACATCAACTTTCCCACCTACCTATCTCCCTTCATTTCTGCCTTTTTGAACACTCTGCACTCTACAGCTCCTACATCTGTCTCCCCTGCCACCCCAGCTGATCTTCACTATTGTCTTCCACTATTCACAGGATGCATCCAGGTGAGGCAAGTGCTGGCCTTTCATGATGTTTCCATAGAGGACAGAGATGGGAGGCAGATAGGCAGGTGGGGGGAGTTGAATCTGAGGCAAGTCCAGTAGAGTGGCAGAGCCTCAACTTCTGAAGTGAGTTCTTCAAGGATGGGCAGCTACCATGTTTCCCCCAAAATAAGACTGGTCTTATTTAGGGATCCAAAATAAGCATAAGGCTTATTTTCAGGGAAACATGATTTCAGGTGATCAGCACGGATGGGCACCCGCCCCCCAGTGCCTGCACAAAAGGCGTGAGCCCCTTGGTCGGTGCACTCTGGGGCTACACAGCCTGCACTATGCAGGTGAGTTTATTACTTGTCCAAGCAGCAGACAGCAGCAGAGGCACAGGGCAGGTTACAGGAAAGATGAGAGTCAGTGGGTTTTTAGCAAGCAGGCAGCTGCGGGAGGCTCATCTTCACGTGGCAGCACCAGCAGCAATTGTCAGCAGAGGCATGGAGGGAGGCATGCAATCCAGACACACCACACAGGCGGCGGGAAAACCAAGAGTCAGTTGCCCAGAGTGGGCAGCACTGGCAGCAGACAGAAGCAGAGGCATGGGAGGAGACACGTAATTTGGATGTGCCGTGCGGGCCACAGGCAAGCCGAAAGACAGTGGGACGGAGTGGGTGGGCGGCCACGGGAGGCTCATCTTCTGAGCTGATGATGATCTTAACTAGGGCTTATTTTGGGAGTAGGGCTTATAATTAGGCACACAGTTAAAAATCAGGCTAGGGTTTATTTTGGGGGTAGGTCTTATTTTTGGGGAAACATGGTAGCAGGCAGAGGAGTGAATCAGGCAGTTCACACAAGGCAGGAGAAGCAAGAGGTCTTCACCTAATTATTACACTTGGAATCTAGTGGAACTGACATTGCTAAGCAATGGAAAATCCAGTCCCAATTAGAGTCATTAAGTGAGGACCATCTGTATTATTCTCCAAAGATGTATTTCCCTTATCAGAATGCAGAACTTGAGATTCTCCAATCCAATGATTCGCTGGCTGTTGCAACATGTTTTTTAAAACAATTGATTTTTCTCACTGATGAAGTATGTGAATATATATCTGGAGAAGCTATCAATAAACATCAATAGATATCAATTGCTCCTGGATATTTAGTCATGATGATTCCATATCTATCTTTTCAATCATATCTACAGACTGTGTGTCTTGCTTTTCTTTTCCCAAAAAAAGGACTAGTTCACTTTTTTAAAAACAGGTTATACATTTACCCTCATAAAGATCTAATTTCCAGTCTCTTAATAAATCCTTCTTCTCAAGTTAAATTACTGCATTCAAGATTGGATGGCCTTGTTTTTGCACCACAAATATGAACACTTCTTATGTCAGGATTGTTTTGTTTATGTTAGCCTTTCCGTTCTACTGCCCACTTCATATAGGCCATTAATCTTGATGGTCCCCTCAGAGGTGGGCTGCTACAGATTCATACTGGTTCTCCTGAGCCGGATGTTAATTTTCTGAGCAGTTCAGAGAACCGGTTGTTGGAAGAAATTTTTTCCCACTTTACAGGGCTAATCCTGCAAGGGAGGTAGGAAGGAAACATTCTGGTATGCCTGTATTTCTAGCCTAATCCTTATCTTAATTGCTCTGCTGCTTTAAGTGTTTTCAGAAACTGCCTCTGGGTTAAGTGTGTTACATTGTAAGGCTTACACCCAGACTTTCTGTCTATAGACTGAACTTCTCCGGAGCTGCCACCCTGCCACCTCCCCCCCCACCTCGCCCCGGAGTTATTTGTGGTATTTTTATTCCTGGGGCTTGACTTTCTTAAAGATGGTTAAAGGTTTGTTTTAAGCTTTTTAGAGTATACTTCCAACATGTCTGGAACAGCTATTTACAGAAGGGTTGGCACAGAAGAAATGGCTGAGATGCAGGATGCAAGCTTGGCATTCTGTCTGATTTTTTTTACTGCCTTTCTGGGGGCATGTGATCTTTCCTTAAATCTGGAGGATTATCTAAGGATATCTTGTGAGGTGAGTGAGACCTGCTGGTATATTTAACTGGTGCAAATGAATCTAATGATTGCTTCTCCTGGGTGGGAAATTGTGCTTTGTCAGTTCACTGAGCACAGGGGTTTCTTGTCTATGGGGATTCTTCAGTCATCCAGGTCATGGTTGTCCCAAAGGTGCTTTTTTCAAGAGGCAATTGGACTTTCTTGGTTTCCAGAAAATCCAGTTGTCTCTTGAAAAAGCACCTTTGGGACAGGAGTCTCTTGCATTGCTTCGAAGTGGGCAAGGGACATGATTGCTCACTGATAATAAGTGGATCTCCTTCCAATTTGTTTTAGTTTTGTCTAATGATAATATGGCATAGTAACATGGCACCAATTGTAGAAAGTTAGCACCCACCCCACTCCTAGAAGAATGAAATATTTTGAGAAATATTAAAAAGGAAGAATATATTTCCCTGAATGAAAAATGGAGAAACAGGTTTTCTTAGAGGGAGAAAGCAGCCCCCACCTTCCTTAATAGCCCACAGAACAGGGGTGAAATCCAGCAGGTTCTGACAGGTTCTGGAGAACCGGTAGCGGAAATTTTGAGCAGTTTGGAGAACCGGTAGTGGAAATTTTGAGTAGTTCAGAGAACTGGCAAATACCACCGCTGGCTGGCCCCAGAATGGGATGGGAATGGAGATTTTGCAGTATCCTTCCCTCAGGAGTGGGGAGGGAATGGGGATTTTGCAGTATCCTTCCCCTGGAGTGGAGTAGGAATGGAGATTTTGCAGTATCCTTCCCCTGCCATGCCCACCAAGCCACACCATGCCCACCAAGCCACGCCCACAGAACCGGTAGTAGAAAAATTTCACCACTGCCACAGAAGATGTCAGCACTTAAGAGATAAAGAGATAGATAGCTATATTCATAGGCAAAAATTCCCTGCAGCAAGGTCTGAACAAAGGCAGAATGGGATTAGCCCTCACTCAAGATGTTAATTTGTTAATCGGTCTCTTTAGCTCGGCATTTTGTAGCCCAAATATGCCCACCCACTTTCTGGAGAGCTTAAATGACCTCTCTGCTAAAGGGTTTTACTTTATGAGCAAGAGTAACTTGGCTGCTGATAGTTATTCTTGTATTGTAATTATTTTAATTCCTCAGTGTGCTCTGGCAACCTGCCTGATTTGTAACTCCGGGTTGCAGGTATTGCTGAGGAAAAGGAAGCTATTCAGACAGAATGGTTTAGGTTTCCATGATGGCTGTGACTCATTGATCTTCAGTATGTATTCCCCCATTTCTAATCTAATGACTGCTATTTAGGGCAGCTTTTTGCAAGCAAAGAAGCTTTTTGTATTTTTGTACAGGTAATCCTTGACTTACAACAGTTCATTTAGTGACCATTCAAAGTTACAAGGGTACTGAAAAAAGTGACTTATGACCTTTTTTCACACTTACGACCGTTGCAGCATCCCCACTGTCATGAGAGGGTGGGTGAAGCGAAGCACCCCTCAACGTAAGTAACATTGAGTTGGCCACGCCCACCCAGCCACGCCCATACAGCCATGCCCACCCAGCCAGTCATTAGGGCAGAGAACCAGTTGTTAAATAATTTGCAGCCCACCACTGGGTCCCCTTCACAAACAATTCCGTTCCATCTGTGACAAAAAATACTGTCTTTCCAATGTTACTTCATCCTGGCACATTTCATTGGTATCAAACTAGCAGTTTGCACTGGTACATACAAAGCATTTTTAGTAATCAATTTAATTGGTTTTCCATTTTTTTGTTTGCTGTGCAGCTTTGCAATTCCTTTGCCTTCAGCAAAGATTTGTCTCTGCCTTCCATTTCTAGGAGGTGAATGAATGTTTTGCAATCCACATGTAATTCAGGGCATTTCTCTCTTGTTAAATGAAATTTCTGGTAGTACTAGAGTCAGTGCAAATGCCTCCATAATGCTTTTCAGAAGCAGTGCCAAAAATCATTGTCTGCCAGCTTTCCTTCTATTGTCCGGCGTTGCGTCATTCCTTCTGGAATGCAGCTTGACTGGTTTCTCATCAGCAGTTCCTTTTCTCTGGGTGCCCTTGATTTGCATATGCTTAGGATGACCAGAGAGGTAGCAGCTTCTATCTCTGGTTTTAGCTGAAGCCTATTTGATCCCTGCGGGTTTCTTTTCAGCACCTCTGATACTTTAAAATCATTTGACTAGCTTATTACAAATTTTGAGTTTGCATCTTTCCTTATTTACCATTCACAATGCCCACAGTTGCATTCATAATTGTTTCAAATGATTCTGGGAAGCTGTTTAAAGATAACATTTCTTTTGAATAGAGTTCAATTTGGGTGTCTTTTTAACAATACAGACATGGCATGCCACTGCCATCTTCCAGCTGTATTTTTACTTTCCAGCCTCATCTACATCCTTTGTATATCCACTCACAGAAGTACTAAAGAGACCTAATCCTATTTAGCTTCTATGTCAGTATTTCTTAACCTTGGCAACTTTTAAGTTGTGTGTGCTTCAACTCCCAGGATTCCTCAACCAGTGTGCTTCATGGAGTGGAAGTCCGCAAATCTTAAAGTTTCCAAGGTTGAGAAACATTGTTCTAAGCCCACACAAGGTCAGACATGTGGTGCCACTTACTGAGATCTGGGAAGCTATTTAATTTTAATCCAATTAATACTGTTTCATGTTGAATTACCCTTTGAACTTCAAGCAAGCATCATTCTCTGCATTTTTCTAATATAAAATAGATATTCTTTTAAGAAAGGATTATATTGAAAGCATGACAGGAGAGATGGCATTGAGCACAGCCGGTCAACTGTATGAAAGGGCAATCCGCTAGTCCATGAGCCAGCCGAAAAGTATGCCAGCTGAAAATTTACTGCCCCAGTGACTGAGCTCTTTCTGCTTCAAGTAATGAGACTGGCAAGTGATGGTGTCACTATAGTTTCAAGTTAAGAAAATCTATTGGTGGATTCCCTCAGCTTTGTTTCCTGTCCTGCTGAGCATCACTCGAGCAAGAAAAGCAATCACTGGCCACTTTTCTTAACTTACGGGACAAGTCAGAGTGCTTGGTATGGCAGTTTTAGCAACCTGTCAAATTGCTCAATTAACAAGTTTCAGGTGCTGAGGTCTATCAATTAAGCTACTTTGAAACATAGCTTGGTGCTCTTCTGAAAGTATGACAGACTTGTATCCCAAAATAACCCATTTGAAAGGTCAGAGGGGCACAGGAAAGGTGCAGGATGGAGTGGGAGGACACACTCCTGAGGCATGGAGGAATTTCAAGGAGTTCTGGGGTTGCTCTAGTGGTGAAATCCAGCCGGATCTATCCGGCTCGCACAAACCGGTAGTGCCGGCAGTGGGAGGCTCTGCCCACCCACTGGGACATCATTACATCCCATTTTTTACCCTCTGCAATGTGTGTGGGGGCATGTGCACACTCCTGTGTGTTCCCGTTCCCGAGCTGGTAGCGAAGGTAAGAGGATTTCACCGCTGGGTTGCTCCCTACCACTCCATCCCATATCCCTCCGTCATACCTGTGAGACAATTTACCAGCCATGGAGGGACCAAGGGGTGATGTGGGAGGAAGTCATCTATAATACAAGATAGCCAAGGAGCTTACAAAATAGTTTGGGCATCTCACAGAGGGGAAAGAATGTTATGTCAACTCCTGACTATAGTGCCTCCAGAAAATCAAAGAAAAATAGAAGGAAATGAAATTATGGTTTTATTCAATATCTGAGCAATATATTTATGTCCATAGATCTACAACTAGCAAAAGAATCCATAGCAACAATACTCAACTTAATACACTCAAATCATAATACACTGAATCACAGACCTGATCCACCTCTGCCCCGCTATCTACTTTCAGTCTGATGGAGAAATATATCAACAAATCAGAGGAACACTATAGGATCATCATTCTTAGGACTCATAACAGAGTCCATAATGCAGCATCTAGAAATCATAGCAGTCCCACACATACAACCAAAAGTATGGGTCCAGTATATCGATGACACCTTTGTCATAATAATAAAAAGGTAAAACTAGATAATACACATGAAACCATCAATATCTTCAAAGAAATAATATTCACAAGGGAAGAAGAAAACAACACACTTCCCTTCCTGGATATCCTAATTAGCAGAGGAAATATTGGCAAGTTAGTAGTGTCTCTTGAAAAACATCCCACACTAAGTGCTCCATTACCAAAGTAACAACCCAACCTCCTACATGAGAAACCTATGAAAGAATATTATTCAGATGGCTACAAATGGACTTCAGCAGTCCTACAACACTAGAAAAAGGAAACAGACACCCTATACCAGTGATGGCTAACCTTTTTGCCATCGCGTGCCAAAAGCGGGATGAGCGTGGGGGGGCGATTGTCACACACGCATGTGCCCACATCCATAATTCTATTCACCCCCCCATGCTCCCCCTTCTTTTGGCACGCGATGGCACAGTGGGCCCGGTAGGCCCACTTTTTGCTCTCCCCAGGCTCTAGAGCCTTTCTAGGAGCCTGGGGAGGGCAAAAACAGCCTTCCCCTCCCCCCTAGAGGCCCTTCGGAGGCCGTAAACAGCATGTTTCCTGACTTCTGGTGGGCCCAGAAGGCCTGAAAATCAACTGCCGGAGCTGAGCTCGCGTGCCCACCAATATGGCTCCACGTGCCACCTGTGGTACCCGTGCACTAGGTTCGCCATCATGGCCCTATACTAAAATTCCCCAACCTTTCCAGCTTTGCAGAGTGGTGAGAGGGGAGACAGGATGGGTCTGTGTGAGTGGTGGGCACAAGTGCGCCGCTTCATTTGTACAAGTGGCAGGCACATGCATCTGCTGCTTACACAAATGGACTACTCGGATATGGGCTCATCTGCTGCTTGTGCAAGTGGGGATGAACACATGTGCTTACCCACCCACCATTTCCCCAGCCTGGTTCCGAATTGCTCAAGGCAGGGGTGAAATGCTCCCGGTTCGGACCAGATCACCTGATCCGGTAGCGATGGCAGTGGGTGATTCGGAGAATCGGTAGCAAAAATCCCTGGCCTCCTCCTGGAGGAGGTTGATCCCCTTGTTCCCTTCTCTACTTTTTGGGAAACAAAGTTGTCTGCTAGGTTTGTCAGGAACCTGTTGGATCTTCCACTTGGTGCAGAGTTTGTCTCCCAGTTGATGTCAGGGTAGTTAAAATCCCCATTACTGTTGTGATGTGCTTCCTACATACCTTAGCTGACTAGCAAAAAGTTCATCTATTTCCTCTGTTTGGTTACACCTATGGCAATTTCATTTTCCACCCTTTAATATTGACCCAAATGCTTTCAAGATAATTTTCATCATTGTTGTGCTCTATTTCTGTAGAGATGTAGTTATTTCTTATATATAGTGCAACTCCACCTCCTCTTTTATTTGGTTTAATTTTTTTTTAATAATTTAAATCCCTCTAGCCGTATGTTCCATTTATGGGTTTCATCCCACCAAGTTTCCGTAATGACAACAATACCATATCTTCCCTCATTTACTTGGATTTCTAATTCACCGTGCATTGGTGTATAGACATTTGAGTCCATTTTGATTGACACTGTGTTTACTGTCCACATAACCTATGTTGTGCCTGACTGCCTCTACTTTCTTGCCAGCTGTTTGATTAGTGAACATGGTATGGCACTCACTATTAAATGCTTGGTTTTCCTTGACAGAAAGGTTGATAATCTTACCCCACAAACATCTATGTTACATGCACTGAAAATTGTATTAATTTTAGATTGCTGGGGACAGAAATATTCTGTATCAGTTAATTCTCTGTCCCCGCTGTTAAATTTAAATGTTTATCCAGAAAATCTGTGACTTTAATGCCAAGTAACTCAGTCCCTTTCTTTGATGGATGCAAACCATCTCTTTTGTACAGTTTTTCAGTGGACCAGCTAAAGACATCATGACATTAAACTCTGCTACACGCTGGCCTTTCCCTTTTTTGTTCCTTATATACTGGTAAAACCTCTGAGAAGATAAGCCTACAACCTATACTACTAAGTTCATACTCCAAGCTCTGGAAAACATTCTGCATAGAAAGTACATCTTTTGGGGAAAATCATTTGTGGCAAGATGTATAATAGCATCAACATCACAGTCCTTACTGGCATTCTTGACTATCTTAAAAATATGCCTCTTATCTCTGCTGGCAGTAGCACCAGGCAGACACCTGACCTCTTTCATAACCTCCATATCCTTTCCTAAATTTACATCCCTTACAATTGAATCACCAACCAGAAGGTGGCTTCTCTTTTTCGATACCTTGCTCTTCTTGTGTGACCAATGTGTAATACCTGATTCACACTTTCCCTTTTCCAAAGTAAGTTCTTCATCTCGGACCACGATTCCCTGCTTATTTGAGTTATCATTATCACAACTATCTTGACCTGTCACTTTAGTGTCCCTATTAAGGTCAGCAAAGACACTGTATGTGTTCTGCTGGGACACAGCGGAAGCTTTGTGTTTATGGTTCACAGCTCTCACCCTGCCAGATCCCATGGTTGTCCATACTGCCCTTCTCCTGCTGGATCTTTGTGGTAGAGGGGGCTGAAAGCATGGCAGCTCAATAGAGTGGAATGGCTGAACTGGACACCTAATTTTTGCTTGGAGAGAACAGATTAGAGATTCTAGATGGGTAATCTGTCCATGTAGACTAGTAATTTGTTTATAAAGACGACAGTATCCAAATTTGAAAAGGGTACTACGAAAGACAGCTGCAAAACAAGTATTGCACTAAACTAAGCCGGTCATTCTGAATTAAAATAAAATCACAATCTCAAGCAAGCTTACCCTGAATGTATTATTGCTATTTTTGGTTTGTAGTTATGTGATTCACGCACCGTTAGGCGCGCTGGCTGCTACTTTTGTCCTCTGTACTCCCTCTCAGTCTCCCCTACTTACAGCCAGCAGCTCCTCCAAGCAGCCTCTAGAAAGTTCAAATGCAATGGAAGCAGGCTCACTCTACCTTTGTCCTCTCATGGGCAGATTTAACATGGGTAGATTCAACATAGTTTCAATTGAGAAAGTGTAAGTGCCCTAGACTAAGCTAAATCTGAAATTCCTGGAAGTCTGACAGTGTGCCTACCGTCCCTGTCCTATGTTTCATTTTATTCCTATCCATTTCATGTATTTATAATTACATTTACACTTGTATCTGTCGTAAAATACATGCTTGACAAAGTACATATAAAATAAAATAAAAATATAGAGATAAAGCATATTTGCACATCATTCAAAAGAGACAATAAAAAAGCTAAGAAGGAAACAAAAAGACAAAACTATATCCGGTCCAGCAGGCAGCATCCAGATAAGTAGAGATCAACACTAGACAAACAATCAAGCAGAAATAATCAATGAGGGATCCTTGGTGCTCCCTGAGGTTGATTGTTTTCATTATCCAAACTAGATAACATCATTGGTGGTCTGAGAGAATCTCAAAACTTTGAACTACATGGCTAGGAGGTTGTACCACTGATTTCTTTTCTTTTCTTTTCTTTTCTTTTCTTTTCTTTTCTTTTCTTTTCTTTTCTTTTTTTCTTTTCTTTTCTTTTCTTTTCTTTTTTAATTTGATTTATATGCCGCCCTTCTCCAGAGACTCAGGGCGGCTTACAATGCGCTAAGCAATAGCCTTCATCCTTTTGTATATTTATACAAAGTCAGCTTATTGCCCACACAACTGGGTCCTCAATTTACCTACCTTAGAAAGGATGGAAGGCTGAGTCAACCTTGAGCCTGGCGAGATTCGAACCTGCAGTAATTGCAGGCAGCTGGTCTTAATAACAGGGTGCTTTAGACCACTTTACTACCAAGGCTCTTTCTTTTCTTTTCTTTTCTTTTCTTTTCTTTTCTTTTCTTTTCTTTTCTTTTCTTTCTTTCTTTCTTTCCTTCCTTTCTTCCTTCCTTCCTTCCTTCTTTCTTTCTGCTTCTTTTCATTTTTGATCTTTTAGTTGCCAGAAAGCTAGTACATATTATGAACTGCCTAGCTCTGTCCCAAAATACGTTTAAGGAGAGGACACCAGGCAAAGCGCCTCCTGAAAGTTAGGAAACGGCAGCAGGAAAGGATAGGTATTGCCGAGATATGCAATCCTGAAGAAGTTTTAGAAGAGAAAGTTTGAGATCTTCAGTTTTCCATCTGTAGATTCAGTCATTCAGCTACAGTGTCCATGGCAGAAATTTTGTTAAGAAAAATTTTTGAGGATAAGCCCATTGTCTTTTCTTTAAGATTGATTGTTTTACTTATCATCTTTGGAGATTTTTGGAGTTCAGTGTCTTCACATGCTACCTTGATGGAATTCCATAAAACAAGAATATAGACATTACTGGGGTGAAAATCTTTTTTTTTTTCTGACCAAAATACAAGACTTTCTGGTTTGCAAGCCTGCTTCTCATTTTAATAGATTCCTGCTCTGTTCTTTAACTTCTGGTTCTTTAACCATCAGCAAACTAAATATGTCAATTTATCTTATCCAATTATACAGATTAGGTGATACAGTTCCTTGTTTTATTACCCAAAAGCAAAATTGTGGGACAGTCTCTTAGCTGATTGCTGTGTGATTGTAACATGTTTATTCATAAGTACATTACATGAATTTCAGTGGAACAATGGCAATTGTTGGATTCACCCCTGCCAAACCAATCTTGATAGATAACAGTGATTGACTTTCCTCTCCAGCATAGTGCATTGCTAATGAGGTGAGAAAAAACATTCTAAAGGCATTCAGGCTGAGAGCCATGGAAGGTGGAAAGGTATAGCTTCAAGAGAATTATAGGAGACACACAAAAATGCTTTTAGAAGTATGGGCACAAGTTATTTCTAAATGTTTAAGAAAATATCTTGTGGAACCTTAAAAATTAAGCCCCGATAGTGTATTTATTTTAACTTATATATTACAAGCTAATGTAGTTTGTAAGACATGTTTAAACTTAACATAATAGGCATAAAATAAGTGGTTTTATTAGTATTAGCCTTTTTAAAAATGAGGAAATAGGGGCCATAGGGGTATCCTTTTGTTATACTAGCCAAGATGTGTCCTGGATCTGTCTCAAGATCTGTCCCAAAATCTGTCCTAACTGAAAACAATGAATGCAGTTTATGGCACAGATATGACTAAGGCCGGTCACTCTATCGACACCTACTTTGTCTTAGAACAATGCATTATGTGAGAAGGCTTATCAACCAAGCCATGATGGGAGGCAGGAGTCAATATCTGTGAGCCCATCTAGGGCAGTGGTGGGTTTCAAAAATGTTTACTACTGGTTCTGTGGGTGTGGTTTGGTGGGCGTGGCATGGCATGACATGGCTTGGTGGGCATGGCTTGGTGAACATGGCAGGGGAAGGATACTGTAAAATCTCCATTCCCTCCCCACTCCAGGGGAAGGTTACTGCAAAATCCCCATTTCCTCCTGATTAGCTGGGACTCAGGAGGCAAAGAATAGCCTTGGTGGCGCAGCAGACTAAAGTGCTGTTAAGTAGCACCAGCTGCCTGCAATTGCTGCAAGTTCAAATCTCACCAGGCTCAAGGTTGACTCAGCCTTCCATCCTTCTGAGGTAGGTAAAATGAGGACCCGGATTGTGGGGGCAATAAGCTGACTTTGTATAAAATAGAACACCGCTTAGGGGGGCCCGAAAGCCCTACTAAGCAGGTATATACAAAAGTATGAAGGCTATTGCTTAATGCATTGTAAGCCGCCCTGAGTCTCCGGAGAAGGGCGGCATATAAATTGAACCAATAAATAAATAAATAAATAGATGGGGACAGGGCCAGTCAGAATTTTTACTACCGGTTCTCCGAACTACTCAAAATTTCTGCTACCTGTTCTCCAGAACTGATCAGAACCTGCTGAAACCCACCTCTGATCTAGGGATGATCAGGACATACAGAATATTGGAATTTGGAATGAGTGGAAAAGGGTATGAATTATGAATGAATTGACAAAAAAATGTGTGCCTAGGAAACTGAGAAAGTGTAGGATGGAACAAATCTAAGTGAAGGTCATCTGATTGCATGGCATGGAACTGATGAATGCATATAAGGAAGTGAAGTTGCAGCTTTAATTATGAATAAAAGGTCTAACCTTTATGTACGAATTGGGGGCATCTTGATTGTTGTAGGTGCACTTGAAAGTAGGAATTCAAGGTTGGTGATGTTATGTATGCTATGCTACAGTGAATGGAGATAATGGCAGAAGCACAAAGGAGTTTTGGGGGGTGGGGAAAACTGTGGAATTCAGAATGAATGTAATCCAGAGAAAAGAGTAATTCTGTAATTTGTTTCAAATACATGATTGAAGGTCATAGTGGGATGATTATGTAGGGATAAAAGGGTAACTGCCTGGACACACCACTTAAGTTCATCTTAATGAAGAGAAAGGAAACTGGCAAAGGATCTATTGAAACCAGGGGTGAACACTGTAGGAAAAGAGGATTGCAAAGAAGTAGCTAAGTCAGTATCCCCATCAAACATAAAACAAAGCCTAGAAAGAAAATTAAAGGAAAGATTGGTGGGAGGGGAGAAATTGTTTCCTAAGGGCCACTCCAAACTACAGAGAAATTTATTTTTAATCAAATCTTCCTAGAATTACAGTAATAGTCCAATTATCTATTTATTTCCTTACTTGGAAAGAAGTCCTCCAGAGAATTTCTTCCATCAGTTCAAGGGTACCATACTCACATCATTAAAAAACTGAATTTTTGAGACCACATACAGTATACTGGTATCCTTCGTCACAACACAGAAATAAATCTGAATAAGGTAGTTATAAGCAATCCTTCCCTTTTTTTTTCCTTTTCTTTTTGGTAAATGAAGTTATTTGGAGAAAGTACACAGATTAGAATTTAGGATGTCCAAAAGCTGATGGTAGCACACGATTTCTCAATCCTATTGACTTAGCTGTCAGTTTACAAAGTGACAGATCTGTTTATCCTTTTCTCCAGTGGTTGAGCTTGGAGAAGCGTACGCTAAAGCAAAAACACTCTTGAAGATCAGGAGAGGATTTTTTTTTCCATCATCGGTATTCTTATTATCCTTCCATTCTTCTTTTTTCATTTCATTTGTTGACAATTACTGTGAAGATTGATGTGAGACTTGTCAATCCAAAGCACTTGTTTTGATATCAACATGGGAAATGAAAACATGTTGTAACTTCTTTTTTCTTGAACAATGTCTGCGATGAATGCAGATTTTTTTTCTGCTTTAATTGTTAATCTTAAGAACCCTTCCTTTTGTAAAGAAATGTAGACTTACTGTTCTTAATAGGTCATATTGTCACGATAATCGGATTTCCTTCTTAGAAAATTCATTCATACAGATGAAGAGTAGAGTGGCTTATATTGCACTTGAAATCCATATTCCATCAGAATTTTTAACTGATTTGTGATTGTAACTTAAACACTGTATCAAAAATCAACCAGTGTTATGCCAGCAAAAATTTAGTATACAAGCTATAAATTCATAGTGCTATTTCCCCACAGGATTAGTGTTTCACTATATAACAAGGGAGGGAGAGAGAAGACTGGCTACTAGAATGGAGGCAACCTGATTTTTTTTAACCTCACTAAACTCCCAATAGAAGCAAACAAGGAAGAATAATAGTTCCCCATGTATCAAACTTTAGTGAATCTGGGTTCAGTGTCCTACGGAGAAAAGACATCATGGTTCTGCTTTTATTATCTAGCTGTGCTTCATGCTGTCTGTTTCTCTATTAATCTCCATAAATATACAGTATTTATAACTAACAAATCTTTCCCTATGAGCCAGTGGTTGACATCCTTTCACCAAAGGCAGCTCGTAGCTCTGCATGAGTTGACAACCTAAACTAAATTAAAATCTAAGAAAACAAATCAGAAATGTCACTGGAAAATACAAAATAAGCACTTCATGGATGACTTTTTAATCACAGAATGGGTCCACTTCTCAAGAAATTTCTAATTTAACACTGATGTCCTTTTCTCAATTGCTTTCTCTTTCGCCCTTAATAATGACACATTACGGTATCAAATATACAACTAAGAATATTTTATGCAGTTATTTTAGATAATTCTTAGGTATTTAAGAAAACAGAGAAGATAGATACTTTTCTGGATCTTCAGTCTGGATGTTTAGAATTCATCATGCTAGTAGAATTTGCAACGTATTATTCACATCATAGAAATGCTTCCTAAAGTAATATTTGCATGATGAACTAGCCCATAAACGTAACAGGTTCAGGTTAAGTGATAAAGCATAGAACACACTCTTTATGCAGAAAAATCTCAGGTCCTTGGCCATACATCCTGAGATATACTGAACCATTTGCCCAGGCAGTAGACTGGAAAGGGTTACAGAATGAGGAATAAAACTTTTTAATCGCATGAGTCCCAATAATGTTGGATCCCTGGTTAGCATCTTGGTCTTATGACTATGGACTATTGTTAATGGATCACTCACACTCATATATTGCTCTTGTGGAGTAAAGTCTGTGTACTGTCTAAGGCTATGATGGCAAACCTATGGCACACGTGCCACAGGTGGCACGCGGAGCCATATTGGTGAGCACATGAGCATTGCCCTAGCTCAGCTCCAGCACACATGTGCATGCCAGCCAGCTGATTTTTGGGCCTTCCGGGCACACCGGAAGTTGGGCAAATGGGCCATTTCCAGCCTCTGGAGGGCCTCCAGGGGGTGGGGAAGGTCGTTTTCACCCTCCCCAGGCTCCTAGAAAGGCTCTGGAGCCTGGGGAGAGCGAAAAACGGGCCTTTCGGTCCCACTGGAAGTCAGCAAATGGGCCGTTTCTGGCCTTCAGAGGGCCTCCAGATGATGGGGAAGGGTGTTTTCGCCCTCCCCAGGCTCCAATAAAGCCTCTGGAGCCTGGGGAGGGCAAAAAAACAGGCCTGCCAAGCCCACCGTGCCATCGCATGCCAAAAGCATGGGGAGCATGGGGCAGTCATACGCACATGTGCAGGGGGGTGGGGTGCATTGAATTATGAGTGTGGGCACAAACGCCAGCGGTGGGTTGCCCCCAGTTCGCATCGGTTCTATAGAACCGGTAGTAAAACCAGTGGGAGGCTCCACCCACCAACCCCAACGTCATCAAAATGCTTCTGCGCATGCCGTTGCAAACCGGTAGTAAAGGTAAGTAGAACCCACCCCTGACGCATGTGTGCAACCCCCTGCGCTCCCCCCACTTTTGGCTCACGATGGCAAAAAGGTTAGCCATCACTGGTCTAAGGTAAGTCCACATAAAAGGCTTTATATATGTAAACGGCTCTTTTAGAACTTTCCAGTCTTGAACTTGAAGGCAGAGTGAAAGGGTTCAAAGAAATGTGAAATACTTTCTCAAGTTTCAGAATAAAAAACATTGCCTCACAAGATTTGGGTGATGTCTTTGGGAATTTGTAGCAGCTTCTGAGCTTTCCAGGTAAAATAAATGGGCTGAAAATAACAGAATGAATTTGAAGTTCTTCACTACACAAAAATACATAAGCGTAGGATGGAGATAGCTGCTTTGTAATGATAAGTGTGAAAAGAATCTAGGAATTATAGTTTATCGCAAGGGAAATATGAGCTATGTGTCACAGTTGCTAAAATTCAAATGCACATTTAGGCTACTTCTACATTATAGGAAGTAATACTTCCAGTGTATTTTGCACTAGCTAGACACTTGTCAAGAACTGTGTCCACTTCTGGGCATCAAATTTTTCAAAATATTCCAAAGCACTGAAAACATGTACATGAAAATCAGTGTTTGTTGTATTTGAAATTATGCCTTACAAGGACAGACTAAAGGAACTGGGTACGTTTAGCCTTGAGAAAACAATACCGAAGGGCAACCGTAGCTCTTGGGAGATCAAAGAAAGTCAAGATGAAGGTCATAACAGTATGATTGAAGCCTTGTCCCTTGGCATGTGAGTGTATCACTGCTGTGGTAGGGTGCAGTTACAGTTTTCAAAAATTAGAAGGGGTCTCACACAGAGGTCAAGGCCTCTTCTCTATCATCCCAGAACACAGGCCATAGATAATAGTTTGAAATTACAAAATGGACTGGAGTGAGTTGGACTGAAAAATTTCCAAAAGTAGTAGAACCAGTTTACATGCAATGCTCTTCTTCAGCAGACGTTTCATTGGACAAAAAGCGGGACAACCATGCTAGGAATGTTTTAATTTGGATTTCTGAATTGAGGATGAGGTAGAGCCTGATGGGTTTTACATCCCTTTCCGAGTTTGATTCAATTACTGTTTTCGGTGGAAGCTACTAGTAGAAAATGTAATTAGAGGTAAGGTACCCAGCAGGCCCTGACTCTGCTTTAGTTGGCAAAATGATTTGGGTAAGCTATTCCAGGCAATATGAAGAGCCCCTCCAGATGAATGCTTAATAGACCTTGGGAATATAAAGGAGGCAGCAAGACAATAAGAGTGGGGGGAGGGAACAGAAGAGATTACACCCAGCTATACATCTCCACCCCAGGCCACCCCAATGATGCCCTTGAAGTGATGTCCCAGTGCCTGGAGGCTGTGCGGATCTGGATGGGGAGGAACAAGCTCAAGCTCAACCCTTCCAAGACTGAGTGGCTGTGGTTCCCGGCATCCCGATATAGTCAGTTAACTCCATCACTGACTATTGGGGGCGAGTCTTTGGCCCCCACAGAGAGGGCACGCAATCTGGGTGTCCTCCTGGATATGCAGCTGTCTTTAGAGGAACATCTGACGGCGGTAGCCAGGGGGACCTTTTGTCAGGTTCACCTGATCCGCCAGTTGCGGCCCTTTCTTGATCGGGATTCCCTGTGCACAGTCACTCATGCCCTTGTCACCTTGCGCCTGGACTACCGCAATGCTCTCTACATGGGGCTCCCCTTGAGGAGCACCCGGAGGCTCCAACTGGTCCAGAATGCAGCAGCGCGGGTAATTACGGGAGCTGCCTGGTGCTCCCACATAACACCGCTCCTGCGTGAGCTGCACTGGCTCCCAGTGGTCTTCCGGGTGCGCTTCAAGGTGTTGGTTACCACCTTTAAAGCGCTCCATGGCATAGGACCTAGTTATCTTCGAGACCGCCTGCTGCTACTGATGACCTCCCACTGACCTGTGCGCTCCCACAGAGAGGGCCTCCTCGGGGTGCCATCAGCCAAACAATGTAGGCTGGTGACCCCCAGGGAGAGGGCCTTCTCTGTGGGGGCACCTACCTCTGGAATCAGCTGCCTCCAGAGATAAGGAGAATTCAAGACCTCGGTGCCTTCCGCCGTGCCCTTAAAACTTTCTTTTTCCAGCAAGCCGGGCTGGCTTAACATAACATTTTTAAAAAACATTTTTAGTTTAGTTTATTTAGTTTAGTTTAGTTTATTTGATTTGTATACCACCCTACTCCCGAAGGACTCAGGGCGGTGAACAGCCAAGCAATAAAATACATAAATACACAAAATTTAAAAACCAGATAAAATCAAATTACATCATTTTGGCCCGGACAGATTAAAACACCCCAATAATTTAAAAACAGATTAAAATTTACATACTAAAAGAGGGAGGAGATTAGGCCAAGCCCGCTTGATGGAATAAAAAGGTCTTCACAGCGCGGCGGAAGGTGCGCAGATCCGGAATCCTCCATATCTCTGGGGGGAGCTCATTCCAGACAGTAGGTGCCCCCACAGAGAAGGCTCTCCCCCTAGGGGCTGCCAGCCGACACTGTTTGGCTGATGGCACCCGGAGGAGTCCCTCTCTATGAGAGCGTACTGGCCGGTGGGAGGCTATTGGTGGTAGTAGGCGGTCCCGTAAATAACCAGGTCCTAAGCCATGGAGCGCTTTAAAGGTGGTAACCAAAACCTTGAAGCGCACCCGGAAGACCACCGGGAGCCAGTGCAGCTCACGCAGGAGAGGTGTCACATGGGAGCGCCATGACGCTCCCATTACCACCTGCGCGGCCGCACTCTGCGCCAGTTGGAGCCTCCGGGTGCTCCTCAAGGGGAGCCCCATGTAGAGAGCATTACAATAGTCCAGGTGGGAGGTGACGAGGGCATGAGTGACCGTGCGTAACAAGTCCCAATCCAGAAAGGGACGCAACTGGCGAATCAGGCAAACCTGATAAAAAATCCTCCCGGCCACGGCCGTCAGGTGCTCTTCTAAAGACAGCCGTGAATCCAGGAGGATGCCCAAGTTGCGAGCCCTCTCCGTGGGGGCCAATGATTCGCCCCCAATAGCCAGTGATGGCGTCAACTGACTATATCGGGACGTCGGAAACCACAGCCACTCGGTCTTGGATGGATTAAGCCTGAGCCTGTTCCTCCCCATCCAGATCCGTATGGCCTCCAGGCACCGGGACATCACTTCAAGGGCATCGTTGGGGTGATCCCAACGATTTTTAACTGGTTTGTCATTTTAAATTGAGGCCAAATTAATATATATCCTTTTAATTGTTTTTAATGTTTGTATTGTATGTTTTTAGCTGGCTGTACACCGCCCTGAGTCCCTCAGGAGAAGGTGCGGTATATAAATTCGAAATAAAATAAAATAAATAAAAATAAAATAAATAGAGTTTTGGGTCCAGGTGAGGGAGGAAGATTTGGAAAGAAACTTGAGATAACTCTGCCTTAATTACTTTTCTAGGTTTTCAAAGTTCTGTTTATTTACTAGCAACAAAAAATATATTTCCTGAATTCCTGAACTAGTCCTAGTTTCCTGAGTTTGATAGCTCCTGGCATTTTATAGCAACACTGTGCTAGATGGACCAATGATCTGCTTCAAATATGGTTGGTTTTGGTGTTTCTAACCAACCATGTAATAATCTTCTTCTGTCTGCTATGTTCTAATGGCAACACAGCCCATTTCTGGTAGTGACTGAAGCTGACATGAAAAGTCAACCTATACAATAGTGGTCTGAATTTTATAAATTCTGAATTCTATAACCAAGAATCTTTAGTGACTCATATGTACATTCGAGAATAGAAGCTCATTATTGGAACAGAACATGGAACAATGTTTGACCATACATTCTCAAAGCAATGTTATTACTCATTCTTTTCCATATGCTTTGGCAGAAAATATATAAAATATACAAATACATATATACAGTATGCATTCTTAAGCCTTATTATATTTGGTTCTAGTTACATGTGTCAAATGTTGTAGGCCAGTGATGACACAGAGTGTTGAAGAATTGAAAGATGAGAAACAAAGAGTGGAAAGATGAGAAATGAGAAGTAGTTGGGTTTGGGGTCAACACATAATAGAGATGATATGGAAAAGAAGAAGAACCCATTTATTGACTGATTTATCTATTTTATTGCTCCTTGTACTGTTTCCTAAATTAACAAAGAAGCAGTTTCAAAAAAATTGCATCATTTCTCTGTTTATATAGAGCAGGAAAACACCCTCTGAACTCAGATTTACCAAAAAAACAACTACAATATGAATGTGTGTGTGTGTGTTATATATTTTGGGAAATAAATATATAAACATACTTGAAGCATATTGAAAAGTTTAAAATGTCAAAGTTGTCACCAGAAAATAGATAGTGTTGTAGGCAAATTTGGATTTTCACTGAGTTTTTTGTATAGCAGTGGTAATTACTTTTTGTAAAGTAAATTGTTAATTGTAAAATAACTATACAATTGAACATACTAAATCTCAAATAATGGTTAAAATGGAATATGTGATGGGGTGCACATAGTGTGCGTGGGTTTGCTTATTAACAAGCTTCTTAACTTGGAATAATGCACATACAGAGCATTGCTTTATTCTAATCCCATTCCGTCTTGCCATTTTCATGCTTGAAGAATAATGATCTATGCATAAATATCACAGCCCACAAAAATGTCTCTATAATATTTATTGGGCAGATGTGTAGGAAGAGATACACTTAATTAGTTAATTAAGGCTTTCTTTATACTCCCTTTCTATATCTTTAGACAGATTGCAATATTAAAAAAAATCCACCTTCACAACAATAAGTATATAGTGCCATAGGTTGTAACAAATATACATGTAGATATCACTCTAAGGTTTAATTTGTTAGTCTGCCATATAAATATTCCTGAACATGCTATGACCAAGTAATGTGAACTTAGTGTTTCTTGGAAAACAAATGGAGCACATTTTTATATGCTTGTTGTTGTTTTAAGTTTTTCCATGCCTCTTCTAGAGATTTTCAACCTCCTAAAAATAAATCATTGAAGACATCCTACTTCCAGGAACAATCCACCTGTGCTTTCCATCGTTAAATTTGATGGCCCAACTGAAACGAAGAAGGAATCATCAAGAAGGAAATGCCATCTAATGAATGTTAGAAGCATATTTATCTATCTATCTATCTATCTATCTATCTATCTATCTATCTATCTATCCATCCATCCATCCATCCATCCATCCATCCATCTCAATCATGAGCTCCTCTTTGTCAGGCGCCATCAATTCCCTATTAAATGGGAGCTCCATTTCCCTCCCGTTTGGTTAGAGGTGGATCCAGCTTTCATGATTGCCTGGTGATTTGGCAGCCAGTTGATTTCCATTTTTGTAAATTACCATCCAGACAATGATGACAAGAATTAACCCCCTGCCCACTCATTTGTAATCCAGGGTCATTTATCTAGTTCTCCTAACTAATTTTGGGAGGAGATATGAAATAACAGCCCTATAGGAGGCCTCCTGAATTATTTACCATATGTAAACAAAGGGCTGCATTGTGTTGGGAGAAACATACAAAAATAAAAGTTTGAGATTTCCCCCCCATTTTTTAGAGGAGTCTTTGTAAGGCAAAACAGCATTTTATAGATTAGGATATTAATCCATTATTAAAATTAATAGTAGCCATTCATACTTAGCAATAATAAATAACAGCTGTACATTACGAAAATACACTCAACAATGTGGTGTTCACCTTATGGTAATAAAATCTTAACATTATTACAAATGCAGCTTTTAAAACCGTATCTATTTCTACATACATACTGTGGGAAGATTAAGATTTTGACTTAACTTCTCCCCCATTTTCAAAAAAAATAGAAATATTTTTCTATGTGCAATTTAATTACCCATTATAGAATATAGAATATTTTTGTATGAGGTTTGTTATATAATCTGCTTTTAAGATCCCCATTATATTATATACTGTATTGTAGAAATATTTTAACATCCTTAGTCAACCATTAAAGTGCACTGCACAAAGTCATAGAGGAATGAGTATAAATGTTAATTATTCATAAATGTTACTCTGGACTATTCATTTATCAAAACTGACTGGATCTAAAAAATATAAAGTACCATTCTACCAATGCAGCATCTTTGAGAAGATATACTTTATTTCCAATCAGTTTGAGTTGAGAGCCACACTAATTCTAGCATCTATTACATGTCTGATTCCACCTTTTATCCTCCCCCAATCTCCATAATTTAACATTCCTGCTTGTCTTTGACTATCAAATATTTGTCAAATATTTCATTGGCACTCGAAATTAAATTGTATGTTACTTATATTTTACATCTGCTTTCCATCTTTATGCAAATTACTGTCTTACTATGAAGTCACTGATATGTCTAAGATCAAAAATGTTTTTAATAGAATTAAAAAGGATATGCAGAGTTTTAAGCGTAGAAGTATTGACTTTGAATTGAAATCCTTATGGACAGATAAGGAAATGAAGAAGCAAAATAGATAAATCAGATAGCAATGTTTGAATGCTTAATTATTTAAATGGTTCAAAGTTTAAGTGAGCTTTAAATAAAAACAAGAAGTGCTTATGGTATAATAAAGATAGAAAATAAAACATAAAACATAATTAAAATAGAAGTGGGAAGTTAAGGTGACTAAAAGTGATATCTTCATAAAAGCATAATTTGATGTAACATGTTTTAGTTTTAATTTGATAACAAAGTGGTGGATGATAATTATGATCAATTGTTAATGATTATAGATGATATAATAAGGTATACAGATGGAAGTAATAACTGAGATTGAATTTAACACATGTTGGAAATTATTAATATTAAGAAATAGATGGGGATACATCCTGGAAGAGTATAGCTGGAAACAGTGGATTAATAGACAACACATTGAAAAAGAAATTTTTTAAATAATTTAGCAGAATAGTAGTTGGAGTTATGGAGGAGAATATGCTGAAAAGTCAGCCAAAATAATGTAATGCTGGAAATCAGCCAAATAATAGGTGGAGTTATGGAGGAGAATGCTGGTAATCAGCCAAAATAAAGCATGCTGGAAATCAGCCAAAACAATGGAAAATGCTGGAAATCAGCCAAATAATAGGTGGAGTTATGAAGGAGAACATGCTGAAAACTCAGCTAAAATAAGTAATGCTGGAAATCAGCCAAATAATAGGTGGAGTTATGGAGGAGAATGCTGGAAATCAGCCAAAATAAAGCATGCTGGAAATCAGCCAAAATAAGAGAAAATGCTGGAAATCATCCAAATAATAGTTGAAGTTATGGAGGAGAATATGCTGAAAACTCAGCCAAAATATATTATGCTGGAAATCAGCCAAACAATAGGTGGAGTGATGGAGAAGAATGCTGAAATTAGCTAAAATAAACCATGCTGGAAATTAGCAAAATAATAATTGGAGGTATAGAGGAGAATACACTGAAGAATAATTATTAATAAGGGATGAAAAAGAAAATGTTGGGCGATAATTAAAATGAAATGAAAAATTTTGAGATGTCTGTGTAAAAGTTTAAGATTAAAAGATTGGATGAATTGGGTCTAGAAAATGAGAAAAATAGAAAGAAATTTTGATTAATAAATTGAAATAAAAATTGTGTTGTATACATTTGGAAATTAAGATTCGTGGTGATAAAATTGTAAGGTAAATATATAGATTAATAGATTAGACTGCCTTTGTGTTTAATGTTGATGTTAAAAGGAGCAATGGAGAAAAATTTAGACAGAGGGGTATTGAATTTTGATTTATAATTGAATTTATAATTGAATATAAAAATGAGCTTTGCTTTAGTAGGAAATTAAGATGTATGATGAGATAATAGAAAGACTTAAATTAAGATGTTGGATTTATGTTAAAAATATCTGTCTTCATTTGTTAAACTAGTATACCTATTTGTGACTGGACCAAGACTTCGTTCTTGGGGGGGGGGGTATGTTTATGTTTGAAAAAATAAAAAAAATTTACAAAAAAAATGTTTTTGTAGTAATTTTCATCTTAACTATGTGTATAATCACAGACCTGGGTTGATTCCTAAAAGTGAGATGGCCATTAAACATGGAATTCACAGGAGCTATACGTAGCTAACATTGCATAAATCAAACCCATCCAGTTTCATAAGAATCCTGTTTATTTATTGAAATGCTGCATATGAAACTTGGACTATCTTCATATGTATAATATCTGAAATAGCATTGAGTTGGGAGAGTATTGATGTCTCTTTAGCTGCTTGCTGACTTTTCTCATCTTCCTTCCTTCCTTCCTTCCTTCCTTCCTTCCTTCCTTCCTTCCTTCCTTCCTTCCTTCCTCCCTCTCTCCCTCCCTCCCTCCCTTCTTCTATCCATCACCACGAAGAGTTCCTTCATAGCCTTTCTCTTGGCCAGAAAAATCTCTGGCTGCTGTTGGACATCTGGCAGATAGACAATCAAGCACCTGTGTGCCAGATATGTACAGCTGTATGGGTGACACATGATCCATCTGCAATCCATATCAAATGCTGCTGCCAGTTGCTTTATTCTGTGTGGATTGGAAGGGTGTGTGTGCATGTGTGTGGAAAGCCATAACAGAATTGTAAAAATCACATTTCCCTTCTAATTGATTTCTTCCTCTCTTTTCATCTCATCGTGTTTCTTTGTTCACATTTTGTTGATAATGTGGCAATTGTGGTACTGATAGAT
The DNA here is from genome assembly GCF_029215685.1 of Pituophis catenifer annectens. Taxonomy (NCBI): domain Eukaryota; kingdom Metazoa; phylum Chordata; class Lepidosauria; order Squamata; family Colubridae; genus Pituophis; species Pituophis catenifer. The sequence continues at coordinate 66,045,420 of NW_027256881.1, read as the reverse complement.
GTGCTAGTTCTATAAAAGCCTGTTCTACATTATGCCAAGCAGTGTATGTCTGCTCGGAATTAGTAATGAATATCTTACAAAATTATTGCTCTATAGCTGGGCAGCTGAGTTAGCCATACTCAGTTGGAAGTTTTGATTCAAGCTAGGGAAAATATCGTAGCTACTTTGGGTAGCTACTGCAGGCAAATCTGCCCTCTTGACACAGGTTATTGTATCCAGCTCTTCTTTCCTGCATACAATTATCCAATTGCAGGAAAGATGATGAAATCAGGCTGACTAGTTTATTATTACAATGTTAGCAACGTTAGCATCTAAGTCGGTAAGTGAATTGTAAGCTAAAAAAAATGTTATAAAGATAACAAACAGTGCTTGTCAAGTAGTACTTCTTAGTTCATACTTTTGCTAGATTTCATTTAGGAATATATTTACAATATTGCCTACTGTTACTTTTCGCCCCTGAAATTTCATAGATTAATAATCAACTTCCTTTTCCACTCCTAACCAGCATATCCCACTGTTCTTATTTTTACTCTTCCATCGCTCCTTAATTCCTCTATCTGGTCTTCTAAAACTGTGTATTATTTATTTATACATAGCATTGAGTTGGGAGAGTATTGATGTCTCTTTAGCTGCTTGCTGACTTTCCTTCCTTCCTTCCTTCCTTCCTCCCTCCCTCCCTCCCTCCCTCTCTCCCTCCTGACTTTCCTGAAATCTAGAAAGTCTGGAGCATCATCTTGGCATCAGTTAACTTTGTACCTGAAGCTTTGTTGGATATTGTCATGCAGAGTATAATTTACACCTACAATTGAGAAATCAATATTAGGAGATTTTTAATTCCAAAGATTTGTAGTTTCTAATATAAAAGTGAAAATTAATCTCACCATGATTGTACCAAAAACATTGCAACAGTACTGGTAACATGAAGGAAGTCAGTCACCTGAGGAATAAGCATAAAAGGAGGCAACCTATTGCTCTGTTCTTGTATCAAAAACCTGCATTTTATTTTATTATTTTTTACTTTTATTTATTTTATTTATATTTATGTGAACATTTAAATCCTGTTCTTTTGTTGCCTATGCAGAGAAGCATAAACCCATTAACATGAAAGGCATTCCAAGCATGGGGTGGAGAAGTGAATAATATTTAAAACAATAGATACAGCCAGTAAAAAAAAAAAGCTATCTTTCAGTTCAGTCCTCTTGCTTGCTTGCTACCGTAGCTTCTTCTGAATCAAATGATCCCCAAAGTTGCTTAACAAACCAGGCACTAACAGAAATCCAAACTTCACGCCAGTGTTTATTCTCCTGACTCTGCCCTGGATTTTCTGCTGTGCCTTTTCCTGCAGTTTGACCTTCCTAAAGCAACTTGCAATTGAATGTTCTTTCTGGCACAAGAAAACTACTTCCTGCTCCTCCCTTGCTGGCTGACTGATGAGGAGGCCTGGTTGGTTTTCCTGTTGCCATTACGATCTTCCTGTGAGTCAAGGCATGTAATGTAGCAGTGATCTTGGGCACTTCAGCAGAGATGAGTGTAATGCTTCTCTTCAAACCTCAGTTCCAGGCTATTAGTTCTAAAACCATTTATATTACAGTTGGGCAACTTATAACACAAGGGTCCCATTATTTCATTAGTCTCTTGATCCCTTTTCAGATCCCTTATGCAATCATCTAAAAGTGTACTTACTGATGCACACTGCTGCTTTGCACCACGGTGCTTTCCCCAATATCTAGGCTGCACAACTCTCAATGATTGCTAGATGAGTGCAAAGAGACACAGGAAAACATCCAAGACTTTGGTTCCATCTAGTGGTGATCTGGATTTTTGTAGCCCATATCTGGTAGTTCCACCCATGGGGCCAACCCAGTAGCTTGGGAAAAAGAAGGGGTGAAATGGACAAATGTTTTGCTTGTTTTGCCCTCTCTTTCATAAGAAGACAAGGCCGTCTGCAAAGTCTTTGGGTTGCTTTCACCTTCTCCTTCCTTTTCCTACTTCTCCTTCTCCTTCCCCTCGCCCCCAATGAGATTATTACACTTTATATTTGTTTTGCCAGCATTTGTTTCTCTTCCTCCAAAGGTTTTATTACTTCTTTATTATCTTCTCAACCTATTGGAACTGTAAGACCCAGATTTCTGACAGGATGGCACATTTCAGCTCATCTCATCTGAAAAACACTAATTTAAGAAAAGTTATCATAAAACTTCCTAGATTCTCCTTTTTAATTTTCTGGGCACATGTTTGTATTGTGTATTTTGTAAAAAGTAGGAGAGAATTTATTGTGGGTGCTAACTGATTAGTTTTTCCCTTCTGTCTTATAGGTATAAAAGAAATACAGGATTATAAATTCTTGTGGGATTCGAATTTTAAACAACCTTTAAGCTTTTTGAAAATATCTATTTAAAATATTTCTCTCTTTTTTTTAAAGAAAACCCCTCTTTGAGAATGCAATATGGCTGCGTTGAATTTTCTTGACAGTCCCATTCTTAGAGTTTGATATTCAATTCAGTATTTCAAGTGTTTCTTTATTCTGTCTCTCATATGTCCTAAAGTTATGCATATTCTGGAGCAGAGGTGTTCAAATGTTCAAAGCAACGAGATGAGTTGGCAATATGTCTCCTTCTGTTAAATTAATAATTACAATTTGGTGACTCCATTTGGAAGATCTCTGGGTATGGCACCCAATTATTTATAAGGCTACATGCAGCATTGGAGTTGCAGGGTGTGCTTGCCTGAACTTGTCAGTAATTTGTCATTGTTCTATTGTGGATTTTTCTGGATTACTTTTTGCATCTTCAGATCATTGCCTGAGTTGGGCAAGTGCAATACAAAATTCAAAGTAAAAGTAAAGCTTTCCTTGAATTAAACTCAGTTTCTGTTGATTTCATAGACTTCGTAGTAATTTTCATAGCAAACAGTCTGGAAATGGTTTGCAATTGCTTTCCTCTGAGATTGTTTTCCTGTCTAGTTTATAGGGCTGGGCTCCCATTCAAGTACTAACCTGTTCCAACACTATTTAATTTTTCAAAATCCGTTGCTACAACATAGCTATCAATTGCTACATTTTAATTTAGAATCTCTACCCATTGCTACTCTAAGAATGCAATTATTTCATCTGGAAAGTATTGAGGTCTTCTGTGACATATGAGCAATGCAATACTGGTTACAAATCTATCCCCTTTTCATGATATGCCCATTCTAGTTCACTTTTGCTTACTGCACTGGGTTGGGCTTCTGAGCAACTTCCAGAGTCACATATCTATATTCCTGGCCAATAATGGTAAATGTCTCTCCATCCTGCTTTCTTGAAGTACCTAGGAGTGCTCGTGGCAGCTGCCACACAAGTATGTGAGCAAAGGTCTTGTTCAATCTCTAATATTTTCACTGATGCCTGTTGTGAGGATAGAACAGCTCTCAAATTGGTTCTTCTGCAGATCAGATACAGAATTCTGAATCAAACAATCAGTTGGCCAGGAGTATACAGTAAATACTCTCAGCCTCTGACAATTTGGCCTAAATATTCAGTGGTTCTGGTAGTGTCTTTGCACATTTTTTAGCAGGTGGTGAAAAACTGATGCACAACTGCAGGTTTCTATATTGTCAGCAGATTTGCATGTTTAAAAGGTGATCTCAGCATTCCCTCAGGAAGAGATGTTACACGCAAGTTCCTTTTCAGATACATATACTTTTGCCATAGGGGACATTCTAGCTTCCCCATCACGTTCTATAATGTGTAGGGTATCATTCTACAAATATAGGTTTTCACTCAGGAAAGGAATGTCATTGTTGCGAAGATAAAATAAATACCGATGCAAATTACATTTTGGATGATTACATATAAAAACAACTTGTTTGAACTAAGTTATCCTTCAGAAGTATCGGAACTGAATTCCCCATAATGCTCAGCCAACAGGGCCTTGGGGAATGATAAAACGTGGAGCCCAATATATCTGGAGGACAGAAGGCGAGATAATTTTTTGAGGATACATAGGTTCACATTTAAATTTAGGGAGAGATCAAGAATTGTGAACTCCTTTGCTTAGATAACAGGCCAAATCATTATTATTTAATATTGGAAGGAAAAATCTATACCTGACTTGCTGTAGTGGGTTATTGTATGCATTGTGTGTCAACATTGTATTTATGAGATAATTTTTATCCCTCCTTTATTATCATTATTGATCACTTCCCCTCCCAGATAAATAATATACTCCACTATGTCATCACTAAGAAAACTCATAGATATATTTCTTTTTTTTTTTTGCTGTTGTTTAATAAAAAGAAAAACATTATAGAACACTGAATTGGAAGAACAGGTTAATCATGTAATTATTTTCTTTGATTTATGTTGTCAAGATCTAACGTATAACTGCATTCCTATACATTCCTAAATTTGTAAAATGTACTGATCAAATTCAGAGGCAATTTTATCTCCCTTTTATTCTTATTGTATGCCATTAAAAAAAAAAAAGCAACCACATTCATTTACATTTTTTTTGCATTTGCCAAACTCTACAGATTTATCTTAAGCTCCTTGATTGTGGCCCTCTGCATGATGAAGTAACACTTTGACAGTTGATATGATCGGCTGTCAGATCAGAACTGAACACACTGTGCTGCCTTTTGGGCCAATGAGAACGGAATGAAATGCTTCTGTCTGCCTACGTTCAAATGCCAACATGGCTTAGATTTGGAAGCTCACCAGAAAAAACATGGAACAAAAGTTCTCTATGACAGTAGTACTCCATGCTCCAAAGTATGTTTTGATGTTTATTGGCAAACAGAGCCAAACCCAACAATAACCACACTGTTTTCAGTCTTCTGAAGCGACTTCATTTCTTCACATTTGTTCCAGCCAGAATTGAGCTGGACAAATTAAACAGAGAGTTGGGTTTGCTTCATTGAACTTGTTTTGTTTTGTTTTGTTTTTTTAAAAAAAACCAAAGAAACAAAAAGCTTTAGCAGTCACTCTGGTTCAAAAACAGTTGACTACAGCCACCTATTGCTTCTGGAGACAACATTGCATTTATTATCTCTGAAGTTGTTGCACCATCTGGTGGTGAAATAACAGTACATTTCTTTTCTTTTCTTTTTTTTCCTCATTAGGATGTTCACAAACCACTCTTGTGACTGTGTCCAGCCTAGGTAGAAGGTAGCTTAGAACTACTGACAGAAGCCTGAGAAAAGTGCATTAGATAAGTAAGCATTTCTCATAGCCAATAATTTAATGTTCAACAGCAAAAATTGTTGTTGCTGTTGTTTTAAAGAGTAAATATTTGAGGGATCCTTGATGCTCTCTGAGCTTGCTTGTTTTCTTGTAGACATTTCATTACCCAAACTAGGTAGCATCATCAGTGCTAGCACTGTCCTAGTTTGGATAATAAAACATCTGCAAAAAGCAAGCTCAGAGAGCACCAAACAAGCAAGCTCAGCGAGTACATCAATCTTGAGCTAAAATATTCTCCTTTATTATGTTAAATATTTCTTTCTTTCTCAGTTATTCTTTGCCTATCAAAATTAGAAATAAATGTTTGCTTTTCAACATGTCTTTACATAGGATTACTTGCCATTTATAAAGTTTCATTCTTAAGCCAGAATTCATGTTCCATACAAACCAGGGGTGGTATTGACTTACCTTCACTACCGGTTTGCAAATGTGAGTGTGCGCGCACTTGCGTGCGCTTCGCTCATATGCACTTTGCTCGTGCACACTTCACTCGTGCGCGCTTCGCTCATGCGTGCTTCGCTCGTGCCTGACATCTCTGCATATGCGCAGGCCTTCTGCACATGCGCAGAGCATCAAAAACAGGACGTGATGAGGTCCGGGTGGGTGGGCTGAGCCTCCTGCAGCCGCCGCTACCAGTTTACCCGAACTGGATAGAACCGGCTGAATGCTACCACTGATACAAACTCATATGTTGAGCTGTTCTTGCATATTCAAGTATATGCAATATATGTAGCACCTGGGTTGCATGAAATCATTGGCTTTATTAACTCTGAACCACCATTTTACTCTTTCAGTCACTATTATGCTGCTGCATCTGGTTACTGGACTGTGACGTTCATTATGATTCTCATCAGAATAAACCCTATAAGCCATAAGTCAGTGTATCGTTGGTGCTGGTTCTTGTTGCTTTCAAGAGATTTTCTCAGAGGGGTAAAATAGTTAGAAGAAATATGGTAGCACCTTTTTGACTAATGTATTTCATTAAAAAGGATAAGCTCTCCTCTCAGAAGAGTGATTGTCCCTATAAAACTGTGCGATGTGCCGTATTCCGCCCAAAATTCAACAACAACAGAATTTCAGTTGGATAATGGGGAATCTTCATCCATGGGTGATAGATTAGCCAATTTTTTTTTTAAAAGTTTGCTTGTGCACTCCATTTTAACATGTGCATTTAATGAAAAATTGATGAATCTGCCAGATTCTTACTTTTTCCAAACTGCCTTTCATTCAAAAGTTACATTTCTCCAAACATTCTTTTACAGATACTTTCTCCAAAGGCAGTTTTGCAACCTCATAGAAAGCTAGTTTTACTAATACACACCAGTTTTCCCTGATATATGTTTGCATAGACTTTTCTCTCTCTCTCTCTTAGAGAATGCATCACATTTTCACATCACAGAGAAATGTGAAACTTCATTAATTTGAAGTACTCAAAAATGAAAAATAGCAAATTCCTATAATACGTTAGTTTACAACTTTTCAATTTAGCCAGAGCTGGGGTGTCCTTGGCAGCACTTCATGTATCTGGTACTTGTATGGACATGCACCAAGAACAGCTGTTATAGGCACACTATCATGCAGAAACTGTTCCCAGGGATAACATGTAAAATAGCACTCTTCATCCTTCTAAAGTAGCAAAGGATCTTGTCAGCAGATTACTAAGTGGGAAATATCCACCTACTGCTTCTCCAAAAGAGAAGTAGAGAAGCCAAATAATAGTCTTGCCTCCTTTTGCCTATTAATTGGTCATTCCAGATTCTCCATGTGTGGCATTAATGATGATCATGGTGAAGGATTAGCACACGGGTCTGCAACCTTAAACACTCAAAGAGCCATTTGGACCCGTTTCCCACAGAAAACACCGGAAGCCACAAAATCCTTCTTGTTCCTGACTATTTCTTGAGCAGCCACAAAACTAGCATATATAGTTGAATTAAACGTTCTGTTTTCTCCTGAAACTTTTCTTTTCTTGGATTTATCCATGGTTAGCCTACCGGGGGTTGAAAAGCTCAATAAATCGCATGCTGGCAGGTGTCACACATTGGCGGTTGGGATGTATATTTTGAGTGACAGGGAGCCACAGCAGAGGGGTGAAAGAGCCACATGCGGCTCCAGAGCTGCAGGTTGCTGACCCCTGGATTACCACATAAAAAGCCACATTACAGTTGCAGCTACCAGTATTTTCTTTATTGCTGTTCTACTTCATCAATAATATCCATCACTGACAGTTAACACCGATGTATCAAATGTTGGCAAAGTGCTTGCTATTTTTCTTACTTTGCTAAAAGCCAGAAACCAGAGATTCAAAGCAGTGTCTTCAGAATAACATGGAGTTCTAGAGACCTTCAGAGCATGCCATCAAATTATAATGGTTCATTAATATAAGAGAAACATTATTAAATAATATTATAAATGGACGGCAATCACATCATTACCTTTAATTTTAATAACATTTAAATGTAAATGAAATGAATTTAATTTTGTTATGATCCATTGAGTACTTTCATTACATGATTGCCTAATTGCATTGTCTTAGTATACAACACATACAACACCTTAGTATACAACACCTATAGAACAAAGCTGAGAGCACAATTTACATTACTTTATTTATAAGCAATGAAGCAGGCAATAAAACATACAACTGCTTCTGTCTATGAATCTTTTGGTGAATTGTTCAACTTGACCAAAAGAGGTCTCTCTTTCTCCACTTTTGTGCAAGCATAACTTAAATTCTTTTTTTTTAAGTACACTGAAATTGTTTTCAAGAACTTTATAGAGCAACATTTTGGTATGGAAGTCTTTACTAAATTATCAGTTTCTTCTACTCAACTTTTAATATTCCTTCTTTAATTTTGGGCTCCACAACACAGATCATTCCATTTAGAAGATTCTTCTGGTGTTTGTAAAGTTTGAGCTGCTAGAATGGAAAATCGCTTCCTGTCACCTCTTTTGGCCACTGTCTCAGAATTCAACCTTTACAGTCTGTTTGATCATTCAAAATATTCATTTAAATAAGAGTCATATTTTATAGTAGATATAGTAGATAATATTTGTTAGATGGAAAAATTGGACCCTTTCATACAGACATTCATTACATGAGAATCATCATCCTGTTACTATTTTAGGAAAAGTTTGGTTTGAATTAAATATAGTACTAATTTGCATACAGAATGCTCTCCCTCCCTCCCCCCTCCCCCCTCCCTCTTTCTCTCTCTTTTTCGTATCTCTCTTCCTTCATACGAACATCACTACTAATGCTTACTTACTGGGTTCTAATATATGCTGAAATTGTCTGTCATATCAGTATGACAGCAAGTTGTTTTATGTATAGGTGAAAGCAACTGTGAAGAACAAATTCACAATGTCTTTTTTTTTGACATATTGACTTTTGGCATTGCTATTATAGGTATCTTTATTATACCATGTAACCTTTAGCATAAAATTGAAAGGATGAAGTATGCTTTTTATTAAAATTTGCAAAATTCCATCAATGCCCATAGGTGTCAACTCTGAAGTGAACCTGGTTGAAACCATCTTATTCTGCCTCAAAGTTGCCACAAAGCCTGAGAAAGAAGGGGAGGGAGGAAGTAGTTAGCCCAACTTACAATCAAAATAAAAAGTTTTCCTGTGGGAACCAAGGTCATCACAACAGGTGGCTGGTGAAGGAGAAGAGCCTGCCACTTGAATTCTTTGGATCATGTGACTGTGACTGGTGACACCGGGGAGGGGAAAAGTTTCCTTCTTTAATTCGGTGAAAACCAGTAGTGGTTTTCACTTACCTTCGCTACTGGTTTGGAACTCATTTCGCTCACACATGGGCTTCTCCACCTGCGCAGAGCGTCTGTGATGACATCCAGGAGGGTGGGCGGAGCCTTCTGCCGCCGCCGCTACTGGTTTGCCCGAACCAGGGTGAACCGGTAGAAACCCACCACTGGTGAAAACCATGGGAACATTCAGAGTTGGTTTTCACCAGCTGTGCCTATATGATGTATCCAATAAACATATCCTTTGAGGAATCTACCTGCCTCGGAGTTACGCTTTCAATGGGTGCATTACTCAGAATGCTGATATTGGGACTACTGCCCCGCTGCTCTTTATTGGGGAATTGCACTTCTACAACTTAACCCTAAAATTTATTATGCCAACACAGAAATACTCAGAAGAACAAAACAAATTATTTTGCCAGCTGATGTGATCATTATATTAGAACAATGGTAGTGAGGGAGTACTATTATAATAATAGTTGGCAAATAGAATTAATTAATGTAAGGATCTAAAATGTGTTGGAATATGAAACACTATACCACTTCATAGTATTTCACAGCAGTCTCTAAGTCAGAGTTTCCCGACGTTTCTGGTTTTGTGGACCAGCGGGGGGGGGGAGGGGATGGTTCCATGTGAGTGGCAGGCGAATATGTACATGCATTCAGCTCCATTTGCATGAGCAGCAGGCACTTCCATGGCCCAGTTCCGATCAGCCCAAGGCCTCGTAGTGGGCCGCAGCCTGGGGATTGGGGACCCCTGCTCGAAGCAGTTAGTCAGCTAGGCAAAACTCGCAAAGGCTAGTAAGGCCACTAGGTGACACTATTAAGTTAGAAAAGTGAAAGTCAAGAAGGGAATAGAACACACCATTTTTTCTTTCTTATTTAAAATTGCTTCCTGAGACTATTGTACATATGTTGTTCTGAGTCTTCTCCTTACACTAAGTTTGATGGCCTTAGTTGCTTTTTACCAAGCAAATAGTATTTAAAGACCATTGAATGACTGAACTACTAGGCAACAAGAACCTTCTGCCCTCAAATTGAAAGCCACTATTCATCACTTGAAAATTGTGAACTCTGAGATTTTGGACCTTGTCACTGAAATATAGCACCAAAGGAATAAAGGTTTTGTTATCTTTAGGTGATCTTTCCAATGTTATATATACATTTACTCCAGTGGTGAAATCTGAACCGGTTTGCCACTGGTTTGCTGGCTGTGCATGCGCGCCGCGCGCCAAGCGTGCGCTGCATGCACACATGCACAGTATGCGCCAAAAGGAGACTTGGGAAGGTAAGTAGAACAGCGGGGGGGGGAACTTTTTAAAAACATTTTTTACTAACGGTTCTCTGAAACAGGTAGTTAAAAATGCTTTAAAAAGTTTAAAAAAATTCTGACAATCACATGTTGCTCAGCTGATCTTTGGAACTTTTTTTTTTTTTTAAATTTACTACCAGTTCAGCAAACCAGTAGCATTTTTATTACTGGTTCGGGCAACCCGAACGGAACCGGTAGCATTTCACCCCTGATTTACTCCATTGGGCAAGCATAGGGCTGAAGAATCTCATGAAATTTTAAATATTTTATTGGATTTTCTACAAGTCTAATAGTAAGAGAAAACAGCAATAATCTCTGAACTAAATTAAGAAAAAAGTGTCACAGCAAGCAATTATTTGTGACATTGTTTAAGGGACAAATTTGCTGCATTCTCGTTTTTTGTTGGAGAACAAAATGGATATTTGTCTATCCTGCCAATTTAAACTACAATCCTATAGCTATTTAGAGCCAGTTTGGTATATTGGTATATTGGTTAAATGCACTGGGATAGAAACTAGAAAGTTCTAGTCCTGCTCGAGGCACAACGTCAGCTGGGTGACTTTGGGCTAATCCCTCTCAATCCTAGGAAGAAGACAAAAGCAACATTCTAAAAAACCTTGCCAAGAAAACTGCAGGAACTAATCCAGGCCGTGGCCAGGAATCAACATTGACTCTAAGGGATTCCCAAAAATGTTATTTGGTAATAGTGTAATTGATAATATCAAGATTAATGTGCATAATATCCTTCAACACTACAGTTTATTTCCAGTAATATTTGTGAGCATAATTGTGTTGTGCTTCAGGGGAAGCGGGGACAACACTTGGACTAAGAGTTAGCAAAGTATGATGGAGATCATACTGAATCATAGGGATTTAAACATCAAAAGAAGATAAAATGGATAATTGAAGATACAAGGAAAGTGCAGAACTAAGAGTGAAAAGTGTGAAGAATATTCTTGACATCTGACAAAGTTGCTTGACTTTGCCTAGAGTTGGACTCTGGCTGGGCAGATCCTTTGGAGGTGTCTAGTGTATGTCTGAGCTAGGAGTAGTTTGAGCCGGTTGATCTTGAGGAAATGGACAGGAGCCATGTAGCTGTGAGCTCTGCCACCTGTGCTGAGATAGAATTGTATTGGTAGTTAGTATGGAAAGGGCAACTGAGCCTGCTGTGGGCAATCTAAGAGGACAATTAAGACACAGGGATTTGTTTTACAGTTTTACCTTTTTTATTGTTTTATGGTTATTTTATTTCATGGTTTAATTGTTGTTGTTAGCCACCCAGACTTGCTTAAAATGGGTGGCCATATAAATCTTTGAAATAAATAAACCTCTGACAGGAAAATTTTAAGTTGTGATAGGAGACAGAGAGAAAATATATTTTGGAAAAATCTCAGGTGACAAAGCTTTCCATGCAAAAGCTGCAACTGGAATAAAATAGACTCCATAAGATGGGGTGTCAATTACCAGCCTTCTTCTTTAGAGCCAAAACATACTGTCAGTATCACAGTTCAGTTTGATTAAACTGTAACTGTAGGAGCCCTCAGAACCTCCTCCCAGCAATACCTGATAATTCCTAGATGGATTTCTAAAACACATCGCATCACAATTTCATCCGCATCACAATGCAGTGTGCAGCTTGCTTTTATGGATATAGACAAAGTTATTGTTTCTTTCTAGTCGTGGTAAGCAGTTGACATGGGAATTTTCCATTAGGTTCACATTGTTTCCATTCCTAGGGTGCTCCTTCAAGCAACCCATAATAAAGTTAGATAGCTATATAATTAGCTATATAAAGCTAAAACAGAGCAGGTAAGTTCTTATTTATACCCAGTCTAGTTTAGAATCCAGAAATAATTCTTTAGAAAATTGTATGTATTGGTCTGGCTAGATATATTCTTAGCTAAATTGTAGGAACTTAGTAGTTAATTACTAAGAAACCAATAGATATCAAAACTGAAGTCTGTCTGAGAGCCTTGTCCAAGCTGGTGCCCCCAATAAAAGTATTTCTAGATGGGGAAAGCCACTCCATATCCTTTGCTTTCATCTTTAGTGTTGAAGGACATGTATCCAGTTCTTTCTATGGACAGTTCTGTCTTCCATATCCCAGAATTGGCCTTGATGTTGGAAGGTGATATAATGTCTAAGTTTCTGTAGGTCTGACAAAAAAATAAATAAAATATAAACTCTTTTAAGGACAATGTGAGAAATCCTCTCTTACAAATTAAACTGGAAGAGATGTTTCATTTGTCAGCATCTTTCTTTAAGCATTTTTATTGGCAGTAGTATTTATCAGTTGTATAATAGAAGTGAATCAGCACAGAGGGGATTATTTTAGGACAATGAGCTTGTCCTCAGCAAGCTGACATGAGTAGTTTTGTTTCCAACATCCTTTGAACAAGCTTCTCTCTCCCCACGCTTTGCTTAATTCTATCAAGGACTAAACCTCTGGGGCAAACATGTGGAAATAGTTCTTCTACTCCCTCACTGACTTTCAATACTGAAACTAAACATAGATCAGTTAACTCTTGTTAGTCCCATTTAAATGGTAGGAACTGCAATGAAAGGAGAAGGAAAAACCATAACTCAAGATTTGGGGACATTGCAATTACAAAGATGGAAATCAATGTCACTATGCAGTCTTTTATATGTCTATTCAGAACTATGCCTCACATAACTCAGAGCTTTCTCTCAAGCAATTCATCATAGCATTCAAACTGTGGCAACTCTTTAGTAAAATAATATCTTATTATTGCAATTGGAGTGATAACATGCAATAGATGTCTTCTGAAACCAATATTTAGTAACACCCTCTTTTCATGATATAACCAGTGAAAGATTTGATAGTCATAGCAATATCATGAATTAGTATTAGAAAATGAACAATGAAATGAAATAAAATGGGCAAGTGAAGTTATGACCAGATTTAAGTAATTAGAGATTATAACTATATAACTATAGTTATAATCTGCCACTGTCCAGCTGCATAAACTTCTAAACTTTCTCTTATCTAACCATTGTGTCACCTGAATATACAATCTGCTCCTACTGGAATTTGTGGTTCATCACAGTTGGAGGGTGGAATGCAGAATTAAGAATCTATGTATAAAAACTTAAGTATTAAACTGTAAAATGTTATTTTTGGATTTAAGTAAATGACAATCCCTTGATTTTAAACTATAAAATGTCTCTAGAGTCCATAGCTGGCATCTTCAATATACTTTCTAAAACATTTTTGCCCCTATACTTAGGAATATCTAGCATTTTAACTAAGGCTTGAATAAATGTAGTATTTTAACTATAGTATATACAGAACAGATGTAAAGCCTTAACTACATCAAAAAGACTCTGGTACAAGTTCTTGATCTTTGATTTCCCAAGGGAACAATGCAGCCTCTGAAATTTAAAGTTAAATACTCCCTCAAGTCAGGTTTAGTTCCTAGTGACTACATCAGTGGTTCTCAACCTGTGGGTTGCGACCCCTTTGGGGGTCGAATGACCCTTTCACAGGGGTCACCTAAGACCATCGGAAAACTCATATTTTCAATGGTTTTAGGAATAATTTTATGGTTGGGGGTCACCACAACATGAGGAACTGTATTAAAGGGTCATGGCATTAGGAAGGTTGAGAACCACTGGACTACATGAACGGGTCCATGACATTTTCTTGGCAGTAATAAGGAAATGGTTTCTCACCATCTTCTCAAAATAGCTGGTACTGCCACCTGTAAGAAGAATATGCTTTTAGATTTGTATTCAGGCCTTTGTTCCATATGAATGGGCTTATTTCAAAACCAGGTATCTGAAAGAAACAAATTTTCTCAAAGTAGATATTCACCAATCATCATTCTTGTTCATTTGGGGTCCAAATAACCCCTATTTTCATTGTGTTCTATTTAGTCACACTATAGAGTACATTTTTTACTTCGTGGTCCATTCATTCGGATTGCTGTACAATGTTTCCCAAAACTCATCTCTGGTTTCTCCATTATCATCATTCACTGGAATATAACAAGCAGCTCTCACCAACTAATGGATTCACGTATATCCACAACAACCATAATGATAACAAGTCCTACTTTATGCTATCCATGTTAACTCTCATTTACAATACAGTACACATTCACCTTCTTTCATGTATTTTTCAACTCCTCTACAGAAGATCGAACAACATACATTCGGTTGTATGATGTTCTTCCTCTTTTCTTATTTTTGCACACACAGTTAATTTATGCTGCTTACCATTACTTCTCTTTTATTTCACGTCACAGACTACCACATGGCATAATCATCACTAGATTTTCCCATTAATGATTCCTCCTACCCATCAGGTTTTTGGTCAGTTAAACTGTGTTTTTTAGATTTTATGCTGTCTCATTCCAAAATGGCTTTGAGAAGCATACAAGAAAGTGAAACATTAAAACATTAGTACAAGCTTCTGAATAGCTTTGAAGAGCATCCCCATATGGATTGAGTTATAACAGTTGAACCCTAAAGTAACAAGGTCACAGGTGATTATGCATAACAACTCCTGATCCAGGAAGAGATCCAATTGACCCACAAGGGTCTGTACAAATGTTTTCCGGGTCATGGCCACCACTTTGTTTTCAGCAGGACCTCCATTTCTTGGAGAAATCCCAGATTCCAAACTAGCTCCCATGTAGCAGTACAACCCCATCTACAGCCATCATCTTTAGATCGAGAACAGCTTTCAGTCTATAGCCATTTTGTCTTTTTTAAGACTCTGTCAGCCCTTCAAGGTAAGCAAGATAAATAAACAGATATCACTAAGAAACCAAAAATATACTTCAATGTGGTTAGCATATTATAATAGAATCTTGAATGACTGTCGAAGTCTTTCTCTATGTCAACTGACAAGGAAGACAGAGTTGTTTGAGTTTCTTTTTCTTGGTTTCTATTTTCCCAGGATCCAGATATCCTTTTTGTAATAGCTCAGCATTCCTCTCCTCCTTCTTTGAGTCAGACCCATATTTCTTCAAAGGTTCAGCCTATGTTCATCCCCATCCAGGCCTTAAGTATGTCCAGGCTCTGGGTCAGGACTGCGACTCTGTCATTTTCAGTCTTGAAACCTTGATGTCAGCCTTGCAAGGTAGTCTGGACAAGAAACACACCCAGATGAACTAATTTTACTTTATTCTAAAGTTATATTAACAGCATTTTCTAGGATTGAAAGTATTTCTCTACTTCACTCTTTTTAGTCTCTGGAGAACTAAGAAGGATCCCTTCTGAAATGATTCCCATGCCTTTTCTCCCACCTGCAGACTGAGCTGCCTATATTCTGGTTGCCCAGAATATAGGTCTTTGTCCTGACCCACAATCATTTCCAAATACCATTGCAAAAGCTTTCTTGACAATTCTAGAATGGGTTAAATGGAATGGGTTAAATTCTACCCTCATAAAATTACTAACAGAAATCTCAGAATTTGATGTAATACTGTAGAAATGTGGGTGCCATTTCATAAACACCAGCTTTAAGTTCAAATACCCCTATTTGTTTGTGAAATTTAATTTGTACTGAAAGACATTTACATGCATTACATGACCAGAATATGAATGTAAAATACATAAAATATCAAAGTGGACTATGAAGATCAATCAATAAATCTACAGTTTACAGGAAAAGGGTAGGAGCTAAGTTCAGAAATGTTGATATTTGGTGTGATGCAGTACTGAAAGCGCTTTATAATGAAAATTACAAAGACATATGGTAGCTGGCTGGCACGAATATGAAAAAATGAATATGAAAGTGTTGATAAATGCAGCAGGTCTCAACAGTTCAGGGTTTCTATGTGTTGGATCAGAAACATCAGGTTTGAATACTTTCCTGCTTGATGTTCTAAGGTTGACTAACAAGGCTTGAAATATTTTGTAGACAATAGTTGCATTCCATTCAATAATATCATATAAGCTTGACTTCCGGTGGCTCCGCATTCACCGAATGGATGCTCCTTTAGGAGCTCCAGCCCCATGATTCCGTTAACCACTAGAACAGCGAAAATCAGCTGTTCTAGCGGCTCGAAACTCTCCCCCAGGGAAAAAGGGAGAGAGAAGAGCAGAAGGGTCTGGGTAGAGCTCCCCTAGACCCCCAGGCTTTTTTTTTTTAAGCCTGAGGTTTGCAGGGTGAGAGCTCCCTGAAAGCCCTTCAGTGTTCCGGATCCGGGACGATTCTGCTTTATGCAGAACAAGGGGTCGCGACCACATCAGCAGAGCAATTTTAAGGATTATGAGAAAATTTGAACCTGGACGCTGGCAGAGCAAAATCAGGAGAACAGAAAATGCAAGTACTAAACTTTAACTCCGTTTAAAAGAAAAAGAAAAAAGATAGTGCTTAAGGGCGTTAAAACGAAACTTACTAGTGAAAGTGATTGTTAAAGCTGCAACATTGTAAAAGCTACTGGATTACGCAGCAAGAAAAAGATTTAAAGTGCTAGTGGAATGAAAAAGACTATGGTACTGACCCCAACTACTTTATACTTCTAAATTGTGTGGAAAATTATTGGACTTATTGACCTGACAGCTGAATAAATTTAAAGTGGAAATTGAAATATGGCTGACATCAAGGATGGAGGATCATTATTATATGAGCCAGCAAATTCACAAGTTGTGACTGTAAAGGTTTTACAAGAACTCTTAAATTTTTATACTTCTGTTATATTGGAATCAGTTGAAAGGACTATTTAAAATTATAATCTGGAGAACAACAATGATTTGCTGGCTGGAAAAGAGGGAAAAAAATCAAGCTATTTCGACTTTGGAGCAGGAAAAAGAGGCTGTCAGGATCACGATGGAAGTTAGCACACTGAAAACAGAGGTTTTGGCAGAAGCTTCTATGCAGTTAACTGAAAAGCAGCAAATAGACTCTTTCCTGCAAACTGATAAACTTTATTGTGACAATTTTTGGCTTGATAGACAGAATCAATTTTCAGGGAAGGAAGTGACTGATTATATAAGCAGGAAGAGTCGAAATTGAGGTTTCAAATTGAAGGAGATAACTTTTAGAAGAGAATGATTTCCAAAGATGCATCAGCCTCAAATCTATATTCAAAAATTTTCGAAAATAAAAGCAGGGGGAGGAGCAATGTTGAAGAAGAAAATACTATTGAAGAAGAAGGACTAGAAAAAATATAGGAAGAAAGGAAGAATTGAAGATTGGGTTTTTTTTGGGGGGGAGGATTTTAATAATAAATTTGAAAAGTTTACTGAAATTAATATTTTTTAAATTTAAGTGAAAATGTTTAACTAAAAATGGATAGCTTTTTTAAAAAAATTATCGAGGTATTAAAAGGCTTAACTTTAAACTTAATTGATATCTTTCTGAAAGTTTTGAAATTGATATTTTGAAGAATGAACTCAAGAGTTAGAAATAATTTAACTTAATGGATTACTAGTATTTTTAAGATGATATGGATAGCCTTTAAAAAAAAAAGTTCTGAAACTTGTATCTTGAAGAATGTCTTATTAAAGGTATTAAGAGATTTTAAAAGGTTTAATTTAAAATAATATTTTTTTTCTTTTAAAAAGATATGATTTAAAGAAAGTTTTAAAATGTTTAATTTAGAATTTTAAAAGGGGAGGCTGATGAATAATTTTTAAAAGAGGAGTTAAAGAGTGTGAGGGAGTTTTGAATCTTGTAGTAAGTTAGTATATTTTAGCTTATGCTTGTTTAATGTTACACCCTGTTTTTGCTCTGGGAAGTCGGGGGTGGGGGAGGGAAGGGGGGTTGAAGGTTGTTGGGGATAAAATTGTTGTTTAAATTTTAATAAAACTAAAAGATAGATAAATGTATTAATAGAGAAGTAAGAAATGTGGGGGAAATGTCATAATAAAGGAAATGATAATATTAAGATATGATAAATATTGGAGGAGTAAAAAGAAGATACAAAAGATGTATTCAGAAGATATATTGAATGATTGATTATGTATTGTTTGTTTGTTTGTTTGTTTATTTAAATAAAAACTTTTAATGGGAAAAAAAAGAAATAATAATATCATATAAGCTTTATTATGATCATTCAACTGTTAAGACAGCAAAATATATAACTTGATAAACTAATTATAACTAGCACTCAGTGTTTTCAAGTGTTTTTAGAGAGATAGCTTCCAGCAATATTTTTACTGTAAAGTGTCCACAGAAGTATGGTAATTGAATGGTGTATAAACACAATAAGTGTGTCAAAGCAAAGGTCAAGTAGATCTTTATTGAAAGACAAAAAAGGGAGTGACTTTATTTACTTAGGGCAGAAACATGGAATTTTCTACTGTTCAATCTCCGACTCACTCAGCTATTAGATTTATATGTTGCCCATGTGGCTCTTGTCATGGAATAACCAAAGCATAACTTATCCATGTTGTTGACAGATAATTTATAATGTTTTCCAAATGCTTGTTTGCTGTGTCGTTCCTGCTGATCAAATAAAAAGCACTTGACTAAGGAATAGGGGGTTTTGCTGCGTGCTTCACTGAAATTTATAACAGCACTAACTCCAATGAGACTAAGAATTGTAGCATATACAGACAGGCCAAGATAACTGAGATAAGATCACAGATGTGTTTACATGCTTCATAATATAAAGAGGCCAGTACAAAATACCACTCTTCATTAAGCTTTTTTTATTACGTGCCATCAGGTTAGTGTTGATTCTTAATAACCACACAGATAAATTTTCTCTGTGATGATAAGTCCTCAACTTGGTCCTTCAGACCTTCCTAATGGTAAACCCAGAACTGTTGCAATTGAATCCATCTATCTTTCTCCCCCTGTTTTCTTCTTCTCTTTCCTTCCACCTTTGCTAGCATTCTTTTCTACAGAACTAGGCCTTCACTTAATGTGCATAAAGTACGATAATTTGGGAATGGTCATTTGGGTCTCAAATAAGGACTCACTTTCATTTTTTATAAATAACTTGAGGCAAACATACATAACACTCCTTCATCTTCCTATTTTCCCCACAACCACAACAACCCTGTGAGATGGGTTGCACAGAGAGAGAGTGACTGGCTCAAGTCAGCCAGACAGCTTTCATGTCTAACGTGGAACAAGAACTCCCATTTTTTTAGCCTGGTGACTTAACTGTCCACAGTATTCTCAGAAATCTGTGAACATCCAAAGTTCAAAAGTATAAATACTCTTTTTATACTGTTTCCTTCAACTTTTATTTTTACCAGTGTCACAGAGGAAATAACTGCCTGCACAATTCTGATCTTTGAAAGTATGGACATGTTATAATGGTTGAATCTTTCCCTATTCTTTCATTGATATTCAAGATCCTCTCTTTGCCTAGGGTTTGTATATCTGTTTTATAGTATTTACTTTTTAATGTATTTTTTGAATTATTGTTATAATTAGGTGGCTCACCAGCAGGGTAAAAGGAGGTCTTAATCCCTCTATATAGGACTGTGATGGCAAACCTATGGCACACGTGCTGGAAGTAGCATGCAGAGTCATTTCTCCAGGCATGCAAGCCGTCGCCTGCTGCTCTTCCAGGTTCCGGCACACCGACCAGCTGGTCTTCACACAAGCGGGAGCACCAGAAACCGGAAGAACAGCCACAGCTAGCTGCTTTTCCGGTTTCTGGCGGGCGCATATGCACCAGCCACCTGGTCTTCGTGTGCGCATGCGTGCCAGAAACTGGAAGACCAGGTGACTGGTGCACATGCATGCAGCAGAAACCAGAAGAGCAACTGCCCGGCGCACACATGCACACTGGGCGGCTGCTCTTCTGGTTTCTGGCACACATGCGCATGCGCGCTCCCATTTCAGTACTTGGTGCCGAAAAGGTTCGCCAACACTGATATTGGACTTTAATCAGACCCCATTTTGAATACTGTGTCCAGTTCTAGAGAGCTCACTTTTTAAAAAAAGGTATTGATAAGTTTGATGAATCCGAAAATGATGCAAAGTCTGAGAGACGAAACACATCAGAAGAGATTGGAGGAACTAAATATGTAGAGCCCGGATGACAGAAGGGAAAGGGGTGACATGGTTGAATCTTAAATATATTAAGGGTGTGAATAAGGTTCTAGAAGGCAGTATTTTCATTATTAAGCAAAAATACAAAGAAACACAGTGACATAACTTCAAACTGACAAGAGGGAACAGTGAAATATAATGTTAAAAAGTATTACTTTGCAGAAAAAGTAGTGTAAACTTGGAACCAACGTCCAGTGGAGGTAGTGGATCAATCATCAGTAACTGAGTTTAAACATGCTTAGGATAAATACATGTCCATCACCAACAAAAATTAAAATTAAAAAAAACCCACTAAGGGCAGACTTGATGGACCACTAGGTCTTTTTCTTCCAGTAGTTTTCTATGTTTTTATATTTTTATATTTGTTGTTTGTATCTTTGTATACTGCCTAGAGTCACTTTTGGTGAGACAGATAGCTATACAAATTTGATAAATAAAAATAAAAATAAACAGTAATTGCAATGTATTTCTAGACTGCTGGTTCCTTTACTGCTAGCAGTTTATCCTAAAAGTATTTTAATCATCCATTCTAGGACTATTTGCTGTATCTTTTGTCATTAACTTGGTCTTCGTTTTATTTAATCTTGGCTTCATTTTTTCACTATGCTACTTGACTTCCATTACTAAAGCTAGCAGAACCTTTGCCTATTAGAGCCATATCATTTGCATAGCTTAGATTATTGATGTTTCTTCCTCCAATTTTAAAACCATGCTCCTCTTTTAATCCAGCTTCCCTCAATAAATATTCAACATATAGGTGGAATAAATAAGGGACAGAATTCAGCCTTGTTTCGCAACCTGAAACTAGTCTGTTTTATCATGTTCTGTTCATATTCTGTGGCTTCTGACTGATTATAGCTTTTGAGTAAAGCCAATGAGATGTTCTCGTTCTAAGAATGTTCCACAACTTGACATGATCAACACCCCCTTCAAGATACAGATGCTATTGTATTTATAAATCTGGGAACTGTGCTAGCTTTGTACGATAAAGGGATTATCTTTATTACTTTATTACTACAAGCAAGAATGTGGGTACTTTGGAGGTAACTGCCTCAGGCAGTAATTCAGGACTTATAATTGAGTCTCCCGATCTATATCAGTCACTGCTTCTTTCAGTATCTCTATTTTCTTCAACGTGTTCTTCTGAATGTTATCAGGAACAATCTCTACAATGTAATAAAGAGGTCCTATTAGTGTTGCTGTCGTTTTAAGCTTCTTGTTGTCCACCTACACTCCCCTCTGTAGTTTCTTTTAATTCAGTTTGTCCAATGGAAAATTATGTTTCGGTATAGATTTCTCATCTTATTCCAGCTTTTGTCTTGTACACTTCTCAAATTAGGTTTGAGAAAATCCAATTAGAATACACAGTACAGCCCAATATTGTATTGTTGGCACATGATTCATTGTGCAATGAATCATATTATTGCACTGTGCAATAATATGCAAGAGTTTTGATTCAGTGTAATGTTTTTTTCCCAGACATTCATGAAATGGATTTATATCTGGATGATCATTATGGATGTAACATTATGGGTATAATGCTTCTATGGAAGCTTATTTGCAAGGTTTTTTTCCATTGCCATACCCCTCTCCATTTGTAGTAAAGTGTTCAAAAGATATAGTGGGTGGTCAAATTTGGCAGGAACCCATAATAATTAACCATTCTAAAAATATCCTAGCTGTGACAGTTCTTGTGGACTTGAGGCATGCCAACTATTTGAATGTGCTTGCTTCACTTGGTTAGGCCTTGTGCATAAGTGGTGTGACCATAATATGTAATATTATGTTTAATGAACTCTGATTTGTTGCATTGTACTCAAATGCCAAGTCATCCGATTGCTGCAGTGCTCTGTTGAAGTTTCCAAGATATACTTCATCACATTCTCCAGTGCCAGTAATGTAATGCAAATAACACTAGGATACAGCCAGCTCTTTAATACGTGGTGCAAAGTGCTTGTACAGCTAGTACTCCAAAATGAGGGGTCCCTGGTGTTCCCTGAGCTTGTTTTTTTCTTGAAGGCATTTCATTACCTAAACTAGATAATACCATCAGTGCTAGGTAACATCATCTAGTACTCATGACGTTTATCTAGTTTATGTAATGAAACATCTGCAAGAAAACAACCAAGCTCAGAGAGCATCAAGGACACTTCAATTCAACCATGAGTTACAAATATTCTCCTTCATTGGTACTACTCCAAAAAGAAGTTATAATTTGTTATGGATATTTATACTAAGAAACACCTTGGAATTTTCCTCTGCTTCCATCTGTTAATAAGCTTTGCCATGTTGATTTTTGCTGAAATATTATTCCCCAATGAGATTAGCTATTCTAGAGAGTAAGCATAGTAACAGATTGCCATGTAATTTCAATTTCTATCTTTTTGTGTATGGCACTTGTTTATTAGCCCATGCACAGATAAGCCTTCTCTAGAATTTTTAACCAAAATACAATGGAAATTGTTGGTTGGCTTATCCCTGAGTGGTGTTTTTTCATAGTATTTTGAGTAAAAGTATAAAGGTTGGTTTATCTGTGGGTGGGCTTCTACATGAGTATACATAATATTACGAGACTATGATTTTATACATCGAGTCAATATTGAATTAGTAGCAATAGGTATTACAATGTATTTTTTTTTCCTCTAGAAATTATCATGGCAGGACAAGTTGCAGCAATAAAATTACGACAGTTTATAGACCCAGCACCAGAGACCATTCCAGGGTAAAGTATAAAAAACAATCCATCCCTCAAGGTTGATCCAGGATCTCAGAATGATTATTTTGAGGTTATTTAAGTCACCTTACTAAACATAACATTAAACTAATTACAATGAAGCAATCTAATTACAAATCTCAAATGACTTTTTCATGCATCATAGAAAGGAAGGGATACGGTAGGGTTAAAACTTTGCTTCAGAATATTTTTAATGCGCTGAAAATATTTTACAAACATTTTTGTTTTGCGATTCACATCAGAATGCCCTAATAAGCAGTTGAAATAATTGTTTTAGACTGGTGGGAATATTTGAAATTTTAAAGACCTGCCGTAGGGAGGCTTGACCAAAAGATAAGGTAAAAATTGCTCCACTGGTGCCTGTTTTCTATTCATCAGCTTACTTTGCCTTTTTTCCCTGAGTAGGCGGGCAAATGTTTAATACTTTTATTGGTCAAGAACAGGATTTGTAGGACATTTGGAATGGAAGCCTATACAAACTTTATACAGGTAGTCCTCAACATACATCAGTTCATTTAGTGACTGTTCAAAGTTATAACAGCAGTGAAAAAAATGACTGTTTTCACACTTATAACCATGGCAGCATCCCCATGGTCATATCATCAAAATTACACTTGGCAACTGACTCATATTTATGACACTTGCACTGTGTCATGTGATCACCTTTTACAACCTTCTGACAAGCAAAGTCAATGGAGAAGCCAGATTCATTTCAAAACCATGTTATTTACTTAACAATTGAAGTGGTTCACTTAACAACTGTGGCAAGAAAGGTTGTAAAATGGGGCAAAATTTACTTAACAAATGTTTCAATTAGCAACATAAATTTTGGGTTCAATTGTGGGCGTAAGCAAAGGACTACCTATATATTAAACTTGTGCTTAATATATCAGCAGTTTTGAACTTGCATTCTCCTATATAGAATTGTCTTGTACAGTTCTAAGAAGAAGACTCTCTCATGACTTCCTATGTCCAGGAAATCTGAAGGGATGATGAAGCACTGGGTGTTTCAAGTCAGGAATTTCCTCCCTCTCCCTTTTCAGCAGGATTGTTACCAGGCCAGGAATGATCTTGCTGACAGAAAAGAAGGATCTATCTAGCAATAGCAACAGCAGTTACGACAAATATTGCTTCATAGTGCTTTACAACACTAAGCAGTGTAGAGTCAGCATATTGCCTCTAACAATCTGGGTCCTCATTTTATCGACCTCGGAAGGATGGAAAACAGAGTCAACCTTGAACTGGCTAGGACTGAACTCATGGCAGTGGGCAGAGTTACCCTGCAATACCACATTCTAACCACTGCCCCACCATTTAGTTTCAGAATGTATTGTTAGGTAAATTAGCTAAATGTGGTTACAAGCATTTCAAGCCGCAATCTGTTACTAATTTGGCAACTGAAGTGATTCACTTAACAACTGTGGCAAGAAAGGTAGTAAATGGGCAAAACTCATTTAACAAATGTCCCACTTAGCAACAGAAATTTTGGACTCAATTGTGGTCGTAAGTCGAGGACTATCTGTATAGTCCTATTTTGGTTAATAATGATTAAATATTAATTATAGTTGCAGTGATTTGTTATAAAAACCATTTTGTCTATATGTTCTAGAAACAACGGAGCATGGATTACAATTTCATAATCAGTATTAAGTATTTTAAAATGTTGATTAATACAATTTTCATTTATTTTATTAATTTGATAAAACAGGTAAGCAGGATAAATTTATTTATTTAGATTGATTTTTTTATCCTGCCTTTCAACTGACTATAAAGCTCTCCAGACTTCGGAGCATTTTTAAAATTTGCAAATCAAGCCAATCAAAAGTATGTTTCTACCCAAATCATTTTGGCTAAGGAGAAAACAACTCTTTTCTTACTTCATGGTAGCAGAGGTGGATTTCAGCAGGTTCTGACCGGTTCTGGAGAACCGGTAGTGGAAATTTTGAGTAGTTCAGAGAACCGGTAGTAAAAATTCTGACTGGCCCCGCCCCCATCTATTCTCTGCCTCCCAAGTCCCAGCTGATCGGGAGGAAATGGGGATTTTGCAGTAACCTTCCCCTGCATTGGGGAGGGAATTGACATTTTACAGTATCCTTCCCCTGCCACGCCCACCAAACCATGCCATGCCCACCAAGCCACACCCACAGAACCGGTAGTAAAAAAATTTGAAACCCACCACTGGGTAGAAGTAACTAGTAAAAATTGGATAACTGCAGAAATGTATCACAGATTAACTATATAACTAACAGGAACCTCACCAGTTCCACAATGGTTTCTTTAGGCATTATCATTGTGTTAGTCATAGAAAAAAATAGTGCAATTTTTGAGCTTTAGGATAGATTTTATTTAATAGCTGGATGTTTAGCCATTAATCTACTAAATTAATGCAAATTAGAAAAATCTATTTCAAATATAAATGCTCATTCAATCGTTCGTTCTATTAGAACTATTTTTCATCAGGGAAAGGATGTTATTGGTTACTTTCCTGGACAGCTGGCACGACTTTATATTGCATATCCTCCTGAAGGACGGTTAAGGTAAAAGAAATATCCTTATTCTTCATTATCAATTTTAAAGACATACCTACAACATTCTACAAATTTCCTTTTCAGTCCTAATTCAGAAAATGATTGTGAAAGTAGGAAATTTGTTTCTCCCCCACCCCCACCCCATTTATCCTAGATTCCTAACAAGGGATCTTTTACTTACACAACCATTTGTTCAATGACTATTAAAAGTTACAATGGCACTGCAAAAAATGACACTGTCTTACAACCTATTAACTCATTTATGATTGTCGCAGCATCCCCACAGTCATGTGATTAATATTTGGGCACTTAGTAATTAGCAAGGTGGATAAAAATTTATTTTTTAAAAAAATAATTGGATTTTTAAAAATTTAAATCAGTTTTTTTTAAGTTTAAACTGGATTTTTTTTTTATCATTCATTTTAATAAAATGTTTTTGGAGTAAAAATCTATCCAAAGATAGTTTTCTATTTAAGATACATTAATAATTTAGTTTATTCAGCCTGAAATGGAGCTTAATTCTGTAGAATGAGACTGTATATTCTGCAATATTTATATTTTTGATAAATTCATTCAATGAATCCAAGCTCTTCAAGCTAAATAGGAAACCTTCCATTTTGTTTGAAAATAATAATATTAAAAGTTCTAACTACCAGCAAGAATGAGTCCTTACATTTAAAGAACACCTGTCACTTCAGATCCATTACGGCAGCGCATGTTAGCGGGCCTTCACTCACCTGCTGCCCGCCATGTCCCTCACCTTGTTGTGTCACTGCCGCATCACCAGCCATCCATTAAAGTGAATGGGATTGTTGGTGGGTCAACAGCGGGTTAGAGGAGGAGCCACTGCGGGACAGGAATGATAGGTGCTCTTTAAAAATTATGATTTAAATTGAGTTGATTTAAATCAAGCCTTTTTACTAGTGATTTAACTCGATTTAAATCAAATCCATCCTGGTAATTAACAAGTATTTATGATGGTTGCAGCATCTGGGAGTCATGAAACTACCATTTGAGATTTTCCCAGTCAGTTTCTGACAAGCAAAGTCAATGGGAAAGCCAGATTTGCTTCACAACCACAATTCACTTAACAAATTACGCACAGTCACTCATGCCCTCGTCACTTCTCGTCTGGACTATTGTAACGCTCTCTACATGGGGCTCCCCTTGAGGTGCACCCGGAGGCTCCAACTGGCGCAGAGTGCGGCCGCGCGGGTGGTTATGGGAGCAGCGTGGAGCTCCCATGTAACACCTCTCCTGCGCGAGCTGCACTGGCTCCCGGTGGTCTTCCGGGTGCGCTTCAAGGTTCTGGTTACCACCTTTAAAGCGCTCCATGGCTTAGGACCTGGTTACTTACGGGACCGCCTACTACCATCAATAGCCTCCCACCGACCAGTACGCTCCCACAGAGAGGGGCTCCTCCAGGTGCCGTTGGCCAAACAATGTCGGCTGTCGGCCCCTAGGGGGAGAGCCTTCTCTGTGGGGGCACCGATGATCTGGAATGAGCTCCCCCCAGAGATACGGAGGATTCCGGATCTGCGCACCTTTCGCCGCGAGCTGAAGACTCTTTTATTTCATCAAGCTGGCCTCGCCTAAATCTTCTCCCTTTTAAGTGTAAATTTTAAATTTTTACTGTATTTTAAAATACGGGTATTTTAAATTATGGGTATCAATTCAGCCTAATTTATTTAATTCATTTTATTCGATTTTAAATTTTGTACATGTATGTGTTTTATTTCATGGCTGTTCACCGCCCTGAGTCCTTCGGGAGTAGGGCGGTATAGAAATTCAATAAAATAAATAAATAATAAATAAATGCAGTTATTTACTTAAGAACCATAGGGAAAAAAAAGTCATAAAATCTGCCGTGATTTACTTAACAACCCTCTTTCTTGCTAACAGAAATTTTGACTCCAAATATGGTCATAGGTGGGAATTATCTGTATTCATTTGTAAGCCATAACACTGCTTACTGCATTGGCAGCATAGTCTTCATTAAGATCCCTAGACAAAGGTTTGGACATGGTGCTATTCTTATGGGTAGTCTACAGTTTAGCAAATTAGACTATTTTGACAAACTCTGAACTATTTATGCTTTTCATTTAGACCTTTTACAAAGCTACCACCAGCTCCCAAAAAAGAAGAAGTCATATATCCACATGAGTTTGATTATTTAATACTGCACCAGTATATTCATTATCAAAATGCAAAGATGAAGGTCCTTGACTGGTACACACAAACTACATACAAAGAAGCATTTACATTACCATGTTTCAAATCAGGTGGGTAAATTCATAACCTGCTAGCACATTTCATATACAAACATATATTCTGTCAGGACACTGGAATAGAATTATCTATGATCAACAGACCCTTTCAAAATTACACAAAATACAGCTGAGGAAAAATATTCAGTTTGCAATAAGGCATGATGTGTATTGGACTTTTAAATAAAATCTTTTCTGGATTTACTATACTGACATATTTTACTATCAGTATTTGACATATCCTGAAATTGAAAAAGTGACATGTATTTTCAATTACAGTAGACAAGATGCACAAAATCACTAGACCAGCTAAGCATCATTACATGTAGCTGAATTAAAATTTAAAACTTATAACCTATTAAAGAAACAAATAAGCCAATACAGCTCATGTAATAGTGGTAGGGCACCAATAAGAGACCAGCGAATTTTAGAAATACCAAAATTCTCAACAACCTTCCTTTAA
Source organism: Pituophis catenifer annectens (assembly GCF_029215685.1). Lineage (NCBI taxonomy): Eukaryota > Metazoa > Chordata > Lepidosauria > Squamata > Colubridae > Pituophis > Pituophis catenifer. The sequence continues at coordinate 66,017,140 of NW_027256881.1, read as the reverse complement.
AAAGGAAAGTTGGAAACTGGATGAAAGTTGTGCAGTATTGTTAGGTCCAAGGAAGTTTTGGGGAGGGGGACAGATCACTGGCCAGTTCAGTAAAGGCAGAATCAGTATCTTAAGATACTGTGTTTCCCTGAAAGTAAGACCGTCTTATATTTTTTTTGAACCCCGAAATCATCGCTTATTTTGGGGTGTGGAGCAAGATGGGGCTCCTCTTGCCATCCTGATTTCCAGCTCTGCGTTTAAATATTTTCGGGAAGGGCTTATTTTCAGGATTATTATTTTAGCGCATGCTCAAAAGCCCGATTGGGCTTATATCAGGGGATGTTTTATTTTCGGGAAAACAGGATACTTGTCTTAAGATACTTCATATCCTAGAACTCCTTGGAAAATCAGGAAGTTCCATGGGATCCCAGGTCACAGAATCCATATAAGTGTGATCTGATCTAAGGTCTGTTGTCACCTGCACATTCCAAATAGTAACTATACCTCAGCCGGAACATGCAAGAGTTTCAGGAATAATCCCACATTCCCTGCACTGGGTTTATCAGTTGGCTGAGGTACACTGATTAAATAGGTCCTTCCTACCTCCAGTAGGAGGCAGAATACTCCAGAGATAGAAGGGAGTGATCTATTATCCATGGCAAGGAATGATGCCACAAAAATGAAAAACAAGTCAGAGTATGACCTTGGTGTGAATCCAGCCCACCTCCCAACCCTCAATTCCACACCCAGATATGTGAGAAAATGCAAATATATCAGTCATGGCAAATCATGAATTAAAAAAGAAGACAATTCACTAAAGAGCACTGGGGACAAGACATTTAAGGAGAATATGTATCTGGAGAATTTGAAGTCTGCTTATATATTAGTACTGGTATCTAGATAATGGAAATGTTACACATTGCTACCAAATCTTGTCAAATTTGGATTTTGTGTTTTCTAAATTCAGGAGCAAAAACATTTTTTTTTCTTTTAAAATTATAGGTAGTGCAGATAGCTATCGCCACAGATCAGATGCTGAAATACTATCACTTTGGAAAAGTACATCTGCTATGAAGAAAGAGAGAATTAAACCTTCTTTCATGGGTTTTGGATAACTGCTAACTTCTGAAGTTCTTCTCTTTTTTAAAAGCAGCAATATGAAAGGATCCTATTAGACTTCTTCTAATCCAAATGTACTAAAGATGACTGCTAGCCCTATGCAAAAGCTGTACAATATGGTTAGATTCAACTATAGAACCCTTCTAAAATTCTATTGTAAATAGCGAAAAGGTAAAAAAATATTTCAGTCTAAGAAAAGGAACTTCAACAAAATAATGGATTAAGAAGCAGCATTGCAGCCTCTCACTGTAGTAAATAGCAGTCATTGTTATAGGAAGCTTTTTATGAAAAAAATGTTCTATTTTGTCTCAAATAGACACAAAATTAAAAAGTAATTTTCAACATCTCAAGAAACAATTTTTTTTTCACTATTTCATAGTCACATGATTATTACTACAATGTTTTTTTAACCATCTGTTTGGATAATTTAATCGAGTTTGATGGATTCACCACACATTTTGAACATTTAAAAATATTATTGGCACCATTTATTTTTATTTATATTTTTCCAGAAACTTTCTAGTGCACTGAAGGGAAATCATTTAAGAACACGGAATAATTTTGCAAAATAATCAAAAAGTAATACCCAACCGTTATTACCATTTTTGGGTTCCTGGTTCAGTCTTATTTTTTTCTAATCACAAAAGTGTTCCAGCATACAATAGACATGAACAACAAAGATTGGCAGCTTTGTAGATTTGTAATTAATTATGTGCATTGTATGCATTCTCTTTGTATTACCACTGTAATTTAAGGGTACACATGATCAATTTGCCAAACAACTGAATGAAAAATTGTATTCCTATAAAAATAAGGAAAAGAGACACTGAGAAAATATGTCTATGCTTCACGTAACAAAGCAGTACAAATTTGTACCATTCTTTAAACCACTTTAAAGCACTTCCATGGCAACTTAATTTAATGAAAGATGAAACTGATTATGCCCCTTGCATGTTTTCTGAAATGTGTCCTTATTTCAGTCTGGTTTTCAATGTACATTTTTCAATTGGATATGAATAACCCAGGACATAATTTAACAAATGACAGAGATGGTCAGGACATATATTTTCTAATAACAACACTAATAACAGGAAAAATTCTCCTATTAGAACAGAGTCACTCTAATTTCTCTACAATTACAAAACCAAAGCTTTAAAGCTCTAAAAGCAAATGCCTATGGAGATCCTCAATCATCCAGGTCATGCTTGTCCCAAAGGTGCTTTTCCAAAAGGCAACTGGATTTTCTGGGTTCCATTCCTTGAAAACATTTCCCTTCTCATCCAAGAAGTTTCTTCAGTTCACAGATTTCAGTTCACATTAGAAAGCAAATGATTTTTTTAAAAAAACTTTTTAACCCAAACATAATTGGTTAGTCTAAAACTTGGGACAAACACAAATGTGTAATCAGTAAAGTTGTTATTAGACATTCTAAGGAATCTGTACCATCTGTGATGTCATACATGCCCCAAAATAACAAGCAGTAGGAGCACTGGTGCTTCTTAAAAATACTAGCTCTTCAAGCACATTCATTATTTGACAGAGCTCTAAGAAACTTGATGAAACTAGATACAGAACTTAAATGTGTGTAGAGCGCAGTAAACTAAAGTCTGAGGTTTTTTTCTTTCATATGTGCATAAGTAAAATCTTAAATTTATAAAATATAAAAATGGTCCAGTAACTAACATACAGTAGCATTATTCACTCCACGTTAAATATGAGCTTAAATAAAACAAGTAATGTTCAAATATTCAATGAACACAGAAAACACAAAATACAAAGTACTAGAGTAAGAAAAGTAGCAATTTGCTGATATTTCTTTCAGTGCTAGGCATCAAATCTTAAAGACAGAACCAGAATATGTTAGTCTAGTACAGCGGTTCTCAACCTGTGGGTCGGGACCCCTTTGGGGGTCGAATGACCCTTTCAAAGGGGTCGCCTAAGACCATCGGAAAACACATATTTTCAATAGTTATAGGAATAATTTTATGGTTGGGGGTCACCACAACATGAGGAATTATATTAAAGGGTCACGGCATCAGGAAGGTTGAGAACCACTGGTCTAGTAAGAAAACCAGATATACAAGAAGCAAACATTCCAAAATGTGGACGGAGGTATAATTTTGAAAGCATAATTATCAAAGCCTTGTTTAGGATCAAACATAATTCTGCTCTATGAAAATAAATCTAAATGCAGGGCTGAGGGTTTATTTATTTACTTTTTAAGTTTTAGCAATCAGGAAAATGAATCTTTGACACAAATTGGCTCAGGGTAACATTAAAGAAAAAGGTGTATATGACAGCAGTTAAAATATTATTGTTGTAATATTTACAAGCAAGAACATCAAGGCTGGCACTTGTTTGGATCAGAAATACTAGGAATAACATACTTGTTTCTGAGTACAAAGAAAACTTGGAAAACTTTGGTTTTCTAAAATACTTTATCTTGTCAACAACAGATGACTTACAATTTTTGCAAGGCCATGTTTAACAAGCAACCTTCTAAAAAGGCATTGTGGCACCAGGGTTTCCATTTATCTTGTCTGGAACATCTTCAAAACTTCTAGTCACTTCTAGCCTATGATTTTTCTGACATAGTCTAATAGTTTAAGATTATTCTGATAATCTTGGTGTGCCCCTTTTTGCTGACTGTAAATTTGCTTTTATTTCAAAATAAAATTCCATGTGCAAAAAAAAAAAAAAAACAACCTCTCCAAAGTAAAAAGAAATAACAGCTATTACAGTGTTGAATCATGGTTATTTTACAGTGAGGGTTTTCTATGTATGTTAGAACTTTATCATGTTTCTTCATGCAACATCTATATCGGTCTAAAGCTTACTGCTAACTTTCCCAGAAAGTGAGGTGGTATTTTCACAGAAATTTTTTAAAAGCTGCTGTTTCCCCTCCATCCTCACATTTTATCAAAAGGAATTAATACATTATTTTAAGAGTTCACACTCCAAGATACATTTTTCAGAACTCATGACAACGATCATGAAAATGTACATTCTGGAAAATGTACTTCAAATGACATGATTGCACACGTTGCAAATATGAACAGGACTGGAAAACTTAAGTTAAATTCCCTGATGTTAGCATCTTGTTTTTAGATACTATGCTGTAAGACAGCTATTAGATATAACCTATTAATAAAATGTCAGTTAAAAATATACATGTACATTCAATTATTGCATCCTACGTGAAGCCGTGGCTCACCCCTCCTAAAATACTGCAGGAATAAAGGTACAGAAGAATTACATAGAAACAGAGTGAAAATCAGCATTCTTCATCTTACAAAATAATGCCCACAGAGTAAGAAAAGGTCATGAATGGTGTTAAGGTTAAAGAATATTATTGGCTTGAAATTACTTCAATTTCTACAAGCTAGTTCAATACAGACATACAATACACTCAAAAGAAAAGTCTTTAGCAAAGCACAACTAGAAACTACAGAATATATTGTCTTGAATATCTGCCAAGGATGAATTCAGTTCTTTAAAAAGTCAATTTACATAAATATTGTTTCTGATGCCTATTTACATAAGGTAGCCAAGTCAGCTTAACCCATAAGGACTTTCTGTGTTAAGAAGCTAATTGGGTGATATTTAGGTCATCCTTTTTCCAATCACCCTCTGAATGGGTGTTACTGAATAGATTGGGCAATAGGCCAATGCAATGATGAATTGAACTGAATGATGAAACTCTGAAATGTAAAGGTATCAATAACGGGGGGGAAAGAATGAACTCCATACGAGGGTATAAACACTTCCAATATTATCATTTATAAATTAAGTTGTACTGTATACATATTAAGCACCCCATCTAAACTATGGTTCATTATTCTTTTAATAAAAACTGTTAACAAAAAAATTAATTTTGTCATCATTATAAAATCACCCCTCTCTTTAATCACACACTACATCAGCAACCATACAAGGTATAACAGCTTTAGGAGTACAAATGAAGATGTAAAACTCTGTGCAAAACTGCATTATCTTAAGCATCCAAAATTTCAGGAAGTAATACCACCAAAAGCAGACGTACAGTAGAGTCAGAAACATAAACAGAAAAAAGGCCTGGGGATACATCTGGAGAAAAAGTATCAGTGGCAAATGGTGGCAGTACTTGCCACTAGAACTTTTGACAAAGTAAGATAAATGATACTGATCTGTCAATGTTTTATAGCAACAACTGTTTTTTTTCCCAGACTACCTCTAGTTGTTTTACATTGTTGTTTTACAAGATGTTTCCAATTTCCTCATCCAAATAATTGCTTATTGGGTTAAGACATGTATGTCTGTGTGAGTGTGTATGTGAACAAGCAGTCTTTGTGGAGTGTGCTTTCCTTTCTTCAAATTATCCAATATCTTTAGAAGAGCTGGATCATCGACTCCCTGGATCTTCCTACTCCAATCCATTTAACTGCAAAAGCAAAAACATTTTTACATCATATCTTGGAAGGAAGTCTTTCTTACGAACTAAAGCATATGCAAAAGCAATAGGAGAAATTATTATTGCTTAAAATTTTAATTATCATTCCATAATTTTAATTACCACATGAAAGTTAGTCAGAAAAGCAAGTTTTATTGTGATTAGATTCTCAAGAAAATCAGCTGGCTCAAACTACATCAGATACCAACTTTACCACTGGCACACAGCTTTTTGCAGATTGGCACACCCTTTTTAAATGTAATCAATATTTAATAGTCCTTTGGTAATTTGGTCATGCCAATTTATTATTCACAAATAATTTATATTAGTAGTTTCATTGAACTAGTTGGTCAATAGTGTGATTAGTGAATTGTGTGATGCTTTGTTCCTTAATCCTTGTTGTGTTACTGATTAGGATCTTTTTTTTTTCCTAGGAATTCTGCAGTATTGATGCAGGGAAAAACAATAACTAGAAAAACTAGTAATTTTGTCATAGTGGGAGGAGGGTGCAAAATATAATATATGAAAACTCAGTATTTTCCATCAACAATCTCTTCTTTTAAATGTACATTTAAAAATTTTATGTCATCTAATGTAAGTGGAGTATGAACTTTTCCAGTTTATCAAGTAATAAAATAATAAATTGTGCTTGTTAAAGCTTAAACACATTTGGGGATAAAATTCCATTCTTTTAATATTAGGACAATCATTTTTAATTGCTCAAAATTCAAAAGGAACTTTTCATTCAATCAATTTAAATTATTATTAAATGCAACAATTTGCTTTTTAAAAAAACAAGTACATTATATGTTCTATTTTTGATTTCTTAGTGCTTCTTATTCATAAACTTAAGATTTACAGACGATGATATGATTGCTAAAAGTAGCTAACAACAAAAATATGAATTGTTGTACAAAAGTATGATTCCCCAAGTATCCCTTCAAACTTGCAGTTGTGTTGCGCTTACCTGGAACTCCGAGCTCCATTTCTATAAATCGAACAAAATTTTGTGCATTTACAGGCAATTCATCAAATGTCCTTGCATTTGATATATCTTTCTTCCATCCTGGGAGAGTCTCATACTGCACCTCTACTTTATTTAAGACTTCTTGGTTTGCTGAGAAGAAAAAAGAACCAGACTATTAGAATTATATTTATGTTACCACAACATAAGACTAATCGATTATTGTGCTCAGGAATTTCTATAGCTGAAGTAACTAAATAATTAGTTATTAAGAGTCCAAAACAATTGTTTTGATCACAGAAAAACATTCATAAAAATAAGGTTAGCTATCCAATCACTGAATTGTAGAATATAAGCCCATCTTAAAATGGTAACTGAATCTTTCCTTTGGTAGTTTACACAATGAATGAAAATAAACAACCAAAGTCTTATATCTTATCAGAGAGGGGAAAGTTCCCTATCCAAGTAATTAATGCAGAGAACTGTATTTTCTTTATAGATGAAATATATGGAATTGTATCAACAAAACCAACTGAAGCGGTGGAGCATATCTAATAGCAACCATATCTTTTTAGTGGCAGTAACATTGTAGAATGAACATATTTGGTACATTTAAATTTTCTTACCTGGGAAATGAGGTATGATTTTATTATCTGATCTGTAGGCAATCCCAATTTTAATTTCAGGAAATACATCCAAAATATCCAATTTGGTAAGAGCCAGTCTGTTTAAAACAAATGTTCAAATTTTAGTTATTTGTAGGCAAACATAAACTCTTGGATTTTAAACTGAGATTTACCTTCTTAAAATACCATCTACTTCAGTATTTGACTGAATACCAAATTACATCAAATAAATTGCAGTTATTCATTAGAGCTGATGCACCAGTTAGCTGCCTGCACATGTAATTTTAGTTCAATATTCTAGGGTACCAATTGTACCGCTGAGAAGTGGCAGCTTTCTTTTTCAGAATCTGCACACAGCTACTGCTATTACTTTTCTTCAAAAATATACAGTATGTTTAAAAGCAATTCTTTTTGCTAGGGCAGAATAAAAACAATTTTAAGAGGCGAAATGTAAAATTAAACTAAAAACAAAAGCTAAAAACACAATAATTATTTCTAAAGAGCAAAAATGGAATAACTGCAGTAACAAATTTTGATTAAAATCAGCATGAAATACTTTAAAAAAAAATTACTATATGAAAAGTCTTAAAAGCATTAAAGTATATATTTGTTTTACCTAGGAAATAATTCCCTTTCTAGAAAAAAAGATTCCAAAACAGGAGACCACTACTGGTGGGTATCACCTTTGAAAATTTCTATAATTATATTATTAACCAAACAAGTCCTATTTGAGTAGAGAACTCAATGGTATGTGGGAATGATTTGGAACAAAGGGCAATCAGACAAAACGAAAGGAACAGACAGATAAAAGGCAGCTTAGCCTGCAGCAGAAATGTGGGCGGGGCAGGAGGGTCAAAAGAGATTTCCCCCCCCCCTGTTTTTTGAGCTGTGAAGGGATGCTAGTTGGGGAGAGATTTCAGATTTGTAAGGTTCTGTTAATACAACCTTACAGTAAAGAATTGGCTCATGTGGTTGTGTTTTCTGTCTGGTCTAACCCATAAGGCTGACATACAACCAATATGGTCAAGAACCAATTGCTTAACTTTGGTGCTGTACCCTCCATTTTCAGAAAAAACTACTATTCCTCTTCTAGAACACATTTTTAGGAACAATATTATAATAAAGAAAACTTAAATGAATTGAAAAAAATCCCAAAACATTCCTAAAACTTTAATTAACACAAGGCATATTCTCATCTATATTGAATTCTATCAACTCAAGTAAATCGCATTTTCCTAGTGATTCACTCAGAAACTCAGAAAAGAAATTCAGTGATAGAAAATAGAGCTAGATATAATTAACTACTTAAAAAAAACCTGCTAATATCATTAACCGATCTGCCAAAGCCCTGTCACCCTAACAATTCCCTATTTAAATTCAAAACAGACAGTCCACTGTTAATGTACAACATACAATAGTTCATTTAATGGCCTTTCAAAGTTACAATGGCACTGAAAAACTAACTTATCACCGTTTTTCACATGTACAACCGTTGCAGCATCCCCATGGTCATCTGATCAAAATTCAGGTGCTTGGCAACTGACTCATATTTATGAGGGCTGCAGTATCCCAGGGCTACATGATCCCCTTTTGCGACCTTCTGACAAGCAAAGTCAATGGGAAAGCCAGAGTCACTTAACAGCTAAATTACATATTACTAAATATGTCTATATAAAATCTACCTAAATATTATTACATAAACATATGTAATAACATATTACGTATGTTATTAAATTAACCACTGCAGTGATTCACTTAACAGCTGTGTCTAGAAAGGTTGTAAAATGAGACAAAATTCACTTAGCAACTGTCTCAATTAGCAACAGAAATTTTGGGCTCATTTGTGGCCATAAATCGAGGATTACCTATACTACATTTCCATCCTGAAATATGTAAAATTAGTATACATACAAAAGTCTTACAATAACATCCATTTTTAAATCACGAGTTTCTACGATGACATTCAAAAAACTGGAATTTTGTTTCTTGGAGTAATGATTATTTTCATCTGTTACTTTGGAATATTTTAAGGTAAAGGTAAAGGTTCCCCTCACACATATGTGCTAGTCGTTCCCGACTCTAGGGGGCGGTGCTCATCTCCGTTTCAAAGCGAAGAGCAGCACTGTCCGAAGACGTCTCCATGGTCATGTGGCCGGCATGACTAAACGCCAAAGGAGCACGGAATGCTGTTACCTTCCCACCAAAGATGGTCCCTATTTTTCTACTTGCATTTTTTACGTGCTTTCGAACTGCTAGGTTAGTAAAAGCTGGGACAAGTAAGGGGAGCTCACCCCATTACGTGGCACCAGGGATTCGAACCACTGAACTGCCGACCTTTCGATTGACAAGCTCAGCATCTTAGTCACTGAGCCACCACGTCCCCTTGGAATATTTTACAAAACATGTAATATATACCAGTCAATAAGGCCATATGAAACCAGTACACATTACTCACGCAGTGAATCCATTGATCATATGAGCATATCTAAGCAATACGAGATCAAGCCAACCACATCTTCTCTTTCGCCCTGTGGTCACACCAAACTCTTTTCCTCGTGTCTGTAGCAATTCCCCAATTTCCTAAAAAAAACCCAACACAGTATTGATACTATCTTGGAACAATTTTATCAACTTATAAACCCAATCTATTTGTAACAAAATAAAGTATATTTTACATTCTACCCAAGTTAACATATATGAAACAAGATAAAAATATAGAAGCTACCTTTATTAATGTCAGGCAATTTAAAAATACTAGCAAAATAAACAATTTTCTCATAAAGCTATTAATGGCATTTAATGTCTATATGCTAAGAGTGACCTTTGTCTTTCAAATTTAAATGGGGTGCTGAATCTTGTTCAGAATCTTGTCCCATTTTAATTAGAACAAGATTCTGAAAGACAAGTCACTCTTTTGAAGACAGCAAAATCTTGGTTTTGGACAGAGGGGACCACTGGTTTGAAAGAGGGGACAAGGAGACCAGATTTATTAAGATTGAACAGTCTTCTCTCAACGGGGGTGGGGGTGAGTATGACACCACTTATCCCTGTGTCTACAACAGTCTTTTCAGCAGTCTCAAGAAGCAGTCCCATTTGCATTCTGATTCAGTTGACCCTGAGGGTAAAGATGAAACCTCCAAGAGGCCTCAACAACATGGTTGTCTTTGGGACAACCATGACTTGCATGACTCAGAATCTCCTACTCTACTAATCTCTACTATTTTTTTTTTATTTTAAATTTATATACCGCCCTTCTCCCTGAGGACTCAGGGCGGTGTACAGCCAGAATTAAAAAACATAAAATACAAATATTAAAAAACAATTAATATATATATAAATTTGGCCCAAAATTAAAAATACAAACCAATTAAAACATTTAAAATTTCTTCTTAAGCCAGCCCGGCTTGCTGGAAAAAGTGGGTTTTAAGGGCACGGCGGAAGGCACTAAGGTCTTGGATTCTCCTTATCTCTGGGGGCAACTGATTCCAGAGGGTAGGTGCCCCCACAGAGAAGGCCCTCCCCCTGGGGGTCACCAGCCTACATTGATTGGCTGATGGCACCCTGAGGAGGCCCTCTCTGTGGGAGCGCACGGGACGATGGGAGGTCGTCGGTAGCAGCAGGCGGTCTCGAAGATAGCTAGGCCCGATGCCATGGAGCGCTTTAAAGGTGATAACCAGCACCTTGAAGCGCACCCGGAAGACCACTGGGAGCCAGTGCAGCTCGCGCAGGAGCGGTGTTACATGGGAGCATCATGCTGCTCCCATCACTACCCGCGCTGCTGCATTCTGGACCAGTTGGAGCCTCAGGTGCTCTTCAAGGGGAGTCCCATGTAGAGAGCATTGCAGTAGTCAAGGCGAGAGGTGACGAGGGCATGAGTGACTGTGCACAGGGAATCCCGATCAAGAAAGGGCCGCAACTGGCAAATCAGGCGAACCTGACAAAAGGTCCCCCTGGTTACAGCCGTCAGATGTTCCTCCAAGGACAGCTGCATATCCAGGAGGACTCCCAGATTGCGAACCCTTTCTGGGGGGGCCAAAGACTCGCCCCCAATAGTCAGTGATGGAGTCAACTGACTATATCGGGATGCCGGGAGCCACAGCCACTCAGTCTTGGAAGGGTTGAGCTTGAGCCTGTTCCTCCCCATCCAGATCCGTACAGCCTCCAGGCACTGGGACATCACTTCAAGGGCATCATTGGGGTGGCCTGGGGTGGAGATGTACAGCTGGGTGTCATCAGCGTACTGGTGGTATCTCACCCCGAAGCCATGGATGATCTCGCCCGGCGGCTTTACATAAATGTTGAACAGAAGGGGCGAGAGGACCGATCACTGCGGCACTCCACAGATGAGAGGCCTCGAGGTCGACCTCTGCCCCCCTGCCAACACAAACTGCGACCAGTCGGAGAGAAAGGAGGAGAACCACCGCAACACGGTGCCTCCCACCCCCAACTCTTCCAGCCGGTGCAGCATGATACCATGGTCGATGGTATCAAAAGCCGCTGAGAGATCTAACAGGACCAGAACAGAGGAGCAACCCCTGTCCCGAGCCCTCCAGAGATCATCAACCAACGTGACCAATGCCGTTTCCGTGCTGTGCCCAGAACTGAAACCTGACTGGAACGGATCTAAATAAGATGTTTCCTCCAGGAATTGTGGGAACTGTCGCGCGACCACACTCTCCACAACCTTCGCCGTGAAGCGAAGGTTGGAGACAGGACGGTAGTTGGCCAATATTGCCGGATCTAGGGACAGCTTCTTGAGGAGAGGCCTCACCACCGCCTCTTTCAAGGTATTGAGAAAATGGCTATTAAAATCTTTACTTAATTTAATGGAAAATTACATGCATGACATTTGAGGCCATGTATATTTATTTTAACATTATACTTACATTGTTTTGTTCTGTAGGAAAGGCACCAATCCCAACTCTAGTTGTATATGCTTTCACAACTCCATATACTTCACCCACATTCTGAGGTGGCATACCTAAGCCAGTGCAAACACCTCCCACAGTGCAATTTGATGAGGTTACAAAAGGATAAGTGCCTATTAACACAGGTTAATAAAGGGTACATAAATTGTAAGATCTGTATTGTTATAATAAAAGTTCTTGAACAGTGTATAAATTGTGTCTTATTCACAGTGCTGCTTTTTATACCAAGAAACATTTCCACTGAGATATATAGCTGTAGCTCTTATTCATGCTTTATTTAGCACTTATTTATTCCATACAAAATTTACAGCAAGGATATTTTTACAGTTCTGCTTAATTCAGAAATGCTTTCTAGTAAAAACTTTATGTGCACTATTTGAACATGTATTATATGTGCTATCTAACAGATATGCACGTATTTAATTATGTTCCATCATATCACCACAGTTTCTATCAGAAGAAAAGTATATTTATTTCTCAGCTTTTGGAATGCAGGATATTTAAAGTATATTTCTGTGTTTAAATTTGAAGGGGAAGACTAGTTCCATGTGAGGAAACTTATCTCAACATTCCAAATTCTAGACCATTTTATTAAAGCATATTTTCATCCATATCATCATTAGAATAGGAAAAAAAAAGAGTTAGCAATCACTTTCAATATGTTCTAGTTAAAAATAAGTTTTTCAAAAGTATTTACATTACCTAGAATTTATAATACTACCAAAACGAAGAGTTCTATGGCACATTAAAGACTAAACAGTAGTATAAGCTTTAATGGAATACATTATCCTGTGTCGGAAAAAAACACTCATCTCCTAAGGACATGAAAAGTAATTTGAGATGTTATTTATATACTAGTCACTTTTCAGAAGTGAACACGTTTTGTTATTCATACTTACCAAAATCAATGTCCAATAATGTTGCGTTTGCACCTTCCACTAAAATTTTCTTTGGAGAGCCATGCAATGCTTCATGCATAAAATATACCCCATCCTTCACCATTGGTTTGATTCTTTCACTATAGCTCTGGACAAATAAGAGTGTTGCACATATTAGAATTAAATTAGTACATAGTGATGTGCAATAAATAGTAAAGTGCAATGTAGACATTGTGCTAAATATAATAACAATAATAGTCATATGTCTTCCCAACAAGATATCCTTTTGAAATTCAGAGCATTGGATTGTGCCAGTTTGGTGAAAGCTGGTTTAAGTGCCCTGCTTTAAATGAAGTTATGGATGCTACCAATGAGCTACTCTTTGTATGAAAGAAATAGGTATGTATGAGTGTGACTAAATAGTAAAATATTTAAAGGAAACAAATATGTTCTTCTTGTATTAAAAATTAAGAACATCCCCATAGGATCAAATAAAAAGTCTGTATGATCAAACTAACAATATTTGCCAATCAAATACTCTCAACAAAATTGCAAACAACAGGAATATATAACGATCTTATTCTAAGGAGAGTATAATCTCTCTTTAGCTGTGGTTATCTTTTCAAGCCCCATTCATGGATTGTATAGTATTCTGATACTACAAAACAAATGCCTATCCATCCGTAAGACATGGATCCTAAGATTCCAATCACAGATTTTTACAAGAAATATGAGCTTCTAAGAGATAACTTCCTCAAACGAACATGTCTAAAACAGAATTTACTATAAAACAATTTAATCACTAAATACTTTTTCACAGCAATATACAATGACAATCTTTTCGTAGCATCTCTAAAATCTTTATACAGATATTTATTAGTGTTGCAGCTTTCTGTTTTCTTTAAAGCCCTTTCATTAGAGGAAATGTACATAGAAAAATCCATCAGCTAACAGGCCATTTCTGTGTTTTACCTTTAATCTTTTCAATTCTCCTTCAATGTCGATCTCTAATGTAGGGTAAACAGACTTGTATTGATTGGCTAGCACTTTGAATCTAAAAAGTAAAAAAAATATATTCTATTATATGTGTAAAATATTCACACAAATCTTTGATATAGACTTTGCTTTTAGAAAGTGAAAAGAGAGAAAATTATAAGTGAGAAATCCAGCAAGGAGTATGAAAATCAGAATCTACAAATAAGAAAACTGATTGCCCTAGTAATAAATATACACAGAATAACATTACACTAGAGAAATCGTTACCTTTCTGAAAATTCTTTGAAGTCAGAAACTAGATCACACATTCTGAGCCCACTTCGAGCTGCTTTAGAAGAATACACTGGACCAATTCCCTTTTTTGTGGTTCCCAAGCTTTAAAACACAAAAAAATAAAAAAACACACACACATACTACACAATCTGATTGACTCTCAAATGTGATAACTGATTTCTTGTTAATATTTCTTAAAATAAAATTCATTTTGATGGCTTTTTACTTGCCACTCATAGGAGTTAAACTTGCTCTTATGTGAGCATCCAAGGGGAGGATTGAAAAAGGGCAGAATGCAGGCAAGTGGGATAAAAGGCAGACAACCATTGTCAGTGGCAGACTTTTGCAAATACTGTTATAAATAATTTAAATGTATGTATGTGTATGTAGGTGTGTGCCGGTATGCACACACAGTTTAAATACTAGCTTTCTGTTGTTAAATATGATAAACATAAAAATACACATTTATTTTACATTACTTGAAAATTTACACAAATTTTACATAGTTTTCACTGAATTTTAATAGTATGATTATTAGCATGTTACCGATTGCTTTAACATAAAGCGGTGTGTAAAAAAATTGCAAACATTGCTAAATTTTAAGGTTATTCAAATTAAAATTAGATAGGTATTATCATTCAAAGTGGTCAAAAAGTCTTCTTTCACAGTTGGAAGTAAAGTTTTGTTGTTCCAAATCCTACAGTATATCGGACATACATCTATATCTTTTATCTATATCCTTACCTGACCCTCAAACTATTCAGCTTTTGGCCTCTAACCACAAATAAAGGAAGCAGTTTATATATTGTATTAAACTAAGGTTTTTTTAACTATAATTTGAATAAACTAACATTTAAAAAATATAAATGTTGGTCTTTCAAATCACAATGTCTGAATTCACACGTCATTCTAAGCCTAAATCAGACAAAACACATACTGAATTAATGTAATGTATGATCTGAGCTGCTATATATAAAAAGTAGAAAAAGTTCACTATACTCTGCATCAAAATGCTATAATATTACTCAGCTGATCTGTACCAATATTCAATAAAAGCTTAACGCACTAAGACAATGTAAATTAAGCATAAAAGATTCTAATATCTGGGGTTTGCAGTTACTAAATTTTAGTTTAGACTATGAGTCAAAGTTAATCTACACTTCAGATACTGAAGAGAGAAAAAACCCAACCCCCAAAACCAATCTTTTATCTGTGCTTCTGTAGTTTTAAGTGTGACATCACAGGTAACCCTTATTCCAACATAGAAATCTTAGTAATTAATAAATAATAATATAGTATACTAATATCATACGCTGACAGCCTAATATGAATCAAATAGTAAAAATACATTTGCCAATTTGTAGGTGCAACTGGATTTTATTTTGTTCATTAGTTGATATCAATAGCTAAAAAGCTTTCTATTCAAATAAAAATTATATTTTAAAAACATAGCAAATATTAAAAACACAACTAGCCAGAGTTGTCATTATAGGATTTTTGTTTGCAACGATTTAACACCCATACAAAAAATACATCACCAATAATTTAATATCGCCTCTTCCTATATTGTGATAAAAAGCAGTTTTTCATATTTTTATTTTGCATCGTTAAAGGGAATCCACCAGGATGGCAATGGTGTTTTTTAAATGGACTTATATTTGTTTTTGGCATGACAGATAGAAACATACACAAATAAAATAACAAGCAAACAAAGAGTGCTGTACTTTTCCTCCTTGATAACATCATTAATGATTAATGCTGCCATCTCAAAACTTTGGCACAGATTCTCAAACAATTTTATTTAATAACAGCTATTTTCCTGATTCTGATTAAGATTTCATGATTCTATGTAATCTCTAGAATGCACTGTTTACAACAACATGTTGTATTCTGATCCTGAAGATTCAGGTAGATTTTTCTATTACTGTTCAAGAACAAGATTTATATACTTTAACAGGTAACTGGTCTTTACAATCATGTTCTACATTAGAAAAAAGAGTGTTTTTCTAATATATTCCTTGAGTTATATGTAAGGCTCGAGGTTGAGGCTTACAATTTAAAACCAAGTTTACTGAACAATCCATACATTGTGTGTATTCTGGTTGTACAATTTGGGTTGCCCAAAAAAAATCTTACTTTTTAAACCTTTAAACTGCCTGCCTCATCAATATACAAAAATAAGTAGGAATTTATAGATGTTTCAGACATCCTATAAAAAGTTTCTGAATCATCTTATTATAAAATGTCCTTAAAATATTGTGGAGGAATTGACAAAAAAGACCTTTCATGACATTAAAAAGAGTAAGATATTTGACAAAGCACAACATACTTTTTCCCTGCTTGCTCTTGTCTTTGTTGTTCTTGAATGCCATCAGCAGCTTGGTGGAAGTCAAATACTAAGGAATTTCAAGAGTACAAAATGAATGGACTTCTATACAAATTTAAATTTTGGAGTTCCTTATTTTCATTAACAACTAAATATTCAAAAGCTCCAACAGAAAACACCAGAAGAAACATTGTTTATAAACTATACACTTTTTGGCAAGTCTGGAAATGTGGCAATTGTAAATTATATTGTACTGTGCTGCAAATAAAAGTATATTTTCAAATATTTTTTTTAAACTCCTTCTCAAGCAGAATCTAATAATGTGACAATTGTGAACAGTCTCAGAGTTAAATTGGTGAGGTTTTCCTATGCAATTTCATATACAAACATACAGTAACACAAAGAACCCTCTGAAATTAAAGTTTAAAAAAACCTTTCACGGGCTGTAATGATTGCTTAGTGCCAATTTTTCTCTTTAGTTAACGTTCCACACCCAAATCATTCTTGCATAGCCATTTACTTGGTAAAAAAAAACCTTCTGGTGCCAGGGGAAAACTTTTAAAAACCTATTTAATGAACTGGTGTGGATGAAATGTCACGAAACAGAATAAGAAGCTTTCCAGATGGCAGACTGCCTATTCCTTACCCATGGTTAAACAATAAATCTTTAATGTAGCTTATCAGAAATGATAATTGTCATGGAGAAAATCTATCTATGTGATCTGTAGGGTTGAAACAACCCGATGGCACATAATCATAATCAGTAATGAATGGGTAACTATGATCTTGGGACTGAGACTGTTTAGAGTACCAGCAGGCAAATCTTCCTCATTCATTATAGTACTCCCAGTACACGATAAGCAAATGACACCTTTGGAAACCTACATTTCCCAGAATACCAGCTTTTTCTTGATTAAATTTTTATTTTTTCTGAAAAGGTTCTCATTGCAACTGATTGGATGAGTGAAAGGTGCTAAAGAATTGCTTTTAAAATTTCTCTGATGAAAAGATATCTGCTTGAGTCAAGATTTGGCTAAGCAAAGTCAGCACTTGTTATGTGAATCTGATACTAAAAATGAGAATGCAGAAATAAGCCGGGAATAGGCAGTATTCCCTGGCTGAGCAATGTAGTTGCCAAACTGGAGAGAACAATGACCCTGTTGAAAAAGTTATCTTAAAATATGACAAAAGCCAGTATTTGATTCTACAACACTAAGCTAATTTTAGAATCAAAATCTCAGTGAGATTAAGTATAATCAGAAAAAAATGGCTTGAGGCATTAACTTAATAATATTTTCCCCTGAATGTCCTAGGATGCTACAGATCCCAAAAAATGGCCTTTGGAATTACAACAATTACTTTAAGAATTGACAAGTAGTTCATCCATAATCATCACTTAGTAAAGAATTACCAGTATACATATATTGATGTGAGTGCAATTAATATAATTACTTACCAATATGGGCTCTGTCCGATATAATTAGCCTTTTTTCCCAGCCTTCTAAACCTTTTGAAGAAATATTAGGTAATACTCATTAATTTTATCTGTCAGTGTTTAATAATGCAATCCCATGCATATTTATGCAAGAGTACATTCCCCTAAGTCACTGTTATTACACTCAAGTATGCAAAGGATTCCATCTAACCATCTGGGCTGATCTCAAAAAAACTATGAAGTACCAGTCCAGGCTAGTGCTTGGTTGGGATATCATTTGGGAATTCCAGGCTTTTAAGCTACAGCAGAAAAGAAAAAGGAAAAATCCCAGAGAAAGACAGCAGCAAACCATTTCTATATTGCTACCAAGAAAACTATATATTGCCACTGCAGTTGAGGTGTTTAATTTTTTTAATCCATTCTAAAAAATGTCATTTTCATAGTGACACAATGAAACTTCTAACCTTGAACTTTCACCAAAAATCTGGGTGGGATTTCTAATGTCACATCAATTAACTTGTATTTACGCAGTGAGACATCCTTTCCTTCTCTTGCAAATCCTATGTCTTTCGAAACTGCTCTGAAAAATCTTCCTAGCTGATAAAGTTAAGAGTTAGAGAACAGGACTGTGGGATGCTTTTGAAGATTGGTTCAGATAAGTCTGTTCTTCCACATATGTTTTTCGAATGTCTATATTTCTATTTTTATTTTCACAATATGCTGTTGGATATTACTTAATTTAGCATCATACTAACATTTTCATTTTGGAGCACTGTACTGCTAGATATTAGCTGCATGAAACAAATATTTTTTTAAAAAAAAGCCAAAGGGAATTATCAAATTGCTAACTGAATATAAGGCAACTGAATGAGAACAGCATCTTATCAGTCAGTTCTATTATACTGTTGTGAGAAGACCATGAGAACTACCGGTACTTCAAATAGTAGCTTACCAAGATATTCTCACCTTTTCCTTTTTTAACATTTTTCTCTGCTTCTTCAAACAATCCTGGCAGGTGAATTACTACACCATTTCCTGGAGAGAGAGAAAAAAGGTTCCAAAAATAATGTGAGCTCTCTTCCAAAAATCACAGTTTGAAGTATGATAAAATAATGTAAATACTATTACACACATCATATTTTTATCATGTATTGGTGATTTTGGTTTGCAAGGAAGTACATTTCTCACGCAAGGCAAAGCACTGCCATTTTACTTTCTCACCCTCTCTCCCAATTGCTCCTCCACTGGAGCTCCAGAAAGTTAAAGCACCCTTTGGAATAATAGAAATATAGCAGTGTGTTATTCATTCAGTAGAGAGATTAACACGAATATAGAGACCCAATTTACCTAAGAGTAAGTAGTCTCAAGTAGCATAAACCAGCCCCTTGGATACAGACCAAAGAGTTTGAAGTTCTTACTTTTACACTATAGCTGGTTAATATGAACTAACCTCTACTTATTACTTATATCAGAGCTTACAATTTAACCTGGAATTACTTCAATGGTATGTATACTTTTTTTTTCCAGGTTGTTGCCATCAACCTTTAAAACTACCACATTAATGGTAATTTTGAAAGAAAAAAACCCTGAATTTAAAACTTCTTTATTCCCCCTAAAACCAGCAACAGATAAATAGAAATGAATCTGCCATTTCTTTGGAGAATCTAAGATTTATTTATTTATTTACTTATTTAGTTTATTAGGCTTATATATCGCCCTATCTCCAACGGACTCAGGGCGGCTCACAACAATAAAACCACAATCCATAATGCTAGTTAAAATGCCTAATTAAATCAGATACAATTAAAAACCCATAAAAAACCCCATCAGTCCAGGCCGGGGGACTCGAATAACCAAGTTTTTAATTCGCGGCGAAAGGTGCGAAGGTCAGGGGCCAGCCGAAGCCCCAAGGGAAGTTGATTCCAGAGAGTGGGCGCACCCACAGAGAAGGCTCTACCCCTGGGGGCCGCCAGCCAACATTGTCTCGCTCCCGGCACCCTGAGCAGGCCCTCCCTATGGGCGTGAACTGGGCGATGGGATGTTGTTGCTGGCTGCAGGTGGTCCGCCAAATATCCTGGGCCTAAGCCATGTAGGGCTTTATAGGTCATCACCAGCACTTTGAATCTCCCCCGGAGGGCAACCGGTAACCAATGCAGGTCACACAGGAGGGGTGTTACATGGGAGTATCGGGATTCTCCCATCACAACCCGGCGGCCGCATTTTGCACCAGCTGAAGCCTCCGAGTGGTCCTCAAGGGCAGCCCCAACATATGGGAAGATAGCCTTCCCATATGTTGGGGGTAAAATAATCTAATATTACTTTCATGTAAACACAGTAATACTATTCCATAATGTCCCACAATGGTATGTGTCTGATCTCCCCCCTCCCCCAACACACACACAGCTTCTGGAATGAAGGACTCATCTAAGACTTTTGTGATTGCTATCACAAAATGGCTCCACATAGGGGCGTATCATTTAACACATGATTCAGATGATCAGTGGCAACCACTGTGTAAGACATAATTTCCCACCTGTTTTTATCAGCCTCACAATTATAAGCAGCAACTTAACTCTGTCTTCATATTGGACAAGCAAGAACCTTCCAATTAACATTTTAATTTTCTAAGAATGTCTAAAGTATCTATATAAAGTCAAAATACATTTTCTCAAAATAAAACTAATAGGGTAGCTCTTTGCTTTATACAGTGCCAGCTTCCCATTGTGTAGGAGGATGGTAGATGGGTGCATTGGCTCTTATAGGTGCCATTATGGAAATTTTAAGTAATGCATGTTTTTTTAATCTCTCTCTGGTGTAACTACTGTTATGTTTCAAAAATGTGAAAAACAGCAGCTATAATGTTTGCAGGTATTTCTGAAAATTGTACCTTCCAGACTCATCAAACTGCAACTTCTATTGTGATGGTTGAGGATAAGGTGAGCTGTAGTCCAAGATAGCTAAAGGAATATAAAATTAGGGTGGGCTCCTCTATAACTGTTGCTGAATGCATCTGCTATTTGAAGAATGCATTTGGTTCCTGCCTGCCCTACTGCCAGACTTGTGTGAGTGGGTATCGTCATTTTTACTTGTACATGTTCCAACAGACATGGAGAGCCTACTTAGACATAGGCGACCTGTTATTGGTGCACTTTAACCGATAAAAACTTGATTTTTCATGTATAAAGCAGATATAAAAATATATTCATGTATGAAAATAGGAATGACTCAGAAGAGGAAAAAACCCCACTCCTGTTCCCCACTATGCATTGCAGTTACATTTGCTAGGGAAGACAGATGGCAACTCATTCAACCCTGAATTCTGAGGTCAAAATGGATCACCCTGTGGCACACAGCAAGAGATACGCAATTCCTTTTGCTTAGCATCTCTATAACAGTATATTCGGTGGAAAAAAAATCTTATCTTCTGCAACTTACTGCATAACAGTAAAACAAATTGTTTCATCTAACAAAGTCTTGTCCCAAACCTAGTATCACTTGGGCAATTAAAAACAACAGCAATACCCAAATACAATATGGATACTTTTTGTTCTTTCTTAGGTTTTAGCTTGAGAGGTTTCCCAGCATTCTTGCAATGATGTATTAATTTTTTGCATCTAGTCATAAATAAAGCTACACCTCAGAAGTAGAACTACAAATAGTGTGATCCTCTGAGGAAACAAAAGCAAATAAATCATTTCCATAGATACCATTAACATGGGTGGTGTTTAGAAATGTGTATTTCCTCCTTTATTTGCATAAATATTGCAGCAAGTGAGATATGTCCTCATGTATTTCCTCACTGTAGTTACTGAACAATGTATTTCAAATTTTTCATAAACACTGAGGAACCTTCAAGATCTTGACTAACAAGAATGGTATGTTTGTACAATAGTAAAAATCACTTACCAATAAATGCTGTGACTTTTGGATTGATGATACCACTGGGTAACAGATGAAAATCATATTCCACAGAATCTACAACAACCGTATGTCCAGCATTATTGCCTCCCTGTTAAAAATAAATTTTTTAGCTTTATTTAAAAACAAATATTTTAAAAAATTATATTCTCATTAAAGATACTTTGATTCTTTCAATGTCCCTTTTTACAGCTAGAAGACACATGTCTTAGTAACAAAAACAAATATGAGTAAGAATATTCTTGAGTCCACTGATATTCACTTGACTGCCAAGTCTTTTCATTTATATGTGTATTAATAAAGAAGTAAAATTATTACCGGAGACAGTAAGTTGAAATAAATTTAGAACTGTAGTGGGTTATTTTAATGAAAGAAAGATCTCATCCTTTAAAGCACTGACACTTCCATTAATTTAATAGTTTTCAAAAATATGCATTTGGATCAAGAATTTCTGGTTGGTTCCTCCAGAAATCAGAAATATCTAAAAGAAAATCGAAAGGCTTTGTCTATAGTTTGTGGTCTATGCAAATCAGAATTGAATATAATGCTTAGCAAAGTGGGGCATGTATTTGCTATTCAGTTTAGGTATTCCTGTAGCAGATGTCAACCAGGTGCTATTTAATACTATGAATTAGCATAATGCTCATTAACAATTGTCATTCACAATACATCTGTTTACTGTTTTATGTAGATTGTTGTTTTTATATTATCTTGCACTGTGAGCTGGCAAGAGTCAATCTGAAGTTATTTATCTATTGTTTGGGCAGCATCTAAATAAACAAATTAATGCAGTATTAAAATAGAACAACTTTTCACAAACATGGAAATACTACAGCAGTGACCGTGCAGTAAACCACTTGTGCAAGTATGCCATCAAATATAATATTTCTGCTCAGATAAGTACACACATACACACACATAATAATAACAGCAACAACCAAAAAAAAAAAAAAAAGGAAAAGCATTGAAGAGTGCAATAGTTATTTTTATAGCTACCTTACTTGATTTATAGCTTGCCTTAATGCTCTGGTAAACACTCAAGACAATCTTAAAAAATTAAGAAAAACAGAATGAAATCAATACAAATTAAAATTAAAGATAAACAAATACTAAAATCATATAACAGTTAAAAGCTCAATAAAATAGTTGCATCTTCACAGAGTTCCTATGTGCCGAGACAGCAGGGGTCAAAAAACAATCCCCATTGTTTCCTGGATATGATCCAAACAACTGTAAAAACACTGCCGCTGTCCCCATCCTCTTTCAACAAGTTTTCCAAAAGAATATTACAGTTAATAATAATAAAAAAGGCCTACCAAGAAATACAGACAATATAGCAAAACTGCATTCTCATCCCCCCTCCCCAAGTTATTCATATAAGTCCTCTACCATCTGATAAAAATGATAAGGGGTACATTTAGACTACAAAAGAGACAATTATGGGGAGACAGGAAGCAGTCTTTCAGTATTTAAATGGCTTTAGCAATAAAAAGTGTGTGGGATTTATTCTAGATAAATCCAAGGGCAGAAAGAACCAATGGATAAAAGTGATATAGAGGGAAATCTAAACTCAAAATAAGAAATAATTTCCAGACTGAACAGTGGACAGCCTACCTCCTAGAGTTTTGGGTTCCTAACTCAGGGCAGAAGGGTGAAAAGTTCCCTTCCAAATCAATGAGGTGCCAGGGCTTATTAGCTAAGGAAGGTTCCATGGTCATGATGGGATACATGTTCTCCTGAATTGCTTGTACAGGTAATCCTTTCTTAACGACCATTCATTCAACATCTGTTTGAAATTATGATGACGTTGAAAGAAGGGACTTACGACCCATGCTTAAAGTTTACAGCCATTGCAGGGCCTCTGCAGTTAGGTGAGTGAGATCTGGGCTCTTGGCAAGCTTTCACACTTACAATGAGTTTCCAAGCACCCTGTGATCATAGGATTGCATTTGAAATCTTCCCTGCCAGCGGCTTCCCTAAGAAAGTCAATGAGGGAAGGGCACAAACCACTGCCATCTGCTGTCAGGACTCCTTCTGGCTCTGGGAGGGAAGGGGGCTAACTGAAAAAAGGACCATCAGGATCCATTTTGGGACAAACCATTTCCAGCAGCTTGTTTGGGAGTGGAAAATCGTCAGCCTCCAGACTGGTCTCACCCCACATGAAATGGAATCCCTCTCGCCAGCAGCCCTGTTACTGTCAAAGAGTATGGCATGAGGTGCTTGCAGCAAGGGGCATTTGGAGCCAAGCTGACAACAAATGCTTCTTGCCACAAATCCCCAGTGCCAAAATCCCACTTGGCATGGACTTTTCCCGCCAGTTGTCTTGCAAACTGGAAGGACTGCCTGTCAGATTGATTTTGCCCCTCATCGACCCTCACACAACCATTCTGTCCACTGAGGGGAAGAAAACTCCAGGACTGGGCTGGAGAAAAAGAAGTTCAGATCACAAAGATCCAAGCTTCTGTTCTCTAGCCCAACGTTACAATTTCCTTCTGCCCATAGAAGAAAGCTGCCTGAACCCTTCGTAGGCAGCAATTTTGCCTAACCTGCATAATTGCTTAACAATCACAAGTGAGAGACCTGAGACTGTAGTCATTGAGCTAGGTGGTCATATGGGTGTCCCATTTAACTATTCCAACAACTTACAATCAAAATTCCAGGCTCAATTATGATCCTAAGTCAAGGAGTATTTGTAAGTAGCAACTTCAGCATGGCCATTTAAATCCTCCAAGAAAGCCAAGAAAGCAGCATTGAATATTTGACAGTATACTAAAAATTTCTAAAGCCGATTTTTTAATACAGTATTCTTTACTGGGATATTTATAAAAATACACCACATTATCTCTGACATGCTTTAATACCACAAGTAATTCAGAAAGTTTCTTGTGCATTTGTCTACACTTTATTTGAGAATCTCATTAATTCATTTTATATTTTCTCTTCCATTCATCCAAAATAAAGTATTTAATTCCAACATGGAACTCAGAAGTATTCCTTTTCCCATGGACATGTTGTGCTATCCAAAAAAAACAGAGTGTAATTCCTCCCCCTCCTTTACACACACACAAAACAGTTGTCCACTATTATCTAAAGATGGAGATAATCCTCCATTAGGGCTATGTGCTTTGTGAAACCACTTGGGGTGTGGCAAACTGAAAAATGAGAAATTAAAAATTAGGTTGAAAGATGAGAATTCTGATCTCATCTGATCTATCACGAACACACCTTTAAATTTCACCTAGATGAATCTAGGTGGAATGTTAATATATATTTCTAGTTCATGTACGATATGCCATATGCTAAATAAATAATAAATTTCCCCTAACTTATAATTGCCTGAGAATCTCTCATAAATCAGGGGGGAAAAAGTTGCTCCGTATTCTTTTAATTCCATGCTATTTGAGCAATTTTCCATTTGATCATTTACAGTCTCAGCAAACAGAAACGGAGTGTTACACAGCTAAAATTTTGATATATTTGAGCATTTGTGGGAGAGACAGCATTTGCTGTTTTGTTACCCTTATTATTTTCTGTCCATGACCTCTCAATTATTTAAATCAACATATTTTCACTTGCACACAAATCTTGTTAGCACATATCTGTTGTTCGTAACTACAGATATGAGCTAAGATTTCACAAATGGATGTATCAAGATACAGAGAAGCGTTTTTTATTTAACAAATGAAACTAATACCACACTCATTTTTTATTCAAATATAAGAATCTTTGACACTCATTGGAGCTAATTTGATGTATGTGATAGGTTTATCCAAATGATAATTTTACCCCCACATCCCATGCTCATGCTCCATCAAATTCAGATGGTTAGTGTTGTGATTGGATGGGAAACCTTTAAGAGTTTTTATTTATTGGGCTTGATGTAAAAGACTAACACAGCTACCACTCTGAAGACATGTCAAAACTGATCCTCTTTTGTTTATTTTAGCACAGGCATAAAATACTGTTCAGGTAACATAGACCAGTGCAGAACTCAGAATCTAAACAGTGACAAGAAGCTCTTCTCTCTATAAGAATCTAAACTCCTGTGAATGCCCTCATATGTACAGTCCAGCATTGCATATGAAGCTTTCCTTGTTACAAGTACTATATTTGTAGATAAATAACATTAAAGTAAAATTTTCAGAGCAAAGAGGTTATTTATTACTGGTTATATGGTTGAGTTCTCCGAAGATTTGTGTCACTTATCATATTGTTTTATGATATTAGGCCTTTCTTTACAATATCATTTTTCTATTTATATTCAACTAAGTGACAGTTGCCTTGCTTTTCAGAATTTGCTGCTGAACACGTCTGAAACTTAGGTTGCTGAGGTAACATCTATGCTCCATCTCCTTTTCCATTATTTTTTTTCAGATACCAAAACATAATGGCACCACTTTTCATTTTATTGATAACATGAGGATTCCAAGAGCAAACATCAGAATTCTGAGAGTAATATCCAAAAACAATTATCTATAACCAACAGACCTTAAAAGTGACAAAATATTTACTAGCTTAAAATTCTATATGTGTAAACATGCTGCAATATGAATTTCTTTGCTATGTACTTATCTATCCTATACCAATATCCAGGAATTTCATTAATAAATGGTCAAAAAAACTTGCTTAATAGAAAATACATTGCAGTATCAAAAACATATTCCACAAATCATCAGGGATGTGCCTAAAAGGATGTACCTTTCATTTAATATTCGATACTTTTACCTTGTCCTTATATTTATATTAGGGTGGATAAAAACTGATGCTTTTTTTTTAAATCACAAAAATTGGATTTTTAAAATTTTTATTAAATTTATTTTAATAAAATGCTTTTGGAGTAAAAATCTATCTAAAGATAGTTTTCTATTTAAGATACATTCATAATTTAGTTTATTCAGCATGAAATGGAGCTTAGTTATGTAGCATGAGGCTGTATATTCTGCAATATTGGGATTGTCAATGAGTCGACAGCGGGTCAAAGGAGGAGCTGCTGTGGGACAGAGATGACAGTTGTTCTTTAAAAATTATGATTTAAATCAAGTTGATTTAAATCAAGCTTTTTACTAGTGATTTAAATTATGATTTAAATTGGGATTTAAATCGACTTGATTTAAATCAAATCCACCTAATTTATATTCAAACTCTTCCTTACCCAACCAACTAACTAATCTTGGTTGATTGAGGGAACTAAGCAGAATCCAAACTAATTTTTGGATAGAGGTTCACCAAGGAAGTAAATTGTTTGTAGGCTAGGATGGAAAGTAGAAACAAAAATCCTGAAAATGTGGCAATAGAGAACAATTTCCATGTTGTTTTTCTCCCAAGATTATACAGAAATGACTATAAACTCACTAGGAATCAATTTTGATTTAACAAAGACTTTCCCTGAATCTGATTACTTCCTCTTTGTCTAGAATACTCTTATCACATCAAATTCAGTATTCAGGGATCTTATCTTTCTATATTACTGATTATATCCCTGACCCAGATATATCCACAGGATAGCAGAAAGATAAAAGCAGCATTGCACAGTTGTGGCAAACTCCCACAGCGTTTGTATGTACAACATGAAGTGGCAGGCACATCCAAAAGGGATGGAGCTTACAACACAACAGCATGCCACTCTTTTCATCATTTTGACAAAATTCAGCAAAATCCCAAAGACCTCCATGCTTTCAACTACATTTATTTTCATGAAACATTAAAAACTTGAATACATATACAGTATAACTGATTTAAATTAAATAAAATATCTGGTTTCTGGTTGGTTTTTTTTTTATTATTATTTTTATTGATTCATTTTCACTGGCTAGAACTCCCAAAAACATTACATGCATACGAAAATATTTCTATGTTTATTATTCTAGCTAATTCCTTGAGACAAAGGAATTAACTATTAAGAGCTGTAAATAAATAATAAGCAACTTGTCTGAAGTCTCAGTGGAGCCACTGATACAACGAAAGCAACAAAACACAGGACATTTAAGTCCTTTTTAGTAACAGTCTAATCTAGCCATCTCTCTGAGGAATGCAAGCTAGTTAAAACTATTGACATTCCATATTGTACTTCTGAAAGGACATTTCAACCTTTATTATCAGTCTTACATTAATAACATAAAAAGAGGAAAGAGTGCACTCCACACATATAAATGTGTTTAATTTAGAATAGAATAACAGAGTTGGAAGGGACCTTGGAGGTCTTCTAGTCCAACCCCCTGGTCAGGCAAGAAACTCTATACCATTTCAGAAAAATGGCTGTCCAATCTCTTCTCAAAAACTTCCAATGTTGGAGCACTCACAACTTCTGGAGGCAAGTTGTTCCACTGATTAATTGTTCTAACTGCCAAGAAATGTCTTCTTAGTTCTAGGTTGCTTCTCTAATTGATTAGTTTCCATCCATTGCTTTATAAACTATAACTATAAATTTAAAATATATCAAGTTTGTTTTTGTTCTAATCTTGTCCATTTTCTGAGTGTACCAGCCAAATGTAATCTAAAGGTCAGATCACACCACTAGAACAAAAAACTGCACCCTTGATTTGAACATACTGAAAAAGGTCAACATTTTATGTATTAAACCAGGGTTCCCCAACCCCCAGTCCTTGGACCGGAATCGGTCCACAGTATACCAGCAACCAGTCCACACAAACAAGTGAAGCCCCATTCGAAGGGTGGAGGCAGCATGCAAAACCACAACCCCTCCGGTCCACAGAAAAACCTTTCTCCATGAAACCAGTCTCTGGCGCCCAAAAGGTTGGGGGCCACTGTATTTAAAACTATAAATTATAAATTTAAACTATTAAACTACATTATAAATTTAGTTATACCTTGTTAATTAAATCATGCTTTTAAAAAATCAAGCTAGAAACCTTTTAATTACTATCTCTCCACTAAATATGACCTCAATGTTATATCACAAAATGTATGTCTAACATATGATACTAATACTGATCTTGCAGATAGAAATCCTAACATGCATAGAATCCCTAACAGCTTTTATTGTAGATCAGCAAAAAAAAAAAAAAAGAGAGAGAGAGAGAGACCAAATGATGATATCACTGCAATAATAGCTTGATTCACTTGGATCAGAAAGATGTTCAGACAACATCCCCAAATTCTTTTCCCTGTCAAGTTCATATACTTATATACAATCAGTTTAACATAATCAGGAGACATCAACAGCCAAATAAAGAGAACAGGCCACTCTCTCATTGCAACTACTGTATAACTTTTGTAAGCCATAACAGATATTCTAATTACAAATATATCAGACAGTAAATCTCTGGAATATAGAACAAAACTCTCATAATCATATTCAGTTCTTAGGAATGCAATTAAATAAAGGCAATCTTTGACTAGATGCCACTATCACCTTTATTTTAATATGCCATTTTAATAAGAAAAAAAATACTGTGGTAAAACTTTGCTTTATGACTACAGTGGCAGAACCATTTTAAAAAAACCATGTTGGCTCAGATTGCTAGACCTGAAGGAGATGACCACTCCTTGATAGTTCTAAAATATCCAGTTTCATCAGCATGCATAACTGTTACATAAATATGCTTCAAAGGAAAATGATCTAGTAATTTCACAGGTTAACACTTTAGAACAGAAAATAATACAGGGCATTAATGCATGCCGTATTGTAAAGTGCAAAGTCCATGTATGCTTACATAGAAATGCATATTTTCTCTGTATTCATTAGGGCTCGTTTCTAAATAACATTTTGGATTTCAGCCTAAATTAGCAGTACATAATTCTTATGAAGTGAGAAATATTAAAAAGCTTTTCAGGGCAAGCATATAATAAAGTTTCAGATATCATTAGAAGAGGAATTATCAGCAGAGAATGGCATAAAATTATTTGAATAACTAAAGGCAAATAAAGGATAAAACGTCATTATTTACCGCTGATAGCTGTTTCTTATACAATGTGTTTGAAAGAAAAAAGTACAGTATTAATATCTTATTCTACAGATAAAAATTGATTGCCCAAGATAACTATGGTAAATTTCTAACAAAGATTCAAAGAGTCCTTGAGCAAGGTTGCTTGAAACACCAATTTCCAAGTTCTTTAAGTTCCATGTTCAAATCAGGCTGTAGATTCAGAAATCATTTAAAAACGTGTGACTGGCTAATATCAGAGGCTAAGCAAGCAGCTTAATTTTGATTAATATTTGCATGGCAGAATAGCTGGGAATCTGACAGTTATAGGCTAGATTGGGAAGTTGGAAAAAACATGAGAAAGCAAGAACAAATCACTTCTATTATAAGAAAACTGCAGTCCTGAATAGAAATTGTTTACAATAACTGAATAGAAAAAGATTGGCCTTCCCATACAAAAATTATTTTCATCAATTAGCAATTGATTAAATAATTCCAAAAGAAGTATCAAATAGCACTAAGAAAATTTAAGGGCAAACATTGAAAAAAAGTATTGTAACCAAGTAAATATTTCAACAATTGAATTTGATTGATCAACCTAGTAATACACTAATGGATAAAAGATAGAATAGCAGGAACAAATTTATAAAATGTATATGTTACATACTAAATATTTTCTTACTTCTGCGTAGGGTTTATGTGTGTTTTTCCTCTAGCCAGGTTTTCCCTATGTAACCAAGGTTTTTCTGAGCTGGGGCTGCAGAAAAACCTTGGTTACGTAGAGAAAACCTGGCTAGAGGAAAAACATACATACTAAATATATTTATATAGCCCTTTCCAGACATTTCAAAGTGTTTTACAATAAAACCTTGTAACAAAACTGTGTGAGTATGAGTGTGTGTCTGGGGGGGGGAGGGGAGGGAGGGAGAATGAGAATATTCACAAAGGGCCTGTAGTGGTATGTGGAAATGACTTTAGCAGACAGGGTAAAGGGAGCTATCAAGTAAGAAACAGCCTACCCCACAGCTTGATAGTGGGTGGGGCAAGAACCCAGAAGGGATCCTCCCTAGTTTCTCAGACAGTAAAGAAGATGGGAGAGATGTGGGGGGGATGTATTTTCAGATTTGCAAAATTCAGTCAAAGTAGTTCTTATAATAAAGTAGAATTAACTCATCTGATTGTTATGCCCCAACAAGACCAATGTGAAGAGACAGGCATTTAAAAAGTATCTGAAAGATGTTATGGTAGCCATCTAACAAAGAGCAGGCTCTCCCAAATGATCTTAATGATTAACCAAGTCTGTAACAATCCCAAGTTATTTAGTGATGTATATATTATTTTAAAAAATCCTTGGACTTGGTTCAATAGTTAATTGGAAGTCAGTGCAGTTGCTTCAAATGACGTGTAACATGACTACAATATAGGAAAGTGTCCCATCCAATAACTTGAGTATTACTGCATTCCAAACAGCTACAATTTGATCAAATGGAAACTCTGCATTCAGCATAATAATCCAAATGCAAGGGTACTGATGTGTAAACATTAGCCTAGGCTGCCTCTGCCCAAGTTGCTATAACAACAATTACTACACTAACCAAAGCTGATGACAGGCAATCTCTGACTGCACAGGCCACCTAGGCTTCCAATGACAATGACTTCAAACACATGCCCAAACTACTTATCACTTTCTGAAGAAGAGCAACCCCATTTAGAATTCCTAAACTCACCCACATGAGCTCTCCATGTTCTCAAGATTCAAACTGTTTACTTCACATCCCCATCACTTATCCTGTTTCAGAACACACAGTCTCTCCTGTACAAGGAGTAAGAGTATCATTGGCATATTGATTAAACTTAGCCCCTGAACTCTTGACAACCATCCCTAGCAGCTTCATTATAGATGTTAAATAATAGTGGGGACAAAGCAGTGATTTGTAACACATTATAGATTGTTGCCAGAATGCAGAGAGTTGCCAAATAACTGCTCTCTGAGATATCCCTGCAAGTAGTAGTAGATTAATTTTAGTGCAGTCTGTGTAATTTACACAGAACAACATAATAGATGGTATGGTTATTAAAAGACCAAGCAAAATCAATAACATAACACTCCGTCTGACTCTACCTTGCAGGAAGTACACTACTTGCCTTGACTGATTCTACCTCAAACCATGACTGAACCTAAATCAAGGCTCCTCAAGAACATGTACAGCTGCACAAATACAGTACTACTTTTTCAAATAGTGTAATTTCCTCAAAAAAAAAAAAAAAAACGAAGAGGGAGGGATTTATTATCAGGATAGCAAAAAAAAAGTCTGGTCCCAGAGGGCAATACAGGAATGGGCAAATCAATGCTACCTTCATCAGTCCATCATGCAGACATCTTTTCATCTATTAAGTCAAAATGATCAGAAGTCAACACAACATATGGTAGACCAGACACATCTTTAGATTTCAAAGACTGAAAACAATCTCATATTTCAATCTCATAAACAAAAAGTGCTGGATACTTTGTAGTTTGTATGCAATGTACTGAAAGCCACATTCCAGTCAATATCAATACAAGTGATTTATCCTTGAAGCATTTTACAAATTTGTCCCATGCCAAGGTCTCTGAACTGGATTCATTATTATAATTACCTTCTTTCCTTTTCTGCATTAACACAACAAACTCTGGCAGGTCTGGAAGCTTCTCTGACCTTCTGAGATGTCTTTCAAGAGAAGTGTTAAAAATCTCTTACATGAACCAATATCTAAGTCCATTCTTTAAACATTATTACCTGTTTGATCTTGATGCTGCAAACAAGAAAAAACTAATTCAAACTGATCCTTTAGGTTCTGATCTTTGTTTCTATTACCAAAATGTCCATAGTTTTCAGTGCTACAATTCTGTAAAGTTACAGAATTTTTTTCAATCATACTGCCAAATATCCATAAAGTAGATGACTCCAACAAAACAGACTTTAGTGTTCCTAAACAACAAGCCAGTGTACTTTGTTTTTGTTTCTTCTTTAAAAACAAACAGAAAAGGGTGTCAAGGTTTTGTCCTAAGATATACCGTGTTTTCCCGAAAATAAGAACCTTCTTATATTTTTTTGAACCCTGAAATAAGCGCTTGGCCTTACTGCCATGCACTCAAAAGCCCAATTAGGCTTATTATCAGGGGATGTCTTATTTTGGGGAAAACAGGGTACAAAGCAAACAATGAAGCCTACTGAGTTTTTAAAATTAACCTAGATATTGTAGGCAATCTAGTTTTCAACTTCTAAGCATGAAAACTTAAGAGACAACTAACTTTGGTGAAGAGGATGAGGCATCAGGCTAGAGACCAGGAGACAGTGAGTTCTAGTCCTGCCTTAGGCACAAAGCCAGCTGGGGCTGGTCACTCTCTCTCAGCCCTAGGAAGGAATCAAGGACAAATCATTTCCATAAAACCTTGCCAAAAAAACTACGGGGACTAGTCCAAGCATCACCAGAAGTCAACTCTGACTCAAAGGCATGCACAAGCGCAAGCACCTGTGCACACACACAAACAAAAAGCATTAAACTACTATTTCCTAGCATTGCTTATGACTAACAACCTTTTCCTAGTCTCAGCCTGTTTTAAATAAACAGATGACAGCTTAGACACAGAACATTCACAGTATTTGCATAGGTATTTATAACAGACTGTTCATCTCCCATGTTTATCATTTTTGAAGACCAGAAAACCAGGTGAAGATAAAATTACAAATTTCTTGGGCAGAGATGGATTTAGCTTTGAATATTAGCCTAGAGTTTAGTCTAGCAGTAAATCCTATTGCCAATTGTAATTTCATTTGATGATCTATGTATGGACTAACTCAATTCCTGCAAAATATCTAACTGCAGACAACTCTTTGAAGATTAATCCTGATGGATTACACCGTCTGCTCTTATATGACTTCCACAGCACCTCAGTGTACCTAATAACATCAAAAAGATCACAAATAGGGAGGGGTGGGATTTCGGTATATTTTTGCACCTGGGGGAAAGAAAAAAAAAAGACGTGTCGGATCCCTGGTTGCCTGTTGAGATGGGAGGGAAACCTGCTGCTCTCTATGTAATCGACGCACAACGAGAACGGAACCCAAATATTCATTCTTTGCACATTGGCGAGTTTAGGATGGGAACGAGACAAGGGCAGATCCCTGGTAACGGGTGAGCAAAAAGGCCTCAGCCGTCACCATCGCTCTTCTTACTCCTTCTTCCTACGTTTGGTCCCGCAAAGGCTTTTCTGCCTCGCCCAAATCGCGCGCCTACTGCACTGCAGGAACAAGGGACAACGGACTCTGGCGGGCGACAAAGCCATCCCCTACCCTCTCCAGGCGGGGAAATGGCCGTAACGGGCTCGCCGTGGGAGAAGCCGAAAGAGGAAGAGGTTGCCGCGATCCCGGTCCCGTCATAAAGCAGCGTCGTCGGGGGGGGTGGGTGGGAAAGACGGGAACTCGCGCTCGGGCATCTTCTGCACGGAAAACCTCCGGGTAGCGGAAGATTGCGGCGGCGACCCGGCAATAGCGCGATCAACGTAGCCAGGAAACCTCCGTTGTTGAGAAAAGCGGGTCGAACGGAGGACAAGCAACCCCGAGAGGCGCGCAGAGATGGAGGGGCGCAATTAATCGACCCAGCGCTCGGCAGCCCCTCTCGCAATTTTAAGGCGGGAAAGGCTCCAAAAGGTGCCTCCGGATCCCGCCGCTGCCGCCTTTGTCTTGTGCCGGCTTCGCCTCCAGAAGGCTCAAGGTGACACACACACACACACACACACACACACACACACACACACACACCTCTTCGGCCCATCGGAGCGCTCACCTGGCACCTGCAGACGATGTCCGCGTCCTGCGCGAGCAGATCCACCACTTTGCCCTTCCCTTCGTCGCCCCATTGTGCTCCCAGGACTACAGTGACTAGGTTGCCGGGATGCCGAGCGGCGCTCCCTCCATTTGGGATGGTGGCGGCGGCGGCGCCGCTTTCAGACATGGCTCCCGCAGGCGACTGTTCCCTCCTCGTTTGCAAGACACATGCGAGGAGGAAAGGAGGAAACGGCGCGGCCGGTGAAGGCGCCTTCTTCCCCGCCTTCTCATACAGAAGGTACACCGTTGCCGCATCCGACAACTGCGCTGCCCGCCGCCTATTGGTCATTCTTCGATAGCCCTCTTGTACGCGGGATCAAGAGACCCGCCTCCTCATCTGCATAACGTGAAAAGGATGCCGCTTCATGCCCATATATAGAAGAAGGGACTACGCTGCCCAGAGTGCTACTGGGCTAACGTCGCCGCGGGTCATCCTGGGAAGCGTAGTTGCTGTTCGGACGTGGGAAAGAACAGGCTGGATGGGGCTATTGAGGAGCGGTTGCTCCATTTTAGGAAACCTCCTCAGTCTAGGGTAGCAAAAAAGAGGAAGTAGTTTGGTAGCATCTTTCCAAATTCGTTATTCATTTCATCAGATCCATGACTTGGCTGATGGAGGATTCTGTTGGGAAGGGAGGGCAGGGTTGCTTGTGTGGATAAAGGTTCGGTGTCAGTAAAATGACAAATGCCTTATTGGTTAATGAGTGTTTGTTGTGAGTTCTATTCAAGTCTTGGTTTTTTTCCTCTTTGAATTCTGTAATAGAGTGCCATAGGAAGTTGAAACGTAATTATTTTGTTCTTGTCCTGAGTCCTGATGCCAAATTTGTGTTCTTGAGTTCTTTTGTGCAAAATTTGTCCTAGAGAGAATCTCAAGGGTACGTACTAGTGTGTATCCCATTGGAGAAAGAGCATAGGGCTACATTCTACTGCAATCTCAAATGGACCCTTTTGGGGCTAAAATAAGACTTTTAAGAGCACTGTAATTTGTTAATAACAATATGGGGGTGTTAATAGCTCCCTTTTTGAGCTAACTTGTTGCTGCTTAGCCTGTAGTTGAACAAGGTGGGAGCTAAGAGGCAGTATAATTGATAACTATCCAATAAGGATGTGTTGTATAAATTTTGTTTATAAGTAATACTTGTCAGTTACCTTTTGCAGTCACATGATCACTGTCCCTTTTTGGTGAATTCCACTTATTTTCACTACTTAAAGCAAAGATGCCAGTGTCTTGGTTTTCAGATCTTGTTGAACATGATTTCTCATCAGACATATCACTGAGGTAGAATGGGAGTTGAAATTTTTTAATTTAAATTTCAAATCTTTATTGTCAGTGCACAACATATGTACAATGAGATTGGTTGAGCTCCCTCAGTGCACCCCCCCAACACAATTCAACTCACAATGAAGACAGAAAATCCCTAACCCAATGTTAGGGATGTTAACAAAACACCCAGTCTTATTGCACCAGCATGAACATGTTATACCTTGCGCCGGCACTGCAAGTCCATCATACTACATAGTTATGATGTTATTTAGCAGTCAGGAATTAAACAGTATGGAGGGCTATATATTGCCTGGGATCCTGAAAGTGTAAGAAGCTCCATTACCTGGTTGCACTGTTAATTTTTTATGTAATTATTATAATAAATCTTGATGGGATATATATATATATGTGTGTGTGTGTGAGAGAGATGGGATATATATATATATGTGTGTGTGTGTGTGTGTGTGTGTGAGAGAGAGAGAGAGAGAGATGGGATATATATATAATTTGTAACTTTTTAATGGTTTTAATTGTGATATTGTTCTTTGCTCAGTCTATTGGATTGACATGGATGGCTATAGAAATTGACTACAGTACTGTAATTCGGTAACTGTTCACAATTCTGAAACTGGATAATCCTGGTAATAGATTTGTCTGTGGTAGAAAGTGCACCTTTTAAATGCAAATACCATTTGAAGTGATGTGCAATTACTGAGCTTATTACACAATGTGCATGCAAACTTGAAAAAGAAAATCCAATCATGTTTCAGAAAGAAAAAAATCTACTGGTGGAATATTATGATGTCTTTCTTTTTTTTTAATCTATGGTTACTACAATATTGAAAGCCTGTGTGGGTATGGGCTACATGACAAACTGATGGACATTGTGACATCTTAACATGGAACTGACTTTTTTTTGGGGGGGGAAGGGAAACAAGTTTGGTGGGCGGAAGAGGACAACCTGGTAGTAGGATTTTTTCTGAAGATAAAGTGTAGAAACTCTTCATCCACCATTTTGCATTTTTCCTTTACAAATGATTTTTCCATGTTTGACTATTTCAACACAGAGGTTTGGGAACATATTTGATTAAAATTGCAGTAGTGCATTCCAGTCCGTTTCCAAGCTGGGAGAAAGATGCTGGAAATAAAATGGAGGCTGGGTGCAGGAAAAGTCT
This sequence comes from Pituophis catenifer annectens, assembly GCF_029215685.1. Classification (NCBI taxonomy): domain Eukaryota; kingdom Metazoa; phylum Chordata; class Lepidosauria; order Squamata; family Colubridae; genus Pituophis; species Pituophis catenifer. Next base: position 65,980,082 of record NW_027256881.1, on the reverse strand, counting down.
GTTTATTTGAGTATCAGAAACTTCAGTGACATGACGAACATTCTTTGTGGCTTTGTGATTGAAATGCCTAGGTTTTTATCATAGCTAATCTTGTCAGCTCTGCCTTGCCTAATTGTATTGTTTATTTGGAGTCTCTTTGCTTATGAATAGAGTGGCCCAGTCTTTCTGAATGGGTACAAAATCTCCATTCCAAAAGACCAGCCTCTTCAAGTTTGAAGCTGTTTTCCTATGGCAGGAAGACTGGGGCTATTTTCTGTCTTTGTTAAGATTTTTCTCCTTTGGGGGAAAATATTTTATTCTGCCTCTTTTTAATATTAAGAATAAATACTATTTTAATCTGGGGAGGGGGGCATTCCTACCGGCGGTACTGTAGTGAATGATGTGTTAAAACAATTACCAAGATAGGAAATCTGTATTGCCAAAATGTGAGACTATGTCTTTACAAAATTCTATGAAAATCTATGCTATAAATATCTCATTAAATTTAATTATTCTAGGGAAAAAAAGACAGTTCATCATATACAATGTCATATTTATATCTATAGATAAAACTGAAATTTAAAATTTTGTAACACTCCAAAAAATAATCGATAATTTAAAGCTCCTTTAAATTCAGCCATGCTGAAGATAGAAAAATACATACATACAAATTAGAAGAACTTCCATCTTTTTAGTTAATTGGTATACAGTATTACTGATGTGAGAAGTCTAATTTCTAAAAAAACCTCCATATTGATCTACATATTGAACTATGGCTGAGGAGGCCAGGTTCAAGTTACTCTCAAAAGTGGAAGCTCACCTGGGTAGTTGCTCTCCCAGTGCACTATATCTCACAAAGCAGTTGTGGGGAACAACTAGTGTTATGCTGGAGGAAAAGGGCAATGTAATGGTAACAAACATTTTAAAAATTACTAGTATGCAATTTAGAGCACTCAGTCCTGCAGTAGAACTACTACATTGTGGCAAGTACTGTATGAATTCAATAGAGATCTTAGTTTATTTAAATCTGTCTTTTCATTTATAAATCAATTTATTTATTAGATTTGATATCCCACCTTTCATTCAAGAGGTCAGGGTTCCAAATATAATTGAATAATTTAATGTGAAATGAAGATGACAATCTACAGAATGGGAATTTGTAGACTTTTTCCATTGAATCCTCTTCTAAGCATGCAATTCTATAGAACAAACATTTCACACGATTTAGTTAAATTTGCAATGTTGGTTTTGAACAAATATTTAAATATTTTTTAAAACCAGCACAATCTTTTTGTGTGTGTGATATGAAGATAATGATTTGTTCAAAATATTGGTGCTGTTATTTTTAATTTATTTTCTAGTTGTAATGATGTATTTCAGGCTATATATCCTTTCAAGACCAATTTGCAAAATTCATGAATAAAATTGTACAAGGCAGTATTTTTAGCAATAGAAATTCCTCCTGCTGAGTGATTCTGTGTGGGAAAAGTGCAGTTCATCTGGAATACAAGGGGACTCCTGGGATTATCCTTGCTAGCTTTCCTCTATTTCCTGGAACCTTTCCATAGAATCATTAATCCTTAATTGAAGATAGAAAGAAGTTGGACTGACATTCTTTTTTGTAGCTTTTTTTGACAGGGCAGTTGGAAGTGATCACATAAATGAAGTGAGCATCAATAGGCATTATTGTAGCCTTAAATATGGAGTAAAATTCCTTCTCTGTATTTGTACTGTATTCTTAAGCATGTAGGGAAGAAGAGGAAAATCGAGAGAAAACAAATATAGTACATAACAGAAAAATACATGCTGAGAAAACCCCCAAGGGAAAATATGTATTTCGCCATTGCTTGTATATGAGTGGGTAAAGCAGCTTTGTTGAAATTAATGGAGGTGGGATGCTTGCTCATCTAATAATGAGCCATGAGGATTTTGGTATTGGTCCTGCTCCTTCTTACAACTGTTTTTGGCAATACAGATTTCTTTTCTTCCGGCATCTCCCAATATGAAAAATATTATGGTTATAATAAGTAAGAAACAGGATAGAACACATGAATTTGGCTGAAAAAAGGCAAGGAAGCATAGCACAGCAGGATCAAAAAAGCAGGATTAGAAGCTATTTTCACATTTATTCTTCTTTATGTGTGAACTGCTCAAAATAAATATAAAAAATCTAAAAACTGCATGCAAAAAACTAAATGATGCCATCAGTTTGAAATCTGGTCTAATATTGATTATTGAGAAAATGAAATTTCTAAATTTTAAAAAATCTTTTTTGAACTTTGAAGATAGAAAATACTACTTACCTCTTATTTGCTGAGATGAGGAGACAAAAAGATTGGACCCCATGATACAGGTAATCCTCGACTTATGACCACAATTGACCCCTAAGTTTAGGTTGCTATGTGAGAAATTTGTTAAGTGAGTTTTGCCCCAATTTACGACTTTTCTTGTCACATTTGTTAACTGAATCACTGCAGTTATTAAATTAGGAACACAGTTGTTAAGTGAATCTGGTTTCCCCTTTGACTTTGCTTGTCAGGTCACAAACGGTGATCACATAACCCCAGGACATTGCAACCGTCATAAATGTAAGTCAGTTGTCAAGTATCTGAATGCAAATCACTTAACCATGGAGATGCTGCAATGGTCATAAGTATGAAAAATGGTCATAAGTCACCTTTTTCAGTGCCACTGTGACTTTGAACTGTCACTAAATGAACTGTTGTAAGTCAAGGACTACCTGTACACACTTGGCATCTAGGTCTACCATTTTGTCTGAGAGCATAAAACTTCGTAGCAGCCCATCTGTAAGTTGCTGTCCGGTTTATAGCTCCTCTCACATGGTGATTTATTGATTTTGTTCTTCATGAAGCAAACAAGTCAAAGCAGTACAGAGGATGGGGGCTAAAGTGCTGGCTAAATAAACAAATTTTGAATATTCAGTCACAGGGACTTGGCCTCACCTGTGATGAATGTTCAACGAAAAACAGGATTTATTACGTTTTCCCCACAGTATAAGGAAGTGGTTTTATGTGCATGTGCGCTATAGTTCTTGACTCCTGATAACTGACTGGATAAGTCCCTGCAGATTTTTTGACAAGATTTTGGAAGTGGTTTGTCCTTGCCTTTTTCCTAGGGCTGAGAGAGTGACTGGCCAAAGTCCCTCAGTGCCTAAGGTGGAACCAGGACTCACAGTCTCTCAGTTTCTAGCCTGGTACCTTAACCATTACACCAAACTGCCTCTCTAAGGGAGTGGTAGCCACCTGTTTAGACTATGGCTCATTTGACATTTTAAGAGCATGTGGCAAGTCCACAAACAAAATCCTAAGGGCAAAGCAGGGCCCTAGGATCTTCTCTGCCATTCCAGGGAGTATCTGTGGGGTTCAATGGCATTATTAGAATTAAATATGATTATAGAAATCAAGGCTTTGCAACATGCCAGCTTCCAATGAATGTTTTTACTAAAATATTTTTTTAAAAATCAGGTAGGACGTACACAGACCCTGGCAAGAATTAAAGTTATTGCCTTATTTATCTACTGCCCTTATATCTCATTGTTCTTCCTCAAATCAAAGCTAGAGTATTATGCTCCCCTCCAATTTTTATTCCCACTGGTCCAAGTTAGATTGTATTATAGCAGAATGAAACAATCAGGTTACAGATATCCTTTTTGCTCTGTTCAAGGGCCATAAAAGATGTATCTGATGATGTGACATGACCAAAATGGATAGGGGCAAAAAGTTTGGTCCCTTTTTTTGCATTTTCAGGAGTTACAGTTAAGATATATATATATATATTGTATTTCCAACCCACCCTTAAAATTGGTTAACTTTAATTCTTCCCCTTAATAAGGGGATTTTTTAATATACTGACAATATCCTATGCAGGAAGACTCCTCAGCGTTCTTTTATTTGTACAGGTTGTTATGTAGATTTGGCTTTCCTTAGGCTCTGGGAAAAAATAGTAAGTCCAGAGTATCTACCTTTTGAGCTCTAACATAATCTTGGAGACTAGAGACAAGTTTAACTTCAGGTATATCTGTGGATGAAGAAGAAAACATTGCACCCTATAGACCCTGAGGACACAGATAAACATCCAAGTGCTTAAAGGACGCACTAAAAGGATGCAAATGACCAGCTGTCTGCAAGGAATATAAATCCTTCCATTCCCCACCATCCAGTCAGAGCTGAAGAAACTTCTTGGACGAGAAGAAAAATGTCTTCAAAGAAAAAACAAGAAAGTCCAGTTGCCTCCTGAAAAAGCACCTTTGGGACAACCATGACTTGGATGGCTGAGAGACTATACAGACTATTGGACCCCACAGTGCAAGAATTGGCATTTATGTGTACCATTTTGCCTGAAACCAGTAAGGCTTCTCGGCATCTCATCTGTAAGTTGTTGTCTAGTTTATAGCACATGGCTGTAATTGCTACTTTCTGAAAAACAGCCAGCCTGAGCACCACTGGGTGAGGGAATAACAGTATCCTATTTGAAGGCATTGTAGTTTGATCAAAAGCTGGATTCCTTAAAACTCTAAATCCAAATCAGCCCTAATACAGGGCCTTTTCTATTGGAGAACCCATACTGTACATAAAATCCTAACTGAAACCAGTGATCCAAGAAGATTCCTGCTCCTAAACCACCAATTATATGAAGGCTATGGCAGTAAAGCACCTGGTGACACCCTCCATTTTTGCTTTTCCAAAAGCAAAGTCTTGAACACAAATCATCTGGGCAGAGAGAAGAGAGGCAGAGATTGCAAAATAAAGCAGCTAATAGTGTTGATCTCAGTTTAGGGGAATAACAAAAGAAGGGATGCACAGTGACAATTGCTTTAGCCTGCAGGCAGGCAGAAAGCTAATATAATTCACCCATCTATGAATCCACATAATCCAGATGTATATGTAATTTAGTAAATATTTCATTTCCATTAGAGCATTTCTTTTTTTCTGAACATAAGGTGCTTTCTTGCCTAGGCTATTTTCTCATATCTCATTCCTGAGCATGAGCTAATGCATGGCTCATAGATAACATTACTATTTCAGGCCATTTTCCAATGAAGCTTGTAGTGGTTTATTATAATATTATAAATATATATTTCAACTTCTCTTTGAATGTTGAATGATTTAATTTCTTAAACATGTAGAACAGGAATGTGGGAGATTTGCATTTAGTAGGAGCTCACATGAGAGGATATGGTTCCTAAGCATAAGGAGTGTGCTTAAAAGAAGAACAGAATTAAACAGAAATTGCATTAAAAAGAAAAATGCTCACAATATAACTCTTGAAGACTTGGCCAAATGAAGATATTCATCTCAATGCTAACAAATATTTCTTATATTAGAAGAAATTTATGGGACATCTTAAAAAGAGGCAGGCAAGCAAGAGTCAGAGAAAGAAAAGTTATCTTTTGTTAAGCACAGACTCCTTTAACCAAAATAGGCCAGATAAAAAATAGCCAAAGGGACAGCGTATGACAGGCCTGCCTTATCTCTTCCTCACCAGCTGCCCTGGGAGGGTGGGGGTGGGGGCAAAACAGCTCATAAATGCAAAGAGATTATGCCACAAGGAGGTGGCATGTTGTGTTTTTGTTTTTCCATTTCAACAAGATTTCATTACATCTCTGCTTTTGAATGTGGGATCATTCAAAAATATATTTTGACATTAAAATATAAGGTTAAATCCATAGAAAGAAAAAGAATTATCAACTCTCTGTGTAATCTCTCCATTTCCTGAATAATTTGAATCCTTGTTTTTCTAGATAACAAGCTTAAATGCTCCCAAACAGGTTTATAAAATCATTCTATGGTATTGAGAAGGGAGTAAGCTATTAGCTTTTAAACTTAAACTAATCAGCCAATATGTCACTAGGATATCTATGGAAAAAGTTTCCAGAACCATAAGCCATCAAGCCTTTAAAGAAAAATGGAGTCTAAAATAAATTGAGATAATGAGGTTCATGCTTCCACAGAATGCGAGTTACCACAGATTAAGGGAAATATTTTAACCTTACATTTTTCTTTCAAAAATAATGGAGGCAATTAATTCTATGAAACTGAGAAAGGTTCTTGGCTCTAATAGTCAGGGATAAAATATATCTTTTATGATAGAGTTGGTTTTCCCTGAAAGTTTTATAATCTGTTTATATGTAGCTTATTTAGCCCTTGATATAGGGACTAGTCTAGGCAATCATCAGGTGTCACCAGGAGTCAACCCATGAAGGCACACACAAAATCACCAGTGATTATCAATGGCATGTCCTCTCCTTTTAAGTATTTATGACATATGGGGGCATTCTGTTCATTTTGTTAAAACTTCCTGCTCATTATTGCTTTTAGAAATTTTGAAAGTACTCAAAGTACTTCAGTAAGATAGCCTTACATGCTGTATGCATACTGTATGCAACTTATGCCTTACTTATCATAGGAATGCCTACCACCCATAATGATATTTCCTTGTTTAAAAGTTCTATAAATCATGAATGGTGAGGTGGAAAGATAAAGCGATAAACATTTTATTACAAGTAGTCTTCAACTTACTACAATTGAGCCCAAAATTTCCATTGCCAAGCAACACAATTAAGCAAGTTTTGCCCCATTTTACGACCTTTCTTGCCACAGTTGAGTAAATCACTGCAGTTGTTAAGTTGTCGAGCAAATCTTGTTTTCTCATTGACTTTACTTGTCAGAAGGTTGCAAAGGGTTATCACATGACCTGGGAACACTGCAATAGTCATGATGATTTCTTTTCAGGGTTGTTTTATTTTTGGAAGTTTTTTGTCATTTTTTAGCCAGATACTTCTCTTACCTCAGCATATGATGTCAGCATTTCATCTCTGATCCACAAATAAGCAGATACTAACCTCTGTTTTCTAACCAACCAACCACAACCATCCATAGAAGGAGGACTAGATTCTCTTCAGAACAGAGCCTCCAATCCCAGGCAGTCCAATGAAATACCATGGTAGATGATACTAAAGGCTGATGAAATGTGTAGCAGAATCAAAAGGAGTGTACTTCCCCTTGGGATGGCTATGTTCTATCTATCAGATTCCAGAGGGGGTCGAAAAGGTATTAGAGAAAGAGGTAGAGTGTAGTAAATGGAAGTGATTGAACTCTCTTGACAGTGAATGGCGTACCTCTATTGTCAGCACCAAAATCAAACTCTGAAATGCAGTTCTGTGCAAACATACAACAAAATCAAAAATGTTATCGAAATGTGATGGATGTGAATGTGCCATACAATAAACAAATAAATACAACAAAATCAAGTTAACTGCTAAATGGGATAGCTATTCAATTCCTCCTATATTTATTTATTTATTATTTGTATAGCCTATTTCCTATATATTGAAATATTATAATTAATATATATTTTATATAATTAATATTATATTTCTAATTATTTTTGTAGTAACAAAAGAATGTTTGAAAAAGTGAATGCAGACTCTGGTCACACCTGCATCCACCATTCATTCCTGTGTGTATAAGTATTGGGTGCATTTTGTGCACTGTGATTAGGGTTAGTTGGGAGCCCATTTAAAAAAAAAAGTTAAGAGGTTTCTGTTGCTTGTGATCTGTTATTTGTTCTTCATTGTCTGAAGTGGGGGTGTCTCCCCCATTTGTCTTAGCTTTACCCATGCTCAAGCCCTTGCTCCTTCAGACTTCACAACAGGGTTTCCCAACGTTTGCATCTTTAACAAAGGTGGTCTTCAACTCCCAGAATTCCCCAGACAGCCATGAATCCTCCTGCTTCCACTTCCAGGACTTTTGCAATACTTTTACATACTGTGCTTATACACTGTGCTATTTTCTTCTAAACTGTGTGGTGCTCCTGGTGCATACAGAACAGAACAGAACAGAACAGAACAGAACAGAACAGAACAGAACAGAACAGAACAGAACAGAACAACAGAGTTGGAAGGGACCTTGGAGGTCTTCTAGTCCAACCCCCTGCTTAGGCAGGAAACCCTACACCACTTCAGACAAATGGTTATCCAACATCTTCTTAAAAACTTCCAGTGTTGGAGCATTCAAAACTTCTGGAGGCAAGTTCTCCCACTGATTAATTGTTCTGTCAGGAAATTTCTCCTTAGTTCTAAATTGCTTCTCTCCTTGATTAGTTTCCACCCATTGCTTCTTGTCCTACCCTCAGGTGCTTTGGAGAATAGTTTGACTCCCTCTTTTTTGTAGCAGCCCCTGAGATATTGGAACACAGCTATCATGTCTCCCCTAGTCCTTCTTTTCATTAAACTAGACATACCCAGTTCCTGCAACCGTTCTTCATATGCTTTAGCCCAGTGGTGGGATTCAATTTTTTTAACAACCGGTTCTGTGGGCATGGCTTAGTTGGGGGTGTGGCTAGCTGGTCATGTGACTGGGTGAGCGTGGTTATGTGCATAGGGACTACTCAGAGGGCTGAAAAAAGTCATTTCTGACTGGTCCTCGCACTTATGACCATCCTCACATTTATGCCCATTGCGGCATTCTTAACAACCCTGTCAGTCATTTCACCACTACTTCTCTTCGCCACGGTGACAAGATAGGGCGTAAAGTGTAAAATGTGAGGATAGTCGTAAGTTCGAGGACTGGTCAAAAGTGCGAGGACCAGTCAAAAATAACTTTTTCAGCCCTTTGAGTAGTCTATACGCACAAAAGGACCACCCAGAGGGCTGAAAAAAGTGATTTCTGACAGGTCTTTGCACTTTTGACCGGTCCTCACCCTTATGACTGGTCATCATTTATGCCCATTGTAGCATTCTTAACAACCGTGTGACTCATTTCACAACTGCTTCTCTTCACCATGGTGACAAGATAGGGCGAAAAACATAAAATGTGAGGACAGTCGTAAGTTCGAGGAGTGGTCAAAAGTGCGAGGACCAGTCAAAAATAACTTTTTCAGCCCTCTGAGTAATCCATATGCACAAAAGGATACAGCAATAGACACGGATGAAGGAAGGGGAAGAGAGATGGAAGAAAGAAGGAGAGAGAGGGAAGAAAGAGAAGAGAGGAAGGCAGGGAAGGGAAATTAGAGTAGGAGTGAGGGTAAGGAGGAAGGAAGAGAGGAGGAGAAGGAGAAAGGAAGAGGAAGTAGGGAGGAGAAGAAGCGGGGGGGGAAGAAAAGAAGGAAAGAAAAGAGAGAGGTGGTAGGTTTGAGGAGAAAGATTGCTGTACAGTAAAAAAGATGAAATGGAAGAAAGGCAACCCCAAACAAATATAAAGATATTAAGATAAAGAATGAATTGTTAAACTTTAAAGAATAAAAGAGAACAAATATGAATAAATAGCAATAATTAGAAACACACATACAAACATACAATTTATTTTCTTTGAACAGAGTATTTGGCCGGTTCACAAATTTATACAGTGTTTAGTCATTTCAATTAAATTTACAATTTCTATATTTCCTTTTTGCCATATTTATTCCTTATCTTTTTTTTTAAAAAATCAATATTACCCTTCATCCTCATCTCTAATCTTAATCCAATTCAATTTTTCCCTTCTATTCTATATTATACCCCTTCCCATTGTCATCTATTTTTATATCCATCCTCACATTGGTTAATTATGTAATATTACAGTTGTTTAATATAAATTCAACAGTTTAATATAAATCAATTAGTTATACAACTATCTTTTTTGTATATTAATCAATATGAACATGAATATTCCAATTATTTCCATGCAATCCAATTTCTTACAAATCAATTAATTGTATTTACCAATAATAATAAACCAAATAATTTCCCCCATATATTCCTCCAAACCACAACTTAACCGTTTCTGCTTTCAACACAATATGCAATTAATAGTATCTCAATTATTACAATTCCTTAGTTAAATAGAACTTTTTTTCTTTTGTGTTTTATTCTTGAACTCTCCTCTTTTTCCCTAAATTTCTCATTGTTTGCACCTACCTTTTTGGTGAGGAAAAAGAAAACAAATCTGCCTGCCTAATTTTCTAATGTTGCAGCAACAGCAAAGTCAACAGCCTGCTTTACTTTCAGTTTCATTTTTCAGCATAGCTAGGGGAAAAAAATCAGCTCAGCACTCTTTGCAAGCAAGCAGCAGAGCCCTCCACAAAACAGCTGAGAGCAAATCAGCTGAGAGTCGGGAGGCCGATCTAATCAATGGGCTAATTAGCCTATGCTGAAGCTCCGCGGGCCAATAAAATTACAAAAAAACACGGAACCGTTTGTTAAATTGCTGGCTCGCCTGCCCCTCGCCCACCATTATTTATTGGCAATAAATAGTGGTGCGAAGGGGCGGGGCGAGCCAGCAATTTAACAAACGGTTCGGCTGAACCACCTAGAACCGGCAGAATCCCACCACTGCTTTAGCCTCCAGTCCCCTAATCATCTTTGGTCCCCTAATCATTTCAAAGGCTTATCCAGAATATAGTCTGGCAAAGCAAAATGGTATGAGGTCTACTTATTCTAAATTGTGATTGTAGCCCAAAATAGGAAGAACACACAAGACATTTAGGCAATATATGCAGCAAAACGCATAAACTCAGAATCATAAACCCAGAATGCATAAAACTCAGAATCAACCTAACAAAGTCATCTGTAGTACTGAAAATTAAACTACCTAGAAACTGTAACAAGAAATTGAAGATTAAATCTGAATCAGAGAAGCTGAATGCCATCCAGCATTCCTCTCTCCCAAAGTAAGCTATTTTCTAGATGAATTGCATATTTCAGCCAGTTTGTACTGCATTATTCCACTTGGGCTCAGATCCTGATTTGAAAACAGGAGCCAAACAAACAGGAACAGATTTTTTCCCCTCATGCCATCTCTCTGCTGAACACCTAATCCTCAAGTGCTGTCTAATGTCTATGTGTATTTACCATGTAGTATGGGTTTAGTATTTTATTTATCATCTTTTTTACCTCCCCCTTTATTGGTATTATTATGATAGCAATAGCAATTATACTTAGATTTATATACCACTTCACAGTGCTTTACAGCCCTCTGTAAGTGGTTTACAGAGTCAGGCAGTCTGTATATTGCCCCCAGCAATGTGGGTCCTCATTTTACCAACCTCTGAAGGATGGAAGGCTGAGTCAACCTTGAGCCGGTGAGAATCGAACTGCCAAACTATAATTATGATAACTATCCTTACTCTGCTGTTTTGCATGTATACTGAGAACTTCAGCACCAGAGACAAATTCCTTGTGTGTCTAATCACACTTGGCCAAATAAAGAATTTGATTCAATAAAGGGCATTCCAAGACTGTAAAGACACCCTTGTTTCAGCAGCAATAGCTACCACTGCTGTAAGATGACAAGGGTTATCAGGATGTACACAGCTTCCCCAAAGGACAAGCAAAAGCAGGCGTGCTTAAAAACTTGCACTGAGCTTAGCTTGGAGCTCAGCAAGAACTCTGCTTGAAGATAATCACTAACCAAGTAACCTGGCAACAGTTGGGCCTCACATTAATATTTAAAAAGCCAGCAATGATAACTGTAAGTAAACCAAAGGTCAAGGGTGTGGTTACCTGATCTAGCTGGCTAATTGTGATTGAGATGGTAACATTAGCCCTATCCAGAATAAACTACTAATACAGGATAATGGGAGGGAAAGGGCTTAAAGACCTGCATTGGGGAAATCCTGAAACCTATATAAAATCTGAAAAACTTTTCACTTACAACATTTATATGATTCCAGACGTTCTCAGACTGGCTTCATCCGCAGACACAAAGGAGACTGGGGTGTATGAATTTGTATTGCACTTCAGTGGGAGAATGCCTGATGGTTGCTACAAAGGGAAAATCTCAGCCTCCTTGTTCCCGATCATCACACTTTTGACACCAAATGGTAGAGAAAAAAATAGTTCATTTAGATTGGAGACCAATGCATAATTCCATTGAAGCACAAATTGGTTTATTTCAGTTCAGTACAGAAGCGAAAGATAAACCCAGTGTGGAAGCAATCTTCCCACTATATACATATATGCGGGACTGGAGACAGGAGCAAGGCTATTGATTAGAATTTCAGTGTTTCTCAACCCTGTCAACTTTAAGATGTGTGGACTTCAACTCCCAGAATTTCCCAGCTAGCATGCATTCACACTTCTTAAAGAGCTTGAGAAACACTGAAATAAATGCAGCACACCTTGTGTTTAGTGAGGTCAGTGAAGTAGTTAGGGTAGAATTATGAAGTAAAAGGGACGTATTACTAAGACAATGGAACTTCTGACAAAACAAAAGGGCAATGTTCTAGGAACGTAACTTTCTTTCTAAAGTGTTAATTTTATCTTATCCTATCCTTGTTTCCCAGAGCCTAGGTTCATCTCCCAGTATATGTTCTCAGCTTATCAGCGTTTCTAAATGTTACATGCATGGTAGTTTAAAAGACCAAAGTGGCAGAACATCATGAAATTATGAGAAGGACACACTATGGAGAAAGTGAAGGAAGAATCACATGAGAGGAAGCTATTCCCTATTTGCACCTAACCATGGTATATACATGCTCTGGTAAAATCTGCCATATTTGCTTGCCATTGTCTTAATCTCATCTAAACCAGTATTCCCCTTTTAAATCTTAACATGCAACAATTGTAGGACGTTCAAAATTTTATGGGTTGCCAGGTTGAAACAGAAGCTTTTACTGATCTTTCCAGGCTGATGCAGACTTCTTTAGCCCAGTCAGCCTCATTTCATGATGTTCTGCTGCTGTCCCATTAAGGAGATGGGGACAGGGGCACGTGAAACATACTATACAAGGAAACTGCTTGCCAGTTGAAATAGTGCAACAGATCGAACACTGCAGTTCAATCTGCAGTTTTAAAAGAAAAAGAGAGGAAAGAAGCAAGTTGCTCTCCTTACTCCAGTATATTTTTATTTTATTTAACTCTGACCATGACAAGAGTAGAAAGAGGAGCACAGGAAAACACCTGGAGATCTGCCACATCCCTTTTACACCACAGCAACTGGCAAATGTGTCCAGTGAGGGGCGGTAAAGCTAGAATAACTGCTTTCACCCATTTATTACAGCCCCCACCGCTGCAAAATCAGTGTAGCCCCATTTGACAGGCGGGTTACAGAAAAAGTAAGAGGCAAAATAGGAATAAGCTACGAGGACAGCATGCTTAATGCCAGGAGTGCTTCCCAGCGAATGAGATGCTGCTCGCATTGGAATTCCTCAGTGGAGAAAGCCCCATAAATCAACCGGTTGCTGCTTAGAAGTACAGTAGAGGCGAGACCAGATTAATAAGTGTACCTACACAAAGCGTTCCAATTAGTATAGAAAATTATGGGCGAGAAAGTCCCCGCGCTTTAATTATTCCTCCTCCACCCACTTTCTGCACTTGCCGCAGAAAGAGTCAAGGTGACCCCATCCCGGCCAGTGAAGGCGCCTTCTTCCCCGCCCTTTTCACGCAGGGCTAACTCCATTGCCGCATCTCATCCCTGCTCTGCCCGCCGCCTATTGGTCATCCTTCGATAGCCCCGCGTGAGCCGATGTGAAGACTTGCCTCCTCATCTTGCATAGCCCGAACAACGTGCCGCTTCGAGCTCCTCCACAGAAGGGACTACACTTCCCGGGATTCAAATCGGCGAAGTACGCCGCGGTTTAAGGCCGCGGGGCATCCCGGGAAACGTAGTTGCTGTTAGTCTCTTCCGAACGCTACTAGTTGTGGCGCTCCCTGAGCCGCGAGGGGGAGAGCGCGCGGTGGCCGTTGTTGGTAGCGGTCTGGGATGTTTCTTGCGCAGCTCTGATGGCCGGCTTTTTGATCCTGTCCTTGCTGCTGAATTGCCTGTGGTGGAGCGGTTGCGGGGCAGTGTGGAGGTGGGGCATGGGGGAGATTCAGGGGGAAGGTGAGAAAAGGGTGTCATAAGGGAAAACAAGGCAAGCATCAACTTTCCATAACCGACGTTGCGTTCCAAGACATGCTCTACAACAGAAAAAATACGGAACACAGGGCCGGATTTTCCTATAGGCTAGGACCTCAAGATCAAGAGGGGCCTACATTCAAATTGTTAGCAAAATTAAAATTACACTTTCACTATAGGTGAAAGGGCCTCATAAGTGGAATAGCCTAGGGCCTCTTTTCATCTAAATCCGGCCCTGACGGAACATGTTAAAAAGTATTTTTTTAGTCAAAATTCCAGTGTGCAATGAAAGACTTGATACTCGGTTTGGATTAATTCCTCTTCTCCCATTTTTTTCTTTTTAAAATAAAGACTGCTTTCACTGCAACTAGAAAATTATTTCGTCCCGGTGTGGCGAATAAAAAGTCTGGAGAATTTCTATTTTTTTCTTATCACAGGACGAAAAGGCTCCCCTCACGGGTGACTCGTCACTTTTTCTGCCTTTACGTCTATAGAATAGAATAGATTTTTTTATTGGCCAAGTGTGATTGGACACACAAGGAATTTGTCTTAGTGCATATGCTTTCAGTGTATATAAAAGAAAAGATACGTTCATCAAGAATCATAAGGTACAACACTTAATATAGTCATAGGGTACAAATTAGCAATCACTAAACTATCTATAAATCTTAAGGATACAAGCAACAAAATTAGTCATACAGTCATAAATGGAAGGAGATGGGTGATGGGAACGATGAGAAGATTAATAGTAGTGCAGACTTAGTAAATAGTTTGACAGTGTTGAGAGAATTATTTGTTTAGCAGAGTGATGGCATTCGGGGAAAAACTGTTCTTGTGTCTAGTTGTTCTGGTGTGCAGTACTCTATAGCGTGGTTTTGAGGGTAGGAGTTGAAACAGTTTATGTTCAGGATGTGAGGAGTCTATATATTTTCACAGCCCTCTTTTTGACTCGTGCAGTATACAGGTCCTCAATGGGAGGCAGGTTGGTAGCCATTGTTTTTTCTGCAGTTCTAATTATCTTCTGAAGTCGGTGTCTGTCTTGTTGGGTTGCAGAGCCAAACCAGACAGTTATAGAGATGCAGATGACAGACTCAATCATTTCTCTGTAGAACTGGATCAGCAGCTCCTTGGGCAGGTTGAGCTTTCCGAGTTGGCGCAGAAAGAACATTCTTTGTTGTGCTTTTTTGATGACGTTTTTGATGTTAGCTGTCCATTTTAGATCTTGGGATATGGTAGAACCTAGAAATTTGAAGGTCTCTACTGTTGATACTGGGCTGTCTAGTATAGTGATAGGTGGAAGTATGGAAGGGTTTCTCCTAAAGTCTACCACCATTTCTACGGTTTTGAGTGTGTTCAGTTGCAGATTGTTCTGATCACACCACGAGGCTAGTTGTTCAACCTTCCATCTGTATGTGGATTCATCATTGTCTTGAATGAGACCGATCACTGTTGTGTCATCTGCGAATTTCAGTAGTTTAACAGATGGATCGTTAGAGATGCAGTCATTGGTATACAGAGAGAAGTGGGGAGAGAACACAGCCTTGGGGGCACCTGTGCTAATTGTACAGGTATCTGATGCGATTCTGCTTAGTTTCACCTGCCGCTTCCTATTTGTTAGGAAGCTTATGATCCACTTGCAAGTGTGTTCAGATACTTGTAGCTGCTTTAGCTTAGTTAGAAGTGTGTCTGGAATGATGCTATTGAATGCTGAACTAAAGTCTACAAAGAGGACCCTTGCATAGGTCTTTAGAGATTCAAGATGTTGTAGGATGTAGTGCAGAGCCATATTAACAGCATCATCTGTCCATCTATTTGCTCGGTATCAATAGTGGGTTGCCTCCAGTTTGCACTGGTTCTGTAGAACCGGTAGTAAAACCGGTGGGAGGCTCCGCTCACCGACCCTGTCATCAAAATGCTTCTGCACATGCGCAGAAGCTTCTGCGCTTGCGCAGAAGAGTGTGTGTACGCCCATTGCAAACCGGTAGTAAAGGTAAGTAGAACCCACCCCTGCTCAGTATGCAAATTGCAAGAGGTCTAACAGTGGATCTGTGATGGTTTTCAAGTGGGACAGCACTAGCTTTTCAAAGGTTTTCATGACTACAGATGTTAGAGCAATTGGTCTGTAGTCGTTCAGTTCCTTGATGGTGGGCTTCTTCGGCACTGGGATGATAGTAGAGCGTTTGAAGCAAGAAGGAACATAGCACATCTCTAGTGATTTATTGAAGATATGGGTGAAGATGGGGGCCAATTGGTCAGCACAGACTTTTAAACAAGAAGGAGTTATCTTGTCTGGGCCTGGAGCTTTTCCTGGCTTTTGTCTGCACTTCCTTTTCTATGATCACTAGGGGTTGTGAACCCAATGGGATGGGATCAGTTGTAGGAGGCTTGCTGTTGTTGGTGTATCTGAGATGGGGATTGTGGAGATAGGAGGCGGTAGTTACCTTTCAAACCTACAGTAAAACACGTTTAGGTCATCTGCCAGTTGCTGATTTCCATCAGCCTGGGAAGGAGGTTTGCTATAGCTGGTGATATTTTTAAGAGTTTTGCACATGTTTACTGGTTCATTTGTTGAGAACTGATTCCTTAGCTTTTCAGAATAGCTTCTTTTTGCTACTCTGATCTCCCTTGTTAATATATTTCTGGCCTGATTGTACAGCATTTCATCACCTTTTCTGTAGGCTTCCTCTTTGGAACAACGTAGCTGCTTAAGTTTAACTGTGAACCAAGGTTTGTTGTTACTGTATATTCGCAAGTTCCTGGTGGATACACATAGGTCTTCACAGAAGCTGACATGATGTTACAGTCTCTGTGTGTTCATCTAAGTCTGCAGAGGTACTTTCAAAAACATTCCAATTAGTGCAGTCAAGACAGGCCTGTAGCTTTAACTTTGCCTCCTCTGTCCAGGTCCTCACTGATTTAATTGTTGGTTTTGTGGTTTTAAGTCTTTGCCTGTAAGCAGGTACAAGGTGAATCATGCAATGATCAGAGTGTCCCACAGCTGCTCGTGGTAAGGACCAATAAGCATCTTTTAGTGTTGTGTAGCAATGGTCTAAAGTATTCTTGCCTCTAGTGGGACAATTGACATGCTGAAAGTATTTTGGTAGCTCTTTCCTTAAGTTTGCCTTGTTTAGATCACCCAAAATAATGGCCAGTGAATCAGGGTATTTGGCTTCAACCTCCATAATTTGGTCAGCTAGAGTTTGTAATGCCTTGTTTACACAGGCTTGTGGTGGGACATAAACAGCAATTAGAAGAAATGAGGAAAATTCATGAGGTGAATAGTATGGTTTGCAGATGATAATTAATGTCTCTAGGTTTTCGTCACAGAATTTATATATTATAGTTATATCCTGAGACCAGCTGTTGTTGATATATAAGCATAAGCCTCCTCCCTTCTTTTTACCAGATGTTTCTGCAATTCTGTCTGATCGTTGAATCTGAAACCCTGGGATATGCAGGCTGCTATCTTCAATTGATTCATTTAACCAGGTTTCAGAGAAGCATAGGGCTTCTGAATTGTAAAAGTCAGAATTGTATCTGTTTAAAAGGACCATACATCCTTTATTCTGAAGGACAGTCCTTTATATTTCATTTTTATTTTTTACATATATATCCTTTTATATTTATGCAATTTAATTATGTTCTTTGGTTTTGCTCTTGAATTTTCCTTTGTACAACAAAGTTATAAATGTTGTTATCCTTTTGAATTTCTTTCAGGTTTGTCCTTTGTTTTTATTTTTCCAATAAAATATGCTCGCTGTAGCTTTTATGTAAAATTTTAGACTATTCTTAGCATTTTAATAAATGTGATAATAGTATTTAAACATGGCATCCATGCTTTCTTTTAAAGTTTGGGAAACCATGTTTTCCTTTGAACCAAAGCCACTTCTTTTGATGTGCAAAAAATAGCCTTTCAGGGACTTCAATCAAACAAAATCAAACCCCCAGTGGGAAACGAGGAGATGTAACATATTGTAAGGGTGTCTGGTTGTATCTTTTGTTGCTTTATGACATATGACATGTATAATTTGTTTCTGTGCCCTATTTAAAAACTTGGCAGCCCCTTAATAAAGGCTTTCTGTGTTGCCTAAAGTACTTCCCACCTACAATCAACACCCAGATATGTAGAGATTAATACAAAGATTAAGATTAGACCAACAATCAAGAAGTTAACCATACTCAAACAAGGTACTGTCAAACAAGCTAACAGTAAACAACCCAACCAAAAAAACCACCAAATCCATTCCCACCAATTGACAAGGCAGCCACTAGACTAGAATATAAAATGAGAGCAAATCTCATTCCATACTAGCACCAATGATGTTACCTAGTTTGGATAATGAAATGTCTGCAAAAAAACAACTAAGCTCAGAGAGCATCAAGGACCCCTCATTTCAATCCTGAGCTACATATATTCTCCTATCAATATTTGTATCCCACTCCTTTTCCCTAGAGTGGCATTATTCTCCCTGATTGATTGATTGAAGACATGAGGTACTGTAGTTATTTTAGTTGTCATTGTGTGACTTTTTTGGCTCCCTGTTTTATTTCTGCATGAGATACATTTTTCTGAAGTGGAGTGATTGCTCCCTATTTTTAATAGCAGCAAAAATAAATGAATAATATTAGAGGGGAATGTGATGAATGCAGCCTTTTATCCTTGATATGCTATATCAAGGCCCAATTATTCATTTTATAAAAGCTCATGAGTTGAATATTTTGACTTCTTTAAAATTTAAATTTTTCTACTGGAGAAAGGCAAAATTGAATTGAAGATGTGACTCTGGGTGGGACCACTCAACTACTTTTTGAGGTGATTTTTCATGGCACTTGTAGATCTGGAGCAGAAAAAGACCACTACTACAAATTACTGTTTTCCAAAGTGTAAAAAGCAGAATCCAAAATTAATTTGATCGAAGAACTGGCTTAGAAAGAATGGAATATCAGTTTCTTCAATATTATTAATCTAATAATTTGTCAGCCAAATATTAGACAGCCAAATATTGAATAATCAGAATAATTCATAACTAACCATTATATGAATGACGGTGGAATGCAAGTATTAGCAGTTATTGGAAAACTTTTATTATTTTACTTCCAGGTATAGAACAAGCACCGGAAGGTATTTTATATTTTCTACAAGAACTACTGTAAGTGCTTATTGTCAAAATCCATATAAAATATATATCATAAGCAATTTCTACCTGAGTTGCCTCATTGAAACATATATTTTTGAGTGATGGGTTCAAAATAAATTGTATTGCATTATGTATTGAGGTAGTATTTGAAATTTTCTAAACAATTTTGAGGGACGTGGTGGCTCAGTGACTAAGACACTGAGCTTGTGGATCGAAAGGTCAGCAGTTCAGCAATTCAAATCCCTAGTGCCACGTAATGGGGTGAGCTCCCATTACTTGTCTCAGCTTCTGCCAACCTAGCAGTTCGAAAACATGTAAAAAATACAAGTAGAAAAATAGGGACCACCTTTGGTGGGAAGGTAACAGCGTTCCGTGCGACTTTGGTGTTGAGTCATGCTGGCCACATGACCACGGAGACGTCTTCGGACAGCATTGGCTCTTTGGCTTTGAAACAGAGATGAGCACCGCCCCCTAGAGTCGGGAGCGACTAGCACATATGTGCAAGGGGAACCTTTACCTTTAAACTATTTTGCCATCTTTAGTTAAAGTTTTGAAATTTCATTGAACTATATTTACAGTGTAATACAACATATACATAATTTGGATTAAGACTCCATTTTTACATTTGCACAAACTGGCTGTTTGGGGGATAATTGCTATAGTATCAATTACAGCATACCAAACTTATTCATTTGCAGCTTACTGTACTAGTATATGAGAGTATATTAATAATTTTATATACTTATAAATATTTTTTCTGGAATATATCCATCAAGTCAGTTTAATAGAATTTTTGGCTAAACCTTCATTTCACAATTTAGAGACCAAAGTATAAATAAAAATTGTGACTTGTTTTAATGTTACATCATTACAATACTGTGGATAGTGAATGCTTTCATGATGTCAGATATTATACTGTAGAATGAATTAGTTATTTTCCAATATGTGTGTTTAATCTTGTATACCATTTTATAATAATATTTAATATGTCAAATGCACCCACTGTTGGTATATTAGTGGACAGGATCTTAGAAAACTACACAAATCAGCCACTTTTTATTAATGTGCAATTAAGCAACTACCTTCCTTTGATTTCAGTGAAACTTCAAATATGCAGAAAATGTTTATAAACACAACCCATCATTCTTCTGCAATGATCTTTCAGATAATACTGGAAATCTTACATCTTTGCCACATTGGTAAAGAAGAAAAGAATGGGGTAGTGCACCCATTCTCACCTCCTTGACCTCTCAGCAGTTTTCAGTACCATCAACCATTGTTTCCTTTTGAACTGGTTGCAAGGTTTGGAACAGCAGCACAGCGTTTGGTTTTCTTTCTAGTTGGTTAATAGGGAGCGAGAAGTCCAGTTCACAGTCACTCCTTTGTGGGATGCCATGTGGCTTGGTACTCTTATCTACTTCTTTTTAACATCTACATGAAGCCGCTAAGTGAGATCATCTGACACTATTGGATAAGATATCATCACTATGCTGATGATACTCAGCTTTACAGCTCTATCTCTTGTGATCCAAGTGATGCTGCGACTGCCCAGTCACAGTGCCTAAAGGTTGTAGGGGCCCAGATGTGGGACAGAGGGCTTCAACTGAACCCTAGTAATATGGAGTGGGCTGTAGATTCACGAAGCCTCAGAATTTGGAGCTTTACCATTTTTAGTTCTGGATGGGGTGGCACTATCCCAGACAGACCTGGTGCACAACTTGAGGGTTCTCCTAGACTTGTGACTCCTGCTCAATAAGCAGGTGGCAATTGTGGCTAGGAGAACCTTTGGGTAACCTAGTGTTGTGTATGATTTGCACCTGTTCCTGAACCATGGGGCCCTGCACACAATGACTCAAGCCCTGGTCATCTCTCAGTTGGAATACTGCAATACGCTCTACATGGGGCTACTCTTGAAAAATATTTGAAGCTAAAGTGGTACAGAGTGCAAAAGCATGGATAGTTCTGGAGGTCTCTTGAGTGGCATATGTGACACTGCTGCACTTGCTCCTGATTTACTTCTGGGCTCAATTCAAGGTGTTAGTCATTATCTTTAAAGCCTGTATGCCATAGGTTCAGGATAACTGAGGAGTTGTCTTGGCCCAATGAAATTGACCTGCCCAATTGTGCCAGCAGAAAAAGCCAACTGGGACCCCATCAGCCAAGGAATTGCAGCAGGTGGGGTTCAGGGGAAGAGCCTTTTCTGCCATGGCTCCTGTCCTTTGTAGCATCTTGCCACAGGAGGTAAGATCTGCCCCCACCCATCTGGTTTCAAGGAAATGCCTTAAAACTTGACTATACCAGTTAGATGGCTAATGTAGTAACAGAGATGCCGCCACCACCTCTCCACTCTAAAACCATCATTTTTAAAAGTTTTAATCTCCTGTAATTTTCATCTATTTTAATATTTTGTCATTGCTTTTGCTTCCATATGTTATTATGTTGTAAGCTGTAAGATGAGCAGTATATAGATTTGATAAACCTCATACTGCAAGATGAGAACCATATAGATTTGATAAACAACCAAATAAATAAATTTAAAACTGGAAGTTTTGCTATATGTTTGAACACCAACCAAAGTCTGGAGAATTGGAACTTGCAACTCTTTCTGTGCAGAATTCACATGTGGAAGAGTACAGAGTCCTTTTGGATTTAAAGGAGTGTGTAAATAGAAATGCATAAATCTGCATTATTGATCAGATCTTTATATTTTTTATTATTATTTATTTATTTAATTGGACTTATATGCCGCCCTATCTCCACAGGACTCAGGGCGGCTCACAACAATAAACAAAAACAAACAGACCGTTAAAAACAAAATCCATGATAAAATTGACAAAGAAATTCAATAAAACACCATTAAATTCTGTTAAAAACCCCATCAGTAGGGCGGCTAAGTGAAATAGCCATGTTTTCAGCCCACGGCGGAAGGAGCAAGGTCGGGGGCCACCCGGAGCTCCAGAGGGAGTTGATTCCAAAGGGTGGGTGCGCCTACAGAGAAAGCTCTCTCCCTGGGGGTCGCCAGCCGACATTGTCTGGCCGACGGAACTCTGAGTAGGCCCTCCCTGTCAGAGCGCACTGGGCGATGGGAAGCTGTTGCTGGCTGCAGATGGTCCACCAAATATCCCGGGCCTAAGCCATGTAGGGCATTATAGGTGATCATCAGCATCTTGAATCTCACCCAGAGGGCAACCGGCAACCAATGCAGGTCTCGCAGGAGAGGTGTAACATGCGAGTCTCGGGATACTCCCATCACTACCCGTGCAGCCGCATTCTGCACCAGCTGAAGCCTCCGAGTGGTCTTCAAGGGCAGCCCCATGTAGAGAGCATTGCAGTAGTCAATACGGGAGGTGACGAGCACATGAGTGACCATGCATAGGGCATCTCGGTCCAAATAAGGGCACAACTGGTGTACCAGGCGAACCTGAGCAAATGCCCCCCTGGTCACGGTCATAACATCATCTTCCAAATTTAACCGTGAATCCAGGAGGATGTCCAGGTTACGCGCCCTATCTACAGGAGGTAACACTTCACCCCCTATAGCCAGAGATGGAATATCTTTCGAGCCGAGATGCCGGTACCCACAGCTACTCGGTCTTGGCAGGGTTGAGCCGCAGCCTGTTTCTCCCCATCCAGGTCCGTACCACTTCCAGGCACCGGGACATCACATCGAGGGCATCACTGGGCTGGTTCGGAGTGGATATAAAAAGTTGGGTATCATCAGCATACTGATGATACCTCACCCCGAAACCACGGATGACCTCCCCCAGCGGCTTCATATAGATGTTGAACAGAAGATGAGAAACCACCGACCCCTGGGGCACCCCACAAGTGAGGGGCCTCAGGGCCGATCTCTGTCCCCCCTCCAACACCGCCCCGAGAGGTAGGAGGAGAACCACCGTAGAACAGTGCCCCCCATCCCCAACCCCTCGAGGCGTCGCAGCAGGATACCATGGTCGATGGTATCGAAAGCCGCTGAGAGATCTAATAGGACCAAGACAGAGGAATATCCCTTGTCCCGGGTCCTCCAGAGATCATCCACCAGTGTGACCAATGCTGTCTCCGTGCTGTATCCGGGCCTGAAACCCGACTGGTACGGATCAAGGTATTGTGTTTCCTCCAGGGCCAACAGGAACTGCCGTGCCACCACGCTCTCAACCTTTGCAATAAAGCAAAGGTTGGAGACAGGACGAAAGTTGTTCAAAATGGCTGAATCCAAGGCAGGTTTCTTGAGGAGAGGCCTCACCACCGCCTCCTTCAAGGCGGCGGGGAAGCTACCCTCACCCAAGGATGTAGGAATCACTGGCCGGATCCAGTCACGCGTAACCTCCCGGGCTGCATAAACAAGCCAGGAGGGACACGGGTCCAGCAAACATGTAGCACTCAGCTTCCCCATGATCCTGTCCACTTCCTCAGGGGTCACAGGATCGAACTCCTCCCAAATGACAAGACCCGTCATCTCCCCCCCCCGTCCGACCCTGCCCAGTCAGAGACCAGACCGTCCCGAATCTGAGCGATCTTGTCCACCAGATGCTGACTATACTCCTCGGCCCGCCCCTGCAAAGGGTCATCCCCCTCTCCCCGATTCAGAAGGGAGCGTGACACCCTAAACAGGGCGGCCGGGTGATTATGTGCAGATGCGATGTGGGCAGAGAAGAGTGCTTTGCCGCCTCCATCTCCACTAGATAAGACCTTGTAAAGAATCTTAACTGTGCACCATCAGATTTGGAACGGCTGGACTTCCAACAACCCTCTAGGCCTCTCCTCCGCCGCTTCATCTCCCGGAGCTCCTCAGTAAACCAAGGGGCCAACCGGGATCTGCGTCGGGTCAGAGGCCGCAAAGGCACGACACGGTCGAGGGCCCCAGAGGCCACCCATTCCCAGGCATCCACCAGAGCCTCAACGGGCATGGGAAAGAGATAGGTATCGGCCCAAGCTCCATCTGGAACCGCTCAGGGTCCATCAGGCGCCTGGGGCGGAACCAGGTGGTCGGTCCCACATCCCAGCGGCGGGGGGTGGCATAGTGGAAGCCCAGCTGGAGGAGATAGTGATCGGTCCATGACAGGGGGTAAATGACTGGCATTCCCTCACAGCTCCGCACACCATATCAACTGTATGTTTTATTGGGTATTCTATGTTCTCTTTTCTTTATTAGATATATCTAGAATATGAAGGAACTGCATTTTCAAGATGGGATATTTCAACATTTTGTACAATTCATGACGCAACGTAAGTATTACAGAATATGTAAATACTTGTGTACAAAGAAATAGGCTGTAGAAAGAAGAATATCTACTGTTTTTTCTTTGAAAATGTAATTGTCGGAGTCTGAATCTGAGATGAAAGACGGACAGAGAGCGGGAGATTAGCTCCCTTTTTTTATAGTGTGGTGACCAAAACTGGATGCAGTACTTACTAGGGCTTTATAGAGTGGTCTGATCTTGATGGTGATGATCTTGATGGTATCCCTATGTTAATGCAATTTAGAATTGCATTGGCGTTTTTTGGCTGCCACTGCACACTGCTGGCTCATATTTAGCTGGTTGTCCACTAAGACTCCAAGATCCCTCTCACAGTCACTGCTATTAAGCCTAGTTTCATCCAGTTTATATGTGTGCTTTTGGTTTTTCTTACCTAAGTGTAGGACTTTATTTTTCTCTACATTGAATTTCATTTTGTTAGATAGGGCCCAGTGTTCAAGTCTGTCAAGATCCATCTGGATCTTGAGCCTATCTTCTAGGGTGTTAGCTATTCCTGCCAGTTTAGTATCATCTGCAAATTTGGTGAGTTCCCCTTCTATTCCCTCATCTAAGTTGTTTATGAAGATATTAAAGAGTACTGGGCCTAAGATGGAACCTTGTGGCACCCCACTGCTTACTTCTCTCCATGTAGACTTAGACCCATTAAGGACTACTCGTTGAGTACAGTTTGTCAGCCAGTTGCGAATCCATCTGGTAGTGAAGCTATCCCACTTTTTTCTAGCTTACGAAGAAGTAGGTTGTAGTCTACTTTGTGGAATGCCTTGGTGAAGTCTATTATGTCCACAGTATTTCTCTGGTCTACTAATTTAGTCACTACGTTG
Source organism: Pituophis catenifer annectens (assembly GCF_029215685.1). Lineage (NCBI taxonomy): Eukaryota > Metazoa > Chordata > Lepidosauria > Squamata > Colubridae > Pituophis > Pituophis catenifer. Next base: position 65,955,051 of record NW_027256881.1, on the reverse strand, counting down.
AAGAATAAAATAAGATTGGTTTGGCATGATCTGTTTTTAATAAAGACATGATGGCTGCTAGTTATTACTTTACTCATTTCTAGGTGTTTGCAGATCTGTTTTTTTATTATCTTTTCCAATATTGATGTTAGACTGATTAGTCTATAGTTTCCTGGGTCTGTTTTTTTTTCTTTTTTGAAGATGGGAATCCCATCAGCTCTTTTCCAGTCCTCTGATAGTTCCCCAGTGTTCCAGGATTTTTGAAAGATGTGGTGCAGTGGTTCTGAGATGACATCTGCCAGCTCCTTTAGGACTCTGAGATGTAATCCATCAGGTCCTAGTGATTTGTATTCATCAAGATCAGACAGGTGTTCTCTTACTATTTTTTTTGTTGTTGCTTATTTTAACTTTTATTTCCAGTCTGTTTTTTACAGTTATGTTTCTGGTAGGTTGAGCTATAGTTTCTTCTTGCCTGAAGACCGATGCAAAGAATGAATTAAGCAGCTCTGCTTTCTCTCTGTTGCCTGTTACTTCCTTGCCATCTTCTCCCTTTAGTGAACCAACTGTTTCCTTGATTTTTTTCTTGTTATTTATATGTTGGAAGAAACTTTTTTTGTTACCTTTGACTTGAAGTCTTTGTTCATTCTGAACCTTTGCTTTCCTGACTTCGTCTTTGCAGATTCTGGCTATGTGCTGATATCCTGCCTTAGTTATGTGTCTTTCCATTTATTGTACTTGTCCTTTTTGTCTTTCAGTTTGTCAGGGAGATCTTTGTGCAGCCATGCTGATTTCTTCTTGGATTTCTTGTTTTTCTTTGTCAGCGGTATTGCGCTGAGCTTTTGAGCTGAGCTTTTATGTTCGTATTTTTCAGAGTTTCCCAAGATTCTTGAGTTAGTTTCCCCTTTAGGATTTTCATCCAAGGAATCTTTCCCAAGTTTTATCTGAGTTTATTAAAATCAGCTCTTTTAAAATCTAAGACTCTGGTATCATTATGTTGTATTGCTTGTGTTTGCGTTATGTTGAATGTTAGTATGACATGGTCACTCTCACCCATGGTTCCTGCAGTTTCAATTCCCTCTATCACTTCTTCTCTGTTTGTAAGTATTAAGTCAAGTATGGCTGTCCCTCTAGTTCCCTTCTCTACCTTTTGGACAACAAAGTTGTCAGCTAGGTTGGTTAGGAACCTATTTGATTTTTCACTTGGTGCAGAATTAGTTTTCCAATTGATATCAGGGTAATTGAAGTCCCTTGTTACTATTGTAGTGTGTTTCCTACATATGTTTATTAGTTGGTTGGCAAAAGGATATCTATTTTTTCTGCTTGATTGGATGGCCTATAGTATACACCTATGGCTATGTCATTCTTTTTTTCTTTTATGTTGACCCATATGCATTCTAGGAGGTTTTCATCTTTGGTTTCATGCAATTCTGTAGCAATATAGTGGTCCTTTACATGCAGTGCAACTCCACCTCCTCTTTTATGGGGTCTGGTTTTTTTTGAAGAGTTTGTATCCTATCGGTATGTTCCAGTCGTGGGTTTCGTCCCACCAAGTTTCTGTTATTCCAACTATGTCATATACCTTAGCTGAACTTAATAGTTCAATTTCACCCTGTTTGTTCCCCAGACTTTGTACATTTGTATATAGGCACTTGAGATCTTTATCCCTGACTCTGGGTATGGTTCCCATGTCTCCTATTTGTATTTGAGTTTGTCTTCCTTCCTATCCCTCCTTACTTTGTTATTTTCATGCATCGTTGTGCCGACATTCCTCAGTTATGGGAACCTTCACTCCTTTGATTTGTTTTACTGAGTGCTTGTCAAATATTTATCTCCCTCTGCAGTGTGGTTCCGCCCCTTCCTTCTGCACATGCTCAGTCTTTTTCACTCAGTTGACTCAATAGGTCTAGAGTGCTTTTTGTCCTACAGATAATCTGTCTAATTCATCATTATTATTATAACTTATTAGAGGGCTGCGTTAATGGCTTCTGTCTTGACAGCTTTACAATTGTTTAAAAAAAAAAAAAAAAGATCGCTATTTAAATTGCGGCGTTAAGGGGCTGCTAGCTGCCTTGCCGTTCAATCAACAACGACCTGCAGAGGTTTGGAAGCTGTCTGATTAATTTGCTGTCTGTACTGAAGTAAATTTTTCTTGCTTAAAGTTACAGCGCTAAGGGGCTGCTAGCCGCCTTGCCGATTTAAATTGCGGCGCTAAGGGGCTGCTAGCCGCCTTGCCGATCTGTCAGCAGCGATCCGCTGTGGTTTGGACGCTGTTTCTTTAATTTAGCCGAGGTGTTTTTCAGCTGCTGAATAACGTTAATACTATTGCAGCCCTCTCTTGCTTATCAGCGGCTACATAGTTTCTAAAGTAACTTTCAGTCTCATGTGGAAGTTTCTGTTTTAATTGAGCTACATTGTAACGCTTGAAAGCTACTTTGTTTATTTAAGCCACGGTGTTTTCAGTATCCAATAACACCTTTGAAGTTTCGTTATTTATTAGTGGCGAAGGAGTTTCTGATGTTGGATTCAGACTCCTAATGAAAGAATCTGTTTAAATTTAAAGAAAATTGACAGACTATTTAAAGTTCCTGCCTGAGCCAGGCATACTTATTTTTGAAAGTTGTGATTTTTTTCTCAAGTTATACACTCGAGTGTTATAGTATTAATATACCACAAGAGATCAGTTCGGAAATGTTGGGCTCGAGGAATCTTCGTTAAACTGACAGTTGCTGAGGCAAGCAACTGACAGCGCAGCCATTTTTTAACTGTCAAAACTTCGTTCATCATTTGCTTACATCAACTGACAGAAGTTCATCTCAGGGAAGTTGCTCTAATTAATTGTTGTTTGATAAAAATATTATTATACCTTGAATTAATTAATTAACTATATTTAAAAAAAAATTAAAAATTAATTATTATTATTATTATTATATTGATTGAATACAATCTTTAATTAAATATGGCAGACGATAATCTATCATCTGACCTGGAACAGGTCGCTTCTCCTCCTAAAGTACATTCTCCTCAGCAATTTAGAAAAAAACGAGCTAAAACAAAAAATGTGACACAGCCTCAACAGTCTGCCAATTCATTGTCTGATGACATTATTAAAACAATGAATAAGATGGAAACACGTAGACATAAAGCTTTAGAGCGTCAATTTGCCAAAGCCAAGTGTGCTGCACAATTGGCTTCTAACACATATCATTCTGAAATGTCTGATAATCAACAACTTATTGATGACAATAATCAGATTAATGAGGAAACTGAAGAAATTCAATCACAAGATGCTATGTTTAGGGAACAACAAGGTCAATTTATGATAAATATTCCCAGAGGTTTGGCTCCTCAAGGGCCTAATTTTTCAGGTGTTAATTCACTAAATCAAGGTCCTCCTGAAGCCACTTTCACCCCAACCGCTGCTGGTCTTAGGGGGGAAGATATTCAAAACAGTGGTCAGGAAGTGGATTTTCAAACAATGGTTACACGTGCCATTTCTAAAATATTCCAAGCAGGTTTGCAACAAACCAGCTATCCTTGTCATTCTGGTACAGTTACCAGTAATCAATATCATTCTCAACCAATTCCTAAACAGCAATATTTTAGCTGTGGGGATGACACAGAGTTAGAGGAATTTGAATTATCAGAGGATGAAGAAGACATGACACCAGAAAAACCAGCATTTCAAGGTCTTTTCAAACCATCTTTATTTAAGTCACTGCTACATAAAGCAAAAGTAGCTACTAATATGGGACTAAATTTAGATAAGTCATCTGATCCTAATACTCAAATGAACCCCAATGAGAATTTGTTTAAAGTACACAAGTCTGATTTGGACTTTGTTCCGTGCCCAGATCTATTTTCACAAGTTATTAAAAAATCTTGGGATCATCCCAGTTCAATTTCTGGACCTAATAGCTTTGATAAAAAATTATATTGCTCTCCACCAGACTTGGATGAATTGTTGCAATTGCCATTAGTAGATGAACCGGTGTCAACACTTACGTCATCTTCTGTGTTAGTCAGTGAAGTTGGAGAAGGTCTTAAAGTTGAAGACAAAAGAGCTGAAATGACATGTCGCAAAACTCATCAAGCCGCGGCATGGGCAATTAGAGCTGCAGTTTCAGCATCATTTTTTAACCGGGCCTCCCTTATTTGGCTAAGACAATTAAGAGATAGATTACCACCTGAACAATCTAGGATACAACAAGATGTATCAAAAATTATTGCAGCTGCAGAATACTCTGCAGATGCTTCATTAGATGCTGCCAAATTTGCTTCCAGGGCATTAGCATCTTCTGTAACATCAAGAAGAATTCTTTGGCTACGTCACTGGAAAGCTGACTCACGGTCAAAATGGAGGCTCACATCAGCCCCTTATAAAGGCCAGTCTCTATTCGGAGAGTCCTTGCAACAGGTTCTGGTAGAAGGCAGGGATAAAAAGAAAATTTTACCCTCCTTGTATAGAAGACCAGAACGCAGATATTCTCCCTTTCAACGACAGTTTTTTCGATATGATCAAGGGAATTCAAATACCTACACACAACGTGGTAATTTTCAACCCTACTATTCCTCATACTCGAGTAATAGAAATTCCTTTCGAGGAAGAGGCAGCCGCCAATCATCGTTCAGAAGACCTTTTCGAGGAGCGATGTCACGTCAATCTCGTAGAGGCAAATGACTCGAATTCTTCCCTTCCCATTGGGGGCAAACTTCAACTATTCTATCACCAATGGGAGGAATCAACAACGGATGCATGGATCTTACGTACTGTAACCAGTGGCCTCACTTTGGAATTCACCTCAAACCCGCCTACCAGATTCATCCAATGTCCTTGGTCAACTCAACCATTGCAACAAAATCTGATGAATCTCGAGATCAAGCACCTGAAACAAATCAAGGCGATCGAGGAAGTTCCAAAAGACCAAATTCAAACTGGTTTTTATTCGATCTTTTTTCTGGTGCCAAAAAACTCAGGGGGTTGGAGGGGAATTCTGAATTTGAGGCAGCTGAATGTGAATGTTCTATACAGAAGATTCAAGATACATTCACTAAAGTCAATTCTACAATGTGTAAGACAACGAGATCTCATGCAATCCATAGACCTCAAAGAAGCATATTTACATGTGCCCATCCACCCAAGGTACAGACAATACCTCAGGTTTGCATATGCGGACAAACACTTTCAGTACAGGGCAATGCCCTTTGGCCTTTCTTCTGCACCAAGAACATTTACGAAATTGTTAGCAGCAGTAGCGGCCAATCTCAGGTCTATCCCAATACGTCTAGTATGTTATCTGGACGACATTTTAATTTTGTCAACATCAAAGGATCAGGCATGTCGGGACAGAGAATTAGTCATCCAATCTCTACAAAACCACGGGTTTACAATCAATGTGGACAAAAGTCACTTATCACCGACAACTCGACAACCTATCCCTCCTTACTTTGTTATTTGTCTTGCTTTTTAGGGTTTTTTGCTTGGAATTTGGTCCTGGAGATCCTAAAGACTGGTCACCCTCACCACTCAATTTTAGTTTAAAGCCCTCCTGATGAGTTGAGCCAGTCATTTTCTGAAAACATTCTTCCCAGTCTTTGTGAGGTGCAACCCATCCCTTGCCAAAAGCCCATCTTGGAGGTAGTACAGACCATGGTCCAGGAATCCAAAGTTTTTTGGGCAACACCAATCATTTAGCCAGTGGTTCACTTCTAGAATTCTTTGTTCTCTTACCAGATGTTGTCCTTTCATTGGCAGTACAGATGAAAAAACTACTTGTGCACCTAAATCCTTGACTTTCTTGCCTAGCTTCTCATAATCATTCAATATTGTTTTCAAGTCCTTTTTTGTGTCATTCGTCCCTACATGTAGTAGTAGAAAGGGGTAGTAGTAGTCTGTTGGTTTTATTATTTTGGCTAGGTTTCAGCCACATCTTTGATTTTAGCTCCAGGAAGACACCATACCTCTCTAGATTGACTGTCTGGTCTACACATGGCAGTTCTGTTCACTTGAGAATTGAATCTCCTATCACCAACACTTGCCTTTTTTTTCCTAGGGAGGTTTGGGGTGTTTTTCTATCTATCACAGTAGCATTTGATGGTGCTACCTTTTTTAGGGACATTTGATGGTGCTTCTTTTCTATGTGTCTGCATGTTTTCTTCTAGTGAGAATCCATGATATTGATTGCTTAGCACACATGGGGCTGCATCAGAGTGGGTTGGTTTGGAAAGAGGTTTGTGTTTTTTTTCTATGAGTGACATGTTTCCATCTGTCTTTTTCCTCTAAGGGGTCAACTCTTTTAGAAGTTGTTTGGTCATTATTATGTTCAATTTGGGCATATTCTTTTTACAAGGTTTGGGGGTTCTCATTTTGTAGGTCGAGTTTCAGAGTGGTTAGAGTTTCCGCTAGACCCTTTACTTTTTCTTCTAGTAACTTGATTAATTTACATTTGGTACATATGTAGTTTGAGTATTCTATGGGCATAAATATATACATGGAACATGTTCTCCAGATCAATTTCTTCTTCCATGAGTGGATTTACAAAAAATTGAGAGTGAAAGTGTAGAGGGTTTTACCACAGATTTTTAAAAGGGGGAAATGTCCAATTTTGAATACAGATGTTCTAACGGATCATTTAAAATTTGGGGGACTCAAGTCTAGCTAAAGTTTAAGAGTCTAACATTTAAAGAATGCCTAGTTTAAGGATTTAAAGTACTATAGTTCAAATTGTCCAATTTAAAATTGTAAGGTTCTAGCAGATCATTTAGATTGTCCAATTTAAATTTTTTTAGTGTTGAGTGGGCTTAAGTGCGAGGTTCGTTCTTAGCCTGTACTGGAATGTTCTTTGATTGTCCCTTCCTTCTTGCGATTCTTTCCTTCCCTGCTTTCTTGTGGGCTTGATTTATCTCTTACTTCTCTGCCTTTCTATGTTCCGTAATTGCTATTGTCTATTTGCTTTTGATTTTCTTTTGCCTTGTGTCCTGTGACTTGTGTCCTTGTCTTTTTATCCTCCCTTCCTACTTGCTTTTCTCTTGCCTCTAATGGGTATTCAGCTCTCCCTGCTTTTCTCAGTTCATGGCTCCCACCCCTTGCCTGTTGGTCTGCCACACTGCTCTGTTGCTGTTCTCAGTCACCGGTTCGCTGATCCGCTGTGCTGAAATGCTCCACCAAGACTGACAGCGTCCAGTTGCATCAATGCTTCCCTGTTGCTTTCCACACTTCTCTCAGCTGCCTCTCACTGTCAGCTCTCCCCTCTGCTACGCTGCCACTGCTCCTGGCTCCTCAGCCACATGGCTCACGTTTGTGCTGCTTCTCCCAGCAACAGGACCCCCCGGATGGCCCATGGCAAGCTCGCATCTTGTCTCCTCTCCACAGCCAGTTCTCCTCCTCCTCCTCCCTGCTCCTCTCTGTCTCTCACTGGCTCACCTTTTCCTTCTCTGCCAGTCATTGCTTTGCCCTCAGTTGGCTCGCCTCTCTGCCCCATGGATGGTTTTCCTCCCTGCTCCACAGCTGGGCCCGACTCGCTCACCAGATCGCTTCATTGTTCTCCACCGGTGTGTTTTGCCTCTCCGCTCACCTCACTTCAATGGGCCTCCATGCTCTCGGGTGCAGCTGGGCTTCTCACAAGTTCACTGTGGATCATTTTCCTCCTATTTCTCCAGTCTTTCCTCTCCTTTTCCTTTCCCCACTTATTTTTCTTTCTCTATGATTTATTCTATGATTTGTCTTTCCCTCTCCACCTCTCCTCCTATCACTTACCTTACTTTAATAGCAACTTTTCTATTCTTTTATCTCCCTGTGATGTAACTATGCTTCCTCCGTTGCCGCCATCTTAAAAACCTTTTGTGTGGTTTGAGTGTGGCCTGCCATTCCTGGCATTCCTCCTGACGGTTTGAATTAGTGTAGTGCTACTGTGTGCTTATCTTGTCTTGCTGGAATTATTCTTCCCATCTGGGACTCATTATCCTGCCCTGTCGGAGTGATTGATTGCAGTCATTCTGTTTGCAGCGTTTGGAGTGAAGTATCTGCAGGTTTGTGAGAGAGTTTTCTCCAGGCCGGAGAGTTAGTGCCAATAAAGGGACTCATGCCGGTTTTCTGGCTGTGTTGCCTTCGTGCCATGCCCCGGGTCATCACAGTAATAAAATGTTATAACTAATGTACCTGTTATTTGTTGAGGCAGAAAGAGGATGACATAGTGATCCTTTAACAGTAGTAAGAAATCTCAGAGCTAATAAGAATAATTTATTTATAGAATGGCGAGATATTTTGTAGTTCTTTTTACATTTTTATCAATCCCATTTTATAATTTACTAACTACAGTATAATAAAGATTATAAAAGTGGTATGACAGCTACCATTTCTTTTTTAAACATCTAATTCTAAACAAAGCAGCTGTAAGAAAAAGATATGAGATAGATATGAGTTACCCTACTTTTTGTAATAAACAAATTAGATGATTGTGTGCTTAAACTAATATGAATTTTAAGTGGATGTATGTGTGTTTTAATTTGAGGGCCAAATTGTATATATTTGTTTTAATTGGTTTAAAATTTTATAAATTCATGTGTTTTAATGTGGCTGTACACTGCCCTGAGTCCCCTGGGAAAAGGGCGGTATAGAAATCCAATAAACTCTAAACTCTAAACTAATTGTGTAAATCAGCATGCAAATCAGGGCATTGGAGCCTTTCTTTCCTAAAGAAGCACATTTTTCTTTGTTTTTGAGATAAGTGAGCGCATTCCCCAATATTTTCAATTAATTTTCCCACTATTTGCAGACAATACAGCTAATAGTAAATATACTCAGAGATATTTAAAACAGTGGGTAATTATATTAGGAAAAAGTGCTCTAATCTAATATGTTTTTTGCAGTTATACAGGGCAGATGATTTTTTAAAATATGGTTTATTGAATAAATACAACATAATCCATTTAAACCTAGTGTAAAAGAAACAATAATTAGTTTGCACAACATACTAAACTGAAAAGCCAGGTATTATATTAACATAATGAGTGAAGTTCTTTATGTGTGGTTTGTACTGTACTTCCACAAAATTGCAGAATGCTATAAAACAGTCTTACTTCCAGCATTCTGTAATTACATTAGTTACAATATTGTAATTTAGCAAACTATCAGGACAATCTTATAAGTAATTATGTATTATTCACTTAATTATGATTCTCCCTCCCCCCTTGTTTTAGGTCAAAAACAACAAAACTGTTTTGTCCAGTTCCTGGTTCTCATAGGATTCAACCAGTAGTTACAGTTCCAGTAAGTTTTCAATTATTTCAAAATATTATGAACACATATATGATTATATAACTGAGTTATGTTTTTATGATGAAACCAAAGGCTCTGAAATGAAAGAAATCAGAAGCACAGATAGAGTTATATTCATTTATTATTATGGCTGACAAAGTTCTGCTCTCCTCAAATATAAATGGCTATTGTTTGGTGACAGAGATTGTTTTGAATGTCTTTTTAAAAATCTCTGCTTTATTGAAAGAAAGCAGGTAGCAGTAGGTTATGAATGTCACCATTTCAGTGCTACAGAATTGGCAGATTCATGCTGCAAAAGAAGGGGAGGAAAACTTCACAGCTTTATTATTTGAGGTTGAAATTCTTTTTACTGATCCAGTAGAACTAGTGATGGAGGCTAGGCAACTTTTTGGAAACAATGACAATAGTTCTACCTGAGGAGTGAACTACAGCATTTCCACTGTTGGCACAGGGAAACAGAAGTGGAAATATCCAGAATTCATTGCACAGAAACCATTGTCCTTAATAAAGAAAAAAACAATAGCAAAGAAGATAGCATCCTGAACTAAGAAAACCTCAAACAAATTAAAATTGTTTTTGTTTAAAGTGGTTCAGTTTTTGTTTCATGATGTAATTATTGGATTGCCATTTTAACCTATCAGGCTATTTTGTCTATGATCTGTCTACTGACCATTCTGTGACTGGGTTAAAGTAGAACTATGTGTTGTGTAACAGTTAAATTCAATCAGCACTGACAATAAAAGAGAGTCGCTTTTGATCAAAAAAAATCCTGGAATTTAGGGTTAGGTTAGCTGTACTACTAACCAGAGACAGTGCAACATTCTCTAGAAACTACCCACTCTCGTTTTATTTTTCACCAGTTATGACCATACATAAAATTTTCTCCACTCTCCCAAAATTCACAGCTGGAATCAGTAGTATTAGCTTTTTGACTAGACTTTGTGGAAGGTTCCCAGATATGACCCAAGTAAAGTGGAATCTTTATTGTAGACAAAAATTAAGAATAATTCTGCTTCTTATTGTGTACTTTGCACTTCTGTACTCCAGAATTTTCTCCAATAACTAGCTGCCTGCCTGCCTGCCTGCCTGCCTGTCTGTCTGTCTGTCTATCCATCCATCCATCCATCCATCCATCCATCCATCCATCCATCCATCCATCCATCTATCCATCTATCCATCTATCCATCTATCTCAAATTTCTACACCGCCCAACTCACCTAAGTGATTCTGCATGGTTTACAAACAAGATAATAATATAAAAACATGTCTAAAAGCACTATTAACAGCAAAATTAAAAATAATGTTAAAATTTACAAGTTAAAAGTAAGAATCAAAATTTAAAATTAACAAGGCTAAAAGATTAGCAAGGTGGAGGGAGTTCCCTCAAGGTAACAGCCATCCCTCTGATTATGACCATATTAGTAAAATAAGAAGCAGAATTATTCTTCCTCCAGTGTGACTAAATATTGTACTAGCAACTGCTGATTCCTAACCAACGTGTTATGCTTTAAGACATGTAGAATATTTTCAGATGTTTTTCTCCCAAGGCAACTCTTCCCCATATTTATTATAAACCTTATATTGTTTTCTGGTATGTTTTGATTTTATATTCTAGCTTGTCAAGACTTTTTGAATTTTCCTTATGATTGGTCACGTCTTCAGGTTTTGCATCATATGCAAGTATTGTTTTGTAATTTATACCTTCATCCATCCATCCAAATATGTAAAACTATATCCATAGCTATGCATAAGAAACTTCTTGGATAACTCTGATACTATGAAAAAAAGAAATAATTTGTATTTTTCCTTTTATAGTCATCTGATGATGAGGAGCGCTACTTATCTATCAGAGCAGATATGAACTGTTTCTCATGGTATATTTATCAAGAAGAATACAGGTAAAATACCTACACATTTGCACTTCTTTCTATTTATATATCTTCAACTATGGCTGCTGCTTTGAATCTAGAGTTCTGCAACTGTATTTCTTTTTTTTTTCTTTTTCCGTTTTTAAATGTTTTATTGTTAAGAAATTGTAATAATTTAGTTTTTTGTCCATCCGGTTACATGGTATAGGAAAAGGAAATAATTAAAAATACAAATGTATGTACATATAGATAATCTTTGCTACTCAATTACATGGTATATAAATGTATACTTATATCATTCTTAATGTATATATATATAATGGGTCTTTAAAGGTAAATTAATAAATACATAAGTCATATTTTTGCTTACTTATGTAACCTTTCCTTACCTCGTTATACTTTCTACCATCTACGGTACATCTTCTCTTTCTATTTCATTTAACTATTTCTTGTACTCACTCTAGTCTCTTTCATTTTTTTAATTTCATTTTCCTCTTCTCTAACCACCCGTACCACTTGTCCCACACGCTATAATAATCAGAATCTTCTCTGTCATTGATTTCTAGCATTAATTTATTCATCTCGGCACATTCCATTATTTTACCGATTACTTGTTCCTTAGTTGGTATTTTTTTCTCTTTCCATTGTTGAGCAAAAGAGATTCTTGCTGCTGTTGTTATATGCACTGCTAGGTATTTCTTCTTTTTTGCCATTTCCGTCTTGAGAATTCCCAGGAGGAATATTTTAGGATCTAATTCAAAAGTTTCACCTATTATTTCTGAAAGCCAATTGCCAATCATCTTCCAATATTTTTTTGCTTGAGAACAGGTCCACCAGCAATGGTAAAAAGTGCCTTGCTGATGTCCGCACTTCCAACACTTTGGATTTAGGTTGGGATAAATCTTGGCAATCCTAGCTGGTGCTAGGTGCCACCTGTAGATCGTCTTATACTGGTTCTCCTTGTAGGTGGTTGCCTTAGTGAGTCTTATATTGTTATTCCATATTTGATCCCATTCTTCCAAATTTATATTTTTCCCAATATTTTTGGCCCATGCTAACATTGGGTCTTTAACCACCTCCTCCATCAGGTCATATTCTACCAAATAATTGTACAATTTAGCTAGTAATTTATTGTCCGTACTCATCCAAATCTTATCAAAATCTTTGCTACCCATTTCTATACCATATTGTTCTTTATCTTTTTTGTATCTTGATTTTATCTGTGCGTATGTCCACCATTCTATATGAGTGCCTTGTTCTTTTAACTGTTCTATTGTTTTGATGTTCCCTGCCTCGTCTAATATTTCTTTATATTTCACCGTTTTACCATGTTCCAGAACGTTTGGGTATATTATCGCCTCCATAGTTGAGAGCCAACTGGGAATTTTAGTATAGTGTTTTCGTCTTTTTTCTTTCCAGGTTGACTTCAATATATCCCTCAATTTATGTTTATTAAAGTGTGTTTTTGTTTTTTTCCCTGTTTCCCATAGGTAGGCATGCCAGCCTTTCTGAAGATCATGCCCTTCTAACGTTAGAATTCTTTTGTTCGTCAAGGTCACCCAATCTTTTAGCCAAACAAGAATTGCTGCTTTATGATAAGTTTCCCAAATAGGTAGTCCAAGCCCTCCTCTATTTTTTTTATCTTGTAAACTCCTAATTGCTATTCTTGGCTTTTTTCCTCCCCAAATAAATTTCCTAATGGTGGCATTGAATTCTCTGAAAAATTTTTTATCTAATTTAATTGGCGCCGTTTGAAACAGATACAACAATTTGGGTAAGACACTCATTTTAATTGTCGCTATCCTCCCTAAGAAGGAAATCTGGAGCTTCCCCCACTTCTCTAAGTCTTGTTTTATGCTTTTTACCAAAGGGACATAATTGTCCTCTTTGAGGGCCAAATATTTTGTTGAGATCCACACTCCCAGATATTTAACTTTCTTCACAATTTGTATTCCCATGGATTCCTCCAGGGCTTCTTTCTGATTTTTCGTCATATTTTTGGTGAGCATTTTGGTTTTAGATTTGTTTAATTTGAGCCCCGCTACTTCTCCATACTTGTCAAGTACTTCCAATATTTGTATGCCTGTTTCCGCCGGTTCTTCCATAATTAAAACGACATCATCCGCGAACGCTTGGACTTTATATGTTTCCTTCCTGATTTTGAGCCCTTTAATTTGATCACTCTCTCTAATCTTCTTTAATAGCACTTCTACTGCCAATATATACAGAAGTGGTGACATTGGGCATTCCTGTCTTACTCCTTTACTGATCTGAAATGTTTTAGTAAGTTCGCCGTTTACTAGGATGTTAGCCCTTTGCTTCTCATAAATCGTGTTTATTGTGTTTGCAAAATTTTGTCCAAATCCCATTATATTAATTTGTTGCTTTATAAACTCCCAATTCAGATTGTCAAAGGCCTTCTGGGCGTCTAAAAAAACTAATGCCACCTCTTTGTCCGGGTGTTCCTTATAATATTCTATCACATCCAAAATCATCCTTGTGTTATTCCTAATTTGCCTCCCTGGGAGGAATCCATTCTGTATTATCTTATTGTATTATCTTATTGAGGATTCTTTTTAGTCTTTCCGCTAATATGCTCATGTATATTTTATAATCAATATTGAGAAGAGAAATTGGCCTATAATTCTGTATCAGTTTGGTGTCCGATCCTTCTTTTGGTAAGAGTGTAATATAGGCCTCTCTCCAAGATTCTGGTATTTTATTTTTCATTAAGGCCTCATTAAAAATTTCAAGCATTCTTGGAAGCAGAATGTCTTCTAATTCTAAATTTTTATATAATTCCCCTGGGAATCCGTCCGGGCCCGGAGATTTGTTCTTTTTCAGTTTGGCAATTGCTGTCTTTAACTCTGTTAATGTAATCTCTTTATTCAACATCTCTTTTTCCTCCTCTCCGATCTGTGGCATTCCCTCCTCCAATAGATATTGTTTTACTTTCTCTTTGGGAATATCTTCTTCTTTATATAAAGACGCATAGTATTCGTGTGCTATTTCCAGTTTTTCTTCCTCCTTGGTTACAATGTGGCCTTCCGGGTCCTCTAATTGGAAAATAATTCCTTTCTCTCTCTCTTTTTTAATTCTGTAGGATAGCCACCTGCCTGGCTTATTGGCGTTCTCAAAATAATATTGTTTTGTTCTCTTAATTTCATATGCTAATTTTTCTTGATCCATTATATTTAATTTATGACGGATGGTCATCCAATTTTCTTTTATTGTTTCGTTGTCAGGGTTTTGTTGTGCCTCTTTCTCTGTCTTTGCCAGTTCTTCTAGCGATGTTCTTTGAGCTTCTCTCCTCTCTTTATTTCTGTATGCTCCATATGCTATCATTAGGCCTCTTAAATAGGCCTTCATCGTATCCCAGATTATTCCCCGGTCCATTGGTTCTTTTTCATTTTCTTCAAAAAAAATTGTTAGCTCCCCCCTAACTTTGTCAATATTTTTTTTGTCTCGTAGGAATTGTGTATTCATTCTCCATCTCGTATTCTTTCTCTTGCATCTACTCTTCCATCTAATTTCCAGTGGATTATGGTCTGCCCAGGTGTTGGGTAAGATCTCTGCTGATACAATGTCCATTCCCATATTCCTGCTCACCCACATCATATCTATTCTAGACCATGATTTATTAGGATTAGAATAGAAAGTGTACTGTCTTTTATTGGGGTGTAATGTTCGCCAGATGTCTACGAGATTTAGTTCATCCACTAAGTCGAAGAAGGTTTTTGGTAGATTTTTCCTTTTTTTCTTTTGGCCTCTGGGTCTTTTATGATCTTTATTCGCGTCAACCACTCCATTAAAGTCCCCAATGATGCAAATATTATTATTATCCATTCTCCTTATTATTTCTCGCGTTTTATTATAAAACTCTTTCAAATTTTTATTTGGGGCATAGATCGCTGCTATTAATATTGAAGAGTTGCCTCTCTCGATTTCAACAATTAGTAGTCTACCTTTTGGGTCTGCATATTTCAATTCTGTCTTTATCTCTTTTTTGATATATAGTGCCACCCCTCTCTTTTTCTTCATGGCTAAGGAGGTATAAAGATTCCCAAATTTTTTATATTCCAAATATTTTTTGTCTTCTTGTTTAATGTGTACCTCCTGGAGACAGACTATGTCTACATTTTGTGTGACTAATTTGTTAAAGAAAGTTTTTCTTTTTTTATAATCGTTAAGTCCATTTACATTGATCGATAGGATTTTCCAATCGTCCATCCTTTTTGCCTTGTGTTGATTTACTTGAATTTAAGGTTGGTGTTTGCTCGAACTGCTCTTTGTGGTCTTTGTTTCTTCCCTGCTTCTCTGCTTTCTTTCTCTTCCTTCTCTTTCTCCTCTAAACTCTCTTTCCCCTCCGGGGTCCCTTCTTTGGATCTTCTTTGGGTGAGTTCCTCTTCTGTGGTAACAGCTTCCAATTCCTCTTTGCTACTCTGTTCATCTTCTGACCCTCTCAGTTGTTCAAGGAATTCTTGAGCCTCCACCAGACTGTTTATTTTAATTTTCCTCCCTTGCCATGTAATCAGCATACCCTCTGGCAAGGTCCATCTGAAGAGTATATTCCTTTTATTCAGCTGTATGGCGAGGAATCTATAGTCTCTTCGTTGTTCTCTCACCCTCCTCGGCACTTGCTTCAGGACGACCACCTCCCTTTCCTTATAGTTGATTGGTTCTTCCTTTACCATTTTATAAAAGATGTCTTTAACTTTCTTCCGTGCGAACCTTATGTGTACCTCTCTGGGTAGTTTGTTCCGTCTAGGGTAGTTCGTCTGTACCCTGTACACCTCATCCAATTCTTTTATTATGTCGTCTGTATCCTGTTGAAGAACCTCTGCTATTAATTCTGCCATTACTTGGCCCAGATTTTCGTCCTTATCTTCTGTAATGTTTTGGAAACGCAGATAGAAAGAAGCTCTATCCATTTCCAGCTGCGTAATCGAATCTTCCAGATCCCTATTCTGGGCCATTAATTTTTGATCTACTGTCTCTAGGTTCTTCTCTTGTTGTTCAATCTTAGATTCCATTTTTTGTATTCTCTGTTCGTTCTTTTGTATAGCTTGTTGTATGTCACTCATTTTCTGGTCAATGCCTTGAATGTCTGTTTTCAATTCTTGGTGATTGCTAGACATTTTCTCTTGCATTAAGAGCATTGTCTCTTGAATCGTTGCTAATGACGACTGCATCGCTTGCATTGTTGGAATCACTGATGATTTCTCGATTTTTGATAGCCCTTCTATCGACTTTTGGGTTGCAGGGGATGACATTGTAATTGTGGGGCTTGATAGGCTGGAGGTTACTTTCTTTCCTGTTTTTGCCACAGTGGATGCAAGACTTGTCATCTCCCTCAACACTTTCGCCTGTTCTCTGACTATCTTTTCTATGTTCCTTCAAATAATCATCCACTAATTGTCTTTCCCTTGCTTAAATTAACAGGACTAAGAATTATTTTAAAATATTCCCAATTTGCAGGACAAATATTAAATGGCACACTCAAACAGTTTCTCCACTGTGCTACCAACTAATTAGCTTTGGTAGCTAATCAATATTTGAAAACAATATTTCTTATTTAGCTTAAGTCCTAATTATCAATTAATTAAATTCTCAATTCATAAAAAAAAGCTCTCAGTACATATATATCTAGTCAGCAGGAGACAAGTAAATTAATGCTCAATAACCAATCGGTAAACAATTAATTAATACTATAAGATAAATCACTGTTTAAAAAATTAATCCTTAATAATATTAAGCAATATAGTCAATCTATGCACATAACAAAAAAAAGATGGAAAACAAGAAAAGAGAATAGATCCTAATATGTCTATACAGGTATTTAACCTTATAATATACTAGTTATTTGATGCAATAAGGGTTGTATTCAACTTTATAAATATATTAATTAGCTATGTTATATTAATACTTTAATACTTTAAATATATAAATACTTTAAATACTTTGAATGCTTATATAAATACTTTAAATACTTTAAATGTATGAAAAAGAGAAAATAGATATAAATATATTGTAAATTTAAACTAATTTTAAACTAATAGCAATCTATGTAGGTACAAATTTTTATTCAGTTCTTCTTAGTCCCTTCAGAAACCACACTTATTAGAGTCTGTGCAGGAAAGTATATTAATTTAATATCACCCGTTTTATTTCTCGCTTCTTCAGAGTCTTGTGAAAATAAGTTTAATTATTCCGTTTGTCTCTTCCTGGTGCTCCTTCTTTCCTCTCTGGCTCTTCGTTATTCTTCTCGTTGGTATCAAGTATGGTTGCACTTCCGGTCCTAATTTCCGGTCATTCTCCTTTCCAATC
This sequence comes from Pituophis catenifer annectens, assembly GCF_029215685.1. Classification (NCBI taxonomy): domain Eukaryota; kingdom Metazoa; phylum Chordata; class Lepidosauria; order Squamata; family Colubridae; genus Pituophis; species Pituophis catenifer. The sequence goes on along the minus strand of NW_027256881.1, from coordinate 65,937,603 downwards.
AGCACAATCTCTTTCCTACGTCTTCAGAGCTCGATCCGTACAGCAAGTTACATCCAAATCAGGTAGCGCCGCTGTTCCGCTTGCCAATCTCTCCTTCTTGTTTCTTGCCGGCCTGTCTGCGATCCTTTCAGCTGTCAAATCCTCCTCTTTCTTTCAGTCGCCGCTTTCTCCTCCTATGAGACCTTTCAATCCGACCCAGCCAGCGAAACTCTTGCCGATCTCAAGCGTGCTCTAAAGAAAGTGGTTGCGAGTGCACTCCGCCTCTCTTTCCCGGAATTCTTGCTTCCCGTCTTGTTAGCTATCGTGGCTTCGGGTCTGCCATTAACAGGCAGACGCGCCCCGTTGGTTTGACAGTGGATATTGGTCCCGCCGGGTGGGTTTGCGCTCCACCACTCGACTCACCGAAGCCCCACTATTGTCCGCAAAGCCCTCCAGGCTTCCACACCTCGAAGGGTCCCCAAAACGTAGCGTTAAGTGGCAGTGGGAAGGAGTGATCGCTCTTACCACGCCATGTCGCCACGAGTCACCAACCGGAAGTCTGCAACTGTATTTCTTACCCAACAGCAATTATGCTAACTTCAACAGACTGCTTAAGAATTAGTCATTTCAAGATAACATACTTAATACTTTTTCTTTGCAGCCTAAATCAGATTTATGTTTATAGATATTATATAGTAGTACTTATGAGTGGGAATATAAATTTGGTATTTAGGACTAACTGAAAACACTGAAAGAAATATTTTCACAATGGTCCATGGCATTAGGCTAGAAACCAGGAGTTGGGTTTCCGCCTTGGGCACAAGGCCAGCTGGGTGATTGGGCCAGTCACTTTCTCCCATCCCCAGGAAGGAGACAATGGCAAACCATTTCTGAAAAATCTTGCCAAGAAAATTGCAGTGACCTCTACTAGCAGTCTCCAAGAATCAGACAAGACTGAACAGGAAAAAAAAACATAAGTGGATGAGTGAGAATATAAATTTGATATTTAGGACTAATTTCATGTATTTGTTTCAAATATATAGAAGTGTTTAACACAAAGTGCGATGAAGAAAAGATTTTGCCTTCTTTCATGCTCATTTTTTTTCTAGCTAGATCTCCAGTTTTCAGTTTTAGCCTCTGGACATCATTAAACACAGCACTTGGCATTGTTTAACCAGGTGGTTTGACCTTGGATGTCTCCCCAGAACCTTTCTGTGAGAAGCAGAAACTTCTCTAACTCTCCCTCCATCAGAGGCCATTTTTCTGTAGAGAGTTGACAAGAGGGTCAAAAGAGCCTGATAGTACAGTGGACTAAAGCACTGTTATTAACATCTGCTGCTTGCAATTACTGCAAGTTCAAATCTCACCAGGCTCAAGGTTGACTCAGCCTTCCATCCTTTCTAAGGTAGGTTAAATGAGGACCCAGTTTGTGGGGGCAATAAGCTGACTTTGTATAAATATACAAAAGTATGAAGGCTATTGCTTAACGCATTGTAAGCCGCCCTGAGTCTCCAGAGGAGGGCGGCATATAAATTAAAGCAAAAATAAATAAATAAATAACAAAAATAAAAATGAGAATTTCTGTCTTTTTTTTTTCTTTACAGAAAGCTAAATGGGTTGCAGGTTTGCCCCTCTTCTGGGTCACCTTACTATTGGGACATACTAATTAGCTTTCCACTTCCTTCCTTCCTTCCTTCCTTCCTTCCTTCCTTCCTTCCTTCCTTCCTTCCTTTCTTTCTCTCTCATCTCCTCTTGCAATGAACACTACTAACAGGCTGCTGGTGTATAGGGATACATGCAGAGACACCAATAGAAGGCTTCTCTCTATCTTCTCCTTATTGCCACTTAGCTACTCATAGCTCTGGCTGGCTTAGTTACTATTGCAATGTCTCAACAGGTGGGCTCCCTTGTTTGGAGTTTACTGCCAAACAGGATCGCTATTTGGTTTCTCTCTGCTTGCTATAGTTTCTCTGCTGTTGGTAAGAGAGTTGGTTCCTATGTTGGTAGTTCCATTTCTCATTGGTTAAACAAGCCAGTCATTGTCACTTGATATCTTGTCCCCCTGTTGCTTGGCATGGCTGTTGCCTCAATCACTCTGACATGGTTGAAGCTATTGCTTCAATACTTAGCCACAGTTCCTCTTCATGGATCCTTCAGTTGCTTCACCTCCTGGAACCCACCAATTTTCTACAGGGTCTTTAGTTTCTTTCTTTCCAAAGTCTTGATGCTTCGGTAGTCCCCTTCAATTAATTCTGCAATAATCTTTTTGTTCTTTTCTATAATAAATTTTCAGCTACCAATTTCAAAGCTTTAACTGCTTCATGGATCCCCTTTCCAAATAAGCGTGCATGCGCTTATTATTGTAGAACACTTCTGAAAATACTACAAACAATTTTAATAGTAGCAAATTCAACAAACATTTAAATACATTTTCAAAATATGGGCTTTAAACACTTCTTAGATATTTGCATTAGATATTTATTAAATAAAATTCATATGGACACACATAAACACACAAACACACACACAGATGCACAATTAGAATCTTCGTACCACTTAGGAAACACTTTAATAATGTATAATTTCTTAAATATTTAATTATGTTTGCTTTTAGAAAGAAATTCAACAATGTCTTGTTTGTATGCTTTACATTATTCATAAAATTCTGTTGGATAGTAAAAAGCATTTGCAGATTAAAAAAACACACACTTTTATATACACTTCAATATATGGATTTCTCTTGCCTCCCTTGCAGGCTAAGTCAGTTGGCATTCATTTATTAGTCTATGCTGTCAAATTTTCAGCAGATGGCAAAAGCATCAAAATATTTACAATTGTTTTCAGTCCAATTTTTTATTTATTTTCCGAATATTGCAGTATGTTTATTTTCAATTCTTTTGAGTTTTTAAAATACAATTTATTAAGAATTTTAATTATAGTAATAAAATTTGATACGTGCTAAACTTAGAAAAAGAGCAAAGAATAGAAAGAACTGCAGGAAAAGAGGAAAAAAGGAAAAGAAAGAACATAAAGAAAAAGAAAAGAAATACATAAAGAAATAACTTCCAACTTTCATTGCAACAAATACAAATACATTTAATAACTGGAGGCGGTGCAAACAACGGGGGAGACGGAGCTGCCGGTGGTGCGCTCCAAAGAACGGCTACCACCGTTGCAGGAGACCCTCTCCACGGAAGCAGCCAGTGAGGAGAAAGCTGCCGGGGGCGAATGGTGGCAGAGCCCCGCCCTCGAAGGGACTAGGCAAGTGACTCCTCAGTCGAGTGGTCCGTCGTTTCGGGGCTGGAGGGAGCGGCGTTGGATGGAGGAGGACGAGTACGATTGGAGCTGTTCCACGGGGGTGGGGGTTTCCACCTTGGACGTCCTCCGCGAGAAGTTTGGTGAGGCAAGCTTCAAGGACGCCCCCCTCCTGGCAGCCGTGGGTGCCCGGGCAGGACACTTGGCAAGGTCCGGGGGAGTCTCGGAGCGGTATGGAGACTAGGTTCCACCTAGCCAGCCCGAAACTACGCATCGAAAAAGGAGTGAGCCGTCCCGGATCGCGGGGAACCCTCCCCGTTGGGTCGACCTCGGGAGGGGCCCTCCCACGCGGACCGCCAGAACGCCGGCAGGGGCCTCAGTTTATGGGTCCCTCAGGTCCCCGCGATCGTTCAGGTCCGTCGGTTGGTGGGATGGGGGCTGTTCCGGATGCTCGGGGGCCAGGCCCGACTCATTGGGGGTTGCCTGGGATGGGCCAAACACAAATACCCTGGGGCCCTCCCCCTATACAAGCAAGCTTCGATGGCAGCGCGGATAGAGTATCCTTGTTCCTCAGCCAGATTCTGAGCTACATGGACCTCTATGGCCATTTATACCCGTCACAGTGGGCAGTTGTGGTTGCTATCACCGCTGTCCTCACAGGCGAGGCAGCAGATTGGGTCGCTGACCTTCACAGTGACCATGCAAAAGAATTAGCAAATGTGGGGTTATTCCTGGAAGCACTACGTTCCCGGTTCGAGGATCAATCGAGAACACAACTCCTGGAAGGGGAGTTGGTGGCGTTACGACAGGGAGGACGCCCGGCTAGACAATATGTCAAGGACTTTCGTACTGTAGCTGGTCGCTTACGATCTTGGCCTGAACGTCTCTTAGTGCATCAGTTCCGGACGGGGCTGGACAGAGAATTAAGACAAGCCTGTGTTTACAGGGGCTTACCACCGAAGTTATCTGAGTGGTTTAGTGCTGCAGTAGACCTGGACGTTGGGTTAAAAGAATTTCGTGCTCGGGGGTTGGCTGGCTATCCGCTCCCTCCGCGACGTAATGTGGAGAAGCCAGTCCCTCAACGTGGAGTGAGTTCGTCCCCGCCTCGCTCTGTGGTACCTGTTGGTAGGGGAACGATCCGCTGTTTCCGATGTAATCAGTTAGGTCACCGGGCGGCTGATTGCTCTGCACCCACTGTTGCACCTACTACCATATCTCGAGCACCACCATCGGTTGGTAGAGGACGAGAGAGAGTTCGGTCTTCGTCAGATTGGTCTAGAGTAATAACTCCGACGGCTGCCCGTGGTCCACGGACAGAATCTGAGTCGCCTACTGGCCAGGAGGTGTTGCAGGTGGCTTCCGACAGCAGTGGGGAGGATGCTCCGGTAGACCCTATGGTAAGTGACCCGATACGCCCTTTTGTTATCCCCATTGTACTTAGGCATCCCCAAACACTGAGAGTGGTTCACCAACACGCTTTGATAGATTCGGGTTGTACCCGATGTCTCATCCGAGAATCAGTAGCGAGGGAACTGGGTTTGCGAACACTGCAGTTACAAACCTCCATTAGGTTCGAACAAATGGATGGGTCCCTTCTGGGGGGTAGACCAGCCACACAGGTAACCGAATTGGTGCGGTTGGAGATAGGGGAACATTGGGAGGACATCCGTTTTGTGGTGGTGGATACTATGGTTGAGCCCGTCATATTGGGATTGGCGTGGCTTGATAAATGGAGACCTACCATTTGGTGGGAGGGGGGCTACAGACGGCTCCGTTTAAGCATTGGCCCGGAACCAGAGCCAGAAACCCGTGTAGATCAGGCAGCTGTACAGTGCGAGGTTCCCAATAGGCCTTCCCAGCTGGGTTACCCTGAAGTATATGAGGATTTAGCGGATGTGTTTAAAGAAGAAGAGTGTGAGATGTTACCTCCCCATAGAGCTACTGACTGTGCCATTGAGTTGAAACCGGGTGTTAAGTTGCCCAAACCGCGTATGTATGCTATGACCAAAGCAGAATTGGAGGAGCTTAGACGGTATATCGATAAGAATCTGGCCAGAGGTTTTATCCAACCAAGCCGATCACACTTGGCCGCTCCCGTGTTGTTTCGGGAAAAGAAGGATGGGGGCCTACGTTTGTGTGTAGATTTCCGAGGCCTAAATGCTGTGTGTGTCGAGCATTTGTACCCTTTACCTCTAATGAAGGACCTATTGTCTACCTTAGCGACTGGGAAAATATTCACCAAATTGGACTTACGAGAAGCCTATTATAGAGTGCGAATAAAGCCAGGTGATGAGTGGAAAACCACCTTTAACTGTCCTTTGGGGAGCTATAAATTCCGAGTGATGCCATTTGGTTTACAGGGTGCCCCCGCCGTGTTTATGCAAGTGATAAACGAGGTATTACACGAGCATTTATACCGAGGTGTGCTCGTTTATCTAGATGATATTCTGATCTATACCAAAACTATGGAGGAACATATAGCTTTGGTAAGACAGGTGTTAGATAAACTACTACGGGCCAAACTGTTCGTAAAGCTCTCGAAATGCGAATTCCACCGCACAGAGTTGGATTACTTAGGGTATCGCATCTCCGAGGCCGGGATAGAAATGGATCCGAAGAAGGTGAACACGATCTTAGAGTGGCAGGCGCCGAAAACACGAAAACAATTACAGAGTTTTCTAGGTTTCGCTAATTTCTACCGTCAGTTTATCCCCGCCTTTGCCCATATCGCTCTCCCGTTAACCGAATTATTGCGTACGAAAGCCACAGGCGTAAGAGCAAGACCAGGACAGATACTGCTTTGGACCCCGGAGTGTCAAAAGGCTTTCGACGGATTGAAGACTATGTTTTCGCAAGCTCCTATCCTACGACATCCCGATCCAACATTACCATTCGTAGTGCAAGCGGATGCGAGCGATGTTGCTGTAGGAGCAGTCTTGTTGCAAAAAGGCCCAACAGGAACACTGTACCCATGTGCCTATACTTCTCGCAAATTTTCTGTTACTGAGAGACGTTGGGCTATCTGGGAAAAAGAGGCGTTTGCGGTACGTTGGGCGCTACTTACGTGGAGACATTTGTTGGAAGGGAGTGGTGTCCGGTTTGAAGTGTGGACAGACCACAAGAATCTAGAGGCCCTCCAGAACCCCCGGCGGCTGTCACCAAAACAAGTATGATGGGCCCAGTATTTCCAACGGTTCGATTTTGAGTTGAAATATGTGCCAGGAGGGAGGAACTTTTTAGCCGACGCGTTGTCTAGGTTACCACAATATGCTAGTAAACGAGAAGTGGTGGTACAGGCAATGGTGCCAAAAAAGCAACAGGTGGCCCGAACGTCACAGATCAACCAATCCTCCAGATGGAGTGATGAGTTAAAACAAGCATTAAAAACAGATGAGTGGCTGTTAAACCATCAGGCCGCGATAACATATCGTAACGGTTTGGCTTGGGTTGGAGACAAATTATACGTTCCTGTGTCATTGCGCCAAGCCGTATTGAATAGGTGCCATGATGCCAAAACAGCCGGTCATTTCGGATTTCTCAAGACATTACATCTAGTACGACGACAATTTTGGTGGCCACGTATGCGGAAAGACATTGAACAATACGTAAGTAGTTGTAAGGCATGTGCCACGTCGAAACCATGACCAGGAAAACCCCTCGGCCTCTTACAGACTGTCGCAGATCCAACAAGGCCTTGGGATGAGATAGGGATGGATTTTATTGTAGATCTGCCGGAAAGTAACGGGAATACTGTAATATGGACTGTAGTTGACCTGTTTTCTAAGCAGGCCCATTTTATTCCCTGTCACGGCCTACCCTCGGCTCGAAGGCTGGCGAAATTGTTCGTCTGGCATATATATAGATTACATGGAGTACCCCGACGTATTATTTCTGACAGGGGTGTTCAATTCACCGCCAAGTTTTGGAGAGAATTTATTCGAATGATTGGATCATCACAGGGGTTGAGTTCAGGGTTCCATCCAAGTACCAACGGGGCAGCCGAAAGGGCCAACGCCATGGTTGAAAGATACCTACGATGTTATGTGTCGTATCAACAGTCCGATTGGTCGGAACTACTCCCGTTCGCTGAAGTGGCATATAATAACACGGTTCATAGTAGCATTGGAGCCACCCCTTTCCAGGTTGTATCAGGACGGGAGTTCTCTGCTATTCCTGAGTTAGATGCGCAAGAGCAGGAACAGGTGTCTCCTGCTGCGTGGGCTGTACGCATCGGGAATCAATGGCCACGGATAAAAGAAGAGTTGGAGAAAGCAGCTAAGTCATACAAAACCCAAGCAGATAGGAAACGAGCAGAATGTAAACCGTTTAATGTAGGAGACCATGTATATTTGTCTACGAAATACTTAAGGTTACGAACCCCTAGCCGCAAATTAGGACCCAAATACATAGGGCCCTTTCCTGTAACAAAGGTCATTAATCCGGTGACTGTGCAATTAAAATTACCACCACTGTTAGGCAAGGTTCACCCTGTGTTCCATAGCAGCCTCTTAAAATTGGCGGAACATAGTCGTGAACAAGCAGAAAAGCCTGGCCCGGTAGAGGGAAACCAATATGAAATAGAGGAAGTACTAGATTCTAAAATCAGCAGAGGTACTTTGTACTATTTGATCAAATGGAAAGGGTATCCAGTTGAGGATTCGTCCTGGGTGCGGGCTACAGATGTACATGCTAACCGTCTCCTTAACCGGTTTCACAAACGGTACCCGTTAAAGCCTGGTCCATGAGGTGGGGGCCTGGAGTATAAACGGATATTAATGTGGTTCTTTTGTGTCTTCCAGGAGCAGCCTTGGTAGGGGGAGCCGCCTGTCGAGATCCCTCAACACTGTGATCTGCAGCGGCCACGTGAACCCTGTTTGACGTTCACCATCAAGAAAGGACCTAAGGGGGGTTGGATGGGGGGGTTGGTTGGTGGCTCACACGCACCTTGGTGGTGGGGGGTGTTTTCTTTCTAGGCGGTCGGTCACGCAGCGGCCGGAATAGGGTGGATCTTCTTCGAGTACTTTCTGGGCGTCGATTAGCAGGGAGGGAGCTGCGCGCATGCGCCATGAGCTCCATACCCGGAAGGGCGTTGTAATAATTGGCGCGAGTGTTTAAAACGGCGTAAGGGGCCAGCCGCTGCTAACGCCGACTTTGTGCGAACTGCATTGTGTGTCACTTGTTGTTCTCGACTTGCACGAATGGATTAAACAGCTGAAGAAACTAATCGTTGTCTGGAGCGTTTCCTTCACGTTCGTTGCTAGCGCAGCAGCGAGAGGACAATAAGATTAAACAGGTATATCTTCATCCCATATCTGTAAGCAAATTTATAAAACATCACATTTTCAATCCTGGTATCAGCAAAAAGTCCAAAAAGTGTTGCCAGAACATTGCAAAAAAAGTTTTATTTTAACATTGATCAAATACATCAGTTTTATATTCCTTCCTTTTATGTCTAACAGAATTACTCTTTAGTTCATTAAAAAAAATTGTCAGCAAGACTTTGAAACTAAAACTGGATCCAGAGAAGACTATGGTTTATTATTACGTGACTTCATTCTTCACCTTCATTCCAACAACTAAAGCTGTCACAATAGTGAAAAAATAATTGTGTTCCCCATTATGGCCGATCTCTACTTGAAGAGGTAGGAATCAAAGTCCTAAACAACTTCATAGGAATTCCACTCATTCACAAGAATAGGTATGTCAACAATACTTGGGTCAAGATTAAAACCCAGGAAGTGGAAGCCTTCATCCAACACGTCAATTCTGTGGACAGATACATTAAATTCACTCAGAAAGATGTTAAGGAAAATAGTATGGTCTTCCTGGACTGTGCAGTACACATTAAGAAAGACAGAAGCCTTAACATTGAATTTTACAGAAAACTCCCCCACACAGATCAATATTTACATTTGATTGTCACTACCCACTAGAACATAAAATGGGAGTGATCAGAACCCTACAGCACCAAGCTGAAGGTTTGCCTACTAGCAAAGATGGAAAAGAAAAAGAATTAAAACAGATCAAGGAAGCCCTCAGAATTTGTATTATCTCAACTTTGGATTTCATCAAATCCAAAAAAAGATCCAGCAGGAGCATAACAGACAAGAAGAGAAAACAAATGAAACAACGTTGCCATTCCATACGCTGCAGGAATATATGAAAAGCTCTGGAAGATTTTCAACCAACACAACATATACACACACTTTAAGCCCCAAAATACACTAAGGCAGAAGCTTGTCCAACCCAAGGATAAACACCCAAACACAAATTGAGCAATGTGATATATGCAATACAACAAAGTGAGATATGTGCAGATCTGCATATTGGAGAAACAAAACAACCACTTCACAAACGCATGCACAGCATAGGAGAACAAACCCATCAGGATAAGAGACAGCAGTCCATCAGCATTTGAAAGACAAGGATAACTCTTTTGAACATAGCAAAGTACACATTCTGGAGAGAGAAGACCTCTGGTTTGAAAGAGGGGTCAAAGAGGTAATCTACATTAAAATTGAACAACCTCCTCAACAGAGAGGGAGGGATACAATGCCACTTATCTCCTGTTTACAACACAGTCCTTTCAACAGTTCCAAGAAGGTTCCACATGCATTTGCACTGTTCAGGTGACCCTGAGGGTACAAATAAGCCTCCAAGTGGCCTCAATGCCTCCCAGAGAGAGTGCTAATGTCCAGGTGACTGCAAGGAATATAAATCCTTCAATTTTCCTCCGTTCAATCAGAACTGAAGAAGCTTCTTGGATGAGAAGTGAAATGTCTTCAAGAAAAACCAAGGAAAGTCCAGTTCAGAGGTGGGTTTCAGAGGTGGATTGGGGAGGGAATGGAGATTTTATAGTATCCTTCCCCTGGAGTTGGGTGGGACTGGAGATTTTGCAGTATCCTTCTCCTGCCACACCCACCATGCCATGCCCACCAAGCCATGCCATACCCACAGAACCGGTAATAAAAAAATTTGAAACCCACCACTGATCCAGTTGTCTTTTGAAAAAGTACTTTTGGGATGACCTCCAGGGTGGTATGGTGAATGGAATATGGCTCTGTGAAAACAGAGCCAACTACTACAGGAAAGACCAAGGAACTGGTGAGTAGACTGGTTACTTGGAATCTCTCTGGATAAGGTGAGAATGGGAGATCACCATAGTCACCATGTGCTCTTGATGACTGCTCCTTATCAGTCAATTGATAAAATCTTCCTTCTGTATTGTGGTATCATCATTATCGCTTGTCACATGACCAGCCAGATGTTTAGACTGGATTTGCCATTTTTATCCATGTATCGATTACTTCCCAAGGACCTGAGATAGGGACATGTTGATTTCTATGAGTGAGTGCTGGGAATCAACAGGATCAGTTATCTTGCCCATATAACTGTGGTGGACCCTTTTAAAGCACAATAAATTTGCAAACCTCACTTTCTAATCCCCTTTGTTGGTTGACTAGTAAAATGTTTTCAAAGAAAAACAAGGAAGTCCAGTTGTCTTTTGAAAAAGTACCTTTGGGACAACCATGACCTGGATGACTGAGCATCTCCATAGAAATTCCCCTGGAAGTCCTGATTTTGAAGAGAAGTTTGCATAACTGCCATTTATTTATTTATTTATTTATTTATTTATTTATTTATTTATTTATTTATTTATTTATTTATTTTTTGTTTGATTTATATGCCGCCCTTCTCCGGAGACTCAGGGTGGCTTACAATGCTTTTAAGCAATACTTCATACTTTTGTATATACCTGCTTAGTAGGGCTTTTGCCCCCCCCAAGCGATGTTCTATTTTATACAAAATCATCTTATTGCCCCCACAAACCGGGTCCTCATTTTACCTACCTCGGAAGGATGGAAGGCTGAGTCAACCTTGAGCCTGGTGAGAATTGAACTCGCAGTAATTGCAGGCAGCTGGCAGCTAAATACTACTTTAACAGTAGTTTAGTCCATTGCACCACCAGGCTCCTCATGATAAATCTTCCTTCTTTATTGTGGCATTATCATTATGGTTTGTCACATAAACCCCCCCAGATGTTTAGACTGGATTTGGAATTTCTGTCCATGTGTCAAGTACTTGCTAAGGACCTGGGATAGGCAGATGTTATTCTTTAATAATATTTAAGGTATCATTGTAGGATGTAAGCTATTCCAAGTAAAGCTGTCTTTTGCAATTGACTGAGATTTTGTCAGTACTTACGGTATTCAACTGGTACTCCAGAAGTTTTGAGATTGCACCTACCGTATGCATCTTAGCAGTACTGGTACTATCTTTGCTTTCTTTGCCACAGTTCTACTTTTATTTGTAGGTCTTTGAATTTGTATTTATTTTCTTTGCTCCTTTCTCTTTTGTTGTGCTGTTCCTCTATCCAGACTTTGTTGTCTTTCTTATCAACAATGGTTAAATCTGGGGTGCTATGCGGCAGGTTCTTGTCTGTTTGAATTCTAAAGTCCCAGAGCACTTTAATTTCTTTGTATTCTACTACTTTGTCTATTTTGTGGTCCCATTAGTTCTTAGTTACTGGCAAATAGTATTTCTTGCAGATCTTCCAGCACCATTTTTGCTATTTTATCATGCTGTTATTTGTAGTCAACAACAAGATCTGTGTGATATTCTTGCAACAGTTAATTAGATGATCCACTGTTTCTTTAGTTTCCTTGCAGAGGGAGTATTTACTATCTGTTGCTGTCTTTTTAATTCTGGCTTTGTCTGCTATTGTTCTTAAGGCTTAATTTGTACCGCCCTCTGTCTCTTTCTTAAATATTCCTGCTCTTAGCCATTGTCAGGTCTTGATATTATCTGCTTTACCTGTTTTTTTTTAATGTACTGGCCATGTAATACCTTATCTTCCCATCCCATGGCACTTTTCCGTTCTTCATTTGATTTTTCTTGTAAACCATACTGGTATTCAGTAAGCCTTCCTAGTATACCAGCTTCAGTGCATCTCCATATATTCTTCCAAAGCCCATTTTTCTTCTCCAATCATCTAATATATTTGCAACATTCCACACTACTTATTTTCCTTGGAAAGTACAGTCTGTCAACATTGCTGCATTGTTATTATTTACTGAATTATTGTTATATATTTTTTCTATCTTTTTAATATCCATTTGGTTCACTCAAGATGGTGAATATGCCTAATACTCCTGCCTCCTATTTTCACTACAACAATAACTCTATGAAGCAGGGAGAGCTGGAAGAGAGTACTTGGCCCAAATCCTCAGCCAGTTTTCAGGCTTTAAGAAGGTTTACCAGCTCTTGGTTTCTAGGCCAGCACCTAGAATGCCCAACATTTATTTTGATGTAATTTGCCCATCTTATAACTCCGTGATGGCGCGGAGTGCCCAAAGTGGCACGCAAAGCCATGTCACCCAGCATGCACAGCCTTGCCTGTTTGACTTCTGGGTTTCTGGTGCACATGCGCACGTGATGATCATCTGTCCTTTGCGCGCGGGGCAGTGCTGAAAACCAGCCTGCACGTGCGCACCGGCCAGCTGATTGTTGGGCACGCATGCGTGCTAGAACCCGGAAGTTCAGCTTTTTCAAACCATTTCCCCGATGAGCATGCGCACATGCGCACAGCATTTCTGCACAACCTTTTCGGCACTCGGTGCTGAAAAGGTTCACCATCACTGTTATAACTCATTGACAGAATTATTTATTATCTATAATAAAATGTATACCAATTTTCCTTTTGTGATTATAGCTTGAAGTGAACATTTCCAATGTTTAATATCAAATATTAAAAAGCAATATTGAAATATAGGTAATGCTCAACAAACAAACATAATGGAGCCTGCACATTACAGTTGTATATCGTGACTGTTGTAAAACAGGTCACTCATGTGACTGACAGGATTTTGCAACTTTTTTGCAGTGGTTGTAACTGCATATGGGTTTGTTAAGCAAACACAGCAATTGTAAGTGTGAAGCCTTTGTTTGCTTTGTGCGACATTTTACCGAAAATTGAAAGTGCTGCTTTTTGGCAAAACTCATAAAACAATCACATGAATTTAGGATGCCACAATGAGACATAAATGCAACTGTGTTGCCATGAGCCTGAAGTGCAGTCACATGATGGTGGGGGGGGGGGCAACAATAAGAATTTCTAATCTGGGTCATGTCACCTTTTTCAGCTAAGTCATAACTTTGAACAATCGCTAGGTGACTGATTGTAAGTCAAGGACTACTTGTAATGGTTAATAGAAAGAAATGTTTTTATTTATGTTCTATTTTTCATTCTGCCTTTTGTATCTTTCTCACTTTTTTGCACTCTTAAGTTTACTCAATAAAGATAATGGTAATATATATTACTTTGCCTGACATATACATGCTTCCAGAGCAGACTTTTTTTGTATGCATTTTTCCAGTGCAGCTATCAGATGCTAGGATATTTTTTGAAGTAAATATTTATTCGTGATATGATTGTCTCTCTGGTAAGAGATTATATCATTTTCATTGTTTAGAAGTAGAGGCAGAATAGTGTGATATCCCATGCTAACAATATCTCTGTCCAGATTTCCAAATGATCTCTCCCAAGGATTTTAGATATTGTAGATGTTGAATTGCATGGAGGCAAGTACCCCAAATACTATGGACAAGGAGTAGAAGAAAAATCTCAATTTCGTTTCTGAAAATTCCTTTCATAAATGACTAAAATAATTGTAACACTCTTGAGAAACATACAGAATGATATTATCACTGTTACGATTACTTACTGAGAATATCAGGAAAATATCAGGCTTGCATTCACCAGCCATTCTTTTGGGGAGGTTATCCAGCAGGATATCTTCAGACTATATAAATGTAAAAAGATACCCATAATAATCCAACAGATCATCCTTGTTGCATACAGCCAAGAATATCCTAATGAATGCATCCACATCTGAGAAGATAGAAGCATCTTTATTTGTAAAACATAAAATAAATCAGTCACAGTAGATTCCTGAGTTGGAATACATCATTTTATTAATAGAATTAAGTTGGGAAACTTGAAGAAACTGGAAAGATGTATTTGCAAATAATTTGTTTTGAGCTTCAAATCTATGAATACATGCGGTCAGAACCAGGGCTTTGTTATCCACTGTCCTGAATTGAAAATGATACTGTCTATTTTCACAAGGATTTTTTCAATGTTTTTGTAAACTAAGTATTTTTTTTCAAGGTTATGGGAAACTGGTCCAACTCAGGTAAATATGCTCATTATAAATCTATATATATAAAAGTGAAAACTACTCATGCATTAATCACGAAATCTCCAGAACCGTAAAGCCTACAAACTTGAAATTTGCCACATATGTTCCTCTTGGCTTCTAGGTGCTCACTAAAAAAGGGTTTTTCAAAATGACCATCAGAACATTAGTATTTCCTATATTATTATAACACGCTCTGATGCTAATTATTTAGATGTTCTACTCCCCCTCCCAACGTGAAAATAACTGGGGAGAATGGGATAGCATAGGACAGGCTTCTGTGGGGCAAGCCTCATGGAGAGAAGGAGCTAGAAAGCCTGAGGGAGAGAAGGGGATAGGATAGGAGACGTTTCTGTGGGGAGAGAAGGGGAGAGGCTTCTATGGACAAGCCTGAGGGAGAAAATGGGGTAGAAGAGGATCTATAGGGCCAAGCCTGAGGGAGAGAAGGGGAGAGGAGAGGATCTATGGGGCCAGCCTAAGGGAGAGAAGGGGGTAGGATAAGAGAGGCTTCTGTGGAGCCAGCCTGAGGGAGAAGAGAGGAGAGGCTTCTGAGGGGCAAGCCTGAGGGAGAGAAGGGGAGTCTTCTGTGGGGCTGATGACCTGAGGGAGAGAAGGGGAGAGGAGAGGCCGATCATAACTACTCATTAATTTTCAAACTGTCGATTTATCAAGCCCGATCACATAGTTTTGTAGCGGAGCACAGGTATTCAGCTAGTTAGTCAATAAATGTAAAGAGAATATTAACCATTCTCTGTTTCTGGACAATATTAGCACGTGTTTTAGCAAAAGCCATTACTTCCTTATTAATTCTCATCCCCTATCATCATTTATAGTCTCAGACTACATGCATATATCTGATAAATCTTTTACTAAAGTAAAAGACTTCTCCCATTCCAGCTTAAGGCCCTGTATAAATTATTTAAATGTGTGGTTGATAGTGTTAAGGTTGTGTAATCCTTGATGCTTTCTGAGCTTGGTTGTTTTCTTGAGACATTTTATTGCCTGGCTAGGTAACATCATCAGTGGTAGAAGGGAGTGAGATTTATTCTCTGTTTATATACTATGGTTTGCCTGTCAGTATTGGTGGGAGTGGTCTTGGTGGTTCCTTGTTTAGGCTGTTGTTTACTATTTGGTTGTTTGTCTGAGTTGATAGTTCCTTGGTTGGGATATTGTTTTCTTCTTGATTATAGGTCTAGTATTAATCTTGATATTAATCTTTGTTTATCTGGGTGCTAATTGTTAGTGATGAGGTGTTTCGTGTTGTGAAATCCATGAAATCATGAACACCAGTATATAAGCAGAGCAATCCCATTTCCTTTCTCATTAACTCTGTTTGGGAAAATTAATCTATTTTCTAATAATAAAACTCTTTCAACTTGTTAACTAAACAAATACAATTACTTGTTTTAATAATTAAATAACATTTATAGAAATTTTAAAAAGCATTCATAAAAACAAAAAGCCTTCTTCTATAATACTAATCTTTATTTTTGTCAGATTATAAAGGTATGGTTATTTGATCCAGAAAACGCAGACATGGAAGAAAAGCTAAACACTGCCAGTTCACCACCAATAGTAGGTATTTTATTTTGTTCCAAAAGAGTGTCCTTATAATTTACATGGTGTACATATAATGCTATTACATTTTCAGAAGCAAAGTGAAATTGATTCTTTTATATGTTTCATTAATCTGGCACTATCTGACAGTTAGACACATTTGAAAAAATCTTGTTTCGCTGCACAAGAATATTTTCAAGGAATGGCAGCTGAAGAGAAAACAGATAGCTTCAATCCCATTGAATGGTAATTCAACTGATTTTTTGAAAAATGTGTTCTGATTCAGATTTTATTAATTTAATGGCTGCATATGGGAGATTGTGGATCAAAGGAGAGAAACAACAACAAAGGGAGAATTCAAGTAGAAGAGAAGAGAAAAAGATAAGAGACGTTTTCAATGAAAGACGGTTTTGTTGATGTATTCTTGTTTTTTCCATCATAGCACCAAGGTGTGTCAGGGTGGCAATTAATCCCATTCCGCTTCGGGTAATTGCACCTTGATTAGAAATGGGACCGTGGCTTTTCCTTGGAGTATACTTTTTTAAAAAAAATAAAACCCGAGATACATTCTAATAAAACACATTTTATTATAAAGAAAGTAATAACAGTATTACTAGGTAATGATTACATCTTGGCAGCGTTCCTGCCGTACCTCTTGGCAGGCGAACAAAAAAAGTTAGAAGAAAGTGAAAGAATGTGGACATGCGCAGTGGCTTCAGTGATAAGAGTCAGACAGTCTACCGTAAGTCTCAGAATGGGAGCCCAGCTGACAAAATACAAAAACGCAGTGACAATCCCCTTCTTTTGTCAGTTGAGCGGACATTAGGTATATCATCAATTAAGGCACATCTTCTTATGCAGATACTCCTGTTGAGCTGCTGGAAGTGGTTTGTTGAGCATATCAGCAATTTGATCATGTGTAGATACATACTGCAATTAACAAAACCTTGTTTCACTAATTGTTTTATGTTTTGATAACGGATGTCAATGTGTCTGGACCTAGAACCTGTGAAATGTGATTCAGAAATATAAACCACCGATTTATTGTCTTCCATCACGGTGATCGGTCTGATCGGACGTGTCCAGATATCTGTGACCAAAGCATCAAACCATGTTAGAGAATTACATGCATCTGAAACACAAGCATATTCAGCTTCGGTAGATGAACAAGAAATAAGATTCTGTTTACGCACTTGCCAATAAACAGGACATCCATTTAAGAACATCATATAACCTGAAGTACTTTTACGTGATTTCTTATCACTCGCCCAATCAGAATCTGCATAACAACATAATTCTGCATAATCAGTATGTGTTGGTTCTAACAATAACTTCATATATGTTTAGTGTGTTTTAGGTATTTCAATAATTTCTTAACACATGTCCAATGAAACTGTTTTGCCTTACCTACGTGTCAAGATAAGAGATTAACATTAAATGCAATGTCAGGTCTGGTCCAACTACTAATGTACAACAGTGATCCAATAACTGAATGATAAAGTGTTTGATCCTCGAACTCAGGACTTGATTCATGTGTCAAGTTGTGAAAATCTGTTTGCATGGGTGTTGTGCTCCATCTAAAAGGACACCAGCACCACCTGGGGGTGCTGAAGGTTGGGCCTGTGGAGACACTTGTGGCATTGCGGTCTGAATATCTGAGTGGATTAGGGACATGTTTGATAAAGTCCGATGCAATACTTGAAATTGGTCTTGCAAACTGCGATGCATTTCAGCTTTCTCTAGTAAATTACTTTTGCCAGCAGATGGTGCTGCAACTTTAGTTTCGGGCAGCTCAGATAATTTTTCCGCCTTCATGGCATGGTGTGTAATTTGATCAGAGAGAACGTCATGTGACAATTGTGACGTGTATACAGCTCTCTGTTCTGATTGGCCTGACACAAGACCCTCTTGGGGGTGTGGCTTTGGCTGCGAAGAAGAAGCCAAGATGGCGTTTTCAGGAATTTTAAAAACACGAGACTCTCTCTTATCTTGCTCGAGCATAGATAAAGCTATTTTTGTCTGGGATAACTCATGTTCAAAAAAATTTATATGGTCATGATAGTTTTTTTATAGCTTGTTGATCCAGGGTGAGCTTGGAGCTTCGAGGAGAACAATAAATTATTTCTCTCTCTGTGTGGGAAGAAAAATGCTCATCGGTTTGTGAAAACTTTGGCCTTGCACCAAGCGTTTCAAATTCAAAAGGTTCTGGGAGGACTGTTTGAGAGCATGCATATTCAGAAGGAGACATCACTGACCTCAATTGCAACACGTTGCCTTCAAAAGCAGCTTTTCTGTCATCTTCTTCCTGAAGCCTCTGTAAGAGCATTTCATCCATTTCTTCTACTCCTCCCATGGCTCCCTCTAGCCGCGTGGCTAGGCGAACGGCCAGAAATTTGAAAACCTCCTTTCTGCCTCTTCTTTGTAGGAGAAGGTGGATGCCTATTGATGGGCTCACCTAGTTGTGTATAGTGTACAGAGGTGTTTGGTTGTCCCAGTCAGATCAATGGGTGGCCAGCAATGATAGTGTCAATTCTTTGGGCTGGTGGGACGAACAGGAATAGCAGCAGTGCAGTTAACCAGTGAGGTGACAGTGGACCAAATGGCTGGAAAGGGCCAGTGGAACCTCCATCAACATCCCCTGGCAGGAGCTAAGTAGAACTATGTTGGGTGGTAGCCTTCCATTGTAGGGATTCCATAGAGCAGGCCAGATGCATTCCGGGCAGGCCTTTATTTCAACTGATGCGCGACATGGAATGGGCTCCAGAGGGTGCAGTGGAGCAGCTGTGATTGTCGGAACCTTTTTTTTACTTTTTTAAAGCATTTTTTTTACTACCGATTCACCCAAGCTGGTAGTAAAAAAATGCTTTAAAAAGGTAAAAAAAAGATTCCGATGATTGTGCAGCACAGATTGTCGGAGCCTTTTATTTACCTTTTAAAAGCATCTTTTTACTACCAGTTCCAGCGAATAGGTAATAAAAAAATGCTTTAAAAAAGTAAAAAAAAAAAGGTTCCAACGATCACAACTGTGTAGCGCGATCACCGGAACTTTTTTCTTTTACTTTTTAAAAGCATTCTTTACTACCTATTCACCTAAGCCGGTAGTAAAAAATGCTTTTAAAAAGTTTTTAAAAAGGTTCCCACGCGCGCCACAGCTGATCACACACACCCCACGCACTGTTCTACTTACCTTCCCAAGCCTCCTTTTGGTATGCACTTAATGTGTGTGTGCACAGCTCGCGTTTGGTGTGCACTGCATATGCACATGTATAGCGCGCATTTGACACATACGCAGCCAGCGAACCGGTAGTAAACCGGTTCAGATTTTACCACTGCATAGCAGCCATTTTGATGGGTTCTTGCATATAACAGAACAGAATAACACAAGAGTTAGAAGGGACCTTGGAGGTCCCCTACTCCAACCTCCTGCTCATGCAGGAAGTCCTATACTCATGATGGTGAACCTATGGCACGTGTGCCACACTTGGCATGCATAGCCATATCAGTGAGCACGCCAGCTCAGCTCTGGGGCGCATGTGCGCACCGCCCAGCTGATTTCCGGGCCTTCTGGGCCCACCAGAAGTAGGGAAACAGGCTGTTTCCTGCCTCTGGAGGGCCTGGGGGCGGGGGAAGGCCCGTTTTTCTTTTTTATCTGGCTCCAGATCCTCTCTATTTATCTGGGGAGGGCGAAAACAGCCTTTCCCACTCCCTTGGAGGCTCTCCAAAGGCCTGAAACAGCCCATTTCCCAACTCCCGGTGGGACAGGAAGTGACGTTTTTTGTTGTCCTCAGCCTCCAGAGACTCCTAGAGAGGCTCCTAGAGATTCCTAGAGGGGCTCTGGAGACTGGGGACAACAAAAAACGTCACTTCCTGTCCCACCGGGAGTGGGAAAGGCTGTTTTCATCCTTCCCAGATAAATAGAGAGGGTCTGGAACCAGGTAAGAAAGAAAAATGGGTCTACCAGGCCATCACGTGCCAGGAGCAGGAGAGGGGGTTGTGCGCGTATGCGCAGGGCAGGGCGCATAGAATTATCAGTGTGGGCACACACGCGCGACCCTCCCCGCCCCACACTCTCCTGGCACATGATGGCAAAAAGGTTAGCCATCACTGTCCTATACCATTTCAGATAAATGGTTGTCCAATCTCTTGTTAAAAACTTTCAATGTTGGAGCATCCACAACTTCTGGAGGCAAATCGTTCCACTGATTAATTGTTCTGTCAGGAAATTTCTCCTTAGTTCTAGGTTGCTTCTCTCCTTGATTAATTTCCATCCATTGCTTCTTGTCCTGCCTTCAGGTGCTTTGGAGAATAGCTTGACTACCTCTTATTTATGACAACTCCTAAGATATTGGAACACTGTTATCATGTCACCCCTAGTCCTTCTTTCATTAAACTAGACATACCCAATTCCTATCATGGACAACTGTGGACTGAAACTTCCTGTGATCAATATGATAGTGGAGATCCCAAGGCAGAGATGCAGGATGGTTATGTTGGTGGCTGGCAAACACCTGGATTAAGGACACTTGCACGATCTGGGCTCCTTTACATATTCTGGTAGTTGGAGTTAGGGCTGGGTGTAGCTGGTTTTTTTCTGCTTCCCTCATATGAGAGATAGGAGTGGACCTGGAGTGCTGCCACCCAGCCATTTGAAATATGTAGCTTCTCCTAGGGGAGAGCTGGGGCATGGGGAGAGCCTTTGTATGGATTTATCTTGCTCATCAATTGCAACTTTTTCTGGATAGGGAGCTTTGCTCACAGTCACTCATGCCTTGTCATTTCAGCTTTGGGTACTGCAATACATTTTACATTGGGCTGCTCTTGAAGATCATTCAGAAGCGGTCCAGAATACACTTCTATTGTACAATCGCAGTGTTTCCCAGTTTCTTACTTCGAGATTATCATCTTTAAATCCCTACATGGCACGGGACCAAGTTATTAGTTGATAACATCTGTGTTGATATACATCTAATCAGAGTTTTCCAGAAAATCTTCCATACATGTTTGCTTGCAGTTTATTGATATGTTAAATCTTATATCATTAAATGAGTTTCATATCTTTTGAGGCAATGCATAATCTCTTGCATTTTGGAGTTTTTGTGACATACCACTCTAGTTGGAATATTTGTTATATATTGCACAGAATCACTTTCTGTGAGATGGGAGGCCATATAAATTTCATTAATAAATAACATAAACTCACTTTTTTTCCTCTCCAAGTAATAGCCTTTTTATCTTTTTCACATCATTCAATTAAACTACTTTTGAAAGACCTCCAAAACCCTTTTTCTACTTATATTTGGCTTGTTCTTGAGCTTGTAATTTGTTCTTTTCCTATAGCCTTCAGTTTCACCAATTTAAATATTGTAGAAAAAATTACTTTATTAAGAAATGATCTTTAAAAAATTGTCTTCCATAAAAGATCACCCTCTAGTTATCCTGAACCATTATATTAGAATTCTTTGTCACTTTCGAGTCTGTGACACTGCATTGTTTTATGGTTTTATAATAAATCTTATGGTTGGTCAACTCACAGAAAAAATATATACATTT
This sequence comes from Pituophis catenifer annectens, assembly GCF_029215685.1. Taxonomy (NCBI): domain Eukaryota; kingdom Metazoa; phylum Chordata; class Lepidosauria; order Squamata; family Colubridae; genus Pituophis; species Pituophis catenifer. The sequence continues at coordinate 65,916,064 of NW_027256881.1, read as the reverse complement.
CATACTAATCATTATTATTTTTGTATTGTTAACTTATCTCTGCTAAGAAGTAGAACTTCATGCAAATGTAGTTATATTTATATTTAACAAAAAGATTTTTAAAAATTCTCTTAAAAATAATAACTGTTTTTATCTCACAGTATTCTAGGACCCTTAGTAGGCAGTTCTGGAATTTGGGACAGGCACCTAGCATTCAAACATTTACAGAAATGGAATATTCTAGCAAATCATTTAATAATGGGTACTGTTATTTTAATTACATTTTATAAAGTAATGCAATGCTTTTGAAATGACAAATGAAGGGGTAGCAAACTTGTAGCCCTCCAGATAATGCTAACTGACAATTGTTAGCAGCCCTAATAACAATATTAGAATTAAATAGTATCTGAAAATTTATGTTTCCTCCCCATATAGCAAGATTCATGATTAATGGTTAGATGAATTGTGATACAACAATGCTGTCTGCAAAAATAAGTTATATTTTCTTTGCCTTCTAATAAATATGCCTTTTTTTCCAATTAGCCAGCTATGTCTTTGTCAAACGTATCATTATTTCCATCAGTAATATATCTTTTTCCCCCCATGTGACCATTAGTTTTTCAGGGTGCTGGCCTTACTTAATCCTTGCTATGATGTATTTTTTAATTCATTCTATTTCTGCAAAAATTGAATAATTCTAGATATTTAAAAATGTTGTTTCTCAGTAGTATGTAATTCCATTTCTCTTGGAATATAATTCCATTTCTCTTGAAACTCACCATCTAACTTTTTAAAATCAATATTAGATGTATCAATAAATAAAGTGCCTTGTACTTAATAAGTTGGAAAGGGAAGAGAAATGCAAGGCATATGAAGAAAGAATTTGTATGAAATTTTTCTGAGGCAAAATAGCGAGATACAAATTGAAAGCATTAGGAGAAAAATCACAATCCATTTGACAAAAATTTTCAAATACTGCAATACCACCACTGATAAATTAATTGTATGAAACTCCTTCACCAACTAAATGAAAAAATAATTGCCAAATTATTGGGATGAGCAGATGTAGGCTTAGCTATTGTTTTAAAATTTCCAAGGTACAAGTGGGCCTTTTAGCAATGTACCCCTCTGTTATGTAAATAGGTTTTGTTGGCGGGAAGTTCAAACTAACTGACCATCAGCTGATTGGCTGACCACCACAGCTGCAAGGTATATAAAGGGAGCTGTTTCCCTAGGTCAGTTGCTGGGTTCTCACCCTACAATAAAGAGCTGTTGTCACTCACTGCCTGGCTTGCTGCGCCCTCATTCACCCAACTTAACACCCTCAAAGCAGCATTGTACTGGAATGGAACAACTCACCATGGTCAATTTGCCATGGCCAATTCACTGCATCAGCTTCCCACAGGACAACTCCTCACAACCAACACGCCACGGGACATCTTGCCACAGGACAATTCAACAAATACAAAAGATAAATTAATTTTGATGGAACCAGGGCCAATAATAATAAAATAAAGAAAGTCAATCCAGAAATACAAGATTTCAATGATTTTGACAAAAACATGGTCATCAATAATAAAAATGCCTGAATGAAATGATTAATGCAATGTTGAATTGTTCTGTGGTATTGTGGTCTGCTGGCAGCCTTCGGAGCTGGCAGCAGAGTCGGACAATGAGGAGGCTGGGGAGGAACATGGGCCAGTCCTGGAGTCAGGGGAAGGCTCGGATGAGGGCTCTGCGTCAGAGGCAGAGATGGGGTCAGGACCATCTGGGACTTATGTGCTGACTCCAGAGCCTCCAGAGTCTGATGTCAGTGAGGCAGAGGAATAGGGGGAGCCTGTTCCTAGTGCACGCATGCGCAGACCTGCCAGAAGGCAAGAACCTTCTGGCAATAGCCACCAATAGCCTCCCACCAGCCAGTACGCTCTCATAGAGAGGGGCTCCTCCGGGTGCCGTCGGCGAAACAATGTTGACTGGTGGCCCCCAGGGGGAGAGCCTTCTCTGTGGGGGCGCCTACTATCTGGAACAAGCTCCCCCCGGAGATACGGAGGATCCCGGATCTGCGCACCTTCTGCCACGCTCTAAAGACCTTTTTATTTCACCAGGCGGGCCTGGCCTAACTTTCTCCCTCTTTTTAAACAATTTTTAATATTTTTTAATATTTTTAATATTCAAAGTTTAAATTTGTTTTAAATTGATTGGGGTTTTAATCTGTCTGGGCCAAACTATTTAATTCGATTTTATTTCTGCTTTTTAAATTTTGTATGTATGTATTTTATTGTTGGCTGTTCACCGCCCTGAGTCCTTCAGGAGTAGGGCGGTATATAAATTAAATAAAAGTAAAGTAAAGTAAAAGAACAGTTAAGACAAAGGGGGCAACTCGGGAGTAAGACTTGGAGATGATTGACCCCTCCCATAAGACATAAAGGAGGAGCAAAGGCACGTGAGCTTTTGCAGGAAGCAACTTTGTTAGTTCTGGTCAGTTTAAATTCTGAAGCTCCGTTTTGACTCTGTGCTCCATGTAGCCTTGCAAAGCTAATTGCCAATTAGGTCTTTGGCACAGCACAAATACCTATAAGCCCGAGCGTCGAGGCAGAGGGTGGGAAGAAGACAGGTGATCCGGATGTGCTGCATGGTTGCTTGACTCACAGGAGGCTCACATGAGGCTTGCGTGGCAGCACTGGCAGCAAGTGGAGGAAGAAACGTGGGGGATTGGGGAGGCAGGCAATCCCAATGCCCTGCATGGGTGCCTGCTCAGCGCATCCACAGGCAAGCCAAGAGATGGTGGAACGGAATGGGTGGCGCATTTGGATCACCTCTGCCTCCACCTGGCTCTGCTGTGTATTTTTTCACCCAGAGGGAGACAAAGCTTTGTCTGCTTGCAAAGGAAGCTATTCGCTCCATTTCAAACTGTCCCCTTTGCAAGGAAATGAAGCTTTGTCTCCCTCTGGGCGAAAAGTGTTTGGGCAGTTACCATTGGCCCTACCCTCTCCATCCCACTGTCTGCTTGCCCACGGCTTCAATGAGGGCCAAGTTTTCAGCATGCCCCTGCCTCCACCTGCCCTTCCAGGAAGGCAAAGAGCCCGAGTGAGGCCAGCAGCAGCATGGGCAGCCACTTGGTGGCCAGCATGGTGCCTGCTGTGGCTGAGAAGTGTCCCAGCAGCAGTTGGGCCAGCAGGCAGGGTAGGTGGAGGCCAGGGCATGCTGAAAGGTTGGCCCATTGCAGCCACGGGCAAGCAGACCAGCAAGACAGAGAGGGCGTGGACAGTGGTAGCTGTGCTCCCACTCCCGTCAATCCCATGCTTGCCACCTCCCACACTTAAAAAAAATAAGATCTCCCTGAAAATAAGCCCAAAAGCTTATTTTCAAGCCCAAAAGAAAATAAGACCGGGTCTTATTTTGGGGGGGAAATGGTAATGAAACATTTGCAAGCAAACAACCAAACTAAGAAAGCAGCAAGAACTCCACAGTTCAGTCCTAAGATGCAGATTCTCTTAGTTCTAGCTTAACTACTGCACTGTTTAACAACAGTTTTAAGACACTGGAAAAACAATTTTACAATAAGTCCTAGCACTTATGCCCATCGCAAGCATCCCTGCAGTTATCAAAATTCAAAACCTTTGCAACCACTGGGCGTTTATGACTGTTGCAGCATCCTACAGTCATATGATTGCAATTTGCATGCTTCACAATAAGCTTCTGAAAAAATCAATAAAGAAGCTGTTAGTAAAATTGCAAGTCAGTCACATAATGTTTCGCTTAATAAATGCAAATGATGCACTGCATTTATTTTCCTCAAATATATACATTTGTTGATATTTCGGACAAGAGCTCCTCTAAAATCTGTTTGTACATGTGAGGCATTAGATTGGTGATCATTCTAAAATGAATTAGTACTCAGTAGCCATCTGATAAGCACAAGAACTGTGCTACTGAGAATATAAAAACAATATACTTCATAGCTACAGCTTTAACATTGATAGAATATGTTTGTATAGATCTGCTTGTGGATATTGAAATACTGTATAAATATACATTGAAATGTTAAATTGCAATGCTATTTAACCAATTTATTATTTTCATTGAATTCTTCAGCAAAATTTGCTTTTTAGGACAAGTTCAGCATTTAATTGGAAAGTAATTGAAGCTTATAGGTAAACATTATTAAAAAGAATTAGGGAATAAATCGTATTGATGAAAAACATATTCAAATATTTTGTTTATAAAAATATAATAGCTAATTGTATTACTTGTTTGTTTGTTTTCAGAATATGGATGTTTGAAGTACCTAGCCAAACAAATGACAACGTGGCAACCATCGTTGGCAAAGTAGTTACTTTTCAGGATTGTTTTGTTATAGATGTTCCTTTTATTATTGCCCAGCCTATATATATATTAGGCTCAAAAACAGGAATTTCTGTCACTCTTCCAGCTGGTAGTGAAGCCATAATAGAATGGTGTTCTTGTTATCCAAGAACAGCTATCGTAGTGACAGTTGATGGTATCTTCCACACTAGCAATAGATTTTTAAATGTAGAAGAAATAAAATTTCCTTCAGGCCTCGTACCATCTACCATGATTCACAAAGTCAAAGAAGTAGGAATTGTTTTTCCAAATGTCTTCATTCTGATTGAAAACATGCTTTATCAAGCAAGACTAGGCCAAGTTATCAACATTGGAGACGATTATTTTCCACATGTAAAATTTATTGGAATACGAACCCAAACTTGGTGTTTTGGAGAATATCCTTTGTCTGTGAGTATTTATAAAATGTTATTTTATATTTTATTATAAAGGAAGCTGTACTCATCCTTAAAATAAATACACCAGTGCTTTACATAACATGCAACTAATCTATGACATCAGATCAGGTGAAATGTTTGACAGCTCTTATAGACTACATGAATTATATGAAGTGATAGATTGTGTCAGGATAAGTAAATTAGAGTTTAGTCTATATGACATAGTTATGGCAGGGCTGCTTTCTTTCTTAAAGAAATACTTTCCTTTAAGGATCACAATGGCAGTTTGGGGATTTTTCTCAATGTCTAAATACTAGTGGCCTAGTGTACTTTGTTATAATTTCACCTGCCTTATCTGATACTGCGGGAAAAAAAAACATGGCTGCTGATGTTTATGCTACAATAATGCTTATGTTAGAATATTCCAGGTGCTCTCTATGATTCTGACATTGAAGACAATCCAGAAATTCTGGCATTTAAAATGGTCAGTCATGTGAAAGCCATTGTAATCATATATATTTTTGAAACATCTTTATTGCTGTCCTCGTTTCGCCATTGAAGGTGCTGGTTTGATCTTGAGAGCCCTAAATGTTTGGTGCTGGTATTAAAATTTGATTATCCTGAGGAGGTACTTTTCCCATTTGAACTCTGTCAGTAGCAACTAGAACTTCACAACGAAGCCCTACCTTAAGTTGTATCAACTGAGGGTGCTCCTTAGAACATAAAATAACAGTGTTGGAAGATACCATGGAGGTCATCTAGTCAGTGGTGGGCTTCAAATAATGTAACAACGGGTTCGCCTAAGGTCAGGTTGGCTGTCATGGAAGGTGTGGCCCATCCCCGTCCTCCAGCTCTGCTGCTCATGCGGGACGAACCTCCCATAATGGCCAACCTAAACCTAGGCGAACCAGTTGTTAAATTACCCCCTGCCGTCAAAGTGGATCCTGGGTGCTGCACTGCAATGGAGAAATAGGAAACAGAGCAGCTGGCAGGGAAACAAAAGTTTGTGGGACTAAAAAGAAAAAGTTCAATCAATCAATTCCAACTCCTCATGAGATCTTTTTTTTCACGAGAAGTTGGAATTGATTTAACTTTTTTTTAGTCCCACAAAATTTTGATTTCTGCACCCGATGATGAGAAATGAGATAGAAAAATGCGATGGAGCTGGAAATCAGGTTAGCAAAGAAATGCTTGGGGGAAGCAAGGATTTCTGGGCGCCAGGCACTGAAACAGGCCCATCTTTCTCCAGCAGCCACCTAGGCCCACGGGAGGGAAGGCCAGCATCTACCAGCACTTAAACATGGCGGCATTCCAGCTCTGGCAGGAAGGGGCAGCTGGCATGGATGCTGCAAGACGCACCTTTTTACCCCCCAAAAGGGGGTGAAAATTTAGGTGCGTTTTATACACCAAATGTAGCCCTGCCCACCCACTGGCCCCCACCCTTTGGCCTCTGCATCCCAGCTGTTACCTCCTTGCAAGCAAACAGCAAGAAAAAACAGCCCCATTCAGCTTCAGCATAGGCTAATTAGCACAATTTGATTAGATCGGCCTCCCGACTCTCAGCTGATTTGCTCTCAGCTGTTTTGCGCAGGCTCTTTTGCAAGCTCTTTGCTTGCTGCAAAGAGTGCTGGAGCAGATTTTTTTTTTCCCTAGCTAAAACGAAACTGAAAGTAAAGCAGGCTCTTCTGCAAGGTGACAAAATGAGGCAGGGAGAGAGATTTCTTTTTCTTTTTGCTCACCAAAAAAGATAGGTGCAAACAATGGGAAATTTAGGGCAAAAGAGGAGAGTTCAAGATCTTAAAACACAAAAGAAAAAAAGGTCTATTTAACTAGGGAATTGTAATAATTGAGATGCTATTAATTGTATATTGTGTTGAAAGCAGAAATGGTTAAGTTATGGTTTGGAGGAATATATGGGGGAAATTATTTGGTTTATTATTATTGGTAAATATAATTAATTGATTTGTAAGAAATTGGATTGCATGGAAATAATTGGAATATTCATGTTCATATTGATTAATATACAAAAAAGATAGTTATAACTAATTGATTTATATAAAAATGTTGAATTTGTATTAAACAATTATAATATTAAATAATTAGCCAATGTGAGGATGGATATAAAAATAGATGACAATGGGACAGGGTATAATATGGATTAGAAGGGAAAAATTGAATTTGATTAAGATTAGAAATGAGAATGAAGGGTAATATTGGTTTTTTTAAAAAAATAGATGAGGAATAAATATGGCAAAAAGCAAATATAGAAATTGTAAATTTAATTGAAATGACTAAACACTGTTTAAATTTGTGAACCAGCCAAACACTCTGTTCAAAGAAAATACATTGTATGTTTGTATGTGTGCTTGTCTAAAAAATAAAAAAAAAACTTAAAAAAAAACAACAACCAAAAAAGGTAGGTGCATCTTATACTCCGGTGCGTCTTATACTCCAAAAAATACGGTATAAAGTACATCCACAAAATTGGTTGCTGAACAATTTTGATAGATATTCATGTCTACACACATGCACAAATGTGGCAAAAAGCAAATCAGTTTGAATTCTTCAGGCTTAATAGACCTTTAGCCCTGTAATCCCAAATAATTCAAAAAAAGTAGTCTGGTCTCCTATCCCTTCCCTGGCCGCCTCCCCTGCTGGCAGGCACTCACAGGTCCTGCTGCTGCTGCTTGCAAAGAGCCCCAAAGTCTTTGGTTGGAACCAAAGGTGAAGGAACCATGTGAGCCCATAGAGAGGAGAAAGGAGGGAAGGGGCATTCACTGACAGCTTCTCTCAGCCTGTCATTACTTCTGTGCTATAGTGATCCCTATTTTTTGTAGCTCTGTATTTATTGGTATCTTACTAATAGCAATTTTGAATCCCTAGGAAACATGTCAAAGAAAAGAAAAATTGACCCTTGAGGGCTTCCAATGTCTCTCAATGCCCATCTTGGGGGTTTTAGTTGCAGTCTTAATCGGTGCAGTTCCCAGTCTGGTTTATTGTGTGGTCATCTGAATCATATGATCAGGAGTTATTTTGAAGGAAATCCGGTTTGTTTTATTCTTTTTTTTAATGACCTATTTTAAGGAGCCTGAAGGTGCTGTTGTAATGAAGCTAGGCAAGTGGCAAGAAAGTTTGCGCTCTTTTTTCCTTTGGGGGGGGTCTTAAGTAAATAGATTCCTTGGGTTGAGCAAGTACAGCAAGGACAAAGGCAAAATGGACTGCTAAATTGGCCATGCCCACCCAGTCATGTGACCACATAGCCATGCCCACCCAGTCATATGACCACATAGCCATGCCCACCCAGCCGGTCCGGCCCCCAACAGTCTGAGGGACCATGAATCGGCCCCCTGTTCAAAAAGTTTTTTTTTTATTAAAGAGTTTTACAAAAAATTTTACAAATATTTCCCCATCCCCCCTCCCTTCCTTACCCTCCCCCCCATCCCACCCCCCAAACTTCCCGGAACAAAATACAGGATATAACAATTAACAATCATATATTAAGCTAAGCTAGCTATCTATGGACTCCTATCCCCCCTTCACACTTTAACTCCCCTTTTACTTAACTAAATACTCTTAATTTTTCTATTTTCTATTAATTCATAAGCTATTTGATACTTTTTAGTCCGATATTTGTTTTGAATATAATCAATCCATCTTCTCCATTCCGATATATATCTTTCTTGTGAATAGTCTTTCAAATATGCTGAAATTTTTGCCATTTCTGCTAAATTCGCTACTTTTAATGTCCATTCTTCGATAGTAGGGAAATCTTCCTTCTTCCAATATTGCGCCACCAAAAGTCTAGCTGTAGTTATTAAATTCAAAATCAATTTAGTCTCTATAACCATACAATCTGTAATTATACCCAACAAAAACAACTGTGGAGTAAACCTTATCTTCTTTTTAAGAATATTTTGGATAATCCACCATATTTTTATCCAAAATGCTTTAACTTTTTTACAAGTCCACCTTATATGATAATAGGTGGCATCATCACAATCACATCTCCAACACTTAGGTTGCAAATTCGGATACATACTAGCTAGCTTTTTAGAGTCTAAATGCCATCTATAAAACATTTTATAAAAATTTTCTCTTAAATTTTGCGCTTGCGTAAATTTCACATTTCTAACCCATATTTTTTCCCAAGTTTCCAACATTATTGGTTCCTGAATATTTTGTGCCCATTTTATCATACAATCCTTAACTAATTCCGTTTCTGAATCTATTTCTAACAATATATTATATAATCTTTTTATATGCATTTGGCTTTGATCTCTAATTTGTTTTACCAAATTTTCCTCGTTCCACATGATACCAATTCTCTGATCTTCTTTCCATCTAGCTTGCAGCTGTCCATACTGAAACCAAGTTTGAATTATCCTTTCTTTTTTTAATACATTTAAGGACTTTAACTACAATCTACCCCCTTTCATTTCAAGAAGCTCTTTATAGGTAATCACCTCCTGCTTTTGTTCTACACTTATATTCTCTATCGCATGTCTGAGTATTGCCCATATAGGTATCTTATAATTTAACTTATATTGATACTTTTTCCAAACTCGTAACAAGGCATTCCTTAGTATATGGCTTTTAAAGGTCTTATCCACCTTCTTATCATATAATAAATAAGCATGCCAACCATATAACAAATCATATCCTTCAATATTCAATATTCTTTCTTCTGTTGAATTAATCCAGTCACTAATTATTGATAGGACAGCTGCTTCATAGTATAATCTTAAATTAGGCATTTTAAGATCTCCTCTTTCACGTATATCTTGCATTATTTTTAACTTTATTCTCGGTCTTCTCCCTGCCCAAACAAAACTATTCATACCCTTCTGCCATTCCCTCAAATTTACATCTTTCTTGAGTATTGGTATCATGTGGAACAAAAATAAAAACCTGGGTAAAACATTCATTTTTATTGCTGCTATTCTTCCCAACAAAGATAATTGTAATTTTCCCCAATTTTCCATCTCTTTCTGTATTTTTTGCCATAACAATTCATAATTATTTTTATATAATTTCACATTTGAAGCTGTAATATATACCCCTAAATATTTAACCTTTTTTACTATTTCAAATCCCGTTAATCTTTCTAGTTCTTCTTTTTGCTTTACCGTCATATTTTTAGTTATTATCTTTGTTTTTTGATTGTTTATTTTGAATCCAGACACTTGTCCGTATTGGCTAATTATGTCCATTAAACCTATAACTGATTGTACTGGTTGAGTTAAAGTAACAACCAAGTCATCTGCGAATGCTCTTAATCTATAATCATGATGTCTAATTTTAATTCCTTTTATTTTATTTGACCCTCGTATTTTATTCAATAAAAGTTCCAGAGTTAAAATAAACAATAATGGTGACAAAGGACATCCCTGTCTTGTTCCTTTTTCAATTTTAAAAGTTTCTGTTAAACCACCATTAATTATTATTTGTGTCTCTGGTATATTGCCCTAATAGATTGTGTAAAATACTCTCCAAACTGCATCGTTTCTATTATTTTCAATAAAAATTGCCAATTCAATCGATCAAATGCCTTCTCAAAAAAATAAGCGCTGCAGGGACTTGGTTGTTTTTTTCCAAATATTCCAATAAGTTTACAATTTGTCTTACATTACATTTCATTTGTCTTCCACTTATAAATCCAGATTGATCATTATGAATCATTTGTTGCATAATTATCATTAGCCTATTTGCTAATATTTTAGCAAAAATCTTATAATCAGTATTTAAAAGCGATATTGGCCTATAATTTTTGGGTTGCCTATGATCTTGATCCTCCTTTGGGATCAATGAAATAAAAGCTGTTCTCCAGGATGGGGGTACATCTCCTCCAGCTTGAATTTTGCTAAATAGTTCCGTAAGCGGTTCCACCATTTCTAACTGCAAATTTTTATAATAAACAGCTGTCAGTCCATCTGTGCCTGGAGCTTTACCCCTTTTAATTGTTTAATTGCTAAAATAATTTCCTCCGAAGTTATTGGTTGGTTCAATCCTTCTCTTTGCTCTGGTGTAACTACAGGCATATTCTTCTCCTGTAAATATCTATCTATATCTTTACCTTGAATTGTGTCACTAGCATATAACTTTGTATAAAATTCTAAAGAAGCTTTTTTAATCATATTTTGTTGATATACCCCTTTACCTTTGTATTCTATTTTTTCTATAGTACGTAGCTTTTGTTTTTTCCTTAACAAATAAGCTAACAATCTACCTGGTTTATTCGCATTACAGAAAGTATTATGTTTAGCATATTGTAAATTAGTTGCCACTTGGTCTGTCATCAGCATATTAAACTGCCCTCGCAACAAATTTATTGTTTCCTTTATTTTCTTATCTGTTGGATTCAATATAAGTGCCTGCTCTTTCTTTTTTATTTCCTCTTCTAAATCCCTCCGTTTATTTTCTTGTCTACGTCTATATTTATTATTCAAATGTATTAAAATTCCTCTCATATATGCTTTACTTGCATCCCAAACCATTTCCATAGGTGTACCCTTGTGCATATTCATAACAAAAAATTCTTTCATTTGTTTTTTACATTCTTTCACATTTTCCTCATATGTAAACAAATTTTCATTTATCCTCCAAGACCTTCTAGCTTCCTTTTCCTGCTCCAATTCCATCCACACCGGGCTATGATCAGTTAAAGTTCTTGAACATATCTTCCTCTTATTCACTCTAGAAAAAAAATCATTAGTGATTAATATAAAATCAATCCTGAAAAAAGATTGATGTCTATCAGAAAAAAAAGTAAAGTCCTTTTCTTCAACATTTTGTTCTCACCAGATATCTCTCAGCTCCATATCATCCATCATATCAAAAAAAGATTTAGGCAGTCTAGCACGATTTTGGGTATTTTGAAATCATCTTTTTTTGTCCTTTTGAGTATCCAATACTCTATTCCAATCACCCATTAATATACACGATTTGTAATCCCATTGTATTATTTTGGTGTGCAAAAGCTTATAAAATTTTTCTTGCTGTTGATTGGGTGCATATACTCCAATTAAGAGTTTTCTTTCCTTCTATTAAAAGTTGAATTGTGATGTATCTTCCTTGAGCATCTGCTTCAATTAGTTTGGCTGTCAAATCTGTCTTAGGTATATAACTATACCATTTTTCTTCTCTGGAGCAGATGCAACAAAATGTGTTCCCAATCTTTAATTTATCAAATATTTTTGATCTGTCACTCTAATATGTGTTTCTTGTAGACAAATTACATCATTTTTAAACTGTTTCAAATAGTGAAATATTTTCTTCCTCTTGCGGTGAATTTAATTCCAGGTCAAAAATTTAATTGCCATTCTTGGCACCTTGAAGCTTCTGGAGCACCAGCTGGAAATCCTCCTGCACCTTTCTCTTCAGCCTTGCTCCTCCCACTGCTTCTATTTTTGTAGTTTCTTGAACTTTCATTTGGGTTTGCTGTATCTTTAGATCTTGTTCTCTTCGTTTGGCTGCAGCTCGGGTCTGTCTTTGATCTTTTGGTTCTTCTCTTTTTTCTACTAATTCCAAAGGTTGAAGAGTACCAAAAAGTTGCAATAAATCTTCTTCAATAAGCGAAATCTCTCCTTCAGCTTGTGGCTGTTTACCTTCCTTCTGTCCCTGTATTGCCAGCTCTTCTTTTCTTCTCCTCATTCCCGAAGATGATGGGCATCCAGTCTTTAATACATTAGTATAAAAATCTTTTGCCTTCCAAATTGTGTTAAGACGATACTTTTCTCCCAAGTAATTCACCACTAGTCCAGCTGGAACATCCCATCTAAACTGGATCTGTCGATTTCTAAGTTCATCCACCAAAAAAGCAAACTCTTTTCTGCTTCTCAACATTTTTGGAGGGATTTCTTTCAGTACTAAAACCTCTTGTCCTGCCAGTTGGAGTTTATTTTTATAGAAGGCTTGTAAAATTTCATTTCGGATCCTCCTCGTTGTAAAATAAATCACAATATCTCTTGGCAATTGTTTCTGTCTGGCAAACCAGGAATTAACGCAATATATTTTGTCAATTTGCAATGAAAGATCTGCTTCTTGCTCTCCAGTTATCTTTGCAAAAGCCTCTGCAAAGATCTCTTTCAAATTCCCTTGATTGTGCTCTCTCAAATCTCTTACTTTCAGGGCAAACTCCATCGCTCTATATTGTAACATCACCATTTCATCGTCTACCCTATCCATCTTGATCTGAACTTCATCCATTTCATTTTCCAAGTTCATATTAGACTGATTAATTTCTTCTACCCTTTCATCCAACAATTCAATGTGTTTTGCCAGACCCTGAAATGCCATTACCATATATTCTCTTATTTCCTTATTCCAAGTTTGGATAACCTCCTTAATTTCAGCCATCTCATCAGACACTCCCTTAATTTTTCTCTCTAAAACAGAGGTTTGCTGCTTAAAGGCCTCCTGTAAAGACTCTTGTAGAGCTTCCAAAGTCAATATTTGTGGATTTGGAGTAGACAAAGATTGTAGTTTAGATGGTTGTGCTGGTGATCCTCCAGCACTTTTAAAAGAGCCGGGTTTTGTTTGCTTAGAAGCCATTTTTAACTTTCAATTTATACTTCTTGCAGCAACCAAATCAATAAGTCCAATTGTTTTTAAATCTTTTGTAAATATTGTAATTTATTTAAAGTCCATACTGCAATCTTTCCACTTTAAATCTTTCTTTCTTTAATATAGAATCCAATAATCTTGAACAGCCTTAAGAGTGCTAACAATGTTAACAATCACTTTCACTATAACTTTCACTTTTCCACGCCCTGTTACAGTTCAGGCGCCATTTTTCCTTTCCTTTTTTAAAAAATGATCTTAGAAGGAAGAAATATGGATACAGAGTTAAAGTTCAGTACTTGCAGTTACTAGGACTCCTGTTTTTGTTCTGCCTGCTTTGGGATTAATTTAAAACTGAATGTTGATTGCAGGGGTGGTTGCGGCGTCTTGTTCTGCTTGGAAGCAGAAAAGTCCCGGATCCGGAGCTCTGTCGGGCTACCAGGGAGCTCTCACCCTTCAAGCCCCAGAATTATTCCTAGGGCTTTTAGGGAGCTCTACCTTCGTCTGGCTGCTTGCCTTCCCCTCTTCTCCCTAGGGGAAGGTTTCCAAACCGCTAGACAGCTGATTTGTGCTATCTTGGCCGTTTTTACGAGTTCGCAGGGCTGACAATCCGAAAGGATCGTCTGCCAGTGCCTGTGGTGTCACCAGAAGTCCCCCCTGTTCAAAAAGTTTGAGGACCCCTGCCCTATACCATTTGAGACAAATGACTTTCCAGTCTCTTTTTAAAAGCCTCCAGTAATCGGGCACTCACAACTTCTGAAGGCAAGCCATTCCACTGGTTGATTGTTCTTACTAATCTTTACTTCTAGGTTGCTTCTCTTCTTGATTAGTTTCCATCCATTTTTCTTGCCTTGCCTTTAGGTGCTTTGGAAAATAGTTTGATACCCTCATCTTTGTGACAGCCCTTCAAATATTGGAACGCTGCTATCATGTCTCCCCCTAATCTTTTTTTTTTTTACTAGACTAGACATACCCAATTCCTGCAACCATCCTTTATATGTTTTAGCCTCCAGCCTCCTAATCATCCTTGTTGCTCTTCTCTGCACTCTTTATTGCTGTCCTCTGTCTAGATTTGCCTTTTTCAGATTTTAAACATGCTTTGAAATATATAAGGCTATCCCTAGGAACCATTATTTGAAGCTGATTTCCTGCTTCAGGTGCCCTCCTTTCCCTGTCTCACCTACTGTCTCACTTAGCTGCCTGCTGTAGCAATAAAACCTACCCTTTTTAGCTGTAAATAGTTTATTCTTGCAAAGTGAATTATTGGGCCAAGAAATGAATATAGAAGAAGTGATGCAGTGGTGGGTTGCTACCGGTTCTCCCCGGTTCTTGCGAACCAGTAGTGGAAATTTTGAATAGTCAGAGAACCGGTAAATATCACCTCTGCCTGGACCCGGCCCCAATCTACTCGCTGCCTCCCGAGTCCCAGCTGATCGGCTAGAAGGAAAAAATCAGGGCTCACTTCACAAAGAAGAGAAAAAAAAACCAGGACACCTTAGCTTTAAATTGAGAAGCCAAGAAGCCTCCCAACTGATTGGCTAGAACTAATCCGCTCCTTGTAAACCGCTCGGTGGTGGTAGATTGGCAATTGAGGCCAAGCTGCCTGAAAGTGGTTTTCGATGTGCTCGGTGGTGGCAGAGCGGCAAAAAACTGTTTAAACTCTTGCCACGGTGCTTCAAAGGGCCGTCTTACAGCTGATCAGTGGTAAAAGGCAGTGTGGTGGTAGACCAGTGCTTTCCAAAAACAAATGGGTAGACTGGTACTGCTCTGCAAGCAGTTAAAAGTCTGGTAGACCAGTACCTCTACTAAATCCTAAAGAATTGTTTGTCACATGACCATCAAACCATGCCCACAAAATAAGCCATGCCCACAGAACCGGCAGTAAAAAAATTTAGAGCCCACCCCTGAAGTGATGCTTATGTGACAGCCGGCAAGCAAGCTAGGTAGAAAGACAGTCAGGTGTAAATTACCTAACTCTATAAACTTTAAAATGTATTACTTTAAGTGTGAACTTTAAATACTGTAAAGATCTAGAGAAGACTTAGATATATTTAAGCAAAAGAGAAACTTCTGTGTTTTGAGACATTTCTCTCTGCAGGATACCAGAAATTAAGAGCATAATATTGATATTCTTATTATATCTTTCTTTTGAGCTTTATGTGATATCTAATTGACATTTTAAATTAAGAAGCATATTGAGCTACAGTAGAATTATGTGATTATACAGTAACTGTACTATATAATGCAGCGGTCGCCAAACTTTCTGGCATCAGGGAACAGTTTTGTGGAAGACAATTTTTCCATGGACCAGGGACAGAGGGGTTGCATGCAACCTAGATTGTGTGCATGTGCAGATGAAGCTTTACTCACCCATTGCATGCGCGGCCCGGACCCTAACAGGCCATGGTCAGGTATTGGTCATTGGCCTGGGGATTGGGGAACCCTGCTACAGTAGTGTGTTAGACCAGGACTGAGAGACTCAGGTTCAAATGTCTACCAGATCAAATAATTCATTGGTTGAGTTTGAGTCAGTTATTTTATTTCAGCCCATTTTACCTCATAGGCTTGTTGTTTGTATAAGATTAGATGATTCTATGTTTGCTATCTTTAGCAGAAAGGTGGGAAATAGATACAACTAAATACATATGACTGCTAAATACAGTAGTCTGGCTCAGTGGTGAAATTTAAATTTCTTTCCTACCAGTTCTGTGGGCGTGGCTTGGTGGGCGTGGCTTGGGGGGGGTCATGTGACTGGGTGGGCGTGGCTATGTAACCATGTGACTATGGGATCAAAAGACAGAAACTCACTAAGATTGTCCTGCTGAAGCAGGTTGGACTAGATGACTTCCAGGTCCCTTCCAAACCTGGATTATCCTCTGAAGCTGCGTCTAGTGCTTCAGGGAAGCCTGCTGGGAGAAAAAATGGACCCCCCCCCATCCCACCCCCCATAAAAAAAAGATTCCAACGATCATGCGCCACAGCTGTGATCCTCGGAGTCTTTTTTTTACCTTTTAAAAGCATTTTTTTACTACCGGCTCAGGCGAATAGGTAGTAAAAAATGCTTTAAAAAAAGAAAAAAAAGGCACTGATGATCATGCGGCACAGCTGTGTGATGTCGGAACATTTTTTTTTTTTTACTTTTTAAAGCATTTTTAACTACCGGTTCTGGCATGTACCCATGCATGTGAAGAGGGTACAAAACACATTACTTCCTGATTAAAACCAGGAAATAATGACAACTGGGCGGGTGGGCAGAGCCTTGCGCCACAATCGCTACTGGATCAGGTGATCTGGTGTGAACCAAGAGCATTTCACCCCTGGTCTGTCATTTTGGAAGCAACTATACGTAATTTCTTTTTGTTCATCTGATAGCAGCAACATCTAGAAACTGATGCTTTAGCAGAGGGGGGGGAACCTGTAACTTTGTATGTGTGATGAATAGGTCTGTGTGAAGCAGCTTTGCTTTGTTTCAGTGAAATCTTACATGTTGTGAAGACATTATATGAGTTCATTCTCTATGGAAAGGAATTAGAAGCTGCAACAAGACATCGTCTCAACAGACCATAGATTGTTAAGGAGTTATCTCTGCTCTTGGATTAACATGCTATTCACGTTAAACATGATTCTCATATGAATCTTAACATGCATAGGCAGTAAAATAAAATGTCTACGATTTATATAATCTCTGTAGTAATGATATATCCAGATAATTAGCATATGAGATCTACTTTAACCAGTTTATGTTAGGTTGGCATTATGCAGACAATTCTAAATAAGCAGGAAAATCCTAATTACAATATGCTGTATTTTATACTCCATAAGATGCTCCTGACCAGAAGACGCACCTAGGTTTAGAGGAGGAAAACAAGAAAAAAAAATATCTGCCTCCCAGTGTCCATCTAGTATTCATCTGGCTAGCATCCTTGCAGCAAACAGCAAACAGCCTGGTCAGTTGCCTCCTCCATGTCTGCTGCCTCCACCAGGAAGCCCTGGAGCCTTTGCAGCCTAGCAACATCAGCGATTAGATCAGCCTCCCAGAATACTGCCAATCAGTTGTTCTAGGTAGTGGGGACTGCTGCCGCCGTTTGCCGCTGCTGCCTGTCGTCCATATTCACTCCATGATGAACAGACATTTCCACCCACTTTGGGGGGGGGGATGTGTGTCTTATGGAGCGAAAAATACAGTATATTTAGAAATTTAAAAGAGGGGCATTTTTGTTGTTGTTGTTAGTTGTGAAGTCGTGTCTGACCCATTGCAACCTGATGGACAGAGTTCCTCCAGGCCTTCCTGTCCTCTACCATCCTCTGGAGTCCCTTTAAGTTCACACCTGCTTCAGTGACTCCATCCAGCCACCTCATTCTCTGTCGTCCCATTCTTCTTTTGCCCTCAATCTTTCCGAGCATTAGGCTCTTCTCCAGTGAGTCCTTCCTTCTCATTAGATGGCCAAAATATTTGAGTTTCATCTTCAGGGTCTGGCCTTCTAAAGAGCAGTCAGGGTTGATCTCCTCTAGGACTGACCGGTTTGATCGCCTTGCAGTCCAAGGGACTTGCAGGAGTCTTCTCCAGCACCATAGTTCAAAGGCCTCAAAAGGCCGTTCTTATGGTCCAACTTTTGCAGCCATACATTGCATATGGGAAAACCATAGCCTTGACTATATGCACTTTTGTTGGTAGGGTGATGTCTCTGCTTTTTAGTATGCTGACTAGATTTGCCATAGCTTTCCTCCCCAGGAGCAAGCGTCTTTTAATTTCTTGGCTGCAGTCCCTATCTGCGGTGATCTTGGACCCCAGGAAAATAAAATCTGTCACTACCTTCATTTCTTCCCCATCTATTTGCCAGGAATTGCGAGGGCCGGATGCCATGATCTTAGTTTTCTTAATGTTAAGTTTCAAGCCAACTTTTGCACTCTCCTTCTTCACCCTCATCAAGAGGCTCTTTAATTCCTCTTCGCTTTCTGCCATTAGAGTGGTATCATCTGCATATCTGAGGTTGTTGATTTTTCTCCCGGCAATCTTACATCCAACTTTTGATTCATCTAGCCCCGCCTTTCTCATGATGTACTCTGCATATAAATTAAATAGGCAGGGCGACAGTATACAGCCTTGCCGGACTCCTTTCCCAATTTTGAACCAATGTGTGGTTCCATGTCCAGTTCTCACTGTTGCTTCTTGACCCGCATATAGGTTTCTCAAGAGACAAATAAGATGGTCTGGTACTCCCATCTCCTTATGAATTTGCCACAATTTGTTGTGATCCACACAATCAAAGGCTTTAGCATAGTCAATGAAGCAGAAGTAGATGTTTTTCTGGAACTCCCTAGCTTTCTCCATGATCCAGTGTATATTGGCAATTTGATCTCTAGTTCCTCTGCCTCTTTGAAATCCTGCCTGTACTTCTGGTAGTTCTTGATCCACATACTGCTGGAGCCTAGTTTACAGGATTTTAAGCATAAACTTACTAGCATGTGAAATGAGTGCAATGGTGCGATAGTTTGAACATTCTTTGGCATTGTTTTTCTTTGGAATTGGAATGTAAACTGACCTTTTCCAATCCTGTGGCCACCGTTGAGTTTTCCAAATTTGCTGGCAAATTGAGTGTAGCACTTTTACTGCATCATCTTTTAAGATTTTGAATAGCTCAGCTGGAATACTGTCTCCCCCACTAGCTTTGTGGTTGCTCAGATTTCCTAAGGCCCATTTGACTTCACATTCTAGGATGTCTGGCTCGAAGTCAGTGACCACCCCATCATGGTTATCAGGGACATTAAGCTCGTTCTTGTATAGTTTTTCTGTGTAATTTTCCCACCTCTTCTTAATCTCTTCTGCCTCTGTTAGGTCCCTGCCATTTTGGTCCTTTATCATGCCCATCTTTGCATGAAACGTTCCCTTCATATCTCCAAGTTTCTTGAAGAGATCTCTGGTCCTCCCTATTCTATTGTTTTCTTCTATTTCTTTGCACTGTTCATTTAAGAAGGTATTTTTATCTCTTCTAGCTATTCTCTGGAATTCTACATTCAATTGGGTGTATCTTTCTCTTTCTCCCTTGCCTTTCGCTTCCCTTCTTTCTTCATCTATTTGCAAAGCTTCCTCAGACAATAATTTTGCTTTCTTGCATTTCTATTTCTTTGGGTTGGTTTTTAGTTGCTACCTCTTGTACAATGTTACGAACCTCCGTCCATAGTTCTTCAGGCATTCTATCTATCAGATCTAATTCCTTAAATCTATTTGTCACCTCTACTGTATATTAATCAGGGATATGATTTAGTTCATACCTGAGCAGCCTAGTGCTTTTCCCTACTTTCTTCAATTTAAGTCTAAATTTTGCTACGAGAAGCTCATGATCTGAGCCACAATCAGCTCCTGGTCTTGTTTTTACTGACTGTATATAGCTTCTCCATTTTTGGCTGCAGAGCACATAGTGAATCTGATTTCTGTGTTGACCATCTGATGATGTCCATGTGTAGAGTTGTTGGAAAAGAGTGTTTGCTATGACTATTGTATTATCTTAACAGAATTCTATCAGCCTGTGCCCTGCTTCATTTTGTACTCCAAGGCCAAACTTGCCTGTTATCTTTTGTCTTCCTACTTTAGCATTCCAATCCCCCATGCTGATAAGGATATCATTTTTTGGTGTTAATTCTATAAGGTGCTGTAGGGTTTCATAGAATTAGTTAATTTCATCCTCTTCAGCACCAGTGGTTGGTGCATAGACTTGGATTACTGTGATATTGAATGGTTTGCCTTGGATTTGAACTGAGATCATTCTGTCATTTTGGAGATTGTATCCCAGTATTGCTTTTCTTATTCTTTTATTGATTATGAAGGCTGCTCCATTTCTTCTGAGGGATTCTTGCCAGCAGTAGTATATCTGATGGTCATCTGAATTAAATTTACCCATTCCTGTCCATTTTAATTCACTGATTCCTAAGATGTCGATGCTCAGTCTTGTCATCTCTTGTTTGACCACATCCAGCTTGCCTTGATTCATGGATTTTACATTCCAGGTTCCAATGGAGAAAAAATCTTTACCGCATCGGACTTTCCTTTCACCACCAGATGCATCCACAGCTGAGTGTCCTTTTGGCTTTGGCCCACTCGCTTCACTCTTTCTGGCGCTACTAGTACTAGCCCTCTGCTCTTCCCCAGTAGCATATTGGACACCTTCTGACCTGAGGGGCTCATCTTCCGGCATCATATCTTTTTTTCCTTTTGGTACTGTCCATGGGGTTTTCATGGCAAAGATACTGGAGTGGGTTGCCATTTCCTTCTCCAGTGGATCACGTTTTTTGTCAGAGCTCTCTGCTATGACCTGTCCATGTTGGGTGGCCCTTCATAGCATAGCTCATAGCTTCATTGACTTACACAAGCCCCTTCACCACGACAAGGCAGTAATCCATGAAGGGGGAGAGACATTTAGAGAAAAATATATAAGGAATATAGATATTTAAGTCCCAAGAATGTTATAAACAATGTTATATTAAGAGAGTTGGAAGATATGTTTGAAATGGAGGCCGTGGCCTGGATAGAAATTTTAGAACTAGGCAGTGGAAGAGGGTGGAAGTGGGGGGAACACCTAGATTGGACATCCAAAAAATAGACATAGATGGAGATTTAAGAGAGGAATTTGGGAGGCAAGTCCCCAAAAAAAAGCATATCAGTTAAAGTATTAAAGCAGGCAAGAGATGATGGATGGATGATTCTTTTTTGTTGTTGTTGTTATGAGTTGCTTCTATACGCCCCTCATTCTTCCCCCCCCCTTTTTTTTTTTCTTTAGGCAGGTGACATGATTAGAAGTTAGACAAGAAAGAAAGAAAAAATTCATTTGTATTGGAATATATTGCGCTCAGGTGCCACACTGTTCACACATTGATTTGACATTTTTATTAAAAAAAAAATTAAAAACTTGAAAACAAAAATATTGAAACGCTATTATCATGTCTCCTCAAGTTTTTCTTTTCACTAGACTAGACATACTCAATTACTACAACTGTTCTTCATATGTTTTAGCCTCCAGTCCCCTATTTTATTTATTTATTTATTTGTTCAACTTGTATGCTGCCTTTCTCTGAAGACTCAAGACCCTAATCATCTTTGTTGCTCTTCTCTGCAATCTTTCCAGAATCTCAACATCTGTTTTATATTGGGGTGACCAAAACTAGATGCAATATTCCAAGTGTGGTCTTACCAAGGCATTATAAAGCAGTATTAATAGTTCATGTGATCTCAATTCTACCCTTCTCTTATTGCAGCTTACATTGGCTTTTTTGACAGCTGCAGCACACTGCTGGCTCTAAGTAAGTGATTGTCAACTGATTGACAATATGATTGACAATCATATTGTCAACTGACTATATTGCTTCACTGTTGTACTCCAGGTACCTATTCACTCTTTGAACAATCCAAACTTCTTTGTACCTTCACCCCCTCAAACTTGTCAGTTGACAAGTGACAAATTCCCTGACAAGCTGTGATGCAATTGAGGAGATGAAGGTGCAAAGAAGTTTGGATTGTTCAAAGAGTGGATAGGTGTCTGGAGTACAGCAGTGAAGTAATATTGTCTGGCTTGATGCCCATAGTCCAAGTCTTTTATCTTTTCAAAGTCCAATCTCATTTGCTCCAAGCAGGCTTATACTCTCATACTCTTATACACTAGTCTGGCAATTCTCTGATTTCTGACATGGGATCTAGCATTGGCTTCTTTGAGCCTCTTGCATTCCCTCCAGCATCTTTTCACATAAGAACTTCAAGAATGTTACATCAACCCTTTATGATATATGCCAACTGTCTTATGCCAGCCTTCAGCCTTATCTCTCATGAATATCTTAATTTTCAGGTCTTCAAGGGAAAGGTCTCCATATCAGGCATACTCCCGTATAGAACCTCAGAAAAGATTTAATGGAAGAGAAATGCAAGAGAGTTACTATGTATTCTAGTGAATAGAGTAAATGAGATTAGGCTGAATGTGCAGCACTCCTACATTTATTACACTATAATGTACTAAATTGGAACAAATGTACAGGATATTAAATAGATTTCTCTGGCAAGGGCAACCTGTGATGTTTTCATTATGCAAGTTATAATTTACTGATCAGGAATTGTAGATTTAGTTTTCTACTTGTTTAGGCACTTAACCTAGCTTTGGTCAATGGCTAGAATACAGTAAGACATTTCAGTATTTAGTCCTTCTTGAGAATTATTGTTATTTAGTGTATGACTTAAGAATTACTTTTGGTCCCTAGTGAAAATGCTTACTGTAGGTATACTGCCCAGAGTGTAATAGCGTAGATTTGGGTGGTCTGATAACTACTGTGAATAATAATAAAATAATATATTGAAATCTTGACAAATATTGAGATTGTGTGTGCCAAGGAATCTGTTTTAGTACCTGTATTCAATGCACAGTATATATACAATTTACTATAAGATGGCCATGGTTCCTCCATGAGAAGCTGGAATTCAAATTTACTAATATTAAAAGTTATTAACTGAAGCTATTGAAAATTAGTTACAAAATAATTCATATTTGTAAAAATGACGTTCTACTAAAATCTCAGTTTGATTAACTTCTGAATATGCAGCTGGCCAGACTTGTGAATGTACATTTTTAAAAAAGCAGAATTACAATTATGCTAATATAAAATTGTTTTTCTTCTCTTGGTCTGTTTGGTTGACATTTGTGGTTCTCATTTTATGTAAGAGTTTATATGCTATTACACATGGATTTCTTTTTATTAATCTTTTCTTGTTGTTTGATGTACCTGTTCTAGTATGAAATAATTAATCTATATAGCAATACAGAGCTGCACATTGAAGATAAAAGAGAAGATACATAGAACCAAAATGCAGATATATAGAACCAAAAATACATAGAACAAAAATCTAAACAAACATCTGTTATAATTAAGATAATGTGACTACATTTTCTCAATTAGGGAAATACCTTTTCTTATTAGAATAGCAATTCATTGTCATGAATGTTTGAGTTAAGTGAGGTTGAACTCTATAGTCTTATCAGTTCCAAATATCAATATACTATATCATGTTTGTCAAATTACAATTACGTTATGGCTGCTAGAAGTATAGCAATTATATGTAAGCACAAACTATTTTTCTCTGGTTTTGACTGTCCTTTTATAAGTTGCAAATATACTAATCATGATACTAACTGTTAATTTTAATGAATATTTTATAAACATTGTAATCTTCATATTGTTATTTGTAGAATTTGGAACATTATTTTCATAATTTTGTTTTCCTTCAGGAGAGAAAATTAAGTGAAATAATTTTATGGTCACAAACAGAAATTTTCCTTGGATATCCTGAGAATGAATTTCATCCATTGATAGATGTACGACTATTAAGAGAAAAACTAAAATTACAAAGTACTGTTAGTCTATTAATAGTATCTGCTTGCTATGACTCACTTGTTGCTTCAATTGCAATACTGATAGAATGCACTGGCTGTATAAGCAAAAATATATTATACCTGGTTATCTATAAAGAAGATACAGCTGAATGGATCTTGAAAGACTTTATCCTAGGTTTACCCACTGTTGGTACCATACATATGGAAGTCATATTTTCAGCACTAACATCCATGGTGTTGTGGGATGATGATACCATTTTCTATACTTACAAAGATCATAAACAGTTTGGTTATCTTCAGGAAGCTGATACAAAAAGCAAATTTTCAGCGGTATCTAAAGGATCTATAATTCATCAAGTTATTATTGGTTAAGTATTCTATGTTTTAATAGAAATATAAAATGGAACTGATCACCCTTCAAACAGCAACATCTCAAACTTTGTAGAGATGTAATGATTAATAACAAAATTTTAAATTGTGTAAAAAGTGAAGTCCAGTTGTCACAAAAGATTGTTTGAAGTACTTAGTCAATAAGAGAGTTGTATGGCCCTAATGAGAAGATGATTGTGAGTGAGTAGGGACTGCTGCAGCTGTATGGTGGTGGTCCAAGAAGGGAATCATTGGTTGTTCCTGACTTGTTCCTGAAAGAGTAAAGAGAACTGGATTGAAATCTGGCTGGGTGACAAAGAATGTAAGGCCCTATTTAACATTTGGCTTCCAGAATTCCAGATGTTTTGGCAACTGTGATAGAAGGGAAAGAGAATGGGCATGATCTTTTGTGAGACTTTAATCTCCTAGAATTCACTGGGGATGCTAAATCTGGTCTTTTAATTAGCAAAGTGATGTAATTTAGGCAGAATAATTAAATGAGACAGGATAAAGACAGAAATTTATTCCAGAATGGCATCAGACTTTGGTCAGAGTAGAGGGACACTATGAGTTTGGCTTCAGATAGCAATCTTTTTGTGGCTATCTGGCATTCAAGTGAGAACTATATTCTGATAGTATCACCTAATAAAATAATTATCTTTATATTAAAAATAAATATGTGAATGACCCTATCGTCAGCTGAGAAAATTATTGTGTATAAAGTGGCCAATGGGACTTTAGTCAACTTGGTATGCCTCCAAGATTTATCAAAAGAATTAAATATGTCACCATGAGTTTTTTTAAAAAAGAAAGTGGGAACTGAAATAGTAAGAATAATGACATTTATTTGGAGTAAAAGCTGTAGATAGACTAAAAGACATTATATGTTTACCAAAATCATGAATGTTTACTGAACAGTAAATTCCCATATATTCAGTAATGCTTATTCTATTTTGAATATATTTGAAATTACAATATTAAGACATTAATATTTTATATGAAATAATTTTATTTCTCTAGAAATGTACTTAATATGGTAATCAAATCAATTTGAATATGGTATTCTTTTTCTTTTCCAGATTACATTGGAAATGTCATAGTAAAGCTGGAAAATAATGCTATGTTTTTCTTCAAATTTGAAGTGACAGATATTGTAAAGCTTACTGCTTGGGAAAACAGTCTTAAAAAGTTTATATTTTATTTTAATCCTTCTGGAGATCTGTTTTTGCTGACAATCAATGGCACAAATATAACCAGCCAGGTATATCCATTGAAATTAGAAGTGCTTAGTGCTGCATCAAAATTGAACGACGTTTGCCCATATATATCATTTGAAAACAATTTGAGTCTCAATGTTCATTATGTAGATATGGGAGACAAAGTGACATTTTGGGGTCAGATAGTATTTTTAGAAAATAAGGGTTTATCAGTAGATGTTGAAATTTACAGGCCAGAACTGTTGAAGACTAAAGACTTTATCAATTATGAAATAGCTCGTGGAATCTGCACTAAAAATAAGGTGAGTGCTTTCTATACACAGTGTCATTATTTTCTACTTTTTGTTCCTGTTCTTACTGTATATGAGCCAGACTGAATAATGGGGCCTATGAATTTCCTATATCTTTTTCTGAAATTCCCATCTTCCATTCTTCTGTTTATCTTTATTAGAAAATTTTGTGCAGATCACAGTATGCAATCAGAAATACAGTAAACCAAAAAGAGAGCCAGACATTAGAATTTAGAAAAAAATATAAACAAATTAAGGAACACTGTAAAGGTCATTTATTAAACAGCATATAATGATGTGGTATGTAACATCACAGAAATACTAAATACCATATACTTTTTCCATAAAATATTTTCCATCTATAACTAAACATACTTCAACACAAAAGTCTGTGGTCAATAGTTCACAGATTAAAACAATAAAATATTTTAAGAATATTTGTGGATCACTCTGTAAGGACAATAATGTACTTTTAAAAATTAAAAACTCAACTGCAGCCTTTGAAACCTGTACTTAGTGATGCATTCAGACAATACCTGTTACATGAGGCCACTTGCACACTTGCACACAGGGGTGGGTTCTACTTACCTTTACTATTGGTTCACAATGCTTCTGCGCATGCACAGATCACCAAATGTGATGACAGGGCGGGTGGGCAGAGCCTCCCGCCATTTTTACTACTGGTTCTCAAGAACCGGACAGAATAGGGAGCAACCCACCACTGCTTGCACAAAAATCTTTCCTAACCTTTTCAAGATCAACCAAGATCAGAAAGGTCTGTTCTGCTATGACTTGCCTCAAATGCAATATTTAATTTTAAAATAATATTCAGATAAGATACAATTCTATATCTGTTGGAGAAGACATACTGAATTGAAGCACATATAAATTATATATTTGATCTAGCTCATTTAACTTGTTTTTTATATTTTATTTATTAATCAAATTATATATTTTGCTTAAACCAACAAAAATCCAAAGAATTACTTTGGAAAGTGAGATGGGTGGCATATAAATTAAATAAGTAAATAAATAAATAAATAAATAAAATAAAGAGTTCATATATGCTTTATGCAATTTTCTCCTAATATATGTTTATTAGAAATTCAGAGGAAGGTATTATAATTCTCTGATTCACTGATGCATTTATCCATTGTTCCTCACAGACTGTAACATTTTATCATGAAAGGGATTATTCCGAACTGCCTGATTATCGAACTCAGGTGTAAGTTAAAATTTATTAATATAAAAACAATAATTCAGAATTAATGCATTATTTGCATTCAAGGATGTCAATGCAGGTTGTTTTTAACATATCCCAGTATTGTAGTGTTATATTCTAGGTTCATAGGATCCAGGCCAGGGTTTAGCTTACTCTTGTTGATTATAGAACAAATATCAGATAGTCCTTGAGTTACGAATATAATGGAGTCTACCAATTACATTCGTAACCTGAGGATTTCTTAGGAGTAAATTGCGTAACTTGACTGTGATCACTCCCTTCTTTCGCCCATGCATTTGCTAATCGAATGCATGGGTTGTTAAGTGCACAGGAGGTATCTTAGGGTGAGGAAGGCCATGGAGGGCCTAGTGATGGAACAGACCATCTGCTTCAGATCACCCGGCAAGAGCAGAGGGAGAGCAGGATGAGTGCACCCTGCTCAGCTTCTCTGACTCACCGAGGCTGCCTGCCACTTCTGGAGCGCAGGGCAGCCTTGGTGGAGACACCTCCAAAGTCTTCCAGGCTCAGCACAGAAAAGTGTTTGCACGCTGAAGTGAGGGTTTGGGGCAGTGAACTCATATTGCTTCAAGCCTCTCATTGGCAAGCAAACACTTTCCCTCCATACTCCATTTCCAACCGCCCCAGGGATGCTCAAACACTTTTTGCCCAGATGAAGATTGGAAACGTCGGGGGTCCATGGTCTTGCACGAATTCAGGCACCTATCTGTTTTTGCAGAGAATGGGTGCATGAAATCCTGTGAGATCAGGGCATCCAAAATGTTCCAGTCTCTGGGGGAAAAGTGTTTTCACACCAAAGAGAGGCTTGAAGTGATGCAAGTACACTGCCCAAAAGCCTGACTTTGGCATGCAAACACTTTTCCTCTGCTCTCTCTCCGGGAGCAGGCAAAGAAACAGGCTGCAGAGGAGACAGCTCACTAGATCTTCAAAAGGTAAATGAGTCTCCACAGGCCTGCTTGTGGAGGTCCGGCAGGGGGAGGAGGGAAAGGAATAGGCAGGACGAATGTTGCAGTGGCCTCTGTGGCCATTCTTAAGGGTCAACGACCACCTAAATGCTGCAACATTTGTAATTTCAGGACTGGGTCGTAAATACTTGGGGGAGGCTATGTTGTAATTTCAAATTGTCACTAAGTGAACTGTCATAACTCAGGGATTACCTGTATATTGACATTCCAAAAGGAGGAACAGAAAAAAGTGAGAAAGTTAAAAATTTTACAGGCAGCTTGTGGAGAATTCCATTAATGATTTAATAAACATGATGGACTTTTGATTATTGCTGATACTAAAATATTCTATAGTTGATAAAAAGTGCAGATGGTCCCAGTTTCCTGCAAAAATTGCATACCTACATATTTTATTTTATATTACATTTTTCTCTTTTTTGTGCAAGAAACAGATCTATGTATCACAAAAAAGTTAGAGGAACTACTCGTGTACAGATTTCAATGGGCCAACTCAATCTGAATTCAGAGTTTTATGACTCATATTCAGCTACCAGAGCATGTGGTAGATACTGGATATAAAGGCTGTCAAATTTATAATGATGGGAGAAGATAATTTTATGAAGAAGCAAATTGGCTTGTCTTATTTTGAGGGAAAGAAGATTTTAAAAACTTTGCCAAACAATTTGCTAAGTAAATAAATTATACACTGTAAATTTGCTAAATAAATAAATGAATTCTAAGTACAACAAAGTGAAGTACAACAAACTAAGAAATATTTCAAGCCACTTCAGCATACAGATTTTGAGTAACATGTTTCCCCAAGTCCACCAACAGGACATGTTCCCCCTCATCCTCATGGATATATTTTATTCCCAAGTGTAAACAGAGCCTTATCTTCAACCAGAGATATTCCCAGACAAAATAAGAATAAGAGGTTTGCCATGAGCTGTTCGATTTTAATCCCAAATTTTGTAGGTCTCATTTCACATTAGTTACTAATCATAAACTTTAAGAACCCATTTTAATTTTGACTCCAGCTTGCATTGAGTTGCACACTGATGTACATAAAGTAGATATGCATTTGTAGTTCATTACATAGAGGTATTGTTTCTGACTTTGTAGTGATTATTGTTCAACACTGCTTTATACGTTAGAGAGAATATTTGGAAGGAAAATGGCAATCTTAATATTGCATATATATTTTCTATAGATTTTAGTTATGTTACTTTTTGTTTGTTAAGGCAGCAAAAAGAATGAAATAAATATCAAATTTAGGTGCTTAAGTTAACAACCACATATTGGATCCCAGCAGAAGACCCAGAATTTATAAACTGGACAATTTGGCATTATTGGAAGTAAGAGAAAAAGAAAATGCAAATGCACTAGGGTGGGGCTGAGCCTGTTGAAGGTCCTGGGTCTCTACTTCACTCCCAGCATTGCCGCCACTGAGGACTGCCATTGTGTAGGGTGCCCAGAAGGGCAGATATGGAGGGAGAGATAACCGGTGGGGGGGGGGGGGAAATTAAAGAGGAGGCAGAGGAGACAGTTCCTTACCTTACTGAAGCCCAGGACTGGGAGTAAAAAAAACTGGGATTGGCATAGGTAGGGTGTATCCTCACCTGATGACCAGTGAGATTCACTTAATTATAGCAACAGAGATTGCCAGAATTACCATCACAAAGTGATACAGTTGTGTGATGTCAAGCTTTATGACTACATCATTTAGTGACACAAATTTTGGTCCCAATTACTACCATATTTTTAATTTGAAAACTACCTGTAATGTAATATGCAAGTTTTATAACAATATAATAAGATAATAATAACAATAACAACAATAATAATAATTTTTAAAAAGAGAGAGAGAGAGGAAAAGTATGTAGAAATTAAAGAAAATATATTTAGAATCAATATTTCCAATAAAATAGTGTCATCACATAGGAGCCAGGGCAATGATCATGTTTAATCTTGCTGAAAAAAACAAATGTTTTATGATATATTAAGGACTAACAAGCACATTGTTACTTAAGCTTTTATGAATAATTCTGAATAATAATTCTGAATAATTCTGGTTGGCTGGAGGGAAAAGGAGGGAACAGTAACATGAAAAGTGAAAGTTAGCTAAAATTATAAATGTTCAACAAGTAGCTGTTAGGTATGGTACAGTCATTCTTATCTAAGTAACCAAAACACAGAGAGAAAGGCATTATAGTCTGTTTAATCCATAAGAAATTAGGTTAAATTTCTAATGATTTCTAGTCCTCTATTTTACCATGACATTTATTTATATCATTTTTTATGATATAAAAAGCTCAGAGCTCAGAGAAATAACTGAACTGTTTCTCTCCTGGTTGTTTTGCAATCATCAGTATTATGTATCAACAGAATATTTTCTCTCACATATTGGTTATCAAACATATACAGATGGAATAATTTTATAGACACATATGTTGAATACTCAGCATATGGGAGAAAAGGAACATTTTCAATTTTATTTAAATTTTCAATGAAAGTCAAATTCGTAATAAATTAGTAGATAGGTTAGTTTAATAATATGAAGGCAGAAAAATACATGTAGATTGTGTGTCTGTGTTTATACATACACGTACTAAATATATCTTCTAATACAGTGAATTATAATATCTGATTTTTTTTTTCATATGTGTTGTTCTACATGTAGAGCATTATCTCAGGGTGTCATGACATTTGAATTTCAGCCTTCAGAATCTGGAAAAACATGCTTTACAAAAAGCAAGGTATGTTAACTAAATAATAAATTATAATAAATAATAAATTACAGTTGAAATTAAAATCCCAAGTAACGTAAGGAGGAAGCAGCTGGAGGAATTCAATACTATTGATTACTGATTATAAAAAAGGAAAGATTCTGCATTTTATAAAGAAAAATATTTTTATTATTATCTTTCACTATAATTGGAGTGAGACCTGGGATTGGTCAGTACAATTTTCATAATGACATTTACTAAAGAAATCTGTTACATTTAGAGCCTGTAAACTTTAATCAGTAATACGAAATACATCGTCTACTTCTGAAATGATCTGAGTTTCTTTAAGTAGCTATTCCTCCTTTCTGAAGAAAACTTACAGTATTTTACTGACTTTCTGATTTATTATTTTTATTATTTTTGTGCAAAAATTTTGCATAAATAATTATCTTTATGTATAAAGTTGCAGTTAATAAACTTTTACAGTTGGGCTAAAGTTTTCAAAAAGAGAAAAAAACCATCATGGGTTCAATAATTAGGACTTTCACATTCTTGCTTCCAATTAATAGATACCTAGGTTTAAGCTAGAAGGAAAGCGAAATAAATGGCATATGACTTTGGTAAATAAATAAAAATAAAGTATGTGCACAACTCTCATAATTTTTCCCCATTCATCCTTTTTCCCCCTCTGTTTTTGAAAACTTTGTGTTAACAGTTTTTGTTTTCAAAAAAATGTTACTATTATAGAAAATGATGCTTTGTGATGGCTGTCTTTTATCTTTTTCTCAGGGGTTATTATTTTCCAGAATATATGTGGTAGAAAATGTTTATAGTTTTCCATTGAGGATAATCTATTTATTTGACAAGGGTAACACTACAGCATTATTCAGATGCAGCTAATGAAACAGTGACTTTTATCTTAATTTTTTTCTTATGGAAGGTGACCTTCAGGTAGTGTAATGTTGTGGAAACTCCATGCAAAGTCATCTATCAACATGCTGTCTCCAGAGTGTCACTTTCTGTAGGACGAGCTAATTAAACTAGTTAGACTTGGCTGATCTTTTAAATTAAAGGGGAATGTGCAGGTGTTCTTTAGTAACTGACATGTTTTTAAGACTCTGCTATGCTAAGCAATAGTATTCAGACTTGTATACCACTCCATAGTCCTTTACAGCCCTCTTTAAGTGGTTTACAATGTTAGCATATTGCCCCCAACAATCTGGGTCCTCATTTTACTGACCTCGGAAGGATGGAAGGCTGAGTCAACTGTGAGCTGGTGAGGATCGAACTGCTAGTATGAGCAGTGAATTAGCCTGTAATACTGCATTCTAACCACTGCACAGCTCTAATGGCTTTGATAACAAATAATGCCTAATAGCGCCTCCAGTCCTAGATTTCAAAATGAATGGTTAAATCAGCATCAGAAAAACAAAAGGACTATATTACCACAATAAAATCAACAAATACTTGATCATTGTTAATTTACTGAGAGAACATATGGTATCAGAACATTTTTATCTTTTTATAAAAAAAGATAAAAGGTCCTAAAAAAATTAAAGTCTTATCTCTAATTTTATTGCTTGGATTTGACCAGCCTGTTGACAAATATGTCAGTACTAGAGTGGGAAAACATTGAACCTCCACTAGAAAACTCATATTCTCTTTTTTCATATCAAAATCTATTTTAGGCTGAATATTGTTGTCCACATAACTTTTGATGTTCTCCCAATTCATTTGTTTGTCTTCAATAAACTTGAGCTACTCTTAAAAGCAGCATCCACCATCACTCACTCACTTGACAACAGTCCTTATCTAGATAAAAAGTGTTCTTCTCTCCATCTCAGTGTTCTAAGCATTATGTATCAGTACTATAATCAACTAAACAGACATTCTTTGTGGCTATTTCTAGATCATCGGAAGCCATCATCACATTATACCCTCAATGTTAAACAATAATCCAAGAGCTGATTATTTCTACCTTTAGATATCTCTTCAAAGATATTTATTTCAAAGAGATTTTTATACGCTCTTGTTGATGTTTATTTTCAGTTAGATTGTGGGTTTGTGTGTGGCCAGGCTATTTTGTACAATACTAGCTCCTACCTCAGCAGGGTGGCACAATAAACTTGCATTTGTGATGATCATTGAGAATGATGAAGATAACATTTCATTCTTCTCAGTTTTACATATTTTATTTCCCTTAAAATAAGAATTATTAATATCTGCAATAAAAATTAGTAGTAGTTTCAGGTAGAAATTATGATGGCCACTTGTGCAGTCACACTCTCCATTTTCCTTCTCCTCTACAGGTATTGAAGTACTTGCATTTCTGCTTCATGTTTAGTTTTTATTATTATTTGAAAGATTGCACAAGAAGGTGGGCATCAGTACCTTTGGTGGTGTGTTTGAAGAATAGACTCTTACAAAAACTTTTTCTTAGCTGTAAAAGTATTCTGAATGAAACTTCGGGCACATGCACATCTCACACACAGATAGTGCCCTAAATGTTAATAGCTATATCCTCATTATTTCATAACAATAATGAAATGTGCAAGTGGCTTCATATCTCACAAAAACAGAGAAACAGTGAAATATGATAATTAAAATATTGATTATATTAGCATATGATCAAGAAACTCAATATTGGGCTGTCATTCTTTACCAACCCAACTTAATTCATAATATTGTGGGGATAAAATATGGAGAGATTCTCTCTGAACACCATCTTTTGCTCTCCAATTACTGCTTACACATACTAAACTCCATAGTTATAAAGAATAGATTGGACACTTTTCAAAATCAAAGCAAGACATGACATGACTTAAAAAGGAAATAGACAACATTTGGGCATATGGCAACTACTTTGAGAAAGCTTTTGTAAATGTTTTAACTGTGGTTTTTCTTTTTTTTTAGCTTTCTCACATACGTGTTGGCTGTCCTCCATGGAAAAAAATAATTGTAAACATGTAAGTTGTTTCTTTTTCTACTTTTGTGTTATCTACTTATATTTCCTTGTAACAAAGTTAAATATTAAAACAATATTTTTTTTAGTATAAGTGTCTGTGCGTATAACAAATACAAATAATTTTTTGTATTTTGATTGTGTATTATACTGTTACAAGAAGAAAATAGAATCCATAATTCTTTATTCCTGTGTTTTGATTTACGTGTATGGATTTGTGCCCAATAAATTCTCCATTTCATAACATTTCCAGATTTAAACTTTTCATATAAACATATTTCCTTTATAAAATTTATCTCTAAGGCATGATTTTTACAATTTCTGTAAGAACAATTTTCAGGCTCTGTAAAGAAAGCTCTTTATATAAAAGATGTTGAAACTCTGGAAAGAGTGCAAAGAGCAATAAGAATGATTAGGAGACTGGAAGCTAAAACATGCAAAGAATGATTACAGAAATTGAGTAGTCTAATGAAAAGAAGGACTAGGGAGAGACATAATAGCAGTGTTCCAATATTTGAGGAGCTCCTACAAATATGAGGGGGTCAAACTATTTTCCAAAGCACCAAAAGGCAAGACAAGAAGCAGTGAATGGAAATTAACCAAGGAGAGAAGCAACCTAGAACTAAGGAGAAAAGTCCTAACGGTGACAACAATCAATCAATGGAATAGCTTGCTTCAGATGTATCGGGTGCTCCATCACTAGAGGCTTTCAAAAAGAGACCAGACAAATCACAACTTTGTCTGAAATAGTATAGCGTCTCCTTGAGCAGGGGGTTGGATTTCCAACTCTATTGTTCTATGTTACCTTTAGCTTTGTATCTAAATATCTTTTATTCTGGAGATAATTATTTTAAGAAAAATGTTGTTTCGGGCATAAATATGTGCATCCCGACTCTAGAAATAGACTAAACACACAAATATAGCAAGGATTATTTGTATTTACATATTTCTAGAAAAATAAAAGGCAAGGTGAAGAAAAAATATTTTTTGAGATAAATGACAGAATTTGAAAAATGTACAGCATACAGAACCAAGACTATTAATTAGGACATATACATGAATGTTTATTAAGATATGACACAGGCAAAACAAGTAAATGACTTATGATAAAGTAGATGCAAACTTTTATAAAAACAAATTATAACAATGGAAGGGTTTCTGAAAAAAGAACCACTAAAATTTATTCCAAGCGAAACTTTAAGAAAAAATTGGTACAGGATGATTTAGAGATGGTTCATAATTCTTGAGTTTTCCTTGTTGTGTGACATGTAATATACAAGGAAGCCATTCTTGCTTCAATTTAGTCAAAGATCATTAACAAGCACGACCAATGCCATTTCCTTCCCATAACAAGACCTGAATCCTTATTGAAAAGGGTTCAGATAATCTGTTTCATTCAGGACCTCTGAAGGTGCCAGACCACTACCTTTTCCACAATCTTCTCCCAAAAGGGGAGGTTAGAAACTGGATGAAAGTTGTCCAGGCAAGTGGGATCCAATGATGTTTTTTTAAAAGAGGGGTCAAATTAGGACTTCCTTAAAAGTCTCCAGAAATGTCTCCTCTTCTAGTAACATATTAATCACTGCCTGGACCCACATGCTAGTTACCATCCTGGAGGCTTTCACCATCCAGAAGGGACAAAGATCTAACTGATAGGTGGTAGCACTGACAGCATCAAGGACCCTGTCCCCTTCATCAAAGCCAACAGGGTTAAACCGTTCCCAGATAATAGAGCATGGCCTCTCTCCAGGCATTTTACATGGACTATCTCCACACATGGGATCCAATTGGGAATGAAACGGCGTTACTTTGTCCATCAGGTGCTAAACAAACAGCCCTGCAGATGATCACCCGAGCCTTCCTGAACCAGGACAACACTCTCAGGATCCAATAAGAATGATCCTGTCCAAAGCTGCCCTTAGATTCCAGGCCACCACCAAGGCTTCAGCAGGACCATGTAGCAACACCTATGATATCCCCCAGTTCCCTATGGAACCCATCAGGGTCCATCAGTCACCAAATGGTTCCACACTCCCTGTGGAGGGGGCAGCATATGAGAGTCTTAAGGACACCAGGGTGTGATTGGACCATGAAAAGGGGGATAACCTAAAATCCCCCACCAGGTCACATTGCCATTGCTCAGACAAGAAAATCAAATCTGGTGTGTAATCACTGTCCTGAGTCGGACCTATAATAATCTGGGATAGGCCCATGGCTGTCAAGGTGGTCATGAATTCCTGGGCTGCTTCTGAGGCCACATCCAGGCCACATTCTGGGGACTGCAGATTGCAGTCCCCAGAACCATGAGTCTGGGAAACTTCACCGCCAACCCTGAGAATGTCTCAGCAGCTCAGGCAGGGAGGCCGGTATACTAGTGACAATCCCAACTGATTCTGTGAGTCCAGCTTCAGAAAAACGGTCTTGCAATCACAAACTTGCAGAGCAAGATCCATGAAAGCCAAAAGATATTTTCTGATAACCACTCCTATCCGGCCCTGGGGTCTTGGCTATGCCAAATCTGAAATCTGGCTGGACATATTTCCGAGAGGAGACACACACCCTTCCAGACTCAGCCAGGTCTTGGTGTTGCATGAATAAAATAGAGCTGGAAGGAACTTTGGAGGTTTTCTAGTCCAGCCCCTGCTCAAGCAGGAGAACCTATACTATTTCAGATAAGTGACTGTCTAGTCTCTTCTTAAAAGTCTCCAGTGATGGAGCACCCACGATTTCTGAACGCTGTTCCACTAGTTAATTGTCCTCACTGTTAGGAAGTTTCTTCTTAATTCCAGGTTGCTTCTCTCTTTGATTAGTTTCCAAACATTGTTTCTTGTCCTTCCCTCTGATGCTTTGAAAAATAATTTGACTCCCTCTTCTTTGTGGCAGCCCCTCAAATACTGGAATATTGCTATCAGGTCAGCTCATTCCTCCTTAATGAGATTTTGAATAAGGGTAGCCTTGTTATTAACTAACCTGGCATTTAGCAGCCACAGCTGAACCTCAGGGCCTCCAAGGGTATGTTGTCAGGGAACTGAAGATGAGTTCATATTGGCCGAAATACACCACCAATATTATACATCGGGGGCATCTTCCCCTGTAACGGCCAGCCATCTGGCTCCTGTATCCCATGCCTGTCCCCACTGAGATACATTGTCCTGCCCTACATCCAGGGGTGAAATGCTCCCGGTTCGGACTGGCTCAGGAGAACCAGTAGCAAAAATCCCTGCCCCCGCCCCCCATGCCCAGCTGAGCCGCGCGATCATCAGAGCCTTTTTTTCCTTTTAAATGGCTCTGACCAGCCAAGCTCTGACGATCCAAGGTCTGACGATCCCAGCTGAGTTGCCTGCTAATCAGGCAACTCAGCTTGGATTGCCAGAGCCATTTAAAAGAAAAAAAGTTTCTTTTTTTTCTCCCCCCCCCCAGCCTCCAGCTTGCTTACCGTAGCTGCTGTTAATTCGCTTGCTGTAATACCTGCAATCCATTGCATTAGCAAGCAACTGAATCTCCCTGCCTACAATCAAGCTCATTGGTGAGCAGCTCTATCTGCAACTTTAAGACTTGTGGGTTAGTCCAGTGGTCCCCAACCTTTTTATCGCCGCGGCCCGCTGAGCGCGCGCAGGGGTGGGGCCGCAGCCCGCTGAGCGCGCGCAGGGGTGGGGCCGCGGCCCGCTGAGCGCGCGCAGGGGTGGGGCCACAGCCCAGGAGCCTTTGCGCAGGCCCATTGCGCACGGCCCAGGAGCCTGAGCCTTTGCGCAGGCCCATTGCGCACGGCCCAGGAGCCTGAGCCTTTGCGCAGGCCCATTGCGCACGGCCCAGGAGCCTTTGTGCTGAAGCGTTCCTGTCCCCCGGCCGCTGCGCGGCCCGGTGCCAGGTACTTCACGGCCCGGCACCGGTCCGCGGACCGGGGGTTGGGGACCACTGGGTTAGTCAATAGGTGACGTTTATGTACTGTATATGTAAATTTGTTTCTCAATTGAGAGAAACTTGTATGTTTTTTTTAAATGTTTTTTCTTTTAAACAATAAAGTTTAATTAAAAAAAAAAAAAAGACTTGTGGACTTCAACTCCCAGCAAAGCTGGCTGAGGAATTCTGGGAGTTGAAGTCCACAAGTCTTAAAGTTGCCAAGGTTGGAGATCCCTGTTCTATTGGGTAAGTTTTTTCCCCCTTTGGGAGCTTTTAAAAAAATAGTTAATTGGGGTTTTTTTAGTTGTTCTTTTTTTAGATCTACCCATTTAAACTTTAGAAAGTTTTAAATTTAGCTGCTTTTATATAAAAATAAAAATAAATAAAAATAAAATAATATTTGTGCAGCTTTCTGAGATTGAGTGTGTTTCTGTAGTGTTTCACTCTAACTACACAAACACACAAAATCTCACAAAGCTGTATGTGGAATTTTGTGTGTGTAAAGTGTGAAAGTTGGTTTTTTGGGCTTTTTGTGGCTGTGTGAGGTTCCTGCTAGTTGCAGGGGGCATTTTGGGTCTAGCACAGCTGCTTTTACATTGTGGGTGAGCCAGTTGTGTTGTGTTGTGTTTTGTAGGTTAAAAAAGGGTAAAGAAGTGACATTGACTTGGCCACGCCTACCCAGTCACCTTACCACCAAGCCCGCCCACTAATTAAGCCACGCCCAAGAACCGGTAGCAAAAATTTTTAAGATTTCACCCCTGCCTACATCCCCTAAGATGATCATTCCCTCTTCTCACCAATCCCCTTCCTGAAAGAGCCAAGGGCTCTGCCATCCTCCCCCAGTCACTGACAGTCATACTCCCAAGCATTTGGACTGGAATGTCCTTGCAATAGCAATCCCTTCACCCTATGGCTAAACTGTTACAATATACTTTATTTGGTGTGCCCTTAAAAGTAGGGACGCTGAGAATGTCGATGAAAAGGTCAGCAGTTCAGCGGTTCGAATCCCTAGTGCCACGTAACAGGGTGAGCTCCCGTTATTTGTCCCAGCTTCTGCCAACCTAGCAGTTCGAAAGCACGTAAAAAAAATGCAAGTAGAAAAAGTAACAGCGGGAAGGTAACAGCGTTCCATGCATCTTTGGCATTTAGTCATGCTGGCCCCATGACCATGAAGACGTCTTCAGACAGCGGTAGTTCTTCGGCTTTGAAACGGAGATGAGCACCGCCCCCTAGAGTCGGGAGCGACTAGCACATATGTGCGAGGGGAATCTTTACCTTTACCTTTTACCTTAAAAGAAGACTCTGAAACCTCAACTGATTCAAAATGTAGTGGTTTAATTGCTGACAGGAGGTGCTTGAAGCATTGTGATGTCTATGCCTAGATTGCTACGTTGATTACCAATAGGTCTCTGGACCTATTTCAAGATCTTGTTTTTTAACTTTTAAATCTCTACATTCCTTAGTGCCAGGTACTAGTAGGATCATTTCCTTTGACCAGAATTACGTTGTCTCAATGTTCATATATTCATCCTAAGGGAAGCAGGTCCAAATGAAGAGGGAAGAAGGCTGGAGTTGTGACTTCTTGATGGCAGTCTCACACTGTAGAAACTTTTGTTTGTTTATTATTTTTTATTTATTAAATTTCTATATTATCCATCTCACCTAAGCAACTATTTACAACAACATAATAAAACAATATAAACACTTGATTAAAGCCATAGTTTAAAAACAGAATTAAGAACAAAGTTCTTGTAAAAGTTACACGTTAAAAGTGAAAATCAGAGTTCAGAATTCTTCCATCAGTAAGGGGAGCTCCTACTTGCTTGCCCTCTGTAAGTGTAAAATATCATATTCTTACATGCTTTTAAAGTAAACAGTGCACCTAGGTTACCTGTGTAATTTATATTGTATTTTATTTCATTTTTGCATATAAACTGCCTTCTGTTTATTAGAAGTTGGGGTGCATTGTATTCTTTGTTCTTTTCTATTTATTTCTTCTTCACTTTTTATTACTTTTCTATATTCTTCTTACCTTCAATTCAACATTTGTATAACTTTATTCTGTTGAAAACTTGTTTAATAAAAATTACATAGAAAAAGTGAGAATATTTTCAAGGAAAATCTACCCAGGTACCCTTCTCATAGCCTTTTAAAATACTGTAAACAGAGTTTTAGCAGAGTTTACATTTGTAGGGAATTGTGTAAAATGTTTTGTTAGGTACTTTAATTGTGTATCTATCATCCCTCCCCCCCCTCTCTCTCTCCTTCCCTCCCTCCCTCCATCCAGGGGTGAAATCCAGCAGGTTCTGGAGAACCGGTAGTGGAAAGTTTGAGCAGTTTGGCGAACCGGCAAATACCACCTCTGACTGGCTCCAGTGTGGGGTGGGAATGGAGATTTTGCAGTATTCTTCCCCTGGAGTGGGGTGGGAATGGAGATTTTGCAGTATCTTTCCCTTGCCACGTCCACCAAACCACACCCACCAAGCCACTCCACACCCACCAAGCCACGCCCACAGAACCGGTAGTAAAAAAAAATTGGATTTCACCACTGTATTTGTCTGTCTGTCTGTCTATCTATCTGTCATCTGTCTGTCTAGCTAAGTAGCTATCATTAGAAAGAATTTGATCTATAATCAAAAGTATATCTATAATATACTTTTATAGTTTTTAACCAACTAGCATCAAGGTGTGATTTGGGAACAGAAGATTAAAAGTCATATTCAGGCAATGCTGTTTTTTGTTTTTAAATTATATAAACACCTTTTTTTATTTTGTCATAGGAAACCTTCAGAGTGTGAGAATTTTACCTTCACTATACCTTGGTAAGAAGTATAAGAATTACATATATGCTAAACATTTAAAATGGTTAAAATTGTGTCTAATTCTGAGTATTGACTATAGAAATGGTCCATAAAAGTTTCTTTATTTATTATACTCTTCCTGCAAACAAAGTAGCAACAATTTATTTAAAAAAAAAAGACAGACAATGCATCATCAAAATGGAAACTCAGATTGGAAAATAAGATCAGCAAGTTGCGATCAGATGCAAGCAATCTAGAGCAGATGAAAAATAAGAAGCTGAAGAACAAGATCAAAGAATGCCTGATCAAGAAATGCCATCTAGAAACAAGAAAGATTAAGGAAGTCCTAGAAATAATAAAGCAACAGCTTTATTAGCAACTATAAGCATGAAGATCAGCAGATATGAAGCTCAAAATGCACATTATAGGCAGCATCGGCTATTTCAATTGAATAAGAGATGTTTCTACAAATCCACCACAGGAGAGGCTGCAGTGAACTAGTCGACACCTAACAAAGAAGAAACAGCACAGTTCTGGTTGCATACAACAAGAATGCAACTTGAATAAAAGAGATGGATAAGAATAAAAAACCATCTGAAAAAACTGTAATAACAACAAAACTGGTGGATAAAAGGTTAAGGAAGATCAAGAATTGATCAGCATTGGATAAAGATGAATTGCATGGTTTTTGGTTGAAACATCTGACTAGTCTACACCACTCATTGCTAAGCAATTTAATAGCAAAAGGTAACTGCAAAAGATAAAATTGACAAGTGGTTAATAACTGGCAAAACCTACCTGATAATGAAAGATTGAAGAAAAGGGCCAGCACCAGGCAATTATCCACTTATCAACAGCTTTCAAATTGTAACTGGTAATAGTAGCAGTCCAGTGGCATCTAGCTGAAAACAAACTCTTTCCACCAGAGCAGAAAGAAAATTGCCCAAACATTAGAGGGTCACCTCCTAATCAACAAGATGATTTTGGAAAACTACAAAAGAAGGAAGATCAACTTGAATGTAGCATGGATTAATTACAAGAAAGCATTCAACTCTCTGCCATATGAGTCAGTACAAACATCAGAAGCTTTCTGCAAAGATCAAGGATACAATGAAAGACACAGTTGCTGGTGAATGGTAATAGACTAGAAAAGGTTAATATCAAGTTGACTTAGCTTCCATTCTTTTGAGGTCAGTAAAATGAGGATCCAAATTGTTGGAGGCAGTAGGCTGACATTGTAAACTGCCCAGAGAGTGCTGTAAACCTCTATGGGGTGGTTTATAAGTGTAAGTGCTATTGCTATTGCTATCAGGAGAGAATATTTTCAAGAAGACTCACTATCACCATTAGTGTTCATTTGTTGTTCCACAGATTCCTCTATCAAGTTAAACCATGGCTATCATACAACAAAAACACCTGCCAGACTACCCCACATCATTTACATGAGCATACATTTAAAACATGGAAAAACATTATTTAAAATTGCTGCTCAGTACCGCCTGTACATACAGCCAAAACATTGCAATGGAATGTGGACTGCACAAATGTGCCACCCTCACCATCAACAGGGAAAAAATAGTAAAAACTAAAGAAATCCAGATGTTCTATGGAGATAACATAAAGACTCTGGATGAAAACAATTATTACAAATACCTGAGCATCCTTCAAACTGACAACATCAAATACACTGAAATCAAGAAGAAGATTAGAAGCGAACACATAAGTATGAGGAAGATCTTAAAGTCCAAAACTTGATAATATACTATCGAGACAATTAATACCTGGGCAAATCTAGTCATTAGAAACACAGTTGGAATAGTGGACCAGACTCAAATGGAACTAAAAGCTTTAGATAGAATAACTGTTGCAAAAGAAAATAAAGATAGTAATAGGACAGTGAAATGCCAAACCAACTGGAATACCATTAGCATTGACAAAAATCACAATCAGTCCATTGCAAAAGGAAGCTTTATTAGGAACAATTTGCAATCTGTGACAATATCTTAAATACCATCAAACATCTGTCTATACCAGGTCCTTTGGAAAGACTCAATAGGTGGATAAAAATTCCAAATCCAGTCTAAACATGACTGACTATGCATGCAACTGACTACAATAATAATAGATATCCTGGCACACATCCTGGAAATATCTTTAATTATTGGTAATAGTAATTATGATTGGTTGTTTCATAACTATCCTCTATATTAATTCTCATACAGTATGTATCAGAAGTATATTGTGTTATGACTGGCCACCCATCAAAAACTTAGGGACCCTATAGTCCTTATGAAATGGTGAAAGGCTGAATCATTTATCTAGTGCAGATGGCATAGATAATATTGAATGTGATGTTTAATACTGGAATATTACAATTACAGTTCAGAACCTCTTTCTCTCACATTAGGAGGTATCTCAGAGACAAAAGCCGTAAAAGAAACAAAGTAAGAATTACTATTTTATTTTAGTGAACTAACTGATGCAATTTGTTTTGTTTTTTCTTTTGTTTTTTTAACCGTACTAAACTGTCTTTTCCATAGGTAGTAATATTTGATATAAAAAAATATGGATGCCCATTACAGAGCCATTATACTCAGGACTTTCTTCCTCATGTTGAGATGTAAGTAAAACTAAAACAGTGTGAAGAATGAGAAAAAGATGCATTAGGAAGTATGTATTATAGACCCTTTCCCAAACTCTTCATGACAAGAATTGAAGGTGTCAAAAGAAATCAAGATGGTGGCCACAACTGTGCTATTGTAGACCTACACCTTTTTATATGTGCACAAAGGAACAGCATTCCAATCACATAGTCACAACTGTTATCTTGACTTTTTTGACCCTCATCCTGCAAATGTCCCTGAAAATTATCTAGATCCGTTCCAGTCGGGATTCAGGCCCGGGTACAGCACAGAGACAGCATTGGTCGCATTGGTTGATGATCTCTGGAGGGCTCGGGACAGGGGTTGCTCCTCTGTCCTGGTCCTACTAGACCTCTCAGCAGCTTTTGATACCATCGATCATGATATCATGCTGCACCAGTTGGAAGAGTTGGGGGTGGGGGGCACTGTTCTACAGTGGTTCTCCTCCTTTCTCTCTGACCAGTCGCAGTCTGTGTTGACAGGGGGGCAGAGGTCGACCCCGAGGCCCCTTATATGTGGGGTGCCACAAGGATCGGTCCTCTCGCCCCTTCTATTCAACATTTATGTGAAGCCGCTGGGTGAGATCATCCGTGGTTTTGGGGTGAAGTACCATCAGTACGCTGATGACACCCAGCTGTACATCTCCACCCCAGACCACCCCAATGATGCCCTCGAGGTGATGTCCCGGTGCCTGGAGGCCGTACGGATCTGAATGGGGAGGAACAAACTCAGACTCAACCCATCCAAGACCGAGTGGCTGTGGTTTCCGTCGTCCCAATATAGTCAGTTGGCGCCATCTCTGACTATTGGGGGCGAGTCGTTGGCCCCCACAGATAGGGTTCGCAACTTGGGCATCCTCCTGGACTCACGGCTGTCTTTTGAAGAGCATATGACAGCCGTAGCCAGGAGGACTTTTTATCAGGTTCGCCTGATTCGCCAGTTGCATCCCTTTCTGGATCGGGACTCGTTACACACGGTCACTCACGCCCTTGTCACCTCACGCCTGGATTATTGTAATGCTCTCTACA
Organism: Pituophis catenifer annectens; assembly: GCF_029215685.1. Classification (NCBI taxonomy): domain Eukaryota; kingdom Metazoa; phylum Chordata; class Lepidosauria; order Squamata; family Colubridae; genus Pituophis; species Pituophis catenifer. The sequence continues at coordinate 65,872,298 of NW_027256881.1, read as the reverse complement.
TGGGGCTCCCCTTGAGAAGCACCCGAAGGCTACAACTGGTCCAGAATGCGGCCGCGCGGGTGGTGATGGGAGCAATGTGGCGCTCTCATGTAACCCCCCTCCTGCACGAGCTGCACTGGCTCCCAGTGGTCTTCCGGGTGCGCTTCAAGGTTTTGGTTACTATCTTTAGAGCGCTCCATGGCTCAGGACCAGGGTACTTACGAGACCGCCTCCTGCCACCAATAGCCTCTCACCGACCAGTTCGCTCCCATAGAGAGGGACTCCTCAGGGTGCTGTCGGCCAAACAATGTCGACTGACGGCCCCCAGGGGGAGAGCCTTTTCTGTGGGGGCACCTACCATCTGGAACGGGCTTCCCCCGGAGTTACAAAACATCCAAGACTTACGCATATTCTGCCGTGCCCTGAAAACATTTCTATTCCAACAAGCTGGTCTGGCCTAACTCTCCCTTTTTAATTGGCTTTTAAACTGGCTTTTAAATTGGGTTTTAAACCTCTTTAGATAAATTTGGATGTTTTTAATCTTTGAGCCTAAATTACTTAATCTGTTTCTTAATAGTTTTTAACTTCTATATGTATTTGTATTTATTATGGCTGTTCACCGCCCTGAGTCCTTCGGGAGTAGGGCGGTATACAAATATGAAAAATAAATAAATAAATAAATAAATAAATAAATAAATAAATAAATAAATAAATAAAAGGGTGGAGGGCTCTCTCTAGTCTGTGCAAAACTCTTCCAGTTTTATTTGACAAAGGACAAATGCTAGCAAAATTGGAAGATTTATTGGAAAGGAGGTAGAGAGAAGTTAGCAAATGATACAGTAAATACATTTGAATCCTTACTATGGCTTTTCACTCTTAGAAAAGATACTGTACTGTGCTTCTGTTGTATACAGATATGACGACCAACTCATACCAGTTGAGGTAAATTATATATTGTGGGAGATGAATGGGAGGATTGACTTTGCCTACAGGGCAACTATGGAAAAGGTAAATTGATTTATGATTTTTGTACTTTATGTATTATTATTATTTTGAATCTGTTTGTATAATAGAGTTTGATAAATTGAAATAAGGTATTTGGATCAGGTTTCGTTCTTAGAAAGAAAAGCAGAGAAAATACTAACGCTTGTTCCATATCTAAAGCTCCAGTCACCTGGCTGGCTTAGAAAACAATGAATGGAAAAGTAGAGACTGGGACTGGCTTTTGCCTTTTTCTGTGCTATGCAAAGGAATTTAGAGATACCTTTGGGGAAGATGGGAAAGAAAAGTCAGGGAGGATCTTGCAAAAAAACATTACTCAGTCCAGATATTGAAGCAAGTGTAAAAAAGAAATTCAAAATAATCCCCTCTTGGTTCTTTATTATAAGATAAGATAAAGAGAAACTTGGATAGGCTTTCAAGGTTCTGTTATTCTACCCTACAATTATAAACTGGCATTTCTGTTATTCTTTATTGTCTGTTTCTTACCCTGGCCTCCTCGTAGACAGTTATCTTCCCTAGGACTGAGAAGATGCTGAGGAAAGAAAGTTGAGCAGAGTTGTTTCTTCTACATATTGAAACCATTCATTTCTTAATTAACAATCATTTTTAGAGATAGAAACGTAAACCAGTGGTTTTAGATTCTTTTGAGTTATTTAATTTTTTTATAATCAATTTTCCCAACTATTATTCTTTCTCAATTGTATGTTTACCACTAAGAGTTGATTGTTTTCTGATTAATTTTGTGTATTTCGATATGTAATAGATTTTTACATTGAAGTCTTCTGCCAGAATTAAAATCTGGATATTATAGGAGGTTTTCTTGTTGTGGTGGTCTTGATCTAAATCACAATGTAGGCCACTGAGATTCACTATTCAGCTTCAAGGCCAGTCTCTCTCCTTCCTAGACAGATGAAACATTTCCAAGTTAAGAGAAAGCTTGAATTAAAGTTAATATATGAGGTGAATTCAGTGGTAAAATCTAAAATTTGTTACTACCGGTTCTGTGGACGTGGCTTTGGGGGTAATGTGACTGGGTGGGCGTGGCCATTTTTTTTCTTTTAAAACCATTTTTTTTATAACCTCTTCAGCGAAGAGGTTGTAAAAACATGCTTTCAAAAGGCTCTGACGATCCCAGCTGAGTTGCCTGATGGTAGAGACTTTTTTTCTTTTAAATGCCTCTGACGATCAGGCAGCTTGGATCGTCAGAGGCATTTAAAAGAAAAAAACCTTTTTTGATCTCCCATTTCTGATACTCCCATTTCTTTAAGAATTTGCCACAGTTTGTTGTGATCTACACAATCAAAGGCTGTGTAGTCTAGTGTAGTCAATAAAGCAGAAGTAGATGTTTCTGTGGAATTCCTGTCATGGTCCCGTTGGAGCATGGGTCTGAGGAGGAGGAGATGGCGCTGGGCCTGGTGGAGGTGGATGGTACAGTCCCTACGGCCCAGGAAGAATGACCTGGGGAGGAGGATGAGGCAGTCCCAGGTCCCTCGGGCCTTGGAAGAGTAGGGAGGGAGGAAGAAAGGGCAAGGATGACTGAGCAAGGGAGGAGGAGAGGAAAAGGGCAGGTAGCAAAGCAGAGGAGCAACAGAGTTCTGAAGATGAGCAACTGCTTCCCTTGCCTGATCTCCAGGTGCAGAGAATGGAGAGGAGGAGGAATCAGCACAGGGCAGCCATACTCGGGAAGAGGGCGCCCCGCCCCTCCTCACAAGGCTCACCTGGGGAATAGTATTTAGGGACATGCAATGAGAAGGGGCTTTTGCCAGAAACAAGTGTTTGTTTTCCGATTACACTCCCCTGTCTGTGACTCAGACCTTTTGCCTTGCTTTGAGGACTGTTTTTGCCTTGCTTTGAGGACTGCTTTGCCTTGCTTTGAGGACTGTCCTTGTCCTAGCCTTGAAGACTTTGCTATCGAAACTTCCCTTGTCATATGCCTGAACTTTTGCCTAGTGGCCTGGCTGGGTAATCAATGAATTGTTGTTTAGGGGGCTGAGGGTGAAGCCTTACTGGTCAGTGGAGGGTCATTTGTTTAATCATTTCCAGGAGAAATAAAGACTCTCTGGAGGCTTGCCTAACTGTGACCCCCTGGGTCATAACAATTCCCTTGCTTTTTCCATATTCCAGTGAATGTTAGCAATTTGATCTTTAGTTCCTATGCCTCTTCAGAACCCAGCTAGTACTTCTGATAGTTCTCGGTTCACATATTGCTGAAGCCTGAGTTGTAGGCTTTTGAGCATGACCTTGTTTGCATGTGAAAGGAGAGCAGTTGTATGTAATTTGAACATTCTTTGGCATTGTCCTTTTTTGAGATTGGAATGTAAACTGTCCTTTTTCAATCCTGTAGACATTGTTGAGTTTTCCAAATTTACTGGCATATTGAGTGCAGCATTTTGCAGCATCTTCTTTTAAGTTTTTAAATAATTCAACTGGAATACTGTCACCTCTGCTAACTCTGTTGTTGGTAATGCTTTCTACCTGTGTTTCCCTGAAAATAAGACCCAGTCTGATTTTTTTTTTTTGGCCCCCAAATAAGCATCAGGTCTTATTTTCGGGGATGTCTTATCCACTTATCTTAGGATCACCACAGCCATGCCTCTCATGCCCCGACAACTGTTCTGCCATTGTCCGACTTCTTCTGCAGCCGCTTTTAGTCATTTGCGGCAGGACGCCACATGGCTTGTTGTGCCAGTGGCACCGTTTGTGGCAGGACACCACAAGGCTGGTTGCGCCGGTGCCACCGCTCAAGGCAGGAGGCTGCATGGTGTGTTGTGCCATTGCGTGCATGAGTGGCAGCACAGCGCAACAAGGCACATGGCATCCTGCTGCAAGTGGTGGCACCAGCGCACTGTGCCAGGTGGCATCCAACCATGAGTGGCCACAAGTGGCTGCAGAAAAAGTTGGGCAGCAGCGCGATAGGTGTCAGGGCGTGAAGTGCCTGGCTACAATGGTCCTTAGGTAAGTGGTGCGAGGCATGTAGGGCAGCTCCACCCCCCACCCCTGCCCTAACTTGATTTTTATGCCTGCGCCTCATCTCACTTTGAACAACCAGATGGTGGGCGGGACTTAACTAGGGCTTATTTTGGGAGTAGGGTTTATATTAGGCACAAGCGTGAAAATTGGGCTAGGGTCGTATTTTGGGGGAAACATGGTAAGAGTCCCACTTGACTTTGCACTCCAAGAGGTCTGGCTCAAGGTCAGTGATCACACCATTGTAGTTATCACGGACATTAAGATTTTTCTTATATTTTATGTAAGAAAATATATTTCCTATAGTTTAATCTCTTTTTGAATTTCAAACTTGTCATTCTTTTATTCACAATTTTTATTATTTTTATATGTTTACTTTTTTCTGTTAACTATTATACAATAATAATATTGTATTATTAATATAGTTGTTGAACAAATGGTTGTTAAGTGAGGACTACCTGAAACAAAAATTCAAATAATCCTTAGAGAATAGAGTAATATTCTAAACATATGTGGTTACCCAAAACTTAATAGAGTTTATCTATTCTTAGAATTCTTTTCTTGGCTGAGTTTTGGGTGCTTATGTTTTTAACAGGTCCGTTGCTTAAATACTGCACAGACTTGGAATCAGATGATTAAATTATATAATAAATCAATCAAAACAATTGAAGATGTAGATGAAATATGGGGACCTCATGTAAGCAGCAACATATAAAAATATAAGTAAAATCAGTCTTTAAATATATATATATAATACTATTTAGTTATTAATCTGTATTTAAAATAAAACAAGCATCCAACTCTTATAGGTTACTTCTAACTTTGTTATTGATTTCTGAATTGTTTTTGTTATTATAAGTGTTTTTCTAGATAATAGCCAAGTGATATAACGTAGAGTGCAAACATATTGGAAGAGATTTTGTTGTTAATCTGTCTGTTTTATGCTTTTGGAGCAATCCGGAAAATTGCAGTGATTATACTCCTGAGTGAGAGGCAAAAGTGAAGGGGAACCCCCCTGATATGAGAATATGGAAGTATGGGAGAGATGAGTAAATATATTGGCTCTGACAATATATCATAGAGTAGGAATGCAGAAGTGATTTTCTAGTTGGTTTACTATTCCTATTGTAGAGAAGGGATGTAGATTTGATAAACCTAGTTGGTTTACAATGCTTGGACCATTGTTTTTCAGAAATTTTAATAGGTCAGTTAAAGTGGCTTGTCAGGTGTTGGCTTCCTTAGGCGAGGTGTGGGTCTTCTTGTAAATGTTGATTGTGGTTATGATAGGAGTGATGTTATAAGGAAGTCATGACTGCAGGAAACTCTGTGATTGATAGTTAGATACCAGTTGTTGCCTCTTTACGTTCAGTGGGTGGAGATGCAAATTATGACTATCATAGAAAGAAAAGATATGGTGGGAAATGTTGGGCAAGGACATAGCATCAGCCTCAGTATTAAAGAAAAAGAAGGGGATGACAATAATTTTCTGAGACAGGTTACTTGTGTCCAGGAGTCTTATTTTGGAGCTGACCAGATGTTAATGTCTAAAGTTAAACTGGGTTGTTCAGACAGGATGGGGATCCTGCTTAAGAATCATCTGCTCTTCTTCCTGGCAGGACTACTTCCTGTGCTGATAGACCTGGTTACTGGTCTTATTTAGGTAAAGATACATTGGAATTATCTTTGTTTTGGAGCCATTGGTGGGTGATCTGGATATGGAGAACATGACAGTGCATACTTTGCCATAGTCAAACCACTTCCTTGTTCAGATTAGGGTTATTGCCATCTAGGAGCTCCATGATGTAGGATAGTCACCATAGAGACATCATGGATCTAGATGGTTTCCAGATTTTCCCTGTATTGTTGCATGTAACCACTGCATTCAGGAAGATTATGGAGAAGAGTTGTGGAGTCTCTTAAGGCCTTTATAATTAAAATAAGTAATTCTGAAGATGTATTTATTTTCTGTATGTTTATTTGTATCATAAAGTAGAATGGACACAACCTAAATACTTATATGTCATAATCTAAAGTTATGTTATTAAATAAATGAACACATCCATTTTTCTTTTCAGAATTACAAGTCCTGTTTTAAAAAAAGATCAGAATTAAGGAAACTGGATAAAAAATATGAGATCTTAAATAGTTCTGGTTTGAACTTTTTAAATTGGCCTCAGTATAGCAGTACTTATATGTTCAAGCTGATAATACTGGATCCAAATTTCAGGTTAACTTTTCAAATTTGATATTCATTATTTGTAACCTCAAAGGAATGTTATTATGCATATTACACAGAATTCTTCCATAATGTTTAATGTGAAATTATTTAATTTTATTAATTCACTTTTTATAGGGTATCTACAAGTTGTCATCAAATGGTGATAAAATTTGCTTTCCTTATACTTTTTCCACCTTTTCTCAAACTGTACCTAAACTGTCTTCATCTAGTCCCTGGAATTTAAACTCATTCACGGTACAAAGCTATTCTCTATCTATCAAGCTTTATTCCTACTTTTCATCCTGCTCTTTATTTCTTTTGGAATATAACCATTTTTTGTTTTAGAAAGCTTAAACATTTTTAATACCGGTTAGCATTTTGTTTTTTTCACAGAGATACTTATTATACTTATACTTATTTTGTTCTTTTTTGTTCATTTTGAACATATTTACAGAAATCCACTGTAATTCTTAGAATCGGGACATTTGAGATGTCACTTTTCTGACACTAATTATCCAAGACCAGGCTGCCTATCCATATCTCTTCCTTTGTGACCTGGCACACTTCTATTTTTTTGCTATCAGAACTTCCATTAAATGTTTGTGTGTCTCTTGACTTGGGATTCTATTTACCATTACTCTGAATATATAAAAATTCAGTTTTTGAAGCCCAATATGTGTGTTGCATTATGTTCAGTTTTATTTCTCTAAAATCAAGAATTGCAGCATCCGAGTGTGCTGGAGAACAGCAATTAGTGGAATAACAATGAAAATAGCACTAAGCCACTGTGACACAAGCTCTATCCCTTTTGCAGGTGTGTCATGACATCATCAACAGGAACCAAAGGATGGAGCTTGTGGCACAACAATGCTTTTGTAATTTTTATGACAGTCCTCAATCCTATGGGCATCTCTGCCACTTTCTCATTAGGTGTTCTTTGTTGATTAATATACATCAAAGATAGATTATCCTTTTTTGTTTTTCTCTGCTACTCTCTGAACAGAAAGAGTGTCAGCAAAAACAGGAAGTTTCAGAAAAGATCATGTTTGGCAGAGTTTGTCTCCCAATAGGTGCTGCGGTAATTCAATCTCCCATCACTGTAACTTAATGTTTTTTTTAAGCATTTACCAATTGTTTTTGAAACAATTCAAAATTGTTTCATTCAAATCTTCTCCATTCCAGGGAGAACAATAGCAGACAACCACAACAACATTGCTTTCATTTGTTTTCCCATTAACTCCAATTCAGATGATCTAACATTGCCAAGCTCATTTATTTGAATGTCTGATCAGCAATGGATTTTTAATATACAGGGAACTCTCTATTGCTTCTATTAAAAAAAAAAATAAGTGGCATCATTCAACTGATATATTCTAGTTATAAGAAGTTGGCCAACCAGGTCTCTATTATGCTTATGGAATCATATTTACCTTTCTGTCAAGATCATCTTTATTTTCAATAGTCTGAACATTAATGTACTGTACCATTAACATTTACATTAACCAGTTACATATATATTAACCAGCATATGCCTCTTACTATCATTTTAACCTCATGCTTATTTTCTTCAGATCTGGGAATTTGTTTACTTTCCAACATTTAAAAATATTTACAGAAACTCTAGAAGTAATTATTCTGAAATAACATTCAGTAATTATAATGAAAAAATAATAATTTAAAGAAAAAGATTATCTATGAATTATAATTTTCACATGCATGTTAACCTCAGCACAGTACTGGAATGAACATAATATACTCCAGTATACTAACTAGTATACTCCAATAGTCTGGAGTATACCAATATTTTATGTATATCGCTATAGTACTGTATATCTAATCTATATATCTATAACTCCATATTTATTCAAATGGTGACCTGTTCCCCTCTTCCCAACAAACACTACAATTTCACTTAAATCTAACACTGAAAGACCAGAAGATGGGTAGTTATAATGAATGGAGGTTTAAAACTGTAATTTAAACCTATATCACCAGCCTTTCCTCTATAGCCTAGTGCAGTGGTGGTGAACCTTTTACTCACCAAGTGCCAAACAGGTATTCGCTTCGCCCGCGTGCATCCTTCCCATGCTAATGTGCGGCTCCTCCCCATGCGCTGTGTGCGCAACCACACCATCTGCACATGAATGTGGCTTTTGGGCAGCTCCCCCATGTGCTGCATGCGCAATCGCACCATCTGTGAATGCCATCTATGCATGTGCAAGTTGTGCGCAAGTACTCTTGCACGGATGCGCAAATGCACGCTTATGCGCAAGAGAGCTATGAAAACCAGCTGGGCCCCCTGAATTGTGTGCATGCACATCGGAGGCCTAAACACCAGCTGGGGGCATGCATATGCACAGCTGCAGGTGAGTTGGGTGACAGCTTGCATGCCCGGAAAGATGGCTATGTGTGCTACCTCGGGCATGCATGCCATAGGTTCGCCATTAGGTTCCTAGTGAGTAAGGGGTTGGGAAGTCTGTCCATAAGGGACTAAGGAAAAATTCTTTGCAAGGCAACCTTTAAGCGATTTTTTTTTCCTTATTTTCACCTTTTTCCTGTGAAGAGGTGTGATTTTTTTTTCCTGTAGTCACTAAAGTCAAAGAAAAATACTTTACAATAGATTAAGGGAGAAAAATCCTGTCATTTACAGAATATCCCCTTGAAGTCTAAAGAAAAAAAATCTCTATACCTCTATTTCTTCTCCTAGTCTTAATCCTGCAAAATCCACTTACATTCTCACAGAACATTGTTGGCAAAACTCCATTCTACATAACAGCTATTTGGGTATTTGGAGAAAGCAACAGTGTCTCTTTGTTATCTTGTCTTCTCCAACATACCCAACGTCTCCAATTTTTTCTTGTGGGTTATTCCTTCCTGTTCCTTCAGCATCTTGCTTGCTTTGCTCTGCCTGTATCTTTGCTAAAACATGTTGCTGAGATTTGAACACAGCTTGTTGAACAAAACACATTATTTTGTGTTATTCACATTTATATCAGATACTGCAAAGGTATTCACTGAATTTCGAGATGAGAATTTTCATACTGCATGCAAGACACTCTTATATTTGTATGCACTGCTTCCCACTATGATCTTCCTTGTTCTAGTTATACCTTTGATTTTCCCTACCCAGGCTATTTAGTTAATATTCAACTTGTTGGTTTCTACTCATTATTCAAGTTTGTTAAAATACTCCTGAATTTTGATATGTCTTTTACTTGCAATTTAGTTCCTATTTTTCAATTGTACTTTTATCTTGCCTGAATTTGATTTCAGCTTGTTTTCCCATCTCCATACCATTATTAAGCCAGCAAGCCGGGCTGGCTTAAGAAGAAATTTTTTAAATTGTTTTAATTGGTTTGTGATTTCTTAATTTCTGGGCCAAATTTATATATATATTTTAACTGTTTTTTAATATTTGTATTTTATGTTCTTATTTTGGCTGTACACCGCCCTGAGTCCTCAGGGCAGAAGGGTGGTATATAAATTGGAAATTAACTTAATTAAATTAAATTAAATTATCAAACTTGGGCAACATTCAACATTATTAACATATACTAGTGAATAGTATATTAATAAACATCCATATTTAGAGCTTTTTTGTCTGCCCTCTATTTTTTCTGCATTTTAGACATAATCTTCCTGGTATATTATGACAACTGTTCTTATATTTTGCATACAATTTATTTTATTCTACAAGACTTAACAATGTTTTAACTATATTTTATGGTCCAACCATACTTGGTTATGCATGGGAAGTGTCTAGATCAGTGTTTCTCAACCTTCTGAACTTTAGGATATATGGGCTTCAACTACCAGAATTACCCAGCCTATATGGGGAAATATTTAAATTCATTTTTAAGTCAGCATTTAATTATGGCCGCTCTATCCAATTTCTGCATTAATTTGCAGAGAAAACATTGCAAATTACTGCATGAACACTAGTTTTGAAATAGCTACATATTTCTGTACAGATAGTCCTTGACTTACAATCACAATTGAGCCCTAAATTTCTGTTGTTGAATGAGACGTTAAGTGAATTGTGCTTCATTTTACAACTTTTCTTACCACAGTTGTTAAGTCACTGAAGTTGTTAAGTTAGTAATAGTTGTTAAGTGAATCTGGCTTCCCCATTGACTTTGCTTGTCAGAAAGTGGCAAAAGGTGATCATACATGATCCCAGGACACTGCAATATAATTTGAACTGAAAATTGGTCCATAATTTAGGAAGTGCAGGAGTTAGCAAATAAATAAGATACAAGGTGAATCTCTATGAGAACTGACAAGAATTAATTCCTTACTTATGTTAATTTTATAGAACCTTATTTTAACACCGTCTATCATCTGGGTTATATATTGTTTAGAAATGTTACAGTTCCATTTATTTTAATTTTTTACTATAATTTAACACAAGGACATTATCAAAATATTAATACATTTATTTTCTGTGTTTCAGTTTTTGTAATTTGTCTACATATTTTGCTGTCCAGACCTATGGTATCATTCAAAGGTAATTGCCAATGGGCTTTAGCTAATTTTATTACCAATGAAATGCATACCTTGGGGGGGGGGGAGAAAATGAAATAGCTTTGGTCTCTTGTCACTGAACAGGCACAGATAGAGGGAAGCTGTGATCCTGCAATAAATTTTCTGTACATTCAAGAGCTGGAACTTTTGGGGTAGAACCTACCTCCACAATTTCAACATGCATGCTTATAGAGGCCTCAGTGGAAAATGTGAGACGAAATTAATAAGACTTCTTTGTATGTAAACATAAAACAACTTAAATAACCTTTTTGATACATTGACTAATGAATACGTCTTCCTAGGTGTCTTGCAAAAACTTACATAGTTCCTAAGAACTATACCTTCAGGTTGTAACTATCACCATTTTACAAACATAAATCACTAGTATTATGTTAAGTTTTGTAAGTTTAATTCATTTCGATATGCTGTAGGTTGAAAAATTATATAATACCCAGGACAGGACAGCTGAGTTAGTATCTAATGATTCAATACATAATAAACACATCTATGATACCAGTATATACTTTTTCTAACAGGTGTGGTGGAAAAATGTATTTCAGATAGTGACTTTTAGCTTTCTCCTTTTTTATAGCAATAACTTTTAGACTTATATACTGCTTTACAGTGCTTTACAGTCCTCTCTAGGCGGTTTTACAGAGTCAGCATATTGCCCCCAACAATCTTGGTCCTCATTTTACCGACCTCGGAAGGATGGAAGGCTGAGTCAACCTTGAGCCTGGTGAGATTTGAATTGCCAAACTGCAGGCAGCTGGCAGCCAGCGGAAGTAGCCTGCAGTACTGCACTCTAACCACTGCGCTACCATGGCTCATACCATATTATACCACATTACAGGTCTAGGAATAAATTTCATTCTTCAGTTTTCAGTTAAATGAGAGAAAAATTGGAAACAAGATCAGATAGAAATAAACTGCTAGAACATAGGCTATCACAACTATATTAAACTTAAGTGCAAGAAAAATGAGCAGTGGTGTTCCCTGACCATTCCCTGCCACTTTGATAACAAAAACAACTTGCTTTGTTAAATATGTAATATTTAAGTATAGTACATGTTTAAAGGTTTTTAAAAAATCCAAATTTAAGCTCCAAGAGATAAAATTGAACTTCCTGATATGAGGTCCTGTATGGCAAATATAAAAGGATACCATTCATGGAAAGACTCTGTCCCTGCAGCTCAGGAGAGGTGGAGACTGTGGGTCACATGCTCCTTAGATGTTCTTTTTATACGGAAATTAGGAAAAAACATATTCTGCCAATAACTGCTAGGTATCCTGGCCGTTCCGACACTACCTATCTTCAGTGGCTGCTTAAGGATGAACAGTCAATAACTACAGTGCAGGTGGCTAGATTCAGCACAGCAGCAATGGGGATTCATTGCAAACACGTGTCTTCTCACCATAGCAATGTTATATGACAATTGTGACAAACCCTTTGCACTGCTTAGTCATTTCCCTTTTAGCGTTGAACCTAAACGGGCCACAGTTTTGGGATTGCAACTATCATATAGTCAGACCATGTATAATTGACACTGGGTTTTATTATACACTAGCTGGATACCTGTGCTTCGCTATGAAACTATGTGATGGGGCTTGATAAATTGACACTTATGGCTTCAAAATTAATGAGTAGTTACGATCAGCTTCTCTCCCTCAGCGTTGCCTCACAGAAGCCTTCCCTATCCTATCCCCTTCTCTCCCTCAGCCTTGCCCCACAGAATCCTATCCTATCCTATCCCCCTTCTCTCCCTCAGGCTTGCCTCACAGAAGCATACCGTATCCTATCACTTGGTTACTGCTGTGACAGTAAAACTGAAACTCCTCTCCTCTGCTTGTGTTTTGCATTTGGAATTTTTAAGTATATATATACTGAGTGCTTTTATTTGTTCTGGTCTCTGGTATAATAAAAAAATATATAAAACTTCCTTATAAATTATAATTCATTTTCCTTTTGAAGTCTTATTTTGAAGACAGGCACAAAATGGCTGAAAAGGCTGTTCTCATTGATTTCTTAACACTGGCCTTTCAGATGTGAGGTTAATGACCATTTATTATTTTATGCAGAGAACAGCTTTTTGCTTTTTGCAGAATTCAGGAGGCAGTGCAGGAAGATGGTTGCCTATTTAATACTGAAAGACATGGAATTATGCTGGGATGGTATAAACTGGAAACGATAAGTGAAATTCTGCAATGTCTGTAAACCACAAATCTGGCCTTTGTATATCTTGACATTATAGCCTGGAATACAAGTGAAACTCGAAAAATTAGAATATCGTGCAAAAGTTCATTTATTTCAGTAATGCAACTTAAAAGGTGAAACTAATATATGAGATAGACTTATGGAGGGTGTCAATGATGGTTTTCTGCACAACTGTCAGGTCAGCAGTCTTTCCCATGATTGTGAACCAGACAGAGACCATTTAAAAGCTCAGGAATCCTTTGCAGGTGTTATGGCTTAATTAGCTGATTAGATTGGGACACTTTGAGCCTAGAATATTGAACCTTTTCACAATATTCTAATTTTCTGAGATTGTGAATTTGGGGTTTTCATGAGCTGTAAGCCATAATCATCAAAATTATGACAAATCAAGGCTTGAACTACCTTGTTTTGCATGTAATGAGTCTATCTCATATATTAGTTTCACCTTTTAAGTTGCATTACTGAAATAACTTTTAAGAATGTTCAGAAAAATTACTATCTCCTTTAATATTTTAATTGCTCTGATTATATTAATAAATAAACTATGTGCTTTATATGCTAGTTTTGTTACACTTAATCAGTTTTTTAAAAGTACAAATTATATTGTTTTTCAGACCAAATTGGATTCATGTTGCTGGTTGGAACATCTTGCTAATGACATTATTTTGGGGAGTCCTCATCTTCAGCTACTTCAGATACGTGAAAATATTCCGGGCATTCCCTTTTGTTGATCCCCTGATGTCACTTAGGCCAGCTGTCACTGCAGAAAAAGCAAATGATCAGGAGAAGAAAAATTGATTTATCACATTGGATGAAATAATATTTTCAGTGAATTTCTATGTTTAATTTATAAGAAAAATGTTATTCGACTTTTTTACTTTTCCAGGAGTTAATACAATCTTAAAAATACCTTTTATTATTATTATTGTGGATTTTAAACTTTGAGATATTTTGCCTGCCATAGATCATCTTTTACCATGCACAGCACCCTTCAAAAATTTAAATTTAAACTCCCAGATTGTCAGCTATGCATTTGGAGAATACTTAGTTTGGACAAGGCAACCATAGTTTGTTTTTCTATCTTTTGTTAATATAACTTCCCATTCTTTAACAGAAGTACGACCATAAAAGATTACTAGTATAAATGGAAAGGTTACATTACTATATGCAGTAAATAATTGTCATTAGATGGAAACATCGATGCACCTTGTTGCCAAAAGGAACTGCTCTAAGTCAATTTAAAAGAAGAGTAGTCCAATTTAATGCAATAAGGAATATTTAACTTCATTTTAATATATGTCAAATTGTCTGCCACTTACAATATGTAAGTATTAATAAAAAGGTCAAAATAAATTCAGTTGACTAAGTGATTGAATGTTTTCAGCGTTTTAAATAAAATATAAGTCCATAGCATTTATTGCGTTACTGAAATATTTTACTATCTGTGTAATATATCTAAGCCAGAATGTATGCTATTTGAATGGGAGGTCAGGAAAACCCAGAGATATATGCTAGATTGGGAAGTTCAAAAAGTTTCCCTACAAAGGCAATGAAAACTATTTCCCTGCTACCAAGGAAATGCCATGAACATGTCTGTATAGTTATCACTGTGCTAAGTTAAAAGAAGCATATGTATTTAGAATATTATACACACAGTGGTGGGCTTCTGCCAGTTGTAACAACTGTTTCTCCCAGCACCGAAAATGTGAGCGCACGCAAGCCCACCCATTGGTTGCAACTACTGGTTCGCCTGAACCAGTCCGAACCGGCAGCAGCCCACCTCTGTATATACACCAGATCTGTTCTTCAAAAGATTCTAGAAGACCTGACTCTTTGCCAAGACCCTGGCCTAGGATGGGGTTTATACCCCCTAGAGATGGTGAACATGGTATAAGTGCTAAATTCACCCTCCTGAAAAATGCATTATTTTTTAGTTGTTAATCTCTGTAAGCCATAGAGAATTGACAATTGGGCAATCCTAGATATTTTAATTATAAATCAATGTGCCAATGGGCATTTACTTATTTGAGACATATATACCGTTTTTCAGGAGTTTAAGATAACACAGAATAGTATTGCCTCCTTCTAGTCCCCATAACAAGCTTGTGATGTAGGTTGACATAGGTTGAGCTAGGAGAGAATGGGCTGGGAGAGAATGACTGGCCTAGTGGCATTTTAGGAGTTTTCAAAATTGACGGTGGACTGCCTCAAACTGGGAAGTTAAAATCTCACCAGGCTCAAGGTTGACTCAGCCTTCCATCCTTCCGAGGTGGTAAAATGAGGACCCAAATTGTTGGGGCCAATATGCTGACTCTGTAAACCCACTTAGAGAGGGCTGTAAAGCAGTGGTGGTATTCAATTTTTTTTCTTACTGGTTCTGTGGGCGTGGCTTGGGGGGGGTCATGTGACTGAGTGGGTGTGTCCAACTTGCCATCACCCATACCTACTCAGTCACATGACACCCCCCAAGCCATGCCCACAGAACCCAATAGGGGAAAAAAACTGAATTTCTACCTATCTACCTATTTTCTGGCCAGGCCTGGCCTAATCTGTCAAAGGCCTGGCCTAATCCTGCATGCCACCCGCTCTCTCTTCACCAATCACACACATCACCCCGTTTCCCCTCCTTCAGAGGCCCTGGCCCTTAATCTCCCCGCTTCCTCCCCCACAACCGCTTCTTTTATCATCCTGCGGCCGTGACCTTACCTTCCTCCCGTAGCTGGCTACCAGGGAAGGCAAGCCAGGATTGAGCTGTTGTTGCCGCTGGGGTCCCCGCCAGCCCACATCTCACCCCTTGTTGCGAGATGCTTGCAGCTGACGGCGGCTGCAGGCTTCTTGCAGCGAAAATTACCGACCTCCGGCTCCACTCCGCTTCTCCAATGTGCTGCTGCCCTGTTCTATGTGCTGGCTGTGCAGGTGCACGTGAGCAAAGTGAGTGCGCCCACATTTGCGAACCAGTAGGGAAGGTAAGTGAATTTCACCCCTGGCATGAGGAGTCTGTGAATGACAGCTGTTTACTGGATAGGTATTAATAGATTTCAGAATGATTTGTAGATTGGCAAAGGCTTTTTACCTGAAATTAATAATAGTTACTGCAGCAGCGGCTCCTCTCTCTTATATTGTACTGCTGAAAGAAAAAATAGCTTTAGGTATGTAGGACTTTAATTATTTTGCACAAGAATTGTGAACTCACTTCAGGTTTTTGGACTCAGTGTCCTTTATAATTCTAAACCATTGTACCTAATTAGCTCCTTGGA
The DNA here is from genome assembly GCF_029215685.1 of Pituophis catenifer annectens. Taxonomy (NCBI): domain Eukaryota; kingdom Metazoa; phylum Chordata; class Lepidosauria; order Squamata; family Colubridae; genus Pituophis; species Pituophis catenifer. The sequence continues at coordinate 65,856,136 of NW_027256881.1, read as the reverse complement.
AGTCTCAGCTAATGAAACATATGAAATCTGCTCTGGCAAAATATTCTGCTTCTCAAGAGTTGGCAACTCTAGTTATCTAGTCTCATGAGTAAACACCACCTCCCCTTACCTAGTTATCGACATAACAAGTGGCGGTAAGGTTGAAATCTTGAGCTAGTCATCAGTCGTGACCCTTACATATCTTTGCAATATGGGATTAAAGAGCAGCATTATATTGTATTTCATTGAGAGCAGTTCAAGTTGCAGGCGAACCCTCAAAAGATTCCAAGCCTTTTCCTCTGACAAAGTGGAATGCGGATAATAGTAGAATTCGTATTTCACCGAGCGATGTGCGCGCCATACTGAGGCCTGGGGTTCCTGCTGTAGTGTATGCTGGGAATTGTAGTTTGGCGTCCATTCGCCCCCAAGTGGAAGGCGCGGCTGGCTTGAGAGCTTCTCTTTGCAAAGCTGGGACGGAGGTGGAAGGGGACCACGCAGCTAATCCTCGAGGAAGGGTTACTGCCGCGATCTCTCGCCTGAAGACAGGCCGGTCGGGTCGGACCAGCCAGGTCCCAGAAGCAAGAGGAGAGAGGCGGAGTCGTGCCGGTCTGGCCCAGCTCGGGGCTCGCCTCTCTCTCTCTCTCTCTCGCTGCCTAGCTTGGCGCGAGTGCGATTCCTGGGGGTGCTGCCCCGGCTTCCCCTTCCCCGCACTGAGGCGGCTCCATGCGGCTGGCGGCCTCTTCCACCTCCTCACACTCCTCCTCCGCAAGAGGCAGGGCGAAAAGGCGGCATCCGCCCGCGAGCGGCCTGAGGCCGCCGCCGCCGCCGTTGCCGCCGTCCTCGGCCTGAGTGGGACCCGCGTTTGAAAGGAGAAAGGATGGCGAACCAGCTGGTAGTCCTCAACGTCTACGATATGGTGAGTGACCGGGCAGGCGAGGGCTCCTCTGCCCGAGCAACGGGTAAGCAGACGCTTCCCCACCCTAAGCTCTTAACCCGGGCGCGTCTTCCGGGCGTTATTTTTTTCTCTTTTTACCCTCCTCCGAGGATACCTGGCTTTCTCTCAGCGGTCCGAAACAGCGAGTCCTGTTTCCTTCCTTCCCACCCTTCATTCAAGCCTTGGCGAATTTCGCCGTAGCTTCATCGCTGTTCAAGTTAAGGACAGGCGGCTTCTTCCGCTTTCAGAAGTTCTTGCCAGTGCAGTAACCGATATCCTCCCTGATTGTCTCCCCGCCCGCCGATCCACCTCAATTTTCCAATAGTTTAACCTGACTGAAAGATGCTATAATAGTTTGGAAACAAAGAATGGGCTCGGTGGGATTAGCAGGAGCTGGAAAGTCCTAGCAACAGGTGTGTCTGATTTCACTTTTCTCCTGCCCGGTGCTGGATTCACTCAGATGCTTCAACTAGTAGGTGTAGTTTACTAAATTAATTTCTGTTAAAAAAAAAATTCTCTCCCCGATATGTCTAAAGAATAATTGTTTTCATAATGAGTTAGCTGGGAAACAGTCCTTAAATTACCTTTTTTTTTTTTTTTTTTTTGCCCTTGGAAAGAATCAAAAGATGGAGAGTAACAAAAAAGATCAAAATATATTTCGTGGTGGAAAATATCTTTTCGAGCAGGTCAGCTCTTGTCTTGTTTCTAAATTATAAGGTTTCTAAATTGTAGCCCTAGCTTCGTGTATATGCAGGGAACATTTGTGAGATATTTTCCTTTTGTCTAATAAGAGTAAGACTTAAGGCTAAAGTTTTGCAATTTAGCCTTAACTTAAGGCTAAAGTTTTGCAATTTATTTGGTGGACCATAAGTAAGTCAGAGGTTTCTTATCTCAATCTCATTTATTTTTGTCTTAGTGTTGCACATTGTTTTCCAACAGGAAAAACCAATATAGTGCAATAAAGTGTGGAATGAACATAGATTTTGAGCTCTGATAAATCTAGCTGCAATTGTGTGTTAAAGGGCTTGGGAATTTGCTTCTATAACCATGTATCCTGTTCCCTAGCATAATATATCTGTATCATATCCTTAATGCATGTCTGCTCACCTGATTTGTTTAGTTGTATTTTGCTCTGGTTGGTGGTTCTAGGGTTTAGAAAAAAACCAAGGTTTTAGCAAATATTGAAACCAATCTTACAAGCATGAAGCCATTAGAAATAGGTCAGAATGTTGAGCCAGGAATAGAAAATCTGCCTTTGTTAAAATTGTCATGGGTATAATATAGGATGGGAATAAAACATCACTTGAATTATTTGGAAAATAGGGAGTAATATAACTGTACAAAATATAGGAACATTAAAGAAATAGTTCTAAATAAATCATAAATCATGAAGAACAAAAACATAAACATCCATTTATTTTGGTACATAAAATTTTAAAATGTTTGGTACTTTGATGCTTCTAAGGTACTTATAATAAAAGTTAACATCTTTTAAGTTGCTAATGCGTACTAATACAGAATTTACAGGTTTTGAATGAATGTATATAGGTAGTCCTCAACTTACTACCACAATTGAGCCCAACATTTTCATTGCTAAGCAAGACAGTTGTTAAGTGAGTTTTGCCCCATTTTTCAACCATTCTTGCCATAGTTGTTAAGTGAATCACTGCAGTTATGTTGGTAACACGGTTGTTAAGCGAATCTGACTTCCTCATTGACTTTGCTTGTCAGAAGGTTGCAAAAGGTGATCATATGACCCCAGCACACTGCAACTCGTAAATACATGCCACTTACCAAGTGTTTTAATTTTGATGACGTAATCATGGGGATTTTGCCACTGTTGTAAGTGTGAAAAACAGTAGTAAGTCAAGGGCTAGCTGTACTTTTATGCATTATTTTTTTGCTGCAAGTGTTTATAAAAACACTTATAGTTTATAGAAGTGTTTCTCAACCTTGACAGTTTGAAGTAGGTGGGACTTCAATTCCCAGACTTCCTTAGGCAGCATGGCAGTTGAAGTCCACACATCTGCAAGTTGCCAAGGTTAATAAACAGTGGTCTACAATAGCATGAATTATTAAAAGAGGGTGGAAAATAATAGCTACATATTTTCTTGACAAGGATGTACATCTCTATTCTATGTTTTTGGCAATAGTCAAGCAGCGTTATCAAGAGGTTGCAACATTGTGAGCTTGGGAACAGTTCGTATCTTATCTTTTAACTGCTTCACATAGCAAGTTAGTAATGAACAGCTGTAAATCCTAGACTTGTAGTACAGCATTTCAGCAAAAACAAATCCTGTTTGTTTACTTGAGTTGGTTAACTTGCAAATTAATCCAATCTGATAAACCAGAAGGAAACCAGACTTAACTGGACAAAAATATCAATGCTCGTCTGTGATGGGTTGTAATAAAATTAGGCTATATTCCAGTTCTCTGTTGTCAAATCAAATTAGCATTTTTTAAAAAAAGCCTAAGTATCAGTATGGTGAAGAAGAGTGTTTTTTTTTCCCTTTCCAACCCCCTTCATGATTTGAACATTGCCTGGGGTCTCTGTGAACTGTTTCAAGATTTTCTTTGTTCTGTAAATTAAAGCAGCTATATTAGCTGATATGGACATGGCTTTCTAATATAAAGGGTGTTTTGTGTGTGAGAGAGAGAGTAAAGCCAAATGTAATGTTATAATTGCAGATCAGGTTCAACAGTCATCTTTCTATATTTGATTGTCACAGTGGTGATTGTCAACCATCTGCAAGATACCTTTGATATAGAAAATAAAATATTGCAATTTAACCAGAAAGATCCAGGAATTAGATTCCCATTACTATGATGCTAACTATGGATATGGATTCTCATCTTCCTCTTCTTAATTATAATTGTGGACATGGTTTCAATATTTTATGTCAGAAACTGTTGTGACATAAATTACATGATTTTAAGAGACGAGCAGAAAGGGTTCCTGTAGACTAGTTAAAAGCATAAATGCATAAGGGTGAAGCATAATGATGACTACATATTTTCTTCCCATCATTTTCTGTTTTTCACAACAGAAAATTCACAACATTTGAATACCTGTTTGATGAAACAGCCTTGTTGCTACAACTATATAACCATGTACTTGTAAGGAATATCAATCTTATGATCTACATACATTTTTGGAGTGAATGTGACACAAATGTAGTGACAGCTTGAATCTTACAGAAGCTCTTTCCCATACCATATCTCTTGCAGAAGCACAACCATATGGTTTGTACTAGGAATGTGCATGGTGGTATGCAATGTTTATCTTTAGCTATGCATCTAAAAGGAATTTAATTCCTCAAGGGTCTGTTGGAAGGAAGGCAATAACTTTAATAGTTTACCAAAATGATTTAGCACCTAAGATTACATATTTGCTCATTCAAAACTCATGGGAATTTGCACATAGGCGTAAGAATGCTACTCTCCAAAATATAATCTAATAATTCCTGGAGGATTCTTTATATATAATTATAAAGTTATATTATTACTCATTTTTGTAATTACTATCCACAATAGTGTAGAATGATTTAGAGCTGAAACAGTACATTCTTTAAAGTCCATAATATAATATGTAGTGTAGTGTAGCGTAGCGTAGCGTAGCGTAGCGTAGCATAGCATAGCATAGCATAGCATAGTATAGTTGCTTGTGCGATTATTCTGGCCTGATAATTCTATGATCTTGAATCTGAGATATGGATATAATTAGTATACAATAACTGACAACCCAAGAACATGTTTGCATTGCTTTTTATTTATTTATAACATCGTACTTTGAGAGTAATAAAAACAAGTCTCTTTCTGAGGAGAAGGTAGTCTCCCTTAAGTCAAGCTCAACTCCCAGTTATTATACAGGCACATCCATGTTGTTTTGTTAACAACAGTATAGAAGGGTTTGCCATTATATTCTTCAAGAATGTTTTTTTACTTCTTACTCTAGCCAAAATCATTGGAAGTATCCGAGAGGCCGTCATCCAAATACTAACCATTTGTGATCCTGCTTCAGTTTTTTGGCATCAGGCACAAAAAAGGTAGAATAGAGAATGGGGGAGAGCATGAGAAAGAAAAAAGATTTTTTTTTCTGCACTATAAGTATTTTTTATGGATAGTTCCATAAAATATATTTTACATGACATATAGTTTGCTATGTCAATCAGCATGAAGTATTTGAGGAACAAAGGCAATACAATACTATTTACAACAAAATGTATTATTTACAAATAATAACTTATAAATATATTAATTAAAAAATCATACATCATTTTCATAAAATTCATGTATTTAAAATGATATGTAAAAATATCCAAATCTTAAGTATTTCATAGTAGTCAATATACATAAACATTATTCCCTGGTAAATGACCTTTGATTAGAAGTGAAGCATATATAGTATGTTAGTATGTCAGTATACACCATAAGGTTTTATACTTTAAACAAATTATTGAATAGATAGCGTTTCTCAATCTCAGCAACTTTAAGATGTCTGGACTTAAACTCCCAGTGGGAAATCCTGAGGATTGAAGTCTACATGTCTTAAAAGTTGAAGAGGTTGAGAAATAATGGAATAGACTGTGCCAGGATGAAGTAGTCATATCTGCCATCATTGGGAAGAGAGAAATTCCTCAAGGCAAGCAGCTGACTCAGTGACTTGATTAATGAGGGGAAACAAGCTGAATTCACTCATAATGAGGAGCTATAAACTATAGGTTACACATGACAGCGTTGGGTTCCCATAAACTCACTGAACTAAAATTGAAAAAAATAATTTAGCATGATGTGGAAACTAGTAGTCAGATAGAACTAATTATAGGAACACAGATGTTTTTTGTTTGTTTATAACTTCTTAGGTAGTTCCAGGTGGAAAAAGCCATTGTGCCTTGTACAATGAGATGGTAAACTATATTTACCAACAAGTGACAGCTCATTAGTTCGCTCTGGCACACAGGAAGATCCAAGGATCTGACTAAGCCATTAGTCTAGCTTGCTATCTGAATAGATGCAGTTATTGGGTAAGTTGTTTTGTGGCCAAAAGGCGTGAAACTCAAGACAAATATGACTTCCCCTTTGAGACATCTTGCTGGAAAAAGATCTGGAACTGATTGCTGGCTGAACTGGCAGCTTGTGATGATGAAGGTGAAGAATCAAAGAAAAATGTTCAGGAGCATATTTCTGAAAAAGGACCGTCCAGAGGGGAGGGCAAAGAATGAAATGGAAATTGAGTGTAAACAGAACCACTTTGCAATCAAAACAACCAAAAATACTGAAAGCAGAGGAAAACTGTTGGATAACATCTCTTCTAGTTATGTTGGATTTGGCTATGGTAATAAGGAAATACGATATGAGAGAAAAGCCAGTGAGAAGTTATTTTCTCACATAGAAGTAAGAGGATAATCAAAACTTCATGAATTGCCAGCCAGTACAAATGTAACTATCAAGGTTGAAGATTATGAAGATGTCACTGCAGTTTGTGCCTTAAAAGTTTCCAAATTGAAACAGCACAAATTATTCTACAATGGGCTTGACAGTATTTCCCCTTCAAATAAAATTTTGAAAAAGGAAATTTAAAGAACTCTCTGGCTGTTTAGAGAAAGCCAATCAAATAACAGATCACTAGGAGGTATGATAACCTTATATTGTCCTACTAAAGGAAATAACTTTACATATTCTAAAACAATATGGATTTCAAATTCAAGGAACAAAAGGCCCAGTTCGTTTTAAGATTTAAGTCCTAGTACCTAAAACAAAACAGTTTCAGCTGATCATATCATGAAGAATTCTGGGATCCCTTAAAAATCGACATTTTCATTCAAAATCATGATTAAATTGGAAGGTAGATTTTTCCCTGCCTATCATTCCAGCTATGCAAAAGAGATCCTGAAGAAACTTCGGCTAAAATTGCCTAGTTTCTGAAGAATCAGGAGCAAAAAGGATAAAAGGGAATCAAGCCAAGGCTTTAATTAAAGCTCAATATTATATTTGAGATTATTTATTTTTATTTGTGCTAGCTGTAGTCAAAACTCTCTTAGTGGAAATATCAAGAGCTCAAAAAGGAACTCCAAAGATGTAACAACTTTTATAGTTAAAATGGTATGAGGGGGGTTATTTTTCTATAGTCTATTATCCTGGAGTGCTTTAGTTACTGTGATCCTTGTCATTTTTGATACTATAACATGATAATTACTGCAGTCTTCCTCCACACCTCCAAAAAAGAAAAAACACAATTAGTCCTCGACCACAATTGAGCCCAGAATTTTAGTTGTAAGTCGTCATTGTAACTGGTTGCTTTGCTCAGTGGCCACAATCCCAACTCTCCCCATTGCAGTTGTTAAAGCTACCTCACGGGTCATTAAGTGATTGCAGAGGTACCTCAGGATAGAGAATGCCTTGGAAGGCTCAGCACCCACTGGAATGTGGAAAACTGCCATGGGCCAGATGGCCTCAACCAGATAAGCCCAGCAGCACACACGTCTCCTTCCTCCCCCCATCCCAAGAAACCTGACCTTTTCCCTCCTACACCACCACTGGCCGTGCCTGAGTTTACTTTGCTTTCCCTTTCTCTGCAGCTGCCGAAAGGCATGCCTAGCCAAAGTAAGGCTCCGCTAGAAACCTAGTGAAGACAATTTTCCTCAAACCCAGAGAGGCAATCTTTCTCAAAGCTGGACAGGAAGATGAAGTCAGCCAGCAAAGTGGTGGATGGAGAGAGAAAAGACATGTGCGCCACTGGACCTAACTGACTGATGCCTTGCGGCATATAGTAAATCTCCGGGTGTCAGTGGGTCTACCCAGTCAAGGCCTCCTGGCTCACAGTAGTGGTGGTGATGAGTCAGCCAACTCACAGTGATAGGGGTGGGCACACTGCAAAGCACCCAAATTTTGATTGCATGACTACCAGGGTACTGCAATGAACAAACTTCAACCAGGTATCATAAGTGCATCCATTCAGCACTGTCATAATTTTGAACTATACAGTAAAAGAAAGGTCATTTAAATGTTTCCAATGATATAGATACCATTTGTGTTCTATATTTATTCCCCCATTCAAAATTTATAGGAATAAAAAATAGGTACAGTTTTCTAGCATACCTTGCATTAATTAATTAATTTTAATCATGTGTGACAAACTATGTTTCCATTTATTGTTGAATATACTCTCCATCTTATATCTTTAATGTTCCCTTCTCCTTTTAAAATGGTTCCTGAACACTAAAACGGCAATGTGCTAAGAAGCAGTTTATTTCTCTTTCCCTGACAGGTGTAGAATTAAAGTTTGTAGACTGTGCTTGAAGAGAGCTGGTAAGCTGAACATTTAATTAAATTGCTTTTGCAATTTCTTTTATATTTAGGAAGATAGAATGCCTCCAGTTTAAGAAGCAGGCTCTTCCTTCTACTACAGCACAGCCACCATCTCAGCTTTGGCTTCTGGGGAGATTGTAATTGCACTACGTTATGGAGTAAGGCTTCAAGCCAGAAACTATTTATTCTCTCCCACTTTGTGGCAACTCTTGCTGACACCCAATTCAGTTGGGAAATTCACAGGTAGCTTTGAAATTTCATCTGATATTATTCCTTAGAAAGTAATCTGTTTTAGGATTCTTATCACATTAAAGTATTTTTCTCAAAATTTGCTCATAAGGTTGATAAAATCAAGAGGAAATAAAGCAAGATCAAGTAGCAGTTAAAAGAACAAAAAACTTAAGTTTGAAGCAGACAAGAAATTAATTGCAACTTTAACTGCTTGAGATATAACAACGGACTTAGTATCATATTTCAGATACCCTAGGCAGAATCTATTCAAACAGCTTCTTGTTGATTCAAGATACGGGTTTCAAAATCTTCTGATATTGCTGTCATTCTTTGGAGATCTGAGATAAAGCAGTATAAGCAGCTAGAATGAAAACAAATATGGACTATGTGGAAAAGAAGCAAAGGTTGTTACCAGATCTATCTTTTAGAAATACCAAGAATTTCATCAAGCTTGTCTCATTATCAGACAAGGAATAAGGACTTTATTTCTGTATCATGCAGTATTTGGCATATTCTTAGAAATTGGTATGAAGTAATTGTGTTATCCTGAAACTAATGTTAATTATCTCAAACAAGCCTTTAACCATCTAGAGGTAATAGTTCTACAATACTCTACTCAGAATTGATGTATTAATTTGGAGGGTCACTCATGGGTTACATAAATTTCTTTTTGACTTCTTCACAGCTTCAGAGGCAGAAAGAAAGAGAGGTATAGATCATTGATAGGTGCCCAGTAGGAATCTGATATGAGGGTTTTGATTTTATTTTTATTGTTATTTAGAAAATGTATATGGCTGCCCATCTTACGTATGAAGTCTGGGTGGCTAAAAGCAATTCAAAATAAAAATAAAAAAGCTCTGCCCTGCCCGTCCCATTTTTACGAAAAACAGGCCTGTTTTGGGAGGCCTGCAGAGTGCTCCTTTGGGCTGGGGAGGGCAAAAATGCCATTTTTGTGAAATATTGTGTTGTTCATGTGACTGGCTTACTTTACGACTATCACAAGTTACAACCATAATAGGCAGGCTCTATTACTGTCCTAACTTGAGAACTACAGGTACCTGAAGAAAGACAAATGTTTTATAGATTGAAATGATGTCATTTCCTTGCTTATGCACTTCAGTCTTCCAAATGAGAAAAATTTTAGCAAGAAAATGGGATGAACAGATAAGTAGAGATTCAAAATCTGCCAGAATGAAAATTATATTGAAAACACTTTCTAGTTTTATTATTGAACAAAAGATTTTAGAGGTCATTATATAATTTTACTTTATTAGGAAGCCAAATGTGGAATTTATATAATTTTAGTTTATTAGGGAGCCAAATTGGAAATTTTCAGATGGTATGGATAAATGTTAATGGTTAATTGGTTCAGACAAAAATAAAACTGATATACAGTATTATATAGTTGTTTTGCTAATCTCTTTACAGGTAAAGCAGATGATAGTTGTCACATAGACTTTTAAATTAGTTTTGCACCAGAATAAAATTTCACAAGAGAAAATGAGTCCCCCAAATCATGATGTTCTCTGTACATTCATCCAGAAATTTAATTTAATGGACATATGAATATCTAATTCCAACAGGCTACACTTGCCTGTTTTTTAATCACTCCTCCTAGATATGTTAAAGAGTAAATAATGTTTTAATATTTTTGATGGTTAATATAGTTGAAATATGCAACGTTGATTCAGTTTGAATTTCTAATCACATATCCCTAATAATGTTATGGACTTTGGATAAACTTATCCCAGTTAGTGGCATATGGTACTGGTAGTTCTTGCTTACTGACCAGTCATTCAGCATTCATTTGCAGTGTCCTTGCAATCACATAATCACAAT